>NC_138768.1:812895583-813495583 GCF_965119305.1 Pelophylax lessonae
TCAGCATATACCAAAGCTCAAGTTCAGAGGTCTTCAAACTATGGCCCTCCAGTTGTTCACGAACTTCAATTTCCATCATGCCTAGTCATGTCTGTGAATGTCAGAGAATTACAAGGCCTCATGGGATGTGTACTTCTGCAACAGCTGGAGGGCCGTAGTTTGTAAATCTCAGCTCTAGCTGGTGAGTATAATGGGCCATACACACTAGAAGATTGTCAGAACAATTTATCCTTCCGATTTACCAAAACCAAATAATATGAGGTCCAACAAACACTTTCAAATCCTATGCAATCTGGTAGGCCCTTGCACTACATAGAAAAGGTAAATCTGCACGAAAAAGTCTTCAGAGAATCTTCTAGTGTGTATGGCCCTTTACAATATAAGAACAATAGGAGGTTGAAAATAAATGTATGTAGATGTTACATCCCCATATCCAAACCTTTGCCTTCCTGTTGTTTATTTTTTTAGCAAGTTGCATAAGCATTTAACAGACAACTGTGTGTGTAATTAATAATGTGATGTGCTCAAGCACTAATTTTTTTTTTTTTATTTTTTCCCCACAGTTTCCTTCAAACGCAGAGCAATGGCTGGAGATTTCTGATCAATTTCTGGAGAAGTGGAATTTTCCCAATTGTGGGGGTGCTATTGATGGGAAGCACGTCCGCATTGTCCCCCCTCCAAATTCCGGCACATTTTTTTATAATTATAAAGGTTTTTTTAGTATAGTCATGCTAGCCATAGTTAATGCAAACTATGAGTTTATTTTTTTGGATATTGGCAAAAATGGCCGCAATTCGGATGGGGGAGTTATTGATCAGACGGAGTTCGCTTGTCGTCTAAAGAACGGCACTCTGAACCTGCCATCCAGGGAGCAAACTGTTGAGGGTATGAGCTTTGTGTTTATCGCAGATGAGGCTTTTGCGCTTGGGGAGCATCTCATGAAGCCCTACCCTCAGAGGAACCTCACCCCAGACCAAAGGATTTACAACTACCGGTTGTCCAGAGCTCGCAGAGTTGTGGAGAATGCCTTCGGGATAATGGCCAACCGGTTCCGGATATTCCTGACGTCCATAAACCTGGCACTGTACAAAGTGGATAATGTGGTCTTGTGTTGCTGCATTTTGCACAACTTCCTACGCAGGAATGCACAAAATTATGTATTGCAGCAACTGGATACTGACCCTGCTATGCCAGGTACAAGTGGAGAGGCCCAACCTTCTAACCAAGTGGAGTCCATGACGTCAATGGAAGTTGGACGGTCAGCATTGGCATCACACAGGGCCCGTCAGATCCGCCAGGAATATCTGGACTATTTCATGGGGAGAGGAGCTGTGTCCTGGCAGCAATCACTGTCACACACCCATTAATCATGTTAAAGATTGGACACACAAGATAAATGTCAGAGATATATTATTTTTCAACACATTAAAAAAAAATTGCAATGATTCAGTATTGTGGATTCTAATCATTTGGGCACATATGCCAAACACAATTATTTGGGTTAATCATGTGTTATATATGTGTGACTTTGGAAGGGTTAATACATTCATCAGTGTGTTTCTTTACTGTAGTCTCTCACCAGCTGATCCAAAGTGATGATGGCCATGTGTTATTTTTGAGCCAGTGGTGTAAATACAAGGGCCTTCTGCACCCCACAAAATTTACACAAACCCTGTCACATTGAGAACTAGGTCACACCCATGGTTCATCTAATGTCACCTTACATTGGTGGTTCTTGTCCAGAAGTTGCCCATAGTATATATTTAATATAATACATTAGGGTATTAACAACGTACCTACACCTGTTATGTTGTGTTCATTTATGACATCCTTCTCACTGCCCACCAATGTTAGGATATGTCAGTGTTATGTGAAACTTGATCATTGTTCATCTCAAAGTGTTATATATATAAGTAATGGAAAGTGAACTAGAGCAACGAACAAGCAATACACTATAGATTACACTGATCTCCCTACACTGCCAATATCAATGCCATATTGAATCCTAGGACTGCTAGTACCTTGAGTGTTGAGTCACACTTATGCAATGTGGGAAGTCTGCGACTTTGCATCCTTCCTGCATCGCATAAGGGTGACCCACCACTTACTTTTTCCACAGGATTGTATTACACAAGTCTGAAGAACTGTGCCATCCAATCCTGATACATCAGAAATAAAGGGTCATGTGCGACTTGTGTGCGTGTTCAGTGTGAATGTAGCCATACAAAGTGTATGTCTCAATTCGCACTACACTCGCACAAAAGTCGCACATGATGCATTTATTCAGCTGCATCAGGATAGGATTGCACAGTCGTTCACACTTGTATGATCCGATTCTGTATGAAATGTCAGATCGCACTGTGATATGCGTATAAACGGTTGGGATCTTTAACATTTCATTGACACCTCCAGCAACTCGCATATGGCAGTGTCCAAAATGCTTTCATTAACATGTAAATGTGGGAATAGGACAGCCATCATACATGTAATGCTTCTTTACACAGCTTTAGATCTCGACCCCCCAACGAAAGTCAAATAAAGAATGGAACACACATTGTTGAATGTACAAAATTTTTTTTTCAAAACATTCACAGGGTTAGGGTTAGGGTTAGGGTTAGGGTGTTTTCAAGTTTTTTTCCCAAACGTGGGTACACTCTTAACAACTGAGTGCCATCAAGATATCATAAAATATTACAAAACTTTTGTAAGAAAAGGAACCAATAAAAACATAAAAAATGTCTTTAAAACTTTTTAAAATTTGGCAATCATGTCGACAAAATCTCGCATTTTTGATTGCAATGCCGTTGCTGTTTCCTTGATTTGCTCGAGGTCTGAGCAACATTGGAGTGCCTCACGGGTTAGTTTTGCTAAAGTGCAAGTAGGTAAATCATGATCTGTAAAAAAATATACAACTGAGTCAATGTGAATCACCTACATGAGGTCATAATAGAGAAACATTTGGTGTCCAGGTTATTTTTAATTACTCTCGAGTTAATACCTACCCTGTTCTTATGCTCTTTTGCCCTAGGCTCTTCTTCTTCCTCCTGTCCTCCTCTGATCCTGTTGCTGATGATTCTGCCGGTCTCCTGAGCTTACTATATATTCATTAGGGGTGTGAACGCATGATGACGTCATTGTGAGGGCATGGTCGTAATGTATATATATTAAGCTACAGAGAACAGAGACGGCCAAAATGCACGGCAACAGCATTGGAGGAGGACAGGAGGAAGAAGAAGAGCCTAGGGCAAAAGAGCAGACAACATAAGAGCAGAAGATTGGACAGCAGAAGAGTGGAGAGGAGAAGATCCAAAGAGCAGAGTGGAGAAGACCGGATGAAGATATTTAAGAACATTTCATAAACGTCTCCTGTCGTTATTCACATACACTTCCATTTATGTGGTTAATGTGTAGGGGTACTATGTACCCCATACCCATTCACACAGTGATTGGTGTCCGGGATCTGGGGGCCACCCTTTGTTGAAGGTTGCTTCCAAAGTCCTAGGAACCCCCTGGCCGCATGACCCCCCAAAACCACCAGACAGGGTTGTGGGGATGAGGCTCTTGTCCTCCTCTACATGGGAGTAAGGTGCTTTTGGGTGTGCGGTGCAGAGGCCCCCTGGCCCAAAGCAACAAAACCCCCCCATGTTGAGGGCATGTGTCTTGCTGTGGTCCAGGGGGTGTTTGTTCCGCTTGCTCGTTCTCTTTCCTGGCCTGACAAGCTGCATGCTTGTATAAGGGTCTGGTAGGGGTTTTGGGGGTAACCCACGCTGTTTTTTTGTTGTGGGCATACCCTCAAACTCAATACCACACACAAAAGGCCGGGTTGTGAACTTGGGGGGGACACCCACGGTGGGTTCTTCAATTTTTTGGTGTAGTTCCCCCTCAAAAATCTTCACAACGCAAGTGGCCCCGCAAGTCAGAGCATCCTGATCCGACTTACGGTGCGACTTCCATTCAAATAAAGAGGCTCCCATAGGGAACTAGTGTTGTAAATTGGAGGCTAAAAATAACACTGATAAAAATCATTCTGAAAAAACCTACGTGGGCACACAATTGGCTCTTGGACACTTGGTCCGGGATCCTCAAGATTTTGGGAAGTGGCTTCCACGCTGCTTGGCAAGTTGCCAGGAGATCTGGGTTCTGAGCTGGCTGGGGATGCCACATCCTGGCATGATGCAACATCTGCAATGTAAATTTGTAAGGGAATACAAGAATATAAGGTTAAACAATCATTGCAAATACACATATTTCTATGATCCCACTACACAAAAATCTGTGACTACCAACCTTCTTGTTGTTCTGGTGTCTGGTCACTTGTTGGCTCCACCAGAATAACCTCAGGCATAATGTCTTCATCTACATAATACAAAACATTGGCCATATCATAAAAGTCACAAGAGGTACATTTGTTAGGACATGGTGCCCTGCTTGATAGCTCTTTCAGTAACAAATATGAAGACATGTACATGGTTATCTACGAAAAATATGGTACATTAATGTTTGACAGTGCATAGGAACCAATTACCTTTAGTCGAATCTGTGCCACCATCTGGGCCCATGTCCTCCTCTTCTTCCACAACTGCCGATGGAGCTGCCAAACTTCTCCTCCTCCTTTCCCATTGTTTGGCACGGAGTTTACGTTTTTCTCCTATTTAAAGGTTTGAATAATAATCTGTGATTAATAGGAATGTTTGCTGAGAAGATTCGTGCAGGAAAGAACGTTCGTTGCAACACAATACATATATTTTTAACTATGGCTTCCTGACTTTTAATGTCATATACTAAAACATCAACAATAGATCGATCTAATCACGACATGACAACTAAAATGAGTAATCTAACTTTTTACATAGACATTATAATCTAGACATGTTAATACAACATACACCAAATTATAAAAAACATATTGCATGATTAAAAAAAAAATAAATAAATAAAACTTACTTTTTTTCAAAATCCGATGGATTTGGGAAAGCTGATCCTGCTCACGGTGTTTCAGGTCAGACCACCGTTTACGAATCTGATCTTTCGATCGCTCCACACCGAATTTTTTTACCAAACAGGCCACCACCTTATCCATGATGCCATCTTTCCTGGCATTGGGCCGATCGTAATTTGCCAACTTGCCATCATAGTCCATTTTTTCTAAAATGGAGACCATCTCCACCATTTCTGCCTTTGTCATGGGTGTAGCCCTTGATTTTCTGGTGGCCCAATCACTTCGGCCCACACTAATTGAGCTCCCAGATTGTTGAGACATGGTTCGTAATTAAAAAACGATTGTTCCTCTGCTTCAGGTGTGAGTGTCGCATGTAGGCCTGATCTTCGACACGTACACACCCCTGCACAAGCCCGCCACTGGAGGAGGAGTTGACGCCTGCGCTGTATTTAAAGGACGCAAGATCGTTCGGCCGACGATTCGCTAGCGGACATATCGAGGGTTGGAGCACGATCGAGCGGCGAATCACGACTTTTCCCCACAAACAAAGGTACGACTCTTTTAATAGAAAGTGTGTGTTTTGGGCCCTATACAGCTTTTATTAGGAATATCTTTATTATGTGCCAAAATACATGCTATTTTAATATGTTTTGTGTTGTGTTGTGTCTTGCAGGCATATACTGTCCTGCAATATGGTGGACAATTACACCAGCCACAACTTTCTAATAAGTTTCATTGATGAGTACAGGCAACTGCCGTGTTTGTGGCAAGTGAAGTCGGCAGAATATAAAAATAAGAAACTAAAAAAACAGGCCATGGAACATTTGGTGGCCTTCTACAAGCCCGTCTGTCCTGGGGCAAATTTTAATTATATACGCAAAAAAATAAACAGCATTCGCACTGCCTACAGGCGGGAGGTAAAGAAAATAGAAGATTCCACCCAGTCTGGAGCAGGTGCACGGAATGTACATGTACCACGGCTGTGGTACTTTGATAACCTGCGATTCCTGGCAGACACCTTGGAATCCAGGCCGTCAATTTCTACGCTGCCTTCGACTTCGGCAGAGGGCTCAGTGTCTGTAGATCCAAGCCAGGATGAGGATTTCCTGGAGGAGAGTTTTACTCAGGTATGGCATTTCACAATATATTGTCTGCTAAAATTTAATCATGTAACAAAATTATAAGCTAAACCATAATTGACCCTTTATGTAAACGGGCATAGCAAGGGGTTGGCATGACAGGCAACCGCCAGGGGCGCAGGCCAAGGGGGGTGGGTCACAAAAACATTGGCATTGTTTTAGTGTTTATTTTAACAATCCACTCAGCCTGCACACCCCAGAACCCCCAGTTTGCAGGCGGATTCATGCAGGTGTAAAACATTGAGAGCTGCTTCATGCAGGTGTAAAACATTGAGAGCAGCTGAGCCAAAAGACCAGGAGACTGAGACTGCCTCTCACTGCATCCCCAGCACACCTCCGGTCTTACAAACACTGCTGCATCCCCAGCACACCTCTGGTCCTAACAAACACTGCTGTAGCCTCAGCATTCCTCTGGCTCAACCTTTTTTAATACAAAACTAACAGCTCCTGCAAATGATCCATCCATCCTTGCTTCCATGTCTCTGGTCTCTCACTCTGGGTCAGCAAGGCAGGTGGCTTCCTTATTCCTGTTTCCCTGCACTGCTTCACCCTCAATGCCCTACATCAAGCCCTCTGCAAGTTCAGGCCCCTCTCTCTCTGCAACCCCCTCCTCTCTCTCTCACACCCCCTCTTTCTCTCCCTCTCTCTAGCTCTCAACCCTCTCTTTCTTTTTCACACCTGAGACAATGATTGCCCACTAGAGAGCTCTACACTGGGCAAACAAGGGGCAAATTAGAAACTTTTAATGCCCCTTAATTTTTTTTTTGGGGGGTGGGTTACAGTTTTACATTGATCTTGGGGGGGGGGGGGGTTGTTGCCAAATACAGCTCCTCAACAAGGGCACTGGAGACCCTAGATACGCCACTGTATGTAAAGTCTGCTATTTGTTCACAATAATATAACAAACATGACTTTTTATATACACTATAACATTCTAATCAATTGTTCATTTCATCAACAGGGAAGTGTCACTGAGGAGGAGCCAGGTTGCAGCCAGGAGCCTGGGGAGCCTGCGGAGCCTGAGGAGCCTGTGGAACTATTTCCACCACCACCTCCTCCTGCCAAACGGAGGCAAAAGAGAAAGCACGTGGATGATATCACAGACGAATTCATACAGGAGGCCACCATAGCCCTACGTCGGAAACCGGAGGCCAATGAGTCCTTCGGCAACATTACGGCCAAAATTTTGGATAAGGTGGACCTCAGGCAGTGTCAGTATGCCAGAAAAATTATCCTCGATGTGCTGCAAAACGCAGAAAACGGCATACTTACTGAGCACAGCCATGCATGCCAGGAGCACCCGTGCCCTCCACCTCCACCTCCACAACACCCACCACCTCGCCAAATGCCACATGGCCAGTGGCAATATGGCCAGCAGGATCCAAACCTGCCCTCATGGCAACCTGATTTCAGTTACCAGCAACTTTAATTTTTGTAACCCCCTATTATTTATTTTACCCCTGTTTGCCAGTTTCTAGTTTAATTTTGTCCAAATGGACCTTTTTTATGTTTAGTTATACGGAAAGTATTAATGTTTTCTTTGGTTTTTTTTGCTGAGATACAAAAAATAAAGAAAATGAAAATAAAAAATGGCCTATCTGAATTTGTTAACATGTTTAATATTGTGCATAACCTGAAAAATATGTTTTAGACATTAATTCATACAAGAATAAAGGGTCATATCAATAGTTAGATCTTTGCTGTTTACAAAATAATAATGGTGAAGAGTTCAAATTATTTAATTCTAAAATTTGATAGAACAGATAGAATAGACAAACATTATCTTCATCATAACAGAACACATGCCTTTTTATTAGAAAAGTATGGCATTATGAGCAGCATCTTCCTTCTTCTCACATTTATCAAGATGAGCATGTGCTCCGCATTTCACCTATTTCTTGGACTGCTGCGAGCCGAAAGTTCTTTCTGAATAAAATGTTGAGTTTACTAGAGAAAATTCTTCCGGGAACTCATTTGGTTTGATCATGCGTGTTGGGATTTGTAGCTGTGTGTCGGACGAATTCTGTACTGACAGGCGAACAATCGTCCGTTCTGGTGTCCGCAGACAAAAATTTTCATGTTTGCAAGAAAGACTTTTGTCCGCGGATTGTGCGCAGACAGCTGTCGGAGGCACCATACTAACACGCATACAATCGGCAGATCTTTCGTCCGCCGACGTTTGTATGACGACGATCGGTACGTGTGTACGGGCCTTTAGGAAGAACTGTAAAGTGTATTTGTGATGTCTCAGCACTGATTTTCCTGCACAGTGTAAGAAGCCAGCATGTGATTCAACCTACCAGCAGCCTCGTAACAATATAACCTCAATTTTGTGTGTGGTGTTACCCTTTAATTTACTCTTAAACATAATAATGCATCTTCTAATGTTAGTTACATTTGATCCTCATTTCATTTTCTGCCTTAATTTTTGAATAGACCCCTTCTTAACCAACGACAATACCAAGCTACTAATTCACTCACTTGTTATTTCTTGCTTTGACTATTGCAACTCCCTTCTCGTAGGCCTACCTGTACACAGGCTATTCCCCCTTCAATCTACAAATGCTGCTGCCAGAATCATCCACCTTACTAACTTTTCAGTGTCTGCCAGGGCCATCTTTAATGCGGAGTAAAAGGGGCAGCTGCCAAGGGCCCAGTCATTATTAGGGAGCCCAAAGCAGTTGCCTCTTGAGCCTCTTGTAGTCATGTAGAGTCCTGGTCTAGTGGTGGCAGTGGGGTGCAGGGCAGCAGAGCTAAATCGACCAATCTGGTACGGACAGTGGCGTCCCTGGGCTGCAGGCAGGATGATGTGCCCGAACCCCACATATCATCTTCACAGAGAGAGCGGGCAGCCCGGAGGATGCGGGGAAGGTGAGCAGAAAGAGGCTGGCTAGAACCGTGAGCCCGGGAGGGTGAAGATCTCCACCCCCACCCTGACATCAGCATCCCCGATTCCTTCCAGAGCCTACACTCCTACTTCAACCTCCTCTCCTGTCCGCTCCCACCTGTGATATCAACAGGAAGACAGGCTGACTGAGGGCCCAGAGAACGAGGGCGGGAGGTGGGTACATCTCACACACCTACCCACACAAGGGAGCACAGGAGGGACTGCAAATAGGGGCAGGGCTAGGGGGTCTCTCTATCACCCCCCTATCTCCCACCCCTTTCTCACAACCCCTCTTTCTCTCCCCTCTTCTCTCCCACCACTTCTTTCTCCTACCCCCTCTCTCTCCCACCTGCCCTTTCTCTTACCCCATTTCTCTCCCACCCCTTTTCGCTGTCTCCCTCCTCTCTCTCCCACCCCCTCTCTCCCACCCACCCACCTCTCTCTCCCACCCCTCTGTCTCACCCCCTCTCTCCCCAACCCCCTTTCTCTGTCTTCCTCCCTCTCTCTCCCACCCCCATATCTCTCTCACCCTCCCTCACCTTCTCTCTCCCACCCCCCTCTCTCCCACCCCCTTTACCTCATACCTTCCTCTCTCCCACTCCCTCTCTCTCCCACCCCTCTCTCTATCTTCCCCCTCTCTCCCACCCCCATCTCTCTCTCACCCTCCCTCATCCCCTCTCTTCCACCCTTCTCTCCCTCTCTCTTCCACCCCCTCTCTCTATAATCCCCCTCTCTCTCCCTTCCCTCTCTCTCCCTCCCCCTCCCACCCCCCTCTTTATCCCCCCTCTCTTCCCCCTCTCTCATCCCCTCTCTCTCACCACCTCGCTCCCTCCCCCCTCTCTCTCCCAACCCCTCTCTCTCTTCCACCTCTCTCTCCCACCCCCCTCTCTCTCCCCCCACCCTCTCTCCCACCCCTTCTCTCTCACCCCATTTCTCTGTCTACCCCCTCTCTCCCACCCCATCTCTCTTACCCTCCCTCATCCACTCTCTTCAACCCCTCTCTACCCTCTCTTCCAACCCCCTCTCTCTCCCACCCCCTCCCCCTCCAACCCCTTCTTTCTCTCCCCTCTCTTCCCCCTCTCTCACCCTCCTCTCTCTCCCACCCCCTCTCCCTTACCCACCTCTCTCCCCTACCCCATCTCTCTGTCTCTCCTTCTCTTTCTCCCACCCCAATCTCTCTCTCATCCTCTCTCACCCCCTCTCTCCCACCCCTCTCTCTTTCACCCTCCTCTCTCTCACCCTCCCCCACCCCTCTTTCTCCTAACCCCTATCTCTCCTAACCCCTCCCCTCTCCTACTCCCTCTCCCTCTCTACCACCCCCTTTCTCTTGCACCCACCTCTCTCTCCCACCCCTTTCTCTGACTCTCACCCTCTCTCTCCCACAGCCATCTCTCTTTCACCCTCCCTCACCTCTCTGCTACCCCCCTCTCTCTCCCACCCCCTCTTTCTCCCACCCTCTCTCTCTCTCATCTCCTCTCTCTCTCACCCCTCTCTCTCTCTCACCCCCTCTCTCCCACCCCAGCTCTCTCTCACCCTCCCTCATTTCCTCTCTTCTACCCCTCTATCTCCCACGCCCCTCTCTCTCTTCCCTCTCTCTCCCTCTCTCCCTCCCACGCCCCTCATTCTCCCCTCTCTCTTTCCCCCCTCTCTCATCCCCTCTCTCTCTCCCCCTCTCTCTCACCCCCTCTCTCCCTCCCCCCTCTCTCTCACCCTTCACTCTCTCCCACCCCCTCTCTCCACCCACCTCTCTCTCTCTCACCCTCCCTCGCCCCCCTCTCTGTCTCACCCTCTCTCCCACCCCAATCTCTCTCTCACCCTCCCTTACCCCCTCTTTCTCCTACCCCCCTCTCATACTCCCTCTCTCTCTCCCACACCCTCTTCTCTATCTCATTTTTCTGTTTCTCAACCCCATCTTTTATTCCCCTTACCCATCTTTTTTTCTCAACCCCCATCCATCTCTCTCTCATTGCATGCAATCAGGGGGCAGGGGCCCCATGAAACTGTTTGACCAGGGTACAATCAATATTAAAGATAGCCCTGGCATCTGCCATTCCTTCCACAGGCTTCCAAAATATCACCCAAATAGTCCTATTTGTTCCTCCCAAGACCTCCTGCTCGCTAACACCCTCATCTCCTCCTATGCCCAATATAGGACTTCACTAGAGCCTCCCCCATCCTTTGGAACTCACTGTCCTAATCTGTCCAGCTGCCTCCTACTCTGTACATCTTTAGGAGATTCCTGAAAACCCATCTCTTCAGACAAGCTTATTCCAGCTCTCCCTGAAAACTGGAATTTTCCTTTCTTCATCTTCTCATCCCTCACAATTATTACCTTTTATTTCCCTTACCCTTCTCTTTTGGATTGTAAGATTTCACCCTCCTAACCTTCTTGTCTTGAAGTGCATTGTAACTGTATTGTCTCCCTTTTTCTTGCAAAGCACTACATGAATTGTTGGCACTATATAGACCTATCTTAACATTAGACGTTATAGTAAATCACGTAACAAAGCATAACAGGAACAATGAACAGAGTATCTCACAATGTTTCTTCATTTTAGGTGTTATGTGTTACTGTTTCATCTTGGAGTTTATCCTGGTAGGATTGAGGGGTTTAAGTGTGTTGAATCACGCTTCCCTGTAGCTTTGACACATGTACGCCATATTTGGATTGTTCAGAACTAAACATTTATGAAACATGGTGCTCCCTCCTCTGATCCCAGAATACACAAGAATATCAGGAATGACAAGCTCATCTGCTGTTTGATGTTGCTTTGAACAGTCTTGGTTCAACGATGAAAGATTCATAAGGTTTCCTCCATGGGGAATCAAATCCAGGAGGTGAATATTGATGGAGGAGATAGTGAGATGACATTTATGAATGGGAGTTTAATTATTATGTACTTGATAATCCTCTTTATTATTTTGTATTTCACATACTTTGCATAGCTTATTTGGCAATACCGAGATTTACTAAAACCGGTGCACACAGAATCTGGTGCAGTTGTGCATAGTAACCTATCAGCTTCTAACTTCAGCTTGTGCAATTAATCTTTGACACTAAAACCTAGAAGCTGATTGGTTACTATGCAAAGCAGCACCAGATTTTGTGTGCTCCAGTTTTAGAGAATCTGCCCCTGTACATATACACTGTTAGACAGGATATTTTGGTTAGTTGCAGGCTGGTCGGTAAGTTGAGCTGAGAAATTTCTATGGTTTTATTTGACATGCATCACCCTTCCAAGTACTCCTTGCTGAAAAGACCAGTTATAGACGTTGGCTTGTACTCATTGCACATTTAAGGTACTCACCCATCTAGCGGATTAAGCTGAGATCAGCTTCTTTTCTGCCTCCTGCTCAGTCCCGCGCCACCATGTTCTTCAGTGACGTAATCGGAAAGCTTTATATATCAGTGTGTTACTGTACGTTTAACGCAGTATACATCAATGCATTACTGTACATTTAGCGCAGTATATGTGAGTGCGTTACTGCACGTTTAACACAGTATATTTGAGTGTGTTGCACATTTAACGCAGTATATATCAGTGCGTCACTGTACGTTTAACGTAGTATATATGAGTGCGTTATTGTATGTTTATCGCTGTATATATCAGTGTGTTACTGAAAGTTTAATGCAGTATAAATCAGTACATTACTGCACATTTAACTCAGTATATATCAGTGCATTAGTACACGTTTTAACGCAGTATACACAAGTGCGTTACTATATGTTTAACGCAGTATATATTAGTGAATTACTGCACATTTTATGCAGTACATTTGAGTGCATTACTGCCCGTTTAACGCAAACAATTTGAGTGCTTTACTACACGTGTAACGCAGTATATATCAGCATGTTACTGCATGTTTAACGAAGTATATATCAGTGCGTTACTGCAAGTTTAACGCAATTCATATCAGTGCGTTACTGCACTTTTAACGCAGTACATATCAGTGCAGTACTGTACTTTTAACGCATTTTATTTGAGTACATTACTACATGTTCAAAACAATATATTTCAGTGCATTAGTGCACGTTTACCACAGTATATTGACACGTGTCAGTGCAGTTTTACTGTAGTATATTGTAGTGAGTCAGTGGAGTGTGTCGGTGTAGTTAGTGCTTAAGTTAAAGTGCACCAAACACCACTTTCCATTGATTAATGTGCATCTATGTGCATATTTCCACATCATTTCCGTTTTATTACATTTTTTTAATAAGCAACCCATTCCCCCCCCCCCCCCTCCGCCCATCATGTCTGAGAGGCACCAAGGAGAGGCAGACGTTTCTATGGCACTGTGAGGTGGCCAGCAGCATATGGGTCCACAGTCAAATGTAGACATGGTCCATCCTCAATAAAACTGGTAATTTAATACTGCGCTATGGATATAAACTAGCTCTCAATCCTAAATGCTGCTGTTCAAAATTAGCTTTGCTCTGGCCGCTCCCACACATTCCTTTAGGTAATGAGCAGCCCACCGAGGAAAGATTGACCACTGGAGTCTGAAAGACCAGCATTACAAGAAAGACCCCATTCCACACCGGACAAAGTGCGTTTGACCCACATGCAATATTGCTAAGGGGTCCTGTCAGTCTGGTAAGTGGAAGTATCCTTGGGGAGTGGACCCTCACACAATTGCACCTTATTTTTTGGCACGGATTGTCACTCATATGTGATAAGGAGCACCTAAGCACATTGCACTTTTCACTTGCAACTTACTTAATGGATTGAACTTTGTTTGGGACTTTATTTATATTATATCACATTTTGTATTTATTTATATGTATAGTCTATTGCACTTTTTCACTGGCAACTTGCTTGAAGTATTGAAATATTTTTGGGACTTTATTCAATCATTTTATTTATTCAAGGAAGTATATGTATGCACTATTTGAAGTTTTATTGATTGCCAATATGCACTATTTCATTTGTTTTTGAAGCACTTTATTATTATAAATTTATGGTGGTAATCTATTGCAATTTTGCACATTTGCACCATTGCACTTTTTCACATATTACCATATATATTTTCAGCATCAATTACTTTATATAATATCTTTGTTGATATCCTTTGATACATCCCTATTTGCGCTGTGTAACATTTTTTGTCATGGTCCATCCTCAGGCAGGGCGTCATTTCCTCTGTTTAGTGATGTTGCCCTGTCATCCAGCCACAGCATGCAGAGGAGATGGTGGACTGGCTTACTAAACCACATCATCCTCCACATCCTCCATCACACAAGCAGAGACTAGTGCACACCACTGCAGCTGCCAGAATGGCTTTTTCTGCCTCCTTGTCCTCAGCTCTTTCTGCCAGCATCAGACATGGAGGAGTTATTTGAACACAGCATCAGCCACTTGCTCCTTGACAATGCACAGCCATTACTTGATTTAGATCTTGGTTCAGAGACTGAGAAAGGTAGGGACATGAGCCTACAGAGAGGGGAGAACACTACTAAAGAACAAATTGGCAGTCATTTTCTCCCAGCCACAGCGTATTTCCAAGTTGTCTTCAGTGATAATGAGGATGGAGCGGATGATGATGAGGTCACTGACATGACTTGGGTGCCGGATAGAGCAGAGGAGGAAAGTGAGGGTGAGGTGCAACCCCAACGAGACAGCCATTATGGAAGAGTAGAGAGCATCCACCCAATCCACCAGATTGTGGAGCTGTTATCTTCAGGCCCACTTCCCACAGCTTAGCTATTTAGGCCTTTTTTAGCACATGTGCAGCCAATCACATTGTTGCAATTTGCAAACTTTTCCTCAAGCACATCAAGCATGGCAAAAACACCAGTCATTTGGGTACCAAGTGCTTGAAAAGGCATTTCACCTCCCACCACTCAGTCCATTGGCAAGAGCACCTGAAAGCCACACAAAAGGGATACAATTCTGCTCCTTCTCACTCCTCACCTTTCTGGTCTACCTCTGTTATATCTCATGACCTCTCAGCAGCCTCCACTGACAGGGATGATGGTATAGCGCTGGGTGTCTCAGGTCCTTGCAGCATGTCTGCCAGTAGCACACAACCCGCTTTAGACTACAGCAGGAAAATTTCTCTGCCCCATCTGCTGCAGCGAAAAAAAAAATACAGTCACTGCTACCCACATGCCCAGTGTTTAAATTCAAAGTTGCTGGCTTTACAACTCCTACGTAGTGGATTCCGCCCCCATTTGTGAATTTGCAGAATGTGCTGTACCACAATGGCAGGTTCCCAGTCGCTATTTCTTTTTACTTAAGGCTATTCCAGCTCTCTACCATCACGAGGAAGGCAATGTTGTGGCATCGGTGGGAAAGGCAGTCAGCCACAAGGTCCATGTTACTGCTGACACGTGGTCCAGCAAGCATGGTTAGGGACACTATATTTCATTCACAGCACACTGGGTAACTCTGCTTGCAACTTGGAAGGATGCAGGACAGGGTTCAGTGCCTCCAGCTTGTTGTGCCCCCACATCTCTATACAGCTAGGGTGATGATGCAGGATTTGTCAGCTCCACCCCTCCTCCTCCTCCATGCCCTCCTCTGCTGAATTGTCCCATGAACTACAAATACCCCCTAAGCATTTATGGAGCTATTCAATGAATCAGGCTGAAAAGTGCCATGCAGTGCTTCAGCTGGTCTGTCTAGGGGACAGGAGCCACACCAGAGCAGAGATTTTGGCAGCTCTGCAGCGGCAAGCCCAGAGGTGGTTTATGCCACAGCAGCTGGAGCCAGAAATGAAGGTGTGTGATGATGGCATAAACCTCCTGTCCACCATTAGACAGGGAATGTTGACACATGTGCCAATTCTGGCACATGTCCTCAGTTTGGTTGTGCAGCATTTTTTAAATAGGTACCCTGGTTTAAAAAATCTGCTGAAGCAGGCCAGTAGAGCATGTAGCGATTTCAGGCAGTCATACACAGCCAGTACTCGGTCGGCTGAAATTCAGCAGGAATTCCACCTGCTTGCATCCTGCCTGATTTGTGACATGCCCACCAGGTGGAACTCGACTTTGGCAATGCTGCATCAGCTGCACATGCAGAAGAGGGCTGTCAATGAGTACCTTTGTGAGTATGGCAAAAACACAGGCTCAGGCCGGCTCACCTTTTTACCCTAAACCAATGGCTGCTGATAAAGGATGCATGCACTGTACTGTCACCATTTGAAGAGGCAACAAGGAAAGTGAGCCATGACAATGCATGCATCAGTGATACAATCCCTGTTGTGTTCCTGTTAGAGCAGACTCTGTGTGGCATGATGGACAAAGCACTTGAGGCAGAGCAGCGAGAGGAAGAGGTGGACTTCCTTTCCTCATAGGGCTGCTTTATGCAGACACCATTCTTCCTACAAACAGCAGAACACACAAGAGGAGAGGGAGGAGGAGGATTCTAGCAGCTTTGGAGGCATTGAAGCAGAGCAGGACATACATTAAACCCTTTACAGATGGTTTTCAATCCCCAGAACCCCTGGGAGTAGTACGTGGCTAGGGGGAGGCAGTTCCAGATACTGAAAGAACCACGAGGAGTCTGCTTCTCATGCCTCCCGAAACTTGCAGTGCATTGGCTCCCTCACTCTTCAAAGCATGCGAAAGGACCCGAGAATACGTGGCATCAAGGAGAAGGTTCACTATTGGTTGGCAACCCTCCTTGACCACTGTTACAAGGGGAAAGTCTTGGAACTCGTCCCATCCCCACAGAGGGAGCAGAAGATAAAATCTCTTGAGGGCACCTTAAAGAGGAGCTTATGGAACTCTGGCAGGTTACAGCCTGGTAGAAAACATCAATTTGAGGCTTCTGTTGCTCAAAAGAGAAGCGATGGAGAAGGAGGCCGCCTCAGTAATGCCTTTCAAAATTTTTTTAGTCCTTGGCGCCCAGGGCTGTTAGCTTCCACATATCATTGACAGCGTCTTCATCATATGGTAAGAGATTATCTAGGGGCAAAAACAGATATGAAGAGCCTTCCAGTTGATGATCCACAGGGTAATGAGTCATGAGATTAGACCGCTGGCCAGAACTTGCCCAGTATGCAATAGAGCTGCCGGGCTGCCCTGCATCCAGTGTGCTTTCTGAACGGGCATTCAGTGCTGCCGGAGGTTTTGTGACAGATAAGAGAGCACATCTCTCCACAGACTCGGTGGACCGGCTGACATTTTTTCAAAATTAATCAGTCCTGGATTAGCAGCAGCTATTAAGTCCCTGATGCTGATGTCGCTGATTAAGTGCTTTCTGGATCTTGAATCTCTGCAAGACTGTCTAGGCTGCCTAGCTTTGTGGGTGTTGATTTCACCTGGAAGAAATTTTTTGGCAGCAAGGCCAATTGCTTTCATCATGAGTTCCTCTATAGGGTTACGGTATGATGGCACCACCAACACCCAAAGACCAAATTTTCCACACCTGGTGCAAATTATTGCAATTTTTGACAGCAAAGCCAATTCTTGCTTTCACCAAGAGTACCTGTATAGGGTTATGGTGGGGAGGCATAACCGACACCCAAAGACCAATTTTTACCACACCTGTTTGACAGGTGCATATCATTGCAATTTTTGACAGCAAGACCAAATCTTGCTTTAGTCAAGAGTACTTGTATAGGGTTACTGTGTGAAGGCACCACTGACACCCAAAGATCAAGTTTTCTGCACCTGTTTGACAGGTGCATATAATGGCAATTTTTGACAGCAAGGCCAATTCTTGCTTTTATTAAGAGTACCTCTATAGGGTTATGGTGCGAAGGCCCCACTTACAACTAAAGACCAATTTTTCTGCACCTGTTTAACAGGTGCATATTATTTAAATTTTTGACAGCAAGGCCAATTCTTGCTTTCATCAAGAGTACCTCTATAGAGTTACGGTGTGAAGGCATTGCCAACACCCAAAGCCTAATTTTTTAGCACCTGTTACTTCTTCCTAAAGTCTGCCAAACAGACACTAAAATTTAGCCCAAAAATCTGTATGACCTCATCATACAGCCTGGCTCCCCAAGCCATTGTTTATAAAATAAAGAAAGCTTGAATGGAAAATGTCATTTTTTGGCTTTATAAATGTCATTATTGCTGCAGCAGGCTCGATACATGGTACAGATGTGCCACATTACAGGCAGACTAAGGTGACCCCTCAGGCACTATATTTAAGGGAATTTTTCATTATTATTTTTATTTCTCATTTTGATTGTTTCACTTTAAGCATCAGTAAATCGCTGCTTATTTAAAAATTATGTTTTTAAAAACTTTTTTTTCATTGATACATGTCCCTCAGGGCAGTACCCGGACCTCCATAACCATTGTATGCCCAATTACTTGAATGTAAGCCTTAAAAATGGCACTTTTGATTTTTCCAGTTTGGGTCCCATAGACTTTAATGGGGTTCTGTATTTGATTCCGAACTTTTGCAATGTTCTAAAGTTCTCTCTCAAACCAAACAGGGAGTCGTTCGGCGCATCTCTACTCCAGAGATATGTGACATACATATCCCAGGAGGCACAGTGGGAAAAGTGCACGGCATTTGCTTAGGCATGGGGGGCGGGCCATAGGGTTTTCAGTTAAAAGAATAACAATAATAAAAAAAAAAAAAAAAAGAATGCCCAGTTTGCAGAACAGAGGGGAGGAGAGCCAACATCCTGTTAAAGATCCGCTTAAATTTGTTAAATTGTGTCCTTAGTTTAAATCAGCTAAATACATTCCATATGCATCAAAACAAAGGTGTGCAAAGTGTTACAGTTTGTTTTCTTTAGAAAGCAGCAACTGTAGAAAAATCCTGCCCCTGCTAGCAACTGCAAAGTGTGACTCTTGTTCTCTGTGAAAAAGCAATGTCCTCTCTGCAATGATCCACCTTGCCCCCTACTGAATGAAAGCCAGAGCTCTCCAATGGATAAGGAGATTGAGCTTTGCTGACTGCAGAGCTAATAGGCCAATGCAATAGAGGGCATGTCAGACCTCTGTAATGAGACCACTTCCTCCTAACAGAGAGCAAAGGTCCCACCCTGCATCTGCTGGCAGCAGACAAGTTTTTCTACTTAGGCTGTACAGTAGTTGCTTTAAAAAAAAAATCAAACTGAAAGAGATTGAACACCTTTTTTTGTACTTGAAATGTATTTAGATTATGTAAACTGAGTGTTAATTGGGCTTGAATGATTTAGTAATGATTAAAGAGTCGCTATTTTTTTATTTTGAAATTAAAGCCCAACTCCTGTCAATTTTAAAATTATCGCATGCAACAGGGCTGTGCCCCCAATGCAAGGGTTGCTTGCTCATTTAGTGGCAAAGAAAAGTAGATTTACTTATTCAATCATCCACTCCTCCATGCTCCAGCAGTCTAAGGTTCTGACATCATCAAGACCAATGCAGTGTTCTTAACCCTCCAATGATGACACTGATGGATAGTCCACCACCAGAACATGGGGCAGTACCATCTGTCAGGGGAGTAGAGGATCAAGTAGGTAGGTTAATGTGCTTCTCCTCTCGAAAACAAGCAATTTACCCTTGCAGTGTGGGCACAGCCCACACTGCAAGGGACAGTTTTAAAGTTTCCCGGAGTTGGGCCTTAACTTTATATTTTTCACCATTTTATTAGTGGTTGTCTTTATTTTGAAAGGACTCTTGTAATGGTTCACAGAAAAATGGCAGTGGAAGCCTACCTGTTCTATTCCCCAACACAAGACTTTTATCTGTAGGAGCTGATTGACATTCAATCGGCTGCTTGTCACACCTGCCACCCTCTTTATTATAGAGTTGGTTTAGTGAGGAAAGTTATACTTTTGTATTTTAAACAAGCTTAGAAAATTGAAAAGTAGATCAAGCAAATCCTAAGATTATTTTCAGATATCAAGGCTTAGTCTGGTTAGAATTAGTTTTCCCTGGGCTTGGTTCACTCCTCTTCGCCAACAAATTGTAATTATGATTTATTTGTAGGTAAAATGTATCTAATTTGTATGAATTCTTCTCCTTTCATCCCACGTCTCGTATATCTGAGGATAAGCTTAGTTTATACGATTTGAGAAATATATAGCACAATATAATATCTAAGTGAGACCAGTGTGAAATTCTTTGAATTGTAGAAAGCAGAGCAACCTTCTTTGATCTAGCATGAGATATACAGGTAATGTAAGCTGGGCTCTAATTCCTGGCCAAATTGTGTGACATTCCTCATGGCATCTACAGATACAAACAGCAGAACACTGAAAAATGTCAAGAAGAACGTTTGAAAAAGTGTGGAAGATTAAAGGACGGTTATGCTGAAAAAAAAATAGCTCATGTAGGAAACCTTCAAGTAAATGTTGAAGCTTGTACTGAATGTACACAGCTCTGATCTGAGCCAGGTCATCAGTAAGGTGTGAAACCCACGAAAAATAAAAAAATGTGAGACCTGAATGTTATATTTATTGTATATTAACTTCTCTGGCCCTAGTAAAAGCATAAATACCAAAAGTTTCATGCTGCTTAGATGCTGTTCCTTAACCACTTGCCTACTGTACACTTAAACCCCCTTCCCATCCAGGCCAATTTTCAGCTTTCAGCGCTCGCCCACTTTGAATGACAATTGCGCGGTCATGCTACACTGTACCCATATGAAATTTTTATCATTTTTTTCACACAAACAGAGCTTTCTTTTGGTGGTATTTAATCACCTCTGGGTTTTTTATTTTTTACAAAAAAAAAGAAAAAAGACAGAAAATTTTGAAAAAAAAAAAAAAAGTTTTTCTTATTTTCTGCGAGTAAATTTTGAAAATAAATTTTTCTCCCTCACTGATGTGCGCTGATGAGGCTGCACTCATGGGCACTGATAGGCTGCACTGATGGGCACTGATGAGGTGGCACTTATGGGCACTGATGAGGTGGCACTTATGGGCACTGATGAGGAGGTACTAATATGCCGCACTGATGAGCACTGATAGGCGGCATTGATAGGCTGCACTGATAGGCGGCACTGCTGGGCACTGAGAGGTGGCACTGCTGGGCACTGATAGGCGGCACTGCTGTGCACTGAGAGGTGGCCCTGACGGGCAGCACTGATGGGCACTGATAGGCGGCACTGATGGGCACTGGCGGATGGCACTGATGGACACTGACGGGTGGCACTGATGAGCACTGATGGGCGGCACTGATGAGCACTGATGGGCAGCAACATCAGTGCCCACACTCAGTGCCCATAGTGCTGCCAGTCAGTGCTCATCAGTGCCTAGATGAGCAGGCACTGACTGGCAGCACTATGGGCACTGATTGTGGGCATTGATGGGGGCACTGATGGCGGGCACTGTGGGCACTGATGGGGGGGCAATGTGTGTGTTTTTTTTACCTTCAGTAATCAGGGCACTGGTGATCAGTGCCCTGATTCCATTTGTCTGTGTCCCCAGCGGCTGTCGGCTCCCCCTCCTTCCTCACACTGCAGTGTCTGTGTGAGGAAGGAGCTCCGGCGATGAGAGATGATCTCATATGTTTACATATGAGATCATCTCTCATTGGACGGCTTGATCACGTGGTGAATGGCCGCTGTGATTGGCCATTCACCACGATCTGTGATCGGCCGTGTCCAAGGGACACGGCCGACACAGATTCTCCCCGATGCACGCTCGCGGGAGCGCGCGGGGGGGGCGTGTCACTGGAGGCCGTTTAAAAACGGCCTCCCGAAAATTCAAGTCCGCGCTGCAGCCGTATATAGGCTGTAGCGCGGATGGGAGGGGGGTTAATGTCTTATGGACAATATTTGGAAGATGACAAAATAATAAACATGTTTTAGGAAGGTTTAAAAAATTGTAAAATAAATACTTTCCAGCTTTAACCATTTTAAGACTGGAAGGATTTGCCCCCTAATGACCAGGCCACTTTTTTCAACTTGGCACTGCGTAATTTAACTGACAACTGCGCGGTCGTGCGACACTGTACCCAAACAAAATTTACATCCTTTTTTTCCCTCAAATAGAGCTTTCTTTTGGTGGTATTTGATCACCCGTGTGATTTTTATTTTTTGCGCTATACACAAAAAAGGAGCGACAATTCTGAAAAAAATCAATATTTTTCACATTCTGCTATATAACATTCCCAAAAAAGAAAAATTTAAAAATCAAAATGTTTTAACATTTTAGGCCAATTTGTTTTCTGCTACATATTTTTGGTAAAAAAAAATTGCAATAAACGTATTTTGATTGGTTTGTGCAACAGTTATTACATCTACTAACTACGGGAAAGATTTATGTCATTTTTATTGTTTTTTTTTTTTTTTTTTTTACTAGTAATGGCGGCGATCTGCGATTTTTTTCAGGACTGCGATATTGCGGACAGATCGGACCCCTAACTGACATTTTTGACACATTTGGGGGTACCAGTGACATTACTACATTATATATATACTACATTACTACCAGTGACATTAGTACATTATATTAATATATATTTATGATAATAATGTAATGCAGTTTACGATATTAGCACTTTAAGGATTGTAAAGCTATCATTGTTTAAAAAGTAACCATTTTACCTTTTGTGCAAACCAATCAATATACACAGTTTACAGCGCAAATATGATCAAATACCCCCAAAAGAAAGCTTTATTTGTGGAAACATTTTTTATTTGAGTACAGTTTTGCACGACTGCGCAATTGTCAGTTAAAGTAACACAGTGCCGTATCACAAAAAAATGGCCTGGTCAGAAAGGGGGGTAAATCTTCCAGTGGTCAAGCGGTTAAAATAACAAACATGTTATAGTTATCTGCTCCCTTACCTCCTCTTTTGAGGTCCACTAGCAGCGCTGTCTGCTCCTCCTCTTCTGTCTACCCACAGGAGAGTCTTGCATTGGTGAGAACAAGGAGAGCCACAGTGAACTACTGGCCAGTTTTTGTCCACTGGCCAAAGCAGGTCTATAAAGTACTGTTTGATGAAAAAGCATTTGTCATTGCTCAAACGACCCGCAAAAAAAAGCCTTTTTCAACCTGAAAGAAATGATATTTGGCTGCTGCTGCTGTATGTAAGCCAACTCATTTTTACAGAAAAAAAATTTATTCTACAGCCATTGTACATTACTGTGCAAAATTTTTGGAACGTGCAATAAAATTCTCTAAATTAAAGAAGAACTATAGAGATAGAGTAAGGGAGGGTTTTTTTCTCACTATTTGTATCCCATTGCGGAGATTTCTCTTCACTTCCTGTCCTATAGCTAAACAGGAAGTAAGCGGAAATCTCTATACATTAAGGGAATTCCTTGGGTACCCCCAGGTCACCAGAACTTATGTCGCAAATTAAGATTTCCCCTCTATTATTTTTCTGGAGACAACCCAAAATTTAGGATTTTTCTTTCAACCCCGAGTGTGACTCGGGGTTACCGCTTTTGGCTCTAAAATCTAACCCCGAGTCACGCTCGGGAAAACTGCTAGGAAGGTTAAGAATGCTTTCAGAAATAGATGTGATAATAGTTTATTTTATTTCAATTAACAAAGTGGAAAGTAAGAGAACAGAAGAGAAATACAAATCAAATGAATATTTGGTGTGACCAGTGCTGTATCTTGGCCTAGGCCGACAAGGCCCAGGCCTAGGGCAGCACTTTGCAGGGGGGCAGAAAAAAAGCTGCACACTGCATTAAAAAAAACAGACTCCTCCCGCATGAAAAGGGTCCCTGCCCACTTGCGCTACACTTTTAGTTTAGTGCCAATATTATGGGTCGAATTGAGCCAGAGGGCAGGGTCCAGGAGGCAAATTAGTCTGGCACCCCCATAAAGCAGTCACACTGCTACCAGCCGGTATGATAGGCTGCACTAATGGGCACTGATAGGCTACACTGGTGGCCACTGATGGGGCTGTACTGATGGCAACTGATGAGGCTGAACTTATGGGAACCGATAAGGCTATGCTGATGGGCACAGATAGATTGTGGTTGTGGTCTGCGGTGTACAGCTTTCAGAGCGGGTAATAAACAGGAAGGGTGTGGCTTTTACAGGAAGGGGTGGGTCATATTTAAATTAGGGGGTGCACAAACTTAGTCAGGCCTAGGGCAGCACAAAACCTAAATACACCACTGGGTGTGACCACCCTTTGCCTTCAAAACAGAATCAATTCTTGCACACAGTTTTTGAAGGAACTCGGAAGGTAGGTTCCAAACATAGAAAACATAGAAAACAAACCACAGATCTTCTGAAATCAGGGCTCTGTGGGGCTAAACCAATAATTCTAGGATTCCTTCTTCTTCTTCACACTGAAGAAATTTCTTAATGATATTGGCTGTATGTTTTGGGTCTTTGTCCTGCTGCAGAATAAATTTGGGGCCAATCACATGCCTCCATGATGATATGGCATGATGGATAAATATCTGCCTGTATTTCTCAGCATTGAGGACACCATTGATCCTCCTGACCAAATCTCCAACTTTATTTGCAGAAATGCAGCCCCAAACTTGCAAAGAACCTCCACCATGCTTCACTGTTGCTTGCAGACACTCATTATTGCACCGCTCTCCAGCCCTTCAATAAACAAGCTGCCTCCTGATACAGCCAGATATTTCACATTTTGACTCATCAGTCCAGAGCACCTGCTGCCATTTTTCTGCATACCAGTTCCTATGTTTTTGTGCATAGTGGAGTTCCTTAGCCTTGTTTCCACATCGGAGGTATGGCTTTTTGGCCACAGTTCTTCCATAAAGACCACTTCTGGCCAGACTTCTTTGAACAGTAAATGGGAGTCCTACTGGTTTCCGCCAGTTCTGTGCTGATGGCACTGCTAGACATCATATTTTCAAAAATCGTTTGCCAGCCAGTAGCGAAGGTGTGTGACTTTAGTTGGGCTTTAAGAGTAACAAATCTTTTGTTCCATGTGTGTTTTTCTGACACAGTATTCAAAGTGCACTGCAGTTGCGATATGCACAATGTTAACTTAAAGTGGAAGTAAACTTCCACTGAATGTTTGTATACAATAAGGCTTATCTATAGATACTCTAAATATCTCCTAAACGTGTACCGTTTAGGAGAAATTTACTGCATATGCTGCCGATAATGTCATTGGCGCATGCACCCTGTAGGAACGGCCACCCATGGTGTTTCTTCAGAGCCCCAGGCATGACCAGAGACTCCTGCGTGCGCCAGTCACACAGCTAGAGTCCGCGGACCCAGAAGGAACATGGATGAAGATGGAAGCGGCCTCCATCGGTGACAACAAGGGCTTTGTTTGCAGGTAAGTTTCACATAATGTGCAAGTATGCAATGCATACCAGCCCATTATGCCTTTACTTTGCAGGTAATGTAAAAAGAAATAAAGCCAGCACTTTACTTCCTCTTTAAAGACACCCCAAATGCAGGTCTGCACCAAATCATACCAGTTGCAATGCGTTTTTTAAAGTAGTGCATGCCCTACTTTTGTTGTGGTCTAGTGAGAATTAGCCCATTCAATATCAATGGGCTAAAACTGAATCGCATAGGAACGTTCAGTGCGTTCCTGTAATATTCCCGGTATGAACTAATCCTAAAATTGAAATGTCAATGTCTGAAATGTCTGGAGTAAAATATTGTGAGATCATATAACAAGATAAAAATTTGCTCATCAAATTTTATGTTTAAAAAACGGCTTTTGCTGCAAAATTCACCTTCAATCCAGACATTTCCCCTGCAGTGCATTTTTCTTTGCTGCTGGATATCCTCATTCTGATGGCAAGCATCATTCAACCCAGTTCCTCCTGGACCCACCCCAGGCTGTGACTGGACAGAGAAAAGAGAAAGAGCACAGTTATGAGCTCATCTCCCTTTCATTCTGCTCTCTCTTCCTATCAACAAGCTTCTTGTCAAGGCATGATCTGATTGGCTCCTGGTACTACTTCTTTATTTCACACTCCAGCCATGCTGTACAGAGACTGCAAGAGGCTAATACAAAGTCCGGATCAGAAACTTACACTGTTTGCATTCAAAAATAATTTTAATGTTAAATTAATTACAAATCTGCATTCATTTGTGTCTTTCACATCTGGTTAAAATTTAGTTCAGCTTTATTATGACAAAAAATTGCATTGCCTCCCTACCTATCCTCCTCCTATGCAATATTTTTTTTTTTATTTTTTTGCTAGAAATACCAGGTAAACTTGAAGCAAATGGGGATGCTACATTTATTTGTCTGGCTCCTTGCATTGAAATGCCTATCCCTTGCTATTACCCCCCTAAACTAATACACAAGATATACGTACACTGTCAAAAGAAAATCAAGCTTCACCTCCCTTCCCAAGCTCTGCCTCGCGGATTGTCACACTCTATTTCTGACGTGTCCCCAGCAGTCCGTCTCTTTATTCATTCTTCCTAACCAGTGACGGTTTATTGGATCTGCCATTCACAGGCTGGCCTAATGGATTAATCCAGGCTTTAGCTGCTGCACTCTATTTTCTCCTCTTACATTCGTATTGACATAGCTGCGACAATAAAAAAAATAACGTAAAATATGAGTGGGTTCTCATGCGCTGCTGGAATAACAACACCATGGAAGAAAAATAAAGTGACCAAGTTGAAATTTCTCCCCAACAATGGGCTATTCATAAAATATGTTCAGTCTATTCTGTATGGACAGCATGCTCTGCTGGATAAAATGTACATGCTGGTGTTCGAAAATTGTAAAGGTATATAGTCCCTGGTGTGAATACGGTCAAATTAAATTATACAATTTTATACCGTGCTGCATGGTGACATTATATACTGTAGTATGGTAGGAATATAAGAAAGAAGCCTCGCTGCCTCCTTGTCTACATCATACAACCCAAGAGGAAGTTTGTGAGATCCTGTGCATGCGCAGACATGAGTGCAGACCGCCACATGTGCAAACAAGGGACCTTGCCTCCTGCCCCCCATCATTGCACTTTTTTTGTAGATACCATTTTTATTTTTAGTCTCTCTACTTCTTTCATCCTCACCTAATCAAGGATGACATATCTGGCCACTCACTGCCTCCTCAGATGTCTAGGTCACACATTGTAGGCAGTTTGCAAGATTCCATACATGTACAAACACGCCACAAGTCTTTGTCAGGTCCCCAGCAGACGTGGGTGCAAGGCAATGTACCCATGGTTTGTGTGCGGGTTAGCCACCATGGGTATGGCTACCCAATAAAATGGATGGGGCAGTTGTGTGAATGTGTGGTATGAAAGGGTGCCAGGTAGGACTGTGTCAGTTGGGCTGATGGTAAGTATAATCCTCCTAGGCTAAAACAAATAGTGCAGCGCTAAAATCAAATGACAATAAAATAATAAAATAGCAAATGTATATATGTCAATGAGAAAAATTAATTATGTAAATTACAGTCCAACAACAGCACTCCCAGGAGAAGAAGCCACAAAGTCCGTGACCAACCCCCAGGAGACATAATTTCTGACGAAACTAGTAGGGCGTGGTCAGTGACGGTGACTGCATCACGCCCCCTGGCTTGCGATTGTAGGACGTCTCTCTCCCCTCCTGGAAGCTAGGTCGGTGCCGGACAGAGCCCACGAGAACGCCACGGCGATGCCCCGGTGTCCATGCTTGATTGCTTTCTGACAACAGACATATCGTGAGTGTAATGATTTTAGTGTGTTACTATTAAATGTAGTCTTTTAATGCACTATTGGAGTATTCCCTTCTTTTATACATGACCGATGATTGTCTTGCCTGTTGTCATCTGGAGCGTCTTGGGATTTTATATACTCTGAGGAATTGATTTGGTGCCCTTAAACAGCTTCCTTTCCCCAAATAGGATGAGATGATTACTTGACCACTTATAACTTGGTGGTCCTTTCTTTTTGGTAAAACAAAGAAAAAAGGTTGGGACTTTGAGTGAGAGACATGACACAGCTTGCAGGAAAAAATAACATATTTTATTAAGTGCATACAGATAAAAAGCATAACATGAAATGTAAAATGCTCATATGTATTGACAAGATAACAACTGGTAAGTTATCCCAATTCCAGTATTCAGGGAACCCAAACATGGCAAGTCCTGGAGTATTGGAATATTGAGGGTTACAACATCCATAATCCTCGTAATCAACAATATAAATGTATATAGTCACAACATCATGAACTCGACGCATATCGTGGACTGTCTGTGCCACTTCATCAAGAGTGAATGTTTGATCTATAAAAAAAATATGTTTATATGAGGAGATGGCAGGTAAGGATAAATGAGGACTGGGAGGGAAAGGGGGAAAAAGAGAGACAAACCCTCGGTCCCCAAAAAAAAACAAAAAAAAACGTACATGATGGTAAAATGGTTGCTGACACTGGGATACGAACATGGCCAGGAATGTCTCAAACATCCACTCCTGATGAAGTGGCACAGACAGTCCATGATATGCGTCGAGTTCATGATGTTGTGACTATATACTTTTATATTGTTGATTACGAGGATTATGGATGTTGTAACCCTCAATATTCCAATACTCCAGGACTTGCCATGTTTGGGTTCCCTGAATACTGGAATTGGGATAACTTACCAGTTGTTATCTTGTCAATACATATGAGCATTTTACATTTCATTTTGTGCTTTTTATCTGTATGCACATGCTTAATAAAATATATGTTATTTTTTCCTGCAAGCTGCAAGCTGTGTCATGTTCTGCGACTGACAAGACTGTTCTGCGACTGACAAGACTGTTCTGCGACTGACAAGACTGTTCTGCGACTGACAAGACTGTTCTGCGACCGACAAGACTGTTCTGCGACCGACCGACGGCGCTCTTGACTGATCGACCGTGAGTATTTTAGAGACTGGTGAGTATCTTAGTGACTAGTGAGCATTTTGCGACTGGTTAGCATCTTGCGAGGGTTAGCATCTTGCGACTGGTGAGTATATTTGCAACTGGTGTGTATCGGGTGAGTATCTTGCGACTGGTGAGATTCTTTGCGACTGGTGAGTATCTTTGCGACTGGTGAGTATCTTGCGACTGGTGAGTATCCTTGCGACTGGTGAGTATCTTTGCGACTGGTGAGTATCCTTGCGACTGGAGAGTATCTTTGCGACTGGTGAGTATCCTTGCGACTGGTGAGTATCCTTGCGACTGGTGAGTATCTTTGCGACTGGTGAGTATCTTGCGTCTGTTGGATCTTTGCGACTGGTGAGTATCGTTGCGACTGGTGAGTATCATTGCGACTGGTGAGTATCGTTGCGACTGGTGAGTATCGTTGCGACTGGTGAGTATCGTTGCGACTGGTGAGTATCTTGCAACTGGTGAGTATCTTTGCGTCTGTTGGATCTTTGCGACTGGTGAGTATCTTAGTGACTGGTTAGTATATTAGCGACTGGTGAGTACCCCAGGTTTAGTACCAGGGAAGTTAGAGGTAGTGTAGGTTAGGAAGAGCAGTTCGTTAATATTATCCCCATAGAGTAGTGGGTAATAATGTCCGACAGGATTGCGGATGCCACTCAGTGCACTTCTTGCTGCATGTATGCGTTCCTTGATGAACCATTCGAGGGCGAATACTGCTGTGCAAGATGTGAGCAACTTGTTGCTCTGGTAGACCAGATCCTGGACCTACAGAACACAGTGGCAACACTGCGTGGCATCAACAACCTGGAAAGGAGCTTGGACATTACCTATCAGGCGCTGGTAGGGGCCAGCATAGAGGAGGGAGGAACAGAGGAGACGCAAGCAGCAGAGGTACGCAGCTGGGTGACGGTTAGGAAGGGTAGAGGGAGGAGTGCCAGGGAGGCCAATCCTGAGTTGGTACACCCTAACAAATCTGCCGAGTTGCAGGTTGAGGGGGATATCAGCTCAGGGGTGGCAGAGCTGGAGCATGCACCCTCCCCCAGCTGCCAGGGGAGGGACGGCTCCAGGAAGAAGGGGGGCGGTAACTCAGGAAAGGTTAGAAAGGTTGTGGTAGTTGGGGACTCAATTATCAAGAGGACAGAGAGGGCAATCTGTAAAAAAGATCTCGTGAACCGAACAGTTTGTTGTTTACCGGGCGCCCGAGTTCGGCACATCGCAGATCTGGCAGACAGATTGTTGTGCGGGGCTGGGGATGACCCAGCGGTCATGGTGCATGTGGGCACTAATGACAAAGTTAAAGGTAGGTGGAGGATCCTTAAGAACGATTTCAGGGACTTAGGTAATAGATTGAGGAAAAGGACCTCCAAGGTGGTTTTCTCTGAAATACTGCCTGTACCTCGAGCCACACAAGAGAGGCAGAAGGAGATTAGGGAACTTAACAAGTGGCTGAGGAATTGGTGTAGGAAGGAGGGGTTTGGGTTCCTGGAGAACTGGGCTGACTTCTCAGTCGGCTACCGGCTCTTTAGTAAGGATGGGCTGCACCTTAATGGGGACGGTACAGCTCTTTTGGGGAGAAAGATGGCCACCAAGTTGGAGGGGCTTTTAAACTAGGAGACGGGGGGGAGGGCTCAGAAGTAGAGTCAGTCAGGAGGGAGCAGAGGACAGAAGGCAGCTGTAGGGTCAGCAGCGACAGTAGGTCCACAATGTCAATTGGCAGGTCTGTGCGGGAGAACCTCAGACCAAACAGGAATAAACATAACCGCCAATTGCGCTTAACTTCCTTAAAACTAAGAGGGGTATATGCTAATGCCAGGAGCCTAGCTAATAAAATGGATGAGTTGGAAATGTTAGTACATGAGGAGGACATAGACATTGTGGGAATAGCGGAGACTTGGTTCGACCCCTCACATGACTGGCTGGCCAATATCCAAGGGTATTCGGTGTACCGGAAGGACAGGGTAGGAAAAAGAGGGGGAGGGGTATGTCTCTATGTCAAGAACAATATAAAGGTGATAGAAAGGAGTGACATTACGGATGGGATGAGCATGGATTTAGAATCTGTGTGGGTTGAACTCCATAGGGAAGGAGAAAAGGGGAAAGTAATTGTGGGGGTTTGCTATAGGCCACCTAACCAAGGGGAGGAGGTAGAGCTGGAATTTTTAGCACTAATGGGTAAAGTGGCAAAATTGGGATCAGTCATCGTATTGGGGGACTTCAATTACCCCGACATTGACTGGGAAGAGGGGACTGCACACTCACAGAAGGCCCGCCTATTCACGGAAACCTTACTGGATAATTACATGTCACAGTTGGTGGATTCCCCTACCAGAGAAAACGCAGTCCTGGATCTATTGCTCACTAATGACCCAGACATAATCTCGGAGGTAGGAGTCTAGGACAACCTGGGCTCTAGCGATCACAGGATGATCACATTTAGTGTAAATAATAATATAACAAGGCAAGTGGGGAACATAAGAACCCTAAACTTCAGAAGGACAAACTTTCCAAAATTGTACTCATTGATGGAAAGGGTAAACTGGGACCAAACCCTGGGATCCCTGACCACAGAGGAAAAATGGGAATGCTTTAGGAACATATTAGGCAAAGGCATCTTGCAGTGCATTCCTATGGGAAATAAATTTAGAAGAGACAAAGCCAAACCTGGCTGGCTAAACTGTAGCGTCAAAAAACTTATTAGGGGGAAAAAATTGGCCTTCAAGAAGTATAAATCAGAGGGCACAGTATCGGCTTTCGAGCAATACAAGGAGGCAAATAAGAAAAGTAAACAAGAAATCAAGATGGCTAAAATCAACTTTGAGAGACAAATAGCAGAGGATAGTAAAAAAAACCCAAAGAAATTCTTTAAATATATCAACAGCAAAAAAACTAAGGCAGAGCATATTGCACACATAATTAACAATGATGGGAGGATGGTTACAGAGGACACTGAAAAAGCAACCGTGCTGAATGCTTTTTTCTCGTCAGTCTTTACACAGGAAAAGGAGGGGTACACTGACCATGACTGTATGGTTAGTAGTAATAAACAGGACTTGCCACCATGGCTAACAGAGGGGGAAATCAGGGAAAGGCTGGATAAACTTAACACAAACAAATCAACAGGACCGGATGGCATACATCCGAGAGTACTCAAGGAACTCAGTAAAGTTATATCGAGACCACTGTTCCTGATCTTTGCTGACAGTATTAGGACAGGAGATGTACCAGGGGATTGGAAGAAAGCTAACGTGATTCCAATATTCAAAAAGGGCCAGAGACATATCCCGGGAAATTATAGGCCTGTCAGTTTGACATCAGTAGTATGTAAACTTCTGGAGGGGATGATAAGGGACTATATCGTAGAGTTTGCTAAGGACAACAACATCATCAGCAGTAATCAGCACGGGTTTACAAATGGGCGTTCTTGTCAAACCAATCTCTTAACATTCTACGAGGAGGTGAGCTGTGAGCTTGATAGGGGGGAGACCAGTGGATGTGGTGTACTTGGATTTCGCTAAGGCGTTTGATACTGTTCTCCACAAGCGCTTAATTTATAAAATAAGGTCTGCAGGTATCGATAGCAGGGTTTGCTCTTGGATACGGAACTGGCTAAAAAGGCGTGTCCAAAGGGTTGTAATAAACAGCGCATACTCAGACTGGTCTGAGGTGGTAAGCGGGGTCCCCCAAGGCTCAGTCTTGGGACCAACCTTGTTCAATTTATTCATAAACAACATTGAGGTTGGGATCAGTAGTTCGATATCAGTTTTTGCAGATGACACAAAATTGGGCAGGGCAATAACTTCACAACATGAAGCAGATATCCTACAGAATGACCTGGACAAAATAACAGAGTGGGCAACGACATGGCAAATGAGGTTTAACGTGGAGAAGTGTAAGGTTTTGCACTTGGGGACTAAAAACATAAAAACACAATACACGTTAGGAGGGGAGCCCTTGGGGGAATCAAAAATGGAGAAGGATCTGGGAGTCTTGGTTGATGATAGATTAGGAAACAGCATGCAATGTCAAGCGGCAGCTTCCAAAACCAACAGAATATTAGCATGCATAAAGAAAGGGATGCATTCCAGAGATAAGACTATAATCCTTCCACTTTATAAAACTCTGGTCCGACCGCATCTGGAGTATTCCGTCCAGTTCTGGTCGCCAGTCCTCAGGAGGGATGTGTTGGAGCTGGAGAGAGTCCAGAGAAGGGCAACTAAACTAATTAGGGGATTGAAGGACCTTGACTATGAAGAGCGTCTACAATCGATCGATTTATTCTCCCTGGAGAAGAGACGTCTGAGGGGGGACATGATAGCAATTTATAAATATCTTAATGGGGATCCCAGCTTAGAAAAAAAGCTGTTCATTCGAAGGGATTGCATGAGGACTCGAGGGCATACAATGCGATTAGAGGAGAAGCGTTTTAACCTCAGGCAACGCGGGGGGTTCTTTACTGTTAGGGCAACAAGATTGTGGAATTCTCTACCACAAGAGGTGGTTTCTGCGGGTAGTATGGTGGCTTTCAAAAGACTCTTAAGGCCCGTACACACGTACCGATCGTCGGCATACAAACGTCGGTGGACGAAGGATCTGCCGATTGTACGCGTGTTAGTATGGTGCCTCCGACAGATGTCTGCGCACAATCCGCGGACAAAAGTCTTTCTTGCAAACATGAAAATTTTTGTATGCCGACACCAGAACGGACGATTGTTCGCCTGTCAGTACACAATTCGGCCGACAGACCGCAGATTTGCAAGACTGGGCATGCTCAGAAAATAGAAAACACAGGGAAAGTTAACCATTAGTGATGTCGCGAACCTAAAATTCGCGGTTCGCGAACGGCGAACGCGAACATCGGCAAATGTTCGCGAACCGGCGAACCGGGCGAACCGCCATAGACTTCAATAGGCAGGCGAATTTTAAAACACACAGGGACTCTTTCTGGCCACAATAGTGATGGAAAAGTTGTTTCAAGGGGACTAACACCTGGACTGTGGCATGCCGGAGAGGGATCACGCAAAAAAAAGTTCTTAAAAATTATAATTTTTTGATAGAGAGCCAATTATTGGAAAAATTAAAAAAAAATAAAAATAAAAAATTTCTTTGGATTTAGCATCTGGGGGGTCTAAAAAGTGTACCTGTGAAGTTTCAGCTCTGTAGCATGTCCAGAACCCCTAAAAAACAGCATTTTTCTTATATTTTCAGGAATATGGCTTCTCTGCGGCTGGCTTTTTCTCTTGCAGGCATTTAGCGGGCATTTTTTTAGGCAGGCATGTCATTTTTTGTATTTAGTGTCTGGGGGGGTCTAAAAAGTGTACCTGTCAAGTTTCAGCTCTGTAGCATGTCCAGAACCCCTAAAAAACAGCATTTTTCTTATATTTTCAGGAATACGGCTTCTCTGCGGCTGTCTTTTTCTCTTGCAGGCATTTATCTGGCATTTTTTTAGGCAGGCATGTCATTTTTTGTATTTAGTGTCTGGGGGGTCTAAAAAGTGTACCTGTCAAGTTTCAGCTCTGTAGCATGTCCAGAACCCCTAAAAAACAGCATTTTTCTTATATTTTCAGGAATACGGCTTCTCTGCGGCTGGCTTTTTCTCTTGCAGGCATTTATCGGGCATTTTTTTAGGCAGGCATGTCATTTTTTGTATTTAGTGTCTGGGGGGTCTAAAAAGTGTACCTGTCAAGTTTCAGCTCTGTAGCATGTCCAGAACCCCTAAAAAACAGCATTTTTCTTATATTTTCAGGAATACGGCTTCTCTGCGGCTGGCTTTTTCTCTTGCAGGCATTTATCGGGCATTTTTTTAGGCAGGCATGTCATTTTTTGTATTTAGTGTCTGGGGGGTCACAAAAGTGTACCTGTCAAGTTTCAGCTCTGTAGCATGTCCAGAACCCCTAAAAAACAGCATTTTTCTTATATTTTCAGGAATACGGCTTCTCTGCGGCTGGCTTTTTCTCTTGCAGGCATTTATCGGGCATTTTTTTAGGCAGGCATGTCATTTTTTGTATTTAGTGTCTGGGGGGTCACAAAAGTGTACCTGTCAAGTTTCAGCTTTGTAGCATGTCCAGAACCCCTAAAAAACAGCATTTTTCTTATATTTTCAGGAATACGGCTTCTCTGCGGCTGTCTTTTTCTCTTGCAGGCATTTATCGGGCATTTTTTTAGGCAGGCATGTCATTTTTTGTATTTAGTGTCTGGGGGGTCACAAAAGTGTACCTGTCAAGTTTCAGCTCTGTAGCATGTCCAGAACCCCTAAAAAACAGCATTTTTCTTATATTTTCAGGAATACGGCTTCTCTGCGGCTGGCTTTTTCTCTTGCAGGCATTTATCGGGCATTTTTTTAGGCAGGCATGTCATTTTTTGTATTTAGTGTCTGGGGGGTCACAAAAGTGTACCTGTCAAGTTTCAGCTCTGTAGCATGTCCAGAACCCCTAAAAAACAGCATTTTTCTTATATTTTCAGGAATACGGCTTCTCTGCGGCTGTCTTTTTCTCTTGCAGGCATTTATCGGGCATTTTTTTAGGCAGGCATGTCATTTTTTGTATTTAGTGTCTGGGGGGTCACAAAAGTGTACCTGTCAAGTTTCAGATCTGTAGCATGTCCAGAACCCCTAAAAAACAGCATTTTTCTTATATTTTCAGGAATACGGCTTCTCTGCGGCTGTCTTTTTCTCTTGCAGGCATTTATCGGGCATTTTTTTAGGCAGGCATGTCATTTTTTGTATTTAGTGTCTGGGGGGTCACAAAAGTGTACCTGTCAAGTTTCAGATCTGTAGCATGTCCAGAACCCCTAAAAAACAGCATTTTTCTTATATTTTCAGGAATACGGCTTCTCTGCGGCTGTCTTTTTCTCTTGCAGGCATTTATCGGGCATTTTTTTAGGCAGGCATGTCATTTTTTGTATTTAGTGTCTGGGGGGTCTAAAAAGTGTACCTGTCAAGTTTCAGCTCTGTAGTATGTCCACAACCCAAAAAAAACAGCATTTTTCTTATGATTTTTAGTAGAAAACTAATGCAGTGTCTTTCCAGCTGTCTTTTTTTCTTTCTGGCAAGCTGAAATATGATATGCCAAGGCAAACATGCCTATCAGTTGAGCTATGACACAGACAACACTGCACACATGGGGAAATATGTAAAACAAAAAACAGGAAAAGGAAATTAGGTGACGGTAACAAAACATGATATTGTGATTGGCCAAATAAAAAGTCACCTCGCGATGAGGTCGCGCCAAAGTCGCGCTAAGTCGCGCCAAAGTCGCACTGGAAGCGACGCTACTTTAGTGGTAGCGGCAGTGTAAACCAGCACTAAAACATCCAGTGTGTGAATACGATCAGGTATGATGTTTTATCGGTCAAGTAGTGTAAGGGTTACGCCCGTTGCCCGCTTCACAGTGACAGACCAAACTCTGACAGACCAAACTCCCCGTTTAACAGTCAGTCAGTCCATTTGCACAACCGCAAACTCCCAATTTGCACAAGGTTGGATACCAAGCTAGCCATGTCCCGTTCCTTGTCCTCACTGACATCATTGAAGGTCTCTTCCTCCACCCAGCCACATACAACACCAAGGGTCCCCGAAAGGTGAGAACAAGCCCCCTGGGACGCCTGCTGTGGCTGGTATTCCACCTCCTCAAAGCCACCTTCCTCCTCTGACTTCTCTTCTTCAGACTCCTCTCTCTGCGTTGCCACAGGTCCAGCAATTGACAACGACAAGGCTGCTTCTGGTGGTGATGAGGACCACAACTCTTCCTCTTCATGCTCATCTACAGCCTGATCCAGTACTCTTCGCAGGGCACGCTCCAGAAAAAACGCATATGGGATGAGGTCGATGATGTTGCCTTGGGTTCGACTGACCACCAGGGTTGTCATCTCCGCAAAAGGACGCATGAGCCTACAGCCATTGTTCATGAGCATTCAGTAACGCGGCCAAAAAATACCCAGCTCCGCAGAAAGAATGAAAGAAAATGAATGTTTTTTTTTATGAAAAATTATCCTGCGGATCGCTTTTGGTCTGTACACAATGAAGCAACGACCTTATCATCTGGGGTGTGCCAACACAATCCTAGAGGTGATCGCTTCATTGTGATACGCAAGCCCCTTCACCACGACAAGGTAACGATCACGAAGGGGAATTGACACATGTATGTGCCTTTTTTTTTGTTTTTTGTTTTTTTGCAGCCACAGTGTAGCACCAGAGGCCAGAAAAATTAGGCATGTACACATGCATGAAAAAGTAGGTATTGTTGCAGCCGCTGCTGTAGCAGCGGCCTGAAAAATTGAGGTTTTAAGGCAGAAAGTGCACTAAAACATTGCTGCTTGAACCGTAGTTGGTGGCGGAGACGTCACGTAAGTCATCCGGCATGCAGAGAATGATTATATACAGCAGCGTGTGGACCATTTTTAGGCCAAGGCATCTCAGTCATCACCAGGCCTTTTTTAGTCAAATGCATCCCCCACTGTCAGTCCCTTCGGGATCCATGCCTCATTCATCTTAATAAACGTGAGGTAATCAAGACTTTTTTGACCTAGGCGACTTCTCTTCTCAGTGACAATACCTCCTGCTGCGCTGAAGGTCCTTTCTGACAGCACACTTGAAGCGGGGCAGGCCAGAAGTTCAATGGCAAACTGGGATAGCTCAGGCCACAGGTCAAGCCTGCACACCCAGTAGTCAAGGGGTTCATCGCTCCTCAGAGTGTCGATATCTGCAGTTAAGGCAAGGTAGTCTGCTACCTGTCGGTCGAGTCGTTCTCTGAGGGTGGACCCCGAAGGGCTGTGGCGATGCATAGGACTAAAAAAGCTCCGCATGTCCTCCATCAACAAGACGTCTGTAAAGCGTCCTGTCCTTGCCGGCGTGGTTGTGGTGGTAGGAGGAGGATTACTTTCACCTCTTCCCCTGTTGGATTCCCGTTGTGCTGTGACATCACCCTTATACGCTGTGTAGAGCATAGTTTTTAACTTATTTTGTAGCTGCTGCATCCTTTGCGACTGCCGGTAATTGGGTAACATGTCACAGACTTTCTGCTTATACCGGGGGTCTAGTAGCGTGGCCACCCAGTACAGGTCGTTCTCCTTCAGCCTTTTTATACGAGGGTCTCTCAACAGGCATGACAGCATGAAAGACCCCATTTGGACAAGGTTGGATGCCGAGCTACTCATGTCCAATTCCTCGTCCTCACTGATGTCATTGAAGGTGTGTTCTTCCCCCCAGCCACGTACAACACCACGGGTACCAGATAGGTGACAACGAGCACCCTGGGATGCCTGCTGTGGTTGGTGTTCCTCCTCCTCAAAGCCACATTCCTCCTCTGACTCCTCTTCCTCACACTCCTCTTCCAGTGTTGCCGCAGGTCCAGCAATCGATGGTAAGGCTGTTTCTGGTGGTGGTGATGGTGACCACAACTCTTCCTCTTCCTCTTCACGCTCATCTACGGCCTGATCCAGCACTCTTCGCAGGGCACGCTCCAGGAAAAAAACATATGGGATGATGTCGCTGATGGTGCCTTCAGTGCGACTCACTAGGTTTGTCACCTCCTCAAAAGGACGCATGAGCCTACAGGCATTGCGCATGAGCGTCCAGTAGCGTGGCAAAAAAATACCCAGCTCCGCAGAGGCTGTCCTAGCACCCCGGTCATACAAATACTCGTGGACCGCTTTTTCTTGTTGGAGCAGGCGGTCGAACATTAGCAGTGTTGAATTCCAACGTGTCGGGCTGTCGCAAATCAAGCGCCTCACTGGCATGTTGTTTCGCCGCTGAATATCTGCAAAGTGCGCCATGGCCGTGTAGGAACGCCTGAAATGGCCACACACCTTCCTGGCCTGCTTGAGGACGTCCTGTAAGCCTGGGTACTTCTGCACAAAACGTTGCACAATCAGATTCAACACATGTGCCATGCACGGCACATGTGTCAACTTGCCCAAATTCAATGCCGCCAACAAATTGCTCCCGTTGTCACACACCACTTTGCCGATCTCCAGTTGGTGCGGGGTCAGCCACTGATCCACCTGTGCATTCAGGGCGGACAGTAGTGCTGGTCCGGTGTGACTCTCTGCTTTCAGGCAAGTCAACCCCAAGACAGCGTGACACTGTCGTATCCGGCATGTGGAATAGCCCCTGGGGAGCTGGGGGGGTGCAGTTGGTGTAGAGCAAGACGCAACAGCAGAAGAGGACTCAGCCGAGGAGGTTAGCAAAGAGGATGGAGTAGGAGGAGTAGAGGAGGTGGCAGCAGGCCTGCCTGCAAGTCGTGGCGGTGTCACCAACTCCTCTGCAGCAGAGCCACGCATTCCATGCTTGGCAGCCGCCAGCAGGTTTACCCAATGCGCAGTGTACGTTATATACCTGCCCTGACCGTGCTTTGCAGACCAGCTATCAGTGGTCAGATGGACCCTTGCCCCAACACTGTGTGCCAGACGTGACATGATTTCTTTTTCCACAATAGAGTACAGGTTGGGGATTGCCTTTTGTGAAAAATAATTTCGGCCGGGTACCTTCCACTGCGGTGTCCCAATAGCGACAAATTTTTTGAAGGCCTCAGACTCCACCAGCTTGTATGGTAAAAGCTGGCGGGCTAAGAGTTCCGACAAGCCAGCTGTCAGACGCCGGGCAAGGGGGTGACTCTGCGAGATTGGCTTTTTGCGCTCAAACATTTCCTTCACAGACACCTGACTGTGGGCAGGTGACGAGCAGGAACTGCTGAAGGTGAGAGGCGGAGGGGCGGGTTGTTGATAGGGGGCATGGAGGACAGCAGTGGTTGACGTGGCTGAAGATGCTGGACCAGGAGGAGGATGGTGGCTTTCAGTTTGTGTGCTGCTTTTACTCATGTGTTGATCCCATAGGCGTTTGTGATGTGAGATCATGTGCCTTCGCAAAGCAGTTGTACCTAGGTGGGTGTTGGACTTCCCACGACTCAGTTTCTTTTGGCACAGGTTACAAATGGCATCGCTGATATCAGAGGCAGACACACAAAAAAAATGCCACACTGCTGAGCTTTGCAAGGACGGCATTCTGGTGGTGGCAACAGCTTGCGTTGATTGGCGTGCTGTCTGGCTGACCCCGGGTGCCGAATCTACATGCTGTCTGACTGCGCCACTAGCTCCTTGCGATGACCTCCTCCCCCTGCTTCCAACTCGTCTCCTCCTCCTCTCTGTCTCCCCATCTGAACTTTCCCCCTCTTCTTCTGCTCTTCGAGCAGGCACCCAGGTGACATCCACAGACACATCGTCATCATCAGCCGCTTCACTTGACAACTCAGCAAAGGCAGCAGCAGCAGGTACAACATCATCATCATCACAATGTACGTCCATGTGTATAATGCTGCCTGACTGAGACATATCCCCGTTATCTACATCCTCTGGCACTAATAGTTGCGCATCACTTATTTCTTCAAACTGATGTGAAAATAACTCCTCTGACGGATCAAGTGAAGCGGCTGTGGTGCTAGTGTTGGTGGTGGTGCCGGCGGGCTGGCGAGTGGTAAATTGAGAGGTGCCCGAAGCTGAGCTGGAGGAGGATGGTGCATTAAGGTTCCGAGCGGAAGCTGTAGACGATTGGGTGTCCTGTGTAAGCCAGTCAACTATGGCCTCAGAATTTTTTGAGTTCAGGGTCTGTGGTGGCCTCTGAACACTGGGCATTATTCTAGAGCCTAAGGAAATCACAGCACCACGACCACGACGGCCCTTGCGGGGTGGCCTGCCTCTGCCTGTCATTTTTTTTTTAATGTGTTGTTACTGTTGTACTATGAGTGCAAGCTGCTGTGCCACCTTATATATCAGTGGTGGGTGGGCAGTGGCACAGTACACTCTCTGTGGACCTGACAGCAGTCACTGGCACCCAGGCAACTGCAATTTAAAAAATATATATATTTTTTTTTACTTTGCAAGCTGCTGTGCCACCTTATATATCAGTGGTGGGTGGGCAGTGGCACAGTACACTCTCTGTGGACCTGACAGCAGTCACTGGCACCCAGACAACTGCAATTTAAAAAATATATATATATTTTTTTACTTTGCAAGCTGCTGTGCCACCTTATATATCAGTGGTGGGTGGGCAGTGGCACAGTACACTCTCTGTGGACCTGACAGCAGTCACTGGCACCCAGGCAACTGCAATTTAAAAAAATATATATATATTTTTTACTTTGCAAGCTGCTGTGCCACCTTATATATCAGTGGTGGGTGGGTGGGCAGTGGCACAGTACACTCTCTGTGGACCTGACAGCAGTCACTGGCACCCAGGCAACTGCAATTTAAAAAAATATATATATTTTTTTTACTTTGCAAGCTGCTGTGCCACCTTATATATCAGTGGTGGGTGGGCACACAGTGGCACTGCAGTGGGCACAGTACACTCTGTGGACCTGACAGTCACTGGCAGCCCAGGCAACTGCAATAATAAAAAATATTTTTTTTTTCAATTTATTGCAACAAGATGCTGTGCCAACGTATATATATCAGTGGTGGGCAGTGCACTGCAGTGGGTACAGTGCACTCTGTGGACCTGACACAGCACTCACTGCAATTATGACAGAGAAAAAAAAATATTTTTTAAAATGCCAGGTACTGTGCCTGTGCCACCCGAAATGAGTGTGGTGTGCACACAGTACAGTCTGTGGTAGGTCTGTGGCCTCTCACACACAGCGGGCAGGCAACTGCAGTGTACAATAGATATATATATATATATATAAAGAAAAAAATCTATTACCTTACCAGCCCTTGAAAGGGCTTTTGGGGACACTATATATATATATATATGTATATATATAAAAATAAAAAAATCCTCAATTACCAGCCCTTAAAAGGGCTTTTGGGGACACTAGATAGATATAGATATATATATATATATATGAAGAAACAACTCAATTACCAGCCCTTAAAAGGGCTTTTGGGGACGCTAGGTATATATATATATATATATATATATATAAAAAAAAAAACCACAAATACCAGCCCTTAGAAGGGCTTTTTGGGGTGCTGATATTACAGCAGTAGTGGACCAAGAACACTGCAAGACCAGGAACACTGACTAACTGTCCCTAGCTTAACAGCAGCAGCAGCAGCAGCTCTCTCCCTACTCTCACTACACACACTGCTTCAGAATGATCTAAGATGGATGCTGCCCTTGCTTATTTATAGGAGGTGGGAGGGTGTGGGAGGGAGGTACGCTGATTGGCTGGAAATGTGTCTGCTGACTGTAAAGTTCAGGGTCAAAGTTTGCCTCAATGATGTCTTATGGGGGGCGGACCGAACATCGCATATGTTCGCCGGCAGCGGCGAACGCGAACATGCTAAGTTCGCCGGGAACTGTTCGCCGGCGAACAGTTCTATACATCTCTATTAACCATTACATGACATCACTTCTGCAGTCGGCGGACAAAATTCTTGTGCTGTCCTTGTGCTGTCTTTGCACTTTTCAGCAGACACCGACATCCCGGGGAGAAAAGAGGAACATTTGTAAGCCGACCATCGGTACGTGTGTACGGGGCTTTAGACTTACATCTCAAGGATCAGAACATTCAGGGGTATGTGAGATGATTACAGCCACACACACCTACACAGGTTGAACTAGATGGACTATTGTCTTTATTCAACCTCACCTACTATGTAACTATGTAACTATGTCTCTCAAAGTCCTGACCTTTTTTCTTTGTTGTACCAAATTAGGGATGGAGACGCACGACATATCCCACCGTGCGTCTCATTTAAAGTCCCACCCTCCCCCCTCTTTATGCTTTCTTTTTGGTAAGGAGATCCCTTTATCACCTGGGGGGTGAAGTGTGCTCATCCATCCTTCCAGTCACCCCTGTCTCCTTGCATGATCTTCTGGCTTCTTCTCCTGGGAGTGCTGTTGTTGGACTGTCATTTACATAATTAATTTTTCTCATTGACATATATACATTTGCTATTTTATTCTTTTTATTGTCATTTAATTTTAGCGCTGCACTATTTGTTTTAGATTTGTTTTTTGGAAGCTTGTATTTTTCCAGGTGCCAGCTGCTTTCCTCATTAGCGCAGTGTTTCTCTTTTTGTTTTTATAATCCTAGGCTGCTGCACACATGGGGGTTATCAAAGAATGACTCTACGGGCTCTTTCACACGGGCGGTCCGATCAGATCCGCCTGTCAGTTTTTTAGGCGGATCTGATCGGATCCTCCATGCAGCTCTATGGGGCAGCGGGTGTCAGCGGAAACACCTCCGCTGACACCCGCTGCCATCCGCATCCGATCCTGTGCGTGAAATCTGGACGGATTGAAACCCTATTTTTCCATCCGTTCAGTAATCGGATCGGATCGGATCTGATGAGAGCGGACAGGCGGTCTGCTCTCATCCGATCCCCCATAGAGGGCAGCGGGTGCTGAGACACCTCCCTCTCCGCTCTGCAAGCGGAGACGGAGCTGTCATCCGCCCGGCTCAGCGGGGATCGCGGATCGATCCCCGCTCAGCAACACGGATCCGCCTACGGAGGCGGACCGTGTGAAAGAGCCCTAACACTAACTAACTCTGAAGTTCCCTTAACCACTTGCCAACTGCCTAATGTACATTTACTGCTGGAAAGTTGCTTTATTGTGCGAAATCATGTACCTGTACGCCATTTCATGAAATAGCCACTAGGTGGCATGGGCGTGCCACCGAAGGAGCGATTGCACGCTGATTGGACAGGGGGAAGCCAATCAGTGGGTCCAGTGGACCTGATGTCTGCTGGCCACCGGCAATCGTTACCGAGAGAGGCGGATCGCCATTCTGACAGGGGGGAAGATAGAGATCTTGCCTCCCTGCTAAACAGAAACACGGATCTCTGTCTTCCCCCAGTCAGAGCAACCCCCACACAGTTAGCAATCACACCCTAGGTACACATTTAACCCTTTGATCCACCCTGATGTTAAACCCTTCCCTGCTAGTGTCATTAGTACACTTATAGTGCATATTTTTAGCACTGATCACTGTAATAATGTCACTGGTCCCCCAAAAAAAGTGTCAAAAGTGTCAGGTGTCTGATTGTCCACCGCACTGTCACAGTCCCGCTAAAATTTGCTGATCGCCGCCATTACTAGTAAAGAAAAATAAAAAAATAAAAATGCCATAAAAATATCCTATAGTTTGTAAACGCTAATACTTTTGCACATTCCAGTCAATATACACTTTTTGGGATTTCTTTTTTTACCAAAAATATGTAGCAGAATACATATTGGCCTAAACTGATGGAAAAAAAATGTGCTTTTTTTACCTTTTTGTATTGAATATGTTATAGCAGAAAGTAAAAAATATTGTTTTTTTTTTTTTTATTTTTTTCAAAACTGTCGCTTTTTATTTGTTTATAGCGCAAAAAGTAAAAACAGCAGAGGTGAGCAAATACCACCAAAAGAAAGCTCTATTTGTGGGGGAAAAAGGACATTTTATTTGGGTACAGTGTTGCATGTCAGTTAAAGTAATGTTTGCTGTATCGCAAAAAATATTATGGTCATTAAGGGGTTCAAACATTCCGGGGCTGAGGTGGTTAAAATAGAACTATAGGCAAAACTTTTTTTTCATTTTGGATGGAACAAGGGAGGGTAATAACCCCTGTCAGATTTCTTTTCGCCATCTGTGTCCCATTGCAGACATTTCGCTTCACTTCCTGTCCCATAGCTAAACAGGAAGTAAAAGAAAACCCCTGCAATCTAAGGAATCCCTTTGGGGACCCCTAGGGCACGAGAACTAGCGTCCCCATTGGAAGATTTAACCTCTATTACTTTTTTAGGGACAACCCAAAATTTGGGATTTTCGTTTACTTTCACTTTCAATGATAACGGTGAACAGGACAAATAGAGAGAGTGAATTTCCCTAATGGGGACACAGATAGCAATAATAGGGGATCTAATCCCTCTTCATTCTATCCAAAACTAAAATAAACAAAGTTTTGCACTTAGTTATTCTTTAATTATAACTAAAGGCAAGACTTTTTTTTTCTTAGTTTTGAATAGAGTGGAGAAGGATTACCTGTCAGGTTTTTATTGCTGTCCGGGTTCCCATTGGGCAGATTCACCTTCTCTATTTCTCTGGTGAACGTTATCTCTGAAAGTGAAAGAAAATATCAAATGTAGGGTTGTCCCTAGAACAGAAATAGAGGGGAAATCTTCCAATGAGGACATGAGATCAATTGACAACAAGGGATTCCCTCACATTAGAGAGATTTCCTCTGTCTACCTCTTTTCGCTATGGGACAGTAAGTGAAGGGAATTCTCCCCAATGGGAAACAGAGGGCAAGAAAATCTGACAAGGGTTATAACCCTCCTTTACACTATCCAAAAAAAAAAGTTTGCCATTAGTTATACTTTATACATTAATTAATATGAACTTTACCATAATAACTGGAAATCATTGCACCCATTATACTGCATTCTGAAAATGTTATAGGTTTTTGACATACAGTACTTAGTCTTATCATGTTCCATCCAGAGGGAAGACATATGGCGCTTTTCCACTGCATGGAACCGAATGGTTTCGGCTCGCTTTTGCGCTTTTCCACTGCATGGTACCGCATGGTACGGTGTTGGAACGGTTCGGTACGGTGCGGTACGGCGGCGCTTTTCCACTACATGGAACCGAACGGTACGGCTCGCTTAAACAGTACCACCTCAGTTGTGGTTCCAAGAGGGCCGTACCGGTACCATATCCCACAATCCTTTGCATGCAGCCTTGACTGTTTGTCACTACTAGCCACTGATTGGTCAGAGAATCATTGTTATCCCACCCACTTTATTTTAGTGGAAAGAGCAAACCGTACCAAACCGTATCGAACCGTTCCAACACCGTACCATGCGGTACCATGCAGTGGAAAACCAAACAGAGCCAAGCAGGGCCGAGTGGAGCCGAGCCGGTACTTGCAGTGGAAAAGTGCCAATACACTATATTACAAAAAGTATTGGGACACCTGCCTTTACACGCACATGAACTTCAATGGCATCCCAGTCTTAGTCCGTAGGGTTCAATATCCAGTTGGCCCACCCTTTACAGCTATAACAGCTTCAACTCTTCTGGGAAGGCTGTCCACAAGGTTTAGGAGTGTGTCTATGGGAATGTTTGACCATTCTTCCAGAAGCGCATTTGTGAGGTCAGACAAAGATGTGAACGAGAAGGCCTGGCTCACAGTCTCCGTTCTAATTCATCGCAGAAGTGTTCTGTTGGGTTGAGGTCAATACTCTGTGCAGGACTCCTGCAAACTTTAACAAACTTTACCATGCTTACACAAATGTATTTTTATACTGAATATATACTATAAATGAAGAGGTGCTTTATATGTAATAGTGTGTATAATATAATATGAAGAGAAGTTTTATATGCACCGCTTTTATTATGGATCGTATAATATATGTACTGTATGTGTGCTTTAATCTGGGCTTGCTCTGATCCCAGATTGAATGACAAACTATACCCCCTTATTTTCTTCCTCTTATGTTCAACATCTTTGATACCACAATATTTTTCATTTATGTGGACTTTTGGTTTTTGATTTTTATAGTTTTTAAAGTTTTTTTCTTTTTAATATTCACAATTACATGTTACATGTGCCATGTGCATGGTTGTACTTGCTGGGCTATGGGGCTAGTAGGTGCGGATCATCATGATTAGATGTGCCTCACCTGCAGCAGCTTTGCAGATATAAGCCAATGCAGAACCTCAATCTAATTAGCAATGACTAAGGACAGGTGTGTGAAACGCGTTTGCTGAATTCCATATGAGATGTGTGTGCATGTCTGTCCTCGATTTTAATGGATTTCCAATAAAGTTATACTTTTAAGGCTGGAAGTGCCACCACCTTCTTTTTGTTTTGTGCATATTCTGGTTGCAGACCAGGGCTGGCACCTGGCTCTTGTCACAGAAGCGAGAGATCTCATACTTCACCTGGAACAGTGCAACCCTCGTGTGATATTCTGTTAGGACTCTGTGCAGGCCAGTCAAGTTCCTCCACCCCAAAGACATCCATGTCTTTATGGACTTTGCTTCGTGTACTGGTGCAGAGTCATGTTGGACTAGGAAGGGGCCATCCCCAAACTGTTCCCACAAAGTTGGGAGCATGAAATTGTCCAAAATGTCTTTGTATGCTGATGCCTTAAAGCGGAGTTCCACCCATTTTTAATAGGTTGGAATACATAGCTGTATGTAATCCCCTTTAAAACGGCTTTTACCAATGGAAACTTTTTTTTTTTTTTTGCTAGTAAATACCTTAATTTCTGCTTTATTCCTCCTCTCCTCACTTCCGGGTCCGATCGGTGATGACGTCATTCGGCGATTCGCAGTGTCTGCTGGGATGTATTCTATTCCAGAAATCTCGCAGTAGCTGAGCTGTAGTGAGCCGTGCCTGCCCCGCCTCCGCCCCGCCTCCTCTCATTGGTTGTATTGTATGAATGTATTAAGGCTGTTCTCTGCCCCGCCTCCGCCCCGCCTCCTCTCATTGGTTGTATTGTATGAATGTATTAAGGCCGTTCTCTGCCCCGCCTCCACCCCGCCTCCTCTGCCCGCCTCCTCTCATTGAGTTGTATTCATACAAGAGAGGAGGCAGGGCGGAGGCGGGGCAGAGAACAGCCTTAATACATTCATACAATACAACCAATGAAAGGAGGCGAGGCGGAGGCGGGGCAGAGAACAGCCTTAATACATTCATACAATACAACCAATGAGAGGAGGCGGGGCGGAGGCGGGGCAGAGAACAGCCTTAATACATTCATACAATACAACTTAATGAGAGGAGGCGGGGCGAAGGCGGGGCAGGTACGGCTCACTACAGCTCAGCTACTGCGAGATTTCTGGAATAGAATACATCCCAGCAGACACTGCAAATCGCCGAATGACGTCATCGCCAATCGGACCCGGAAGTGAGGTGAGGAGGAATAAAGCAGAAATTAAGGTATTTACTAGCAAAAAAAAAAGTTTCCATTGGTTAAAGCCGTTTTAAAGGGGATTACATAGATCTAAAGTTCCAAAAATGGGTGGAACTCCACTTTAAGATGTCTCTTCACTGGAACTAAGGGGCCAAGCCCAACCCCTGAAAAACAACCCCACACCATAATCCTCCCTCCACAAAATGATTTGGATCAGTGTACAAAGCAAGGTCCATAAAGACATGGATAAGTGAGTTTGGGGTGGGAGAACTTGACTGGCCTGACCTCATCCCGATAGAACACCTTTGGGATGAATTAGAGTGGAGACTGCGAACCAGGCCTGCTCATCCACATCAGTGCCTGACCTTGCACTTCTGGAAGAATGCTCAAACATTCCCATAGACACACTCCTAAACCTTGTGGAAAGCCTTCCCAGAAGAGTTGAGCTTCAAAGGCCAACTCAATATTGAACCCTACGGACTAAGACTGGGATGCCATTAAATTCATGGGCGTGTAAAGGCAGGCGTCCCAATACTTTTGGTAATATAGCGTATATCACCAGTGGCACACACCTCACAGGCTGGGACACTCTGTTTTTCATCAGAGAAATACAACATGATGGGAAAATACTGAGGTAATACTTCTTTTTTTGAATTGAAAAGAAAATCCGACTTCAGCAATTTCTCATGGAGCAACTCAGCATCATATACAAAACTCTATGGAATAGTTTTAAAACCATAACGGTTTTCACAAGACCCCATGGAAATTCAAATATTCTCCTTTTCCAGAGATGTTACATTCACGTGTATTTTTTCTATATGTTTCTGGCCGCTCCATAGAAATGAAAACTGAAATCTCATGTTTATGTTACCTTTCAAAAATAATTCATCGGCTTTCAAGTTTGAACTATGTAAAACCAGACAATCAATAGAAACATTGAATGGTTTTCTGTCAAACAAATACATGGAACGCCTGCGAGTCATCAGATCCATGAAGTTGGACCCTGTCATGTTTTCATCTGTAAATATTGGCCTACGGGGAAGTCCACCCACTTACAATTCAGTCCAAGTTTAAAGGATGTGTTTAAGAAAGTGCTGTGTAGAGGATTTAGTAATAGAATTTCCAACTGCAAATCAATGAAAATGAAAGAGGATTTTAGGGGATTCTTTAGCAAATGTAGAATTTAAAGGAAAAGTCAACCTAGGCTCAACAATCAGAAAATGATATGTTGATTGGATATCTTTAAGACAGCAATTAGTTCAGGTGACCAATATTTTTCCCTTACTGACTGCCGACAAGCCAAATTTTATTTTCTTTAATGTATATCCCTGGTGCCCAAACTGTGGCACGTTCCCTCGGACCTCAGCAGTCTGTAGTGGGAACATTGATTAGGGTAATTGCATTGATCTCTACTGGCCTCATGTAACATGTTATATTCCCAGTTTTGTATTGTCTTCCACAGCAAATCCCCAGCCAAAAATGTAGCATATCCACACTATCTGACCCTTGTTTTCTCTATTAAGTCTTCAGTTTCTGACAGTCCTCTCAAGCATCTCATATATTGAACATTATGTGCATCCATTTGGTGATGTCAGTGGCCGCATTTAAAGGCCCCATTTAGCTTATAAGTTGACAACCACTGTTGTACATCATGGGACACTAAGATTCTTCAGAATCATTATGATAGGCTTAGGCTGCCACCCAGTGCTGCATCTTGGCCTAGGCCAACAAGGCCCAGGCCTAGGGCAGCACTTTGTAGGGGGGGGCAGCATAAAATGTGGACTTGTGTTTCACTTATTCGTATAAGGACTAAGGACTTTCTATTTTTTATACAAATAAGTGACATAATCCTAGGATTACAATCAGTGGCAGCAGACACAAGTCCAAATATCTTAAAAGAACTGATATGCTGCACTGATGGGAACTAATATGCTGCTCTGATGGCCACTAATGAGTTACCAATGGTGGGTACTGATAAACTGCACTGATGGGCACTAATGAGGCTGCATTGGGTACAAGGCGGCACTGATAAGCTTGACTGATGGAGCTGCACTAATATGTTGCCCTGATGGGCACAGATATGTTGCACTGATGAGCACTAATAGGCTGCAGTGATGGCCACTGATGAGGCGGCACTAATAAGCTGTACTGAAGGGCACTGATATGATGCACTGATAGGCTGTACTGGTGGCCACTGATGGGGCGGCACTGAGGGCCAATGATGAGGCTGTGCTGATATGCTGCACTGATGCGGCTTCATTGATGGGCACTGATGGGCTCTGATAGACTGTGGTTGTGGCTTGTGGTTTACAGATGACAGGGCGGGTCATAAACAGAAAGGAGTGTGGCCTTTACAGGAAGGGGTGGGTCATATTTCAATTAGGGGGTTCACAAGTTTAGTCAGGCCTAGGGCAGCACAAAACCTAAATACACCACTGCTGCCACCTTCAGGAAATTAGACATTGGTAAAAAAAGGCAGGGAGTCACCTCCCAGGCATAACACTTCCCCGTAAGGCAAGGCTTCGGTTTTTTGCTAGTTTATAAAGGTGATGGTCACATCTGTGCAATTCTTTGCACGAAAATAGCTACCTTCTCAATGATTCCAACTGGGATCAGGAGACTGACTTTATCCAAATCCATTTTCCTATTCATCACTAATCATCACTCAGAGGCATGGGCATCCGAAGAACTTTTTTCAGGGGGGGGGGGGGTCATCATTTTAAGGTCACCCATGCTCCATCCCTTTTTGACAATGTCATGAAGGGGAGGGGCTTAGTCATTATATTTATTTTGAGTATTTATTTTTAAAGGTGAAATGGCAGAATTTAATTTTAAAGCGTTTGTTAACATACAAATAAATATTGATCCTGTTCCCTTAAAGCATGTTATACAGCACAGTGCTTTGCTGTGTAATTTGACCCCTTCTATCACCTAAAATACCTGGCTGATCCTGCCTGGCTATGTCCTCCCCTCTGCAAACTGACCACGATATACCATGGCTGTTGAGCCCTGACATCGTGGTCAGTTTACGTGACTCCGTCATCCGCAGCCTTCCAGTCCTCCTCAATGCACTCTCCCACTCCCTCCCTGCCTGTCTGCTCCTGTGTCAGTGCCCCTCCCCCCACTGCTGTAGTTTCACTTAAAGTTTCATATCCTGTCTACAGTCTGTTTAATAATCATGTGTACCCCTGTGTCTGTGTTTTATAAAAAATAAGCCGTTCTTTACCAGTTTTCAGAGGGAGGATCACCTCTCACATGACCCGCCGCTTCTCTCCTCCTCCCCTCCCGAGTGATGTCAGCAGGGAATCCTCAGCCCCGCCTGCTGCAGGCAGCTGTCAGAATGGGGAGAGGAGAGAGCCGGTGGGTCACGTGAGCGTCAATCGGCACTCTGAAAACTGGTAAAGAACGGCTATCTTTTTTTTAAAACAAATACACAGATACAGGGGCACTAGCACACAGGATTATTAAACAGAGCAGACAGGATGGTATAAAGTGTCTCAACAACCACTTTAAAGGGGAAGTTGAAATTCCGGGAGGGGGGGCACTTGCCCCCCCTTGCACCCTTTGCAGACTCCCATGCTCAGAGGGATGGTACCAAGACCACTCACTGAACTGTAAGGTTGTTGGTCAGTACTGGACTCTCCATTAGGGAATTCTGCACAATGATACCTAGTGATCCAGGACGGTTCTATACAGTACCAGGGCAGATTCTTTGGCAAATGTAGGATTAAATAAAAAGTCAGTCTAGGCTTAACATTCAATAAATAATAATATAATAACCAATATTCTTCCATCACTGACTGCAGACAAGCCAAATTTAGTTTTTGCTGCATTATATTTAACTGAAATTTAAATAGGAGACAACAAGAATACGGTATCTGGGAATAGCTTATACTGGGTGTCAGGGTACGGGATCAGTTAGATATACCATTGAAAGTTTTTTTTTTTTTTTATCTTTTCGATAAATGTTAAAATAAAAATACCGGTACCTGTGAGTTGATAACTTCCTCTGCTCTCTGCCTCTATTGACTGTTATCAGTTAGCATTGTTCTCAACTGCGGACATGATACAGGAGATGGTCAGAGACTACGGACGTGATACAAGAGATGGTCATAGACTGCAGACGTGATACAAGAGATGGTCAGAGACTGCAGACATGATACAGGAGATGGTAAGAGACTGAGAACATGATACAAGAGATGGTCAGAGACTGCAGACATGATACACGAGATGGTCAGAGACTGCAGTCATGATACAATAGATGAGCAGAGACTGCGGACATGATACAAGAGACAGTCAGAGACTACGGACGTGATACAAGAGATGGTCAGAGACAGCGGACATGATACAAGAGATGGTCAGAGACTGCAGACATGATACAGGAGATATTTAGAGATGGCAAACATGATACAAGAGATGGTTAGAGACTGCAGACTTGATACAAGAGATGGTCAGAGACTGCAGACATGATACAAGAGATGGTTAGAGATTTCAGACATGATACAAGAGATAGTCAGAGACTGTGGACATGATACAGGAGATATTTAGAGATGGCAAACATGATACAAGAGATGGTTAGAGACTGCAGACTTGATACAAGAGATGGTCAGAGACCACAGACATGATACAGGAAATGGTCAGAGACCGCAAAACATGATACAGAAGATGGTCAAAGACCACAGACATGATACAAGAGATGGTCAGAGACTGCGGACGTGATACAAGAGATGGTCAGAGACTGCAGACATGATACAAGAGATGGTTAGAGATTTCGGACATGATACAAGAGATAGTCAGAGACTGTGGACATGATACAAGACATGGTCAGAGACTGGGGACATGATAGAAGAGCACTAGGGGGGCTAGAAAGCACAGGGGAAGAAGAGAGCAATGGAGGAGCGGAGGGGCATGGGGGGAGGGACTGGAGAGAATTAAGGGGGGGCTTGGAAAGCATTGCAGGGGAGTTGGAGAGTGCGGGGTGGAGATCACTGGGGGGGCAGGGAAAACCATTGGGATGGAGAGCACGGGGGGGGTGGATGGAGAGCACGGGGGGAGGGGGTGACTGGAGAGCACTGGGGGGGACTGGAGAGTACTGGGGGGAACTGGAGATCACTGAGGGGGGAGCCAGGGAGCACAGGGGGGTGGAGAGCACTGGGGGGAGCCAGAGAGCATGGGGGGAGCTAAAAAGCACTGTGGGGAGCTGAAAAGCAATGGGGGGGCTAAAGAGCACTGGGGGGCTGGAGAGGGGAGGTTGAAGAGCACTGGGGGGGGCGGAAAGGGGGGAGCTGGACAGCATGGGGGGGCAGCAAAAGATGTTGGATAGGAGGAGCGATGAGGCAGCTGCATATAGAGGAATTAATCTTTCTATATTCCTCCTGCAGCCGCTGAATGCCTGCAGAAGGTAGAAGAGAAGTATCAGGCATTCAGCGGCTGCAGGAGGAATATGGAAAGATCAATTCCTCTATATGCAGCTGCCCCCGCCGCTTCTCCTATCCAGGCCCTTTAATTGAATTTAAGCAGTTCAATTAGTTCTTACCCATGGCATGACTTTACTAAGGCACTTTAGTAAATTCTATGACCCTGAAAGTGCAACATAATAATATTTTAAAGAAATGAGGGAAGTACAATGAAGACTGGAATGGAAGGCAGCCATTGCTGATCTCCCTCTAAACATGCTATTTGCCTGGCTGTATCATATATTTAATTACACATTGCATTTCAATCATTTCTAGCTCACACACTATTAATGTGAATGATCTTGAAGTTTGTAAAATTACTTTTCGAAGATCCTCACACATTTCCTTCCTTGAAATCTTGAATTTACTATGCCCTGTGAGTAGCTCTGCTGCGTCACAGATTTCACAGAGCCTGCCTTATGATCTACAGAGGTGCTGGGAGGAGGAGTTTCAGAAGGCGGAGTCAGTACAGGAATCACTGGTTGCAGGCAGCGAGGTACCATAGGATACATAGTCCTCAGAAATAGAAAGTAAATAGCAGTGGAAAAAGAGATGGCCAGCAGACAGGCAGAACTCATTACATGAAAAGAGGATTTTTCAAGAAAGCTTACACTATATTGGATTATCAAAAAATTTTGTTTGCATTGTTATTACAAAGCTGATGTTAAAAAAGTGTACTCTGTGACTATGCACCAATCAGCCATAACATGACCACTGACAGGTAAAGTGAATAACATTGATTATATCTTTACAATGGCACCTAAAAGTAGATGGGATTTAATAACCATCAATTAAACATGTTGTCCCTGAAGTTGATGTGCTCGCAGCAAAAATGTGCATGCATGAGAATTTGAGTTTCTTTGACAGGGGCCAAATTGTAAAGGCTAGACGAAGCAGCTCCAAAACTGCAGCTCTTGTGGGATGTTCCTGGTCTGCAGTGGCCAGGACCTACCAAAAGTGGTCCAAGGAAGGAAAATTGTCGAACCGGTTACAGGATCATGGGGGGGCCAAGGCTCATTGATGCACACTTGGAGAGAAAGCTGGCCCATTTAGTACAATCCAGAAGAAGAGCTGCTATAGCTCATATTGCTGAAAAAGTTAATGCTGCTACTGATAGAAAGTTGTGAGAATACAGTGCACTGCAGTTTGTTGGGTATGGGGCTGTGCAGCTGAAAATTGGTCGGCGTGTTAATGCTGACCCCTGTCCATAGCCAAAAGCGCCTACAATGGGCATGTGAGCATCGGAAGTGGACCATGGAGAAATGGAAGAAGGTGGCCTGGTCTGAGGAATCCCATTTTTTTTACATTAAGCAGATGGCCAGGTACATATGCACTGCTTAACTGGGAAATGAATGGCACCAGGATGCATTGTTGGAAGTCCAATCGCAAATTACAGGACTTAAAATATCTGCTACTGATGGCTTGGTGCCAGATACCACAACTTACCTTCAGAGGTCAAGTGGAGTCCATGCCTCGACAGGTCAAGGTTGTTTTGGTGGCAAAAGGGGGACCTACACAATACCAGGTAAATGGTTATATTGTCATGGCTGAACAGTGTAGATCTCCTTTACGTGCTTTTGGATCACAGACCTGGAACAAACAAGCCTAAAAGGAGCATCAGGAAAAATGTCATAATTCCTCAACTCAATACCTGTTCCAGGTTAGAAACTCAGAGAGCATGGAATCCAAGCATCAGCATGACGGCCAGTCAACTCATATTCTCAAACAGAGAATTTAACAATGGTATCCTCCATTGTTCTCTCATGCCTGTAAAATAAAATAGCTTCCTGCGCTGTAAAAAGAATTACGAAGAAAATCACTACTTTCTAACATTCATTTTTTTTTTATTTTTACCCTATAATGTTTTTTTTCATGTAATCCTGACAACAAACAATGAAGTCTAAGCATCTTTAGAGCTGGCAGTTAAAAGTGCAGTACCACTAAATCTCTTCTCACAGACTAAAATGTCCTTTTTTTTCCTTAATGTTATATATTTTGTTGCAGCTGATGCCAGTGCTATATTTATTGCTTGCTGACAAAAAGAAACAAAAATACATAGAAGACTCTATACTAAAGTGTAGTCATCGTTGCCAAGAACAGTTTCCTTCTTGAACAGAAAGAAGAAACAGAAAGTCTTCTTCCTTTTTCAGTAAAAAGTCATTGTGGGTCCATTTGTGCTCAGAAAATTTATTTAGTGTTTTCCACGACGTTGCCAACTTTCCAGTGTTTTCATTGACTCTGGCCAACAATGGACACAATTGTTTTTTGTTTTTTTTTTGGTTTGGTTTGAAGTTCTGGATGAAGTTGGCAGTTTTCTGTCATGTTTATCATTGCCGAACACCTAGATTAAAAAATAACACAGTGAAAAGCATGTCTTCTCCCACTTCACATTTGCCTTTGGAATTAATAACAGAAAACGGGAGGCTTCTGGATTTCATAAAAACTTTACTGTCTAGGCTTTAATGCGTAATTAACATGTGAACATAATGTTTGTTTGAGATAACCACTGGGTAAAAGATTACAGCTTTGCCCTCCCTTTCTTTGTCACACAAAAATAGTGTATTAAAACAAAAAAAACAAAAAGCAGAGTTTCACAACTTTAATCTGCATCTGTCCAAGTCTGCAAGATTTCAGCTTGACTCCTTTGGAGTTTGTTTTGAAGTTTGAAAATCTGCGAGTTATGTTACATTAGTTTGCAATTTTTGTGCCAGAAGATAAATGAACAAAAACACGAATTTCTGTTTTCTCAGAACAAAGCTGTCAAATGCTAGGTTAAATTGTATGGGAACAGCAAATGGTCCAGTTGTACAGTCATTAAAGAGTATGGAAGCACTAACAAGGCAGGACAGTGGATTAGTGGTTAACACTTATGCTTTGCAGCATTGAGGTCCTTGGTTTAAGGTTGGCCATACATTATAACATTTTGTTGTGTAATTTTCCTTTAGATTTACCAAAACCATATAATATAAAGTCAAGCCTAAACACTTTCAATTTGTATGCAATTAGTAGGTGGGCGCTTGCACTATATAGTTGAAGGTAAATCTACAGGAAATTGTATAAGAAATTGTACAGTATAATGCATAGCCAGCTTAAATCCCACTAGATCTGCATGGAGCTTGCGTGGCTTTCCTCCCACAATCATGCTTGAGGCCATTGTAGCCGTATTAGTGCACTTGCGACAGAGACAATTGAGTACTGTCCGTGATACTTTTTTTATTTGCACTAACATAACATTTTTCAGGACAAGCTTTCGGGGTATGTCCCCGTCTTCAAGAGTACTGCTTGGATCTTGAAGAAGGGGACATAGCCCGAAAGCTTGTCCTGAAAAATTTTATGTTAGTGCAAATAAAAAAAGTATCACGGAAAGTACTCAATTGTCTCTCTCCCACAATCTAAAGATATGTTAGTAGGTTCATTGGCCCTAGTACATGTGTACAAGTTTGCTACGCATTTTCATTATCACATTCTGCATGCTAGTTTCAAGCCCATGCAGTTGAGGAAAGACCTGATGACGTACCTCCTAACAAACAAAATGGTCAAGAAAATTATCCGGCAAATGGCTTTCAAACATATGTTGTACCCTCCTAGATAGGTGCTAGCATTAGGTACATTTAGTTCTGGCCACTTAGTGTGGCTGTGTTGATTGTTTTGGTCTGTTCTATGCTTCAGTGGTTGCAGGGTTTACTGCTTCTCCCTAATTAGTCCAGAAAGCTCTGGTAATTAGTGGACAGGAGGAGTCTAATCCGCAGCTAATTATTCATACAGCTTTGGCTAATCCCTGGGAAGGGTCGTCCATATGGTAGCTAGGAGCCTGTATAAATATTTTGTGACAGAGAGCAGCAGGGACCCCTGAGAAGGAGATCTCAGCCTAAGAAGGCTTCTTGCCCCCTTAGGCTATCCTGCCATGTGAAAGTTGACTGAGGGACTGTCATTTGGTGTCACAGGGAGAAACTGTTGCAAGGATATTGGAAGGAGGCAACCAATTTTCCAAGGACATTTGTGAGTACAGACTGGAGAAAGAGATCTTAGAGATTGTGTGCTGAGGACATCCCTTGCGTGTTAGAGTCAGCTAAGTGTGTAAAGGGGATGTAGTGTCCAGTATTCTGTGGCCCTTAGTCTATAGAAGATAAGTGTCCTTCCTGTTTGTACATAGTTTTGGAGTATCCCACTTAATTCCCTAATCCTATCCAAGTTTCCCAAAATCAAAAACACCAAAAAGAAAATCCCTGGATTGTTCATTGAGCCAAAGACTGGCTGTGATCATGTGCCTGTCTGAGGGGCAGCTACCAGGGGAAACGATTTCTGGGCAGCCAAAGCTGCTTCTTTGGGGGTTTCTCTATATATTTCAGACATTGTGCCCAGACACCTGGCCCATAAAACTGCTGAGAGTCAAAAAGGATATACTGTACATACATACAGTGAGGAAAATATTTATTTTATCCCCTGCAGATTTTGTAAGTTTGCCCACTTAGAAAGAAATGAAGGGTCTATAATTTTTTATCATGTGTGTATTTTAAAATGATTGAGACAGAATATCAACCAAAAATCCAGAAAAAAAACACATGATACAAATGTTATAAATTGAGTTGCATTTCAGGGAGTGAAATAAGGATTTGATCCCCAAGCAAAACATGACTTAGTACTTGGTGGAGAAACCCTTGCTGGCAAGAACAGAGGTAAAACGTTTCTTGTAGTTGGTGACCAGAATTGCACACCTTAGGAGGGATTTTGGTCCACTCTTTTTTACAGATCCTCTCTAAATCTTAAAGGTTTCTTTGCTTTTCCTTGGCAACTCAAAGTTTCAGCTCCCTCCATAAATTTTCTATAGGATTAAGGTCTGGAGACCTTAATGTGCTTCCTCTTGAGCCACTCTTTTGTTGCCTTGGAGGTATGTTTTGGATCACTGTCATGCTGAAAGACCTATCCATGACCCATCTTCAGTGTTCTGGCTGAGGGAAGAGTACTCATCTAAGATTTTACAATACACAGCCCCGTCCATTGGCCCCTCAATGTGACAAAGTCAGTCTGTACCAAAGAAAAATGTTGACTATGACCCTAAGAATACAATCCCTACAGTCAAGCACAGAGGTGGAAGCATGTTGCTTTTGGGCTGTTTCTCTGCCAAAAGTACAGGCCGACTTTGCTGCATTGAGGGGCCAATATACAGGGCCATGTGTTGTAAAATCTTGGATGAGAATCTTCCTCCCTCAGCCAGAACACTAAAGATGGGTCGTGGATGGGTCTTCCAGCAAGACAATGACCCAAAACATACCGCCAAGGCAACAAAGCAGTGGCTCAAGAAAAAGCACATTAAGGTCATGGAGTGACCTAGTCAGTCGCTAGACCTTAATCTTATAGAACATTTATGGAGGGATCTGAAAATTCGAGTTGCCAAGAGACAGCCATGAAACTATAAGGATTTAGAGAAGATCTGTAAAGAAGAGTGGAACAAAACCCCTCCTGAGATGTGTGCAAACCTGGTCTCCAACTACAAGAAACGTCTTAACTCTGTGCTTGCCAACAAGCGTTTCTCCACCAAGTACTAAGTCATGTTTTGCTTGGGGATCAAATACTTATTTTACTCACTGAACTGCAAATTAATTTATAGCATTTGTTTTATGTGTTTTTTCTGGATTTTTGGTTGATATTCTTTCTCTATCATTTAAAATACACTTATGATAAAACAATTATAGAACCTTCATTTCTTTGTAAGGTTGCAAACATACAAAATCTGCAGGGTGATAAAATAATTATTTTCCCCACTGTACATACAATTTTCTTCTTTGGACTGCTAAAAATACCTTTAAAAGTTCTTTCATCGGTTTGGTAAGTACATAAAAAACCTGCTGATGTTGCCAGAAGGGCCGAAGTCATGTAGTCCTATCCCATTTTAGTTGTTCTGATGCAGTTTTTAAAATTGGAAAAGTGTTACTGGCAAAATTAGTTAAAAATAAAAGATAAAAATCTTGAAAAAAGAAAACTGCAGCCACCACATCTGAGGACTAGTAAACTGCAATATATTACATTTTTGTTTTTGGGTTTTTAGATATGCTGCAGGTCTCATGCACACTGGGAATTTGGCTCCGATGCATGAGGCTTTTTAGTGTAGCTCATAGGTCCCCTCTGCCTTTGGGAGTCATGCCTGTAACTGTCAGCCTTGCAATTCCTTAATGGGTGTCAGGTAACCACCAAGAGTTTGGCTAATCAGCGCATTCGCGCATTGGTGCGAATACGCATGCGTGGCCAAATCCGGGCAAACGCAACCAAGAATGTGCGTGCGCCAATGCGCACGCGTGCACGCAGGACGTAACAGCGCTTGTCGCTAAACGGCCTATTTAAGCTCAGCAATTACAGTCACTAGCTGCTGGATGATCTTCAGCCTCCCGTGTGCCTTGTTTTGCCTGCTAATCTTGGATTTCCTGTTGCCGTCCCGGACTGCTTGACCTCGACTCCTCTTGAAACCTCTGGCTCTTGACCTTTTGGCTTGTCCCTGGAATCTCCTCTGCCTTCTCCAGTGTTTGACCCGGCTTGGCTCCTGACTCCGCATTATCAGTATCCTGTGGGCTACCCAGCTTACCTCTGTTCCTGCAGCACACCTGCCTGGCTTGCCAAGTGTTCCAGATCCGCCTAGGACTTTACCACTCATTGGCTCCAGCCTCTATCTCGCCGTCCCAGCCGGAAACCCGTGCTACTTCGGGCACAGCACTCCCTGTCTCACCTCCAGGGGTGCTCTGCACCTAGCCGCAAGGGGAGCCCTCTCTACACTCCGGCTTCGGATCAGGTACGTGACAATGGGACTCGTAGTTTTGCAACCGCTGGAGAGCCACAGGTTGAGTACCCAGGATTTAGCTGATGCTGGAGGGAAGCTAAATGCCAGAGCTTCATGCACTGAGGCTAAATGCCTAGTGTGCATGAGGCTTTAGAGGTTCTTGCAAGAAAAGAGATGTTATACGTACCTATCCAGTGCTGCAGCCTCCATTTGTCTCATCAGCTTTGGACACTTTCAAGGTATGTCTGTCGTCGGTGTTCTATCGTCGAACCCCTATGTCACTATAAACTACTGGTGTACGGGTTCAAGGATGAAGCCACAAATGGCCACAGGGGATACAGGCATCCAACTCTCAGGGAGTTTCAAAAGCTCAAGAGTCTGACGTAGGCTGCAGGTTTGGAAAGGAAGTGATGGTAGAAGACATGGGCCACCTAAAAGGTGAAACAATTCTTTCAGGGACCTTTCAGCTCAATTTATTAGAGCTTGCATTAGGGCCATGTTAAAAGATAATTGAATGCAGCTAGTATAAGCACCCCTGCTTTCAGTAATCTCTTTCAAAGCAAGGTTTAAACGGAGAGATGAAGAGGCAGCGCTTAGAGTTAATCGAGGGGCTATTGCTTTAACTAACAGGTTTAAACCCTGGATTACAGAAGGGCTGAGTACAGGGTGACAAGGTTGCTATGGCCCCTTCATTGTCTAATCAGTAAGCTGGAGTCAAACGGGTACTATGCAGCACTGGTATGATTTGGTATGGGAAGCAGTGGAGGATAGTGTGGGTGGAGGAGAAGCACATTTTGGCATTCCCCTGCCCAAGATTCATGCCTGCAAGAGCTTTTTTATACAAAAGAGCCCTGACTATGATATTTGCTCTTTTTTTTTTTCTAAAAAGGAAGTTTCAGGAAAAGATAACAGTCATTAATACCCTCTGTTGAGGCTAATTGTCTGTAATATGTAGTCTAAGCTTTACAAAAATGTTCAGAACAAATTTCCTTGTTCTACAGGACAGCCGTCCTTTAAACTCTTTATCAGCAAGATAAATGTCATATCATTTTAATTTACATATCAGACGAATGACCCAGAGGATGACTCAATGGTTTGATATCTGAACCACATCATTTACTGGTAAGGATTAGAGATAATTAACTGACTGCTTTTTAAGAAAGACATTGCCAGACTGAAATATTAATAAAAAAAAACTACACCATGATTTCAGGAAGCTTCTATCATGAAGTTTAAAATAATTGGGTGTATTTAGGGTAAAAGCATTTTTTATTTTTGTCATATTATTCCACGCGAAGTATTTTGAGACATCGCTATCATTATTTTTAGGTTGAGATTTATAGTTAGGATGATAAAGGATAGATTTAGGAGTTGGTAACCTGAAATCAAATTGGTGGCTATGGATTACCAACTTCCCTGCTTACCTATATCCCTGTTACCAACTAAACTACTTATAGAAGAAGCCTTAAACTATTGTAGCACTACTCCCATGGGAGCTGCTGTGTGTGGGTTCCCTTGGGTTACCATTAGCAACAGTAGAACATTCAGACATGTTTCCAAGTGTTTTTACCTCAGACAAGGACCAGTCCAGTTTCTTAGTTTTTTTTTTTGTTTTTTATTAGGAACTTGGATAGGAGAAGGGATGAGTGGGATTCTCCAATTAAATGAACTATGCACAATAGGCTGGGACGATACAGAAAATGCTGCTTGACGCTGGTTAACGCTGACTGACGCTGGTTAACACTGATTGAGCTAGTCACGGCTAGGCTGCTTACTTTACTTCACCTTTGACTGTAAAATAGTCCTATTAGATTCCTAAGGCCCTCCTTTTCTGAGGTAGCTGACTTTAATAGTAGACTGCACTGCTGAGCAACTTCAGGGCCCTTCCTGGCGCCCCCTTTATCCCCTAATCTTCAGGGCTTTACAACTTGGCATCCCCTTTACAGTAACACTCCAGGTTAGCTGGCTCCTTGATCCCCTTGACCTCTCTGGAGTGGTCCCCTCTCTTAGGCAGACCCCAGGGCAGATTCTTGAGTACACACGATACTGTTTATCCAGAAGTATTCTGCCCAGCAGCTCCACTTGGTCAGCACACCGGGTCCTCTGCAGCACAGCTCAACTCCTGGTCCCTAGGCTGACTACCTGGACCACCTTCCTCACTTCAGCAGGAGGAGAGACAGCCGTCCACCTCCTTCTGGGACTTTGCTCCCGCCAAAATACACCCTGCCTCATGTGCTCTCCGCTTTTATTTCCAATCCCATGATGCACCTCTCCAGGTGTCAACCCACTGAGATGGTTACAAAAGCCTGTGTATCATTGGCCATGTTTCCTCCACTGTCCAACAGGCCTTCCTATTGGACGCAGTGGGGACACTCCCTCAGACCAGATGAATACACACTGAGCACACCTAACTAAAGATCAAGCCCCTCTGATAAGCAGATGAAGCAATTATGTTTTTTCCTGCTGCTTTCCTGTTAAGCAGAAAATACCAAACTATATCTCCCATCTAGCACATGACTAGGAGGGTGCTACACTATGTTAAATTCAAGTTAATCTATATTCGCTGACTGATCTGTTGCTTGCTATAGCAGTACCACTCCAGTATAGAGAGGCCACAGAAAGGTATCGAATCCTGGACAGAATGGGGGTCACAGATTACCAGAAATGTATAGTAACCAATTAGAACTACTTCACTACTGTACTTAAGTACCGAAAGGCGGTATCTGTACTTTCCTAGAGTAGAATTTTTTTCTCCTACTTCCACTTTTACTTCACTACATTTTTTCAATGATTTCAATACTTCTACTCCGATATTTTTTTTTTTGTGCTGCATAGTTACTCATTACAATTAGAAAAATTACCACTACCAGAACAGTAGATGGCAGGTTTCATGAAGCTCAAAACATGTGTATTATCAGCGCATACGAAAATAAATGCTACTGTATGTATAAATAAAAGCTGCATTTGAAATAATAAAAAAAACAATATGATGTTCAAACTTTTGACTTCTTTCTTTAATAACTACATAACACAGTACTTGTACTTTTACTTTCAGTACTTGAGTAGCAATTTTTTTTTAAAAAACTACTTGCAATACTTAAGTACAAAAAATGTTGAATACTTTAGTACTTCTACTCAAGTCACTTTTTGATTGAGCACTTCCACTTCTACTCAAGTCACTTTTTGATCGAGCACTTGTACTTTTACTCAAGTATGGGTTTTGAGTACTTTATACAACTCTGCAGATTACTGAGGTTTAACCAGCTGCTGACTAAGGTTGTGTTGTGTAAAAAAACTCAACCAAGTACACAGGACATATAATGTGCAACTTGTTCCAGCTCCCTAGCCACAACTGGTAGCAAATCCCAGCTGCCAAAATGACTGCCAGGATTTGCTCTGTATCACAGCAGTGGCTGCTAGTGAACAGTGATCAGATTCTTCTGTACTCTGGAATTGAAATAAGTACGTACACAATTCTTTTTCATGAGTTTGACAGGATGGGTAGGAGGGTGAGAAGACATTTTTAAGAACAGTCAGGGCTCGTTCAGACTTACATATTTCCAATTTTTTTGGGTACGTAGTAAAGTACAATTGTAAGATTTTAAATATTTGGTCTCAAATATATAGAGTAATTTTGCACCTTCAAAGTCCAACCATGGCTAGCAGATTGATGTTGGATATAGATGAAATTATATACAGCCTGAGGCCTGATGACATCTTGTTTCAACGCACAATGCGTCTTTTCTTAATGATTTCTATTATGGATAGTTTGCATTCTGCGGGAGCATTGCCTGGAAACTGGAGGGAAGGTAAAAGCCCCTTAAACACAACTTCTTGCCAGGAGCTTTGTTTGGGCGCTCGTAACATTTCCACTCCACTGGCTTCTAGTGGCAGTTGTGCCGGATTAGGAGCTGACTCTGTTCAAATAACAGACAGCTGTTTGGAGAGCTGACTTGTCTCCGCTAGATTACTGTTCAATAGGGAAAAATAGCAAAACAAGTAGGCCTGGGAATGATTGGGAGTTAATCCTGCTTTGGCAAGAGATAAAACTGAGGCTTCCAGCTTCCTATGATTTTTTTTACTTGACCTGTAGGAAAGTTTTTGTTCAGTAAGCTGTGAACATTCATGTTTTGTATGTTTATGCAGTATGTTGGAAGGGACCGTTTTTTAGGAATGGAGACATATTAAAGAAGAACAACATTACATCTGAACTGATATAACCTTATTATATAACCCTACCATTGTTTAAAAAAAAAAAAAAATACAAGTGGATTCATTGGATCTCATGGGTGGGGTGCTATCAATCTTATACATCAGGGATATGAAAACTGCGGCCCTCCAGCTGTTGCAAAACTATAAGTCCCATCTGCCTCTTGGTGTCATGCTAGTGGCTGTGAGAGTCTTGCTATGCCTAATGGGACTTGTAGTTCTGCAACAGCTGGAGGGCCACAGTTTGCATATCCCTGTTATACATTATTATTATTTTTATCATTATCCAGGATTTGCCCAGCACAGCACTTTAAAAAGTGAAGGCAGATCAGTGGCAGTTTTAGGCATGGGCGAACGGGGCAGCCGCCCGGGGCGGCATTTTTTCATGACACGTGGGGTGCGGCATGACAGTGTTCCCCAACCCCCGGGCAGCGCCGTGGACCGGCCGCCCGAGGAACTTTGAATAATTACACTGTGGCAACCGAGCCGAGGCACAGAGCATTGCTCCCCCCCGAGCCCGCCCATTGTGTGACAATAGCAAATTAAAATACGCTATTGTCACACTGATCCTCCTCCTGGCCAATCAGGGAGCGGGTCCTCCCGCTTCCTGATTGGCCGAAAGGCAAACCCCACGCCATTGGCCGAGGAGGAGGCGCCGCGGGAGGACTGAGGAGACGCGGGGAATCCGGGGACTGAACTGAAGAGAAGTGAGGTAAGTGCACGGAAGGGTCTCGCGGGGGGAACGCTGGCGCTCTGCATTGAAAGGTGGCACGCTGGCATCTCTACATTGAAAGGCGGCAATGTTGTGGCACTCTGAATTTATTGGGGGCATTGCTGTGTCACTGTGCATTTATTGGGGGCAATGCTGTGGCACTTTGCATTTATTGGGGGCATTGCTGTGGGCTGTGGCACTCTGCATTTATTTGGGGCAATGCTGTGGCACTCTGCATTTATTGGGGGCATTGCTGTGGCACTGTGCATTTATTGGGGGCAATGCTGTGGCACTTTGCATTTATTGGGGGCATTGCTGTGGGCTGTGGCACTCTGCATTTATTTGGGGCAATGCTGTGGCACTCTGCATTTATTGGGGGCATTGCTGTGGCACTCTGCATTTATTGGGGGCATTGCTGTGGCATTCTGCATTTATTGGGGGCATTGCTGTGGCACTCTGCATTTATTGGGGGCATTGCTGTGGCATTCTGCATTTATTGGGGGCATTGCTGTGGCACTCTGCATTTATTGGGGGCATTGCTGTGGCACTCTGCATTTATTGGGGCAATGCTGTGGCACTCTGCATTTATTGGGGGCATTGCCGTGGCACTCTGCATTTATTGGGGGCATTGCCGTCGCACTCTGCATTTATTGAGGGCATTGCTGTGGCACTCTGCATTTATTGAGGGCATTGCTGTGGCACTCTGCATTTATTGAGGGCATTGCTGTGGCACTCTGCATTTATTGGGGGCAATGCTGTGGCACTCTGCATTTATTGGGGGCATTGCTGTGGCACTCTGCATTTATTGGGGGAAATGCTGTGGCACTCTGCATTTATTGGGGGCAATGCTGTGGCACTCTGCATTTATTGGGGGCAATGCTGTGGCACTCTGCATTTATTGTTATGTTATTTTTTTTTTGGGGGGGGGCGCCGGGAGGGAGTCTTGCCCGGGGAGCAATTTAATGTAGAACCGCCACTGAGGCAGATAGTACAGTTACCATACAATTCAATACAAGAGGAATCAGTGGGCCCTGCTTATTAGAGCTTACAATCTAAGAGGGAAGATTAAGTGATACAAAAGGTAATAACTATACAGGATGAGCTGATGATGGAGAAAGTAAAAGAACAGTTTATTAGTTAGAAGCAGGATAGGCTTCTCTAAAGAGATGGGTTTTCAGGTATCGCCTAAAGGTGCATGGGAGGAGGTGACGAGGGAGCTAGAGAGCGGGTATTGAGAGAACGGTTTGGTTGGTATTTTGAGACAAGGTTAGTGATGTGTGAAAAGAAAGAACTGCGCTCGGTGCTTGAATAAAATACAAAGCAAAAAACTCCTAAAAGTTGAAAAATCAAACCATATGTGAACAACAGTGACAATCCAATTTACAGCTGCACTCAGAAGCAGAAAATACAAATGCAGTATGCATATACATCAAATACTGTTGCATTGTGTAAAAAAATCTCAATAAATTAATACAAATAAACAAACAAAAGTTCAAGTAAAAAATACCTCATGTGAAAATGTGCATAAATTAAACGTCCCAAAAAAATTCAAAATAACTTAGTGTCCATTGCTTAAAAAAATGATGCAATAAAGCATAGTCTGTGAGCCCTCCACCTCAAAACACACAGCTTTTTACCAAAGTGTGAGACCTCAGGTTATAGGAGGTCTATCAAAGCATGATGAAGCTGTGTGGATCATGGACAATAATAATGGATCCTTCACAGGGTCGTATGCAGCACCTCCAATAAGTCTGTAATCTCCCTCTCCCGTTCAGCAATTAAGCCTGGCAAGAAAAATATATAACCCTCCAATAATAAAGTACTGCTGGTGTTTATTATAGAAATACTGATACAATCTACTCATGAATGGCACAAGAATCTATGTAAACACCTCTGGCTCCAGCACAACGTAGGTAATGTCAGCACAAACACTGCCTGCACCAATCTACGTTTCATCTGAATAGACATTCTCAAGGGGATCATCTGTGATGAAGCTGGGGGCAGAGTTGTGGATGGCTTTGTAAGTCATTGTTAGTATTTAGAATTTTATCTGTTGGGTGAGTGGCAGCCAATAGAGGTATTGGCAGAAAGGGAGAGCCGATGCGGAGTAGGTGGTAAGGCGAATAAGTCTGGAATTCATGCATTCATGATGGACTGAAGATGTGTTAGCCTATTTAAAGGTGAGTTGCAGTAGTTGATGTGAGAGATAACCAGGGAGTGAATAAGAAACTTTGTGGTGTGGTTGGTTAAGAAGAAGCATATTTTGTAGATGTTCGGAAGGTTGAGATGGCAAGATTTGAACAACAATTGGATGTAGGACCGAAAGGAGAATTGAGACTCCAGGGTTACACCTAGCACCCTGGCATGCAGGGACAAACTGATAGTTGTGCCATCAATCTCGAAAAAGAAGGCAGGGGAATGGGCATGTAAGCAAGTTAAGTTTAATGCTGCTCTAGCCGGGGTGGGGGTGGGGGGGGCAGTGTTAATATTCTTCCCGGGTCTTTCTTGGCAGGCTTTCTTGGGTCTGACCCACTGATCCTGTTAAAAAAAGGGACAGGAGTACGGTCCACGGAGAGATGCGGTTGATGATGAGGTGCACCTAACACCTGACATGTTGCCTTTACCGGAGTACACCCATATAGCCTATTGCCGAAGCCAGAGAACCGATGGATAGGGAGCCTTCTACAGAGTACTGGACCACTGAGATCTGCAAAACATCTGAAGACACCAGTTTTGCCGTAATGAACTTTATCTTATGTAGGTATGCTGGGGCAGCCACATGTCTGAGTTAGGGAATAGGGATGTTAGGGAGAGACTGTGCACTTTGTTATGTAAGCTGTGAATTCCCATTAAAGCTTTTTAAACTTTGTCCTTGCCTAGTCTAACATTATTTAAAGGGTATAATGCAAGTAACCGGCACACATAGTTCACAGTCAGGTCAGTTGAGATATAGTACATTTGGGTATGAAGATAGGCCATACAAAAGTAAATACAGTGTGAAGACACAAGTGGTTACCAAGGGTAACGAAGGTTTCACATGCACCTTGTCGTAAGTGTGTACATGTGACAGGTGGGATTGCCTCTTGCAAGAAGAGTTGTTGTCAGCACTCTCTCCTTGCCCTTTTTAATCACCTTACCACCTTTTTACTTCGTTCTTGTGAAGGTCCCAAACACCAAGATTCAAAATGGCCTTTGAGACCCACTCTACGGGGGGCTGGCTAAACCTGACTGCCAATAATACTTTATTGCCACTCAGTTAGTCATGGCACTTTGAAAGCTATGCCCAGATGTTGCTAATTCCCCCACCATGCTTGAAGCTGGTGTTTTACAGTCTTTGGAGGCTCTGCATTTGCTACTTTTCCAAGGCCCTAAACTCCCATATTCTCTGACTCCTTCTATGGTCACTACCCTTTGGGCCTGGAGAACGGGACTGTCTAGAGAACTCCAGCCTTGGTAAGTAGGGTTGAGCGGACACCTAGATGTCTGTGTTCGACGGGTTCGGCCGAACTTTAAAAAAAAGTCCGGGTCCGTGTCCCGGACTTTTACCGAACTTTTCCCGGACACCGAACCCCATTGAAGTCAATGGGGACCCAAACTTTAAGGCACTAAAATGGCTCTAAAACACCAATGGAAAGGGCTAGAGTGCTGCAAATGGCAGCAAAACGTAGTTAAGAGCATGGCAAGTGCTCTGCAAACAAATGTGGATAGGGAAATAACTTAAAACAACAAAAAAAAAACAGAAAAATAAAACAATGTTCTTCATCTCTGAAGGACGAGGCCCATATGGAGTAGGAGGGAGGTTGAGGTGGTGGTGGATGTAGCGGTGTCATAGGCGTGCGCACAGGGTGTGCCGGGTGTACCTGGGCACACCCTAATCACCTAGGGCACATAGCATTATCGCTCTGTTTGCCAGTGAGGAGATGGGAAAGATCTCCCTCGGACCTGCTCTGCTCTATTTCTCTTTGCCAGCAGGGAGAGTAATGTATCGGGCCATGTACATGTAGGCAAACACATGCATGTGTATTTCAACTTTGGGGTGCACACCCTAATGCAATAGGCTGCGCACACCTATGGGCGGTGTAGGTGGAAGCCGCGGTGGAGGAGGACCAGGGCCGGATTAAGAGCATCATGGTCTTGGTGCTGAGGATTTTGAAGGGCCTTAAGGGCCGTGCCTTGGCATGCACCCAGAGGAGGAAGGGTGCAGCCATGCATGCCTAATTCAACATGGGATGCTGTTTCTGAAGCCCATAAACACATCCATGCATCGGCAACTGTCCCTCCTTGTCAGGCCTTCGCGCTGTGTGGGGAGGTTCTGAGGGTGCTGCCTGGGGAAGCGAGCATAGAAGCCAGACTTCTGTGTTTACAAGTGACAGAAGAGCGGTCACAGTGAATATGGCCAACCCGGGGCCTATATAAAAGGTAGGGGCCTGGAGCTGCAGCTCCAATAGCCCCTACGTTAATCTGGCCCTGAGGAGGAGGACGAGGTAGCCAACACTGCTTCTTTTCACAAATTTTAAATGAGGGTACACCCCAAAAGAGTGAGAAAGAGCAAAAATGGAACCAGGGCCGGCCTTAGGTGATCAGGCGCCCTGTGCGAGCTAATCCCGTGGCGCCCCCCCCCCCCCGCGCAAATTTTCTTGCACCTTTTTTGCACTTTATTTGACTTTTCTTTTTTATGATCACTAATAACTTAGCCCCCCTTACATAAGAGCCCCCCTTACATCAGAGACCCCCCACACAAAGCCCCCCTTAAATCAGAGACCCCACACACAGAGCCCCCCTCACATCAGAGACCCCCAACACAAAGCCCCCCTCACATCATAGACCCCCGACACAAAGCCCCCCTCACATCATAGACCCCCGACATAAAGCCCCCCTTACATCAGAGACCCCCCACACAAAGCCCCCCTCACATCAGAGACCCCCCACAGAGAGCCCCCCTCACATCAGAGACCCCCGACACAAAGCCCCCCTCACATCAGAGACCCCCCACACAGAGACCCCCTCACATCAGAGACCCCCCACACAGAGCCCCCCTCACATCAGAGACCCCGACACAAAGCCCCCCTCACATCAGAGACCCCCCACACAGAGCCCCCCTCACATCAGAGACCCCCCACACAGAGCCCCCCTCACATCAGAGACCCCCCACACAGAGCCCCCCTCACATCAGAGACCCCCCACACAGAGCCCCCCCGACACAAAGCCCCCCTCACATCAGAGACCCCTGACACAAAGCCCCCCTTACATCAGACCCCCCCCTCCCCACGGAGCCCCCCACATCAGAGACCCCTACACAAAGCCCCCCTAACATCAGAGACCCCCTACACACACACACACACACACACAAAGCCCCCCTCACATCAGAGACCCGCCCACAAAAAGCCCCCCTTACATCAGACCCCCCCCCCCCACGGAGCCCCCCACATCAGAGAGCCCCCCCTTACATCACAGACCCCCCACAAAAAGCCCCCCACACACAGAGCCCCCCCCCCACACATAGCCCCCCACATCAGAGAGCCCCCCCTTACATCACAGACCCCCACACATAGCCCCCCTCACACAGAGCCCCCCCCCCCACACATAGAGCCCCCCCTTACATCACAGACCCCCCCCCTTACATTTTTTGAAGGAGAGAGATGTCACTTACTTTACTTTGTCTGCAGCTTTTTTTTTTCTTTACTTTGTCTGCAGCTTTTTTTTTTCTTTAAACTTCCCGCCCACACATCCCCGGGAGTGTGGGCGGGCGGGAGGAGGAGAAGGGGCGGGGCGAGGAGGAGCTGACGATCTCTCCTCCCTCCCTGCACTGACGCCAGAGGAGAGATCGTCAGCTCCTCCTCGCCCCGCCCCTTCTCCTCCTCCCGCCCGCCCACACTCCCGGGGATGTGTGGGCACTGGGCAGGAAGTCAGCGTGGATTCCGTGGAAGGATCGGAGGCTGAGCTGTGTGAGAGATACACAGCTCGCCTCACTGCAGCAATAGGTGATCGAGGCACGGCTGCACAGCGGGAGGTAAGCGGCGGCCGCGGCCTGTGTTAACCCTGTCCAGGCCGCAGTCGCCGCTCACCTCCCGCTGTGCAGCCGTGCCTCGATCACCTATTGTTGCAGTGAGGCGGGCTGTGTATCTCTCACACAGCTCAGCCTGATCCTCTGCGAGCTGTGATGGCCGCACGGCGCCCTTGTTGCCCATGGCGCCCTGTGCGGCCGCACAGCTCGCACACCCCAAAGGCCGGCCCTGAATGGAACAATGGGTGGGTAAGGTCGGTATCCATTGCTATTCTGCACAAGGTACGGAAAAGTCCCGTGGGATCCATGCCTGGTTCATTTTAATGAACGTGAGCTTGTCCACATTGTCTCTGGACAGGCGGCTGCGCTTGTCTGTTATAACGCCCCCAGCCGTGCTAAATACCCGTTCAGATAATACACTGGCTGCAGGGCACGCCAGCACCTCCAAGGCGTAAAGGGCAAGCTCAGGCCATGTGCCCAATTTGGAGACCCAGAAGTTGAAGGGGGCAGACCCCTCATTCACTACATGTAGGCGTGTGCACACATACAGCTCCACCATGTTGGTAAAATGCTGCCTCCTGCTAAGACGTTCCATCTGAGCTGCTGGTGCTGCTGTTTGTTGTGGCGTGCTGACAAAGCTTTTCCACATTTCGGCCATGCTAACCCTGCCTTCTGAGGTGCTGGTGGTGCCCTGGTTGCGTTGGCGACCTCCTCCTCCTCCTCCTCCTCCTCTGCCTTGTGCTTCCACGGTGGCCCCGCTGTCAGATGGGAATGCCAGCAGCATCGCATCTACCAGCGTGCGCTTGTACTCGCGCATCTTGCGATCGCGCTCCAGTGAGTGAATTAAGGACGGTACGTTGTCCTTGTAACGGGGATCCAGCAGCGTGGCCACCCAGTAATCAGCACAAGTTAGAATGTGGGCAACTCGGCGGTCGTTGTGGAGACACTGCAGCATGTAATCGCTCATGTGTGCCAGGCTGCCCAGAGGTGACGAAAGGCTGTCCTCTGTGGGAGGTGTATCGTCCGTGTCCTCTGTATCCCCCCAGCCACGCACCAGTGATGGCCATGAGCTGGCCTGGGTGCCACCCTGCTGTGAACATGGTTCCATCTCCTCCTCCAGCTCCTCCTCCAGCTCCTCCTCCTCCTCATCCTCCAGAACTGTGCCCCTGCTGGACAATTGTGTCCCTGGCATTTGTGTGTGCAGGAACCCACCCTCGGAGCCCCTTGCGAATGACTGCCCTGAAAGCCTTTGAAATGTTACCTCTTCATCCTCCTCCTCCTCCTCCTCATCCTGTGCCACATCCTCTTCCATCATCGCCCGAATTGTTTTTTCAAGGAGGCATAGAAGTGGGATAGTTAAGCTGAGAACGGCGTCATTGCCACTGGCCATGTTGGTGGAGTACTCAAAACAGCGTAACAAGGCACACAGGTCTCGCATGGAGGCCCAGTTATTGGTGGTGAAGTGGTGCTGTTCCGCAGAGCGACTCACGCGTGCGTGCTGCAGCTGAAACTCCACTACGGCCTGCTGCTGCTCGCACAGTCTTTGCAGCATGTGCAAGGTGGAGTTCCACCTTGTGGGCACGTCACATATGAGGCGGTGAGCGGGAAGGCCGAAGTTACGCTGCAGCGCTGCCAGGCGAGCAGCAGCAGGGTGAGAACGCCGAAAGTGCGCACAGACGGCCCGCACTTTCTGCAGCAGCTCTGACATATCGGGGTAGTTTTTAAGGAACCTCTGCACCACCAAATTCAGCACATGCGCCAGGCAAGGGATGTGCGTCAAACCGGCTAGGCCCAGAGCTGCTATGAGATTTCGCCCATTATCGCACACCACCAGGCCGGGCTTGAGGCTCGCTGGCAGCAACCACTCATTTGTCTGCTGTTCCATGCTCCTCCACAACTCCTGCGCGGTGTGTGGTTTGTCCCCCAAACAGGCAAGTTGTAAAACTGCCTGCTGTCGTTTAGCCCTGGCCGTGCTGAAGTTGGTGGTGAAGGTATTACGCTGTCCGGATGAGGAGGCGGTAGAGGATGAGGTAGCGGAGTAGGATGAGTTAGGAACAGGAGGCAAACTGAAGCGCCCTGCAATCCTCGGTGGTGGAAGGACATGCGCCAAATTGCTATCCGCCTCAGGCCCATCCGCCACTGCATTTACCCAGTGTGCCGTTAGGGAGATATAACGCCCCTGACCGTGCTTACTGGTCCACGTATCGGTAGTTAGGTGGACCTTGGCACAGATGGCGTTGCTCAGTGCACACCTGATTTTTTTCCCCCACTTGGTTGTGCAGGTAAGGGATGGCTTGCCTGGAAAAGTAGTGGCGGCTGGGCACGACGTACTGTGGGACAGCCACCGACATAAGCTTTTTAAAACTGGGCGTCTCCACCAGACGGAATGACAGCATTTCAAAGGCCAATAATTGTGAAATGCTGGCATTCAGGGCCAGGGATTGCGGGTGGGTAGGGGGGTACTTCCTCTCAAGTGTTTGGGAGATGGAAAGCTGAACACTTCCACGGGACATTGTGGAGATGGTTGTTGGTGACCCAGGTGGTGGTGTTGCTGACAGATCGTCTGTTTGCGGGGTGGCAGGTGCCGGTATGACTACAGAGGTGGCTGGAGCGGCCGAGACTGCAGCAGAAGAGGAAGCAGGATGAGCCAGAGACGTTTCTTGGTTTTGAAGGTGTGTACTCCACTGCAGCTCATGCTTTGCACTTAGATGCCTGATCATGCAGGTTGTGCTCAGGTTGAGAAGGTTTATGCCTCGCTTCAGGCTCTGATTGCACAGGGTGCAAACCACTCGTGTCCTGTCATCAGCACATTTTCTAAAGAACTTCCACGCTAGAGAACTCTTTTGAGCTGACTTTGGTGCGCTCGTTCCCTTGCTGCGTTGGGCAGTAGCAGGCGTAGTGTCTAGGACACGGCCGCTCCGCTTCGGCACCCTGCTCCCTCTTCTGCTGTGCTGGTGGCTCTGTGCGACCACCGCCTCTTCCTCCAAAATACTCAGGTCACCTGCATGACCTTCATTCCATGTGGGGTCGAGGACCTCATCGTCCTCCACATCATCTTCCACCCAGTCTTCACCCCTGCCCTCCCTGTCGGTCTCCACAATGCTGAACGCCGCAGCAGTTGGCACCTGCGTTTCGTCATCATCGGAGACGTGCTGTGATGGTCCTTCCATGTACTCATCTTGAGAAATAAGTGGTTGGGCATCGCTGCACTCAATCTCTTCCACTTCTGGGGCAGGGCTAGGTGGATGGCCCTGGGAAACCCTGCTGACAGAGTCCTCAAAAAGAATAAGAGACTGCTGTATGGCTTGGGGCTCAGACTGCTTGCCTGATTTGCAAGGGGGTGAGGTGAAAGACGGTTGGACATTGGCTGCAGGTGCCAACTCTGACCTTTCTGCAGTAGACTGGGTGGGAGACAATGTGAAGGAACTGGAGGCACTGTCAGCAGCAAACCAATCTACTATCGCCTCTCTGTGTTCTGGCCTCATCACTTCTAGAGGCGTATGATGCCCTACCAAATACTGCTGCAGGTTCTGTCGCCTACTCACACTTGAGGAAGGTGTTTCACTTGTGCGTGTAGCTGGCACAGATCGACCACGTCCTCTCCTTGCAACAGGAGCTCTAGCAGCAGCACCACGACCCCGGCCACGGCCCCTATTTGACGCTCTCCTCATATTTCTAAAATTTAAGATCTTGCCCTAGAAAGGTCTTTATTGAATAGCAGAACAAAAGAACAACAGTATCGCACGGGTGTATCTCACAGTCAAATATGCAAACTATGCCGCAATTTAATGTTTTTTACACCAAAAGGGTGTGTATTGAATAGCGGAATAGGATAAAAAACTGTGTATCTCACACGTACAAACACAGACTAGGCCCGATTAAATTTTTTCCTACCCTAAAGGGAGGATGAGGAAGAGGAGTATGGAACAGGCAGCACCCTCAAATCTTCAGAAGTATGAGATGAACCTCAAAAACTTGGAAAGGTGGATCTCACACGTACCGACACAGACTATTCCGCAATTTAATTGATCCCCAAAGGTTTTTATTGAATAGCGGAATAGGAAATATGATCAAAAAAAGTATGTATCTCACACGTACAGAAGCACACTAGGCCCCAATTACTATTGTTTGTACACCTAAAAGGATGGATGAGGAGGAGGAGGAGTATGGAACAGGCAGCACCCTCAAAGCTTCAGAAGTATGAGATGAACCCCAAAAACTTGGAAAGGTGGATCTCACACGTACCGACACAGACTATCCCGCAATTTAATTGATCCCCAAAGGTTTTTATTGAATAACGGAATAGGAAATATGATCAAAAAAAAGTGTATGTTTTTCACACGTACAGAAGCACACTAGGCCCCAATTACTATTGTTTGTACCCCTAAAAGGATGGATGAGGAGGAGGAGGATGAAACAGGCAGCACCCTCAAATCTTCAGAAGTATGAGATTGTTTTCACTGTACCCCACAAAGATTGTGTTCACTGCACCCCAAAAGGATTGTCTTCACTGCACCCCACAAAGATTGTGTTCACTGTAATCCACAAAGATTGTGTTCACTGTACCCCCCAAAGATTTTGTTCACTGCACCCCACAAAGATTGTGTTCACTGTACCCCACAAAGATTTTGTTCACTGCACCCCACAAGGATTGTCTTCACTGCGACCCACAAGGATTGTCTTCACTGCACCCCACAAAGATTGTGTTCACTGTACCCCACAAAGATTGTGTTCACTGCACCCCAAAAGGATTGTCTTCACTGCACCCCACAAAGATTGTGTTCACTGTACCCCACAAAGATTGTGCTCACTGTACCCCCCAAAGATTTTGTTCACTGCACCCCACAAGGATTGTCTTCACTGCACCCCACAAGGATTGTCTTCACTGCACCCCACAAAGATTGTGTTCACTGTACCCCACAAAGATTGTGTTCACTGCACCCCAAAAGGATTGTCTTCACTGCACCCCACAAAGATTGTGTTCACTGTACCCCCAAGGATTGTCTTCACTGCACCCCACAAGGATTGTCTTCACTGCACCCCACAAAGATTGTGTTCACTGTACCCCACAAAGATTGTGTTCACTGCACCACAAAAGGATTGTCTTCACTGCACCCCACAAAGATTGTGTTCACTGTACCCCACAAAGATTTTGTTCACTGCACCCCACAAAGATTGTGTTCACTGTACCCCACAAAGATTGTGTTCACTGCACCCCAAAAGGATTGTCTTCACTGCACCCCACAAAGATTGTGTTCACTGTACCCCACAAAGATTGTGTTCACTGTACCCCACAAAGATTTTGTTCACTGCACCCCACAAAGATTGTGTTCACTGCACCCCAAAAAGATTGTGTTCACTGCAGCCCACACACAGAAAAATGGATGTGGATCACTGACACCTGCCTATCTCCTATCCCACACCACACAGCAATATCGATTGTAGTTTGTAGAACACACTGACCCTATAATTCAGCAGACTCTATCCCTAAAATGCCTACAACTCGCCCTGCCTAAACACTCCGACCTGACTCTAAATTCTATCCGGACACCAATTCGTTTTCCCTGCCTGTCTTTCCCTAATCAGCAGCCAGCACGTATGTGTGCTCTGTCCCTGAGCTAAGCAGCAGAATGACGCCGCTGCGGCTGCCTCGAACTTATAAAGACTTGGTCACATGCTTCAGACGGCCAATCACAGCTACTCATACATTTGCAGGCATGGCTGGGATAGCTTAAGGCACACCAGTTAAACGATTGTTGATTGGCTGTTGAAAGCCCGCCATGAAAAGAACGCCAAAACATGCAAAACCCGGAAATAAAACGACCGAACACTGATTTTTTACCCGAACATACAGTAAAGTGTCCGTGTCCGTGTTCGGGTAACAAAAATCCAATTATTCGGTACGAACACGAATAATACAGTCCGTGTTCGCTCAACACTATTGGTAAGCTTTCTTCCTGCATACCCCATTTTGGAACAACCAGTCCCTGTCTCCTTTATATAAAATTCTATTGTTCAGCCAAATTCAAAATAAAAACCATCTCACAGATAATTGAATAGTGTAACTTGATGTCCTTTCCTCATATTTACACAAAATACAATGTACCAGCCTACTATCACTTTCGATACCTGCAACTTTCACATGGTATCAGTAGCCAATTTGCACTCCGACAACTGGATCGTGTCTACTCTGATCTTAAATCATTAGTTAGGCCGGCCATAGATGGTTTGATTCTAACCACGTATGGGCAGGCTGAGTGTACCGAAGTTGATTGATCGATAAACTTGGGAACAACCAGCCTGTTGGATTTTACATTTGATTATTGATAGTGCACAATAATCACTGTGTTCTACCAGCAGGGATGGCTTCCCCCGCCTCAACATTGGGAGAACACAATTGTTCCACTGGAGGGATTCCCCCATCAACACTGACTGTGCTGATGGGGGAATGAGCGATTTTCTTTCCTGCAACCCATGGTGGCTATGGCCGGCTTTAGAATTGATAGCCTGGAGAAACCAACAACAGTCCTGTACAATTATTTACTTATAGTAGCCCGTCTACATTTGTCCTCCATCAGACAAAAATGCTCATGGGATATTTAATACCCGGATGATAAAGATTGGGTGGACATCTGCGACTTACCTTTTAAGCAACTATTGTTGGTCAGAGACAGACTCATTCAGTTAAAAATACATTATAGGGCCTGCTTTACAACTCACAGGATCCACAAGCTTAATTTGACACTATCTGTGGCCTGCTAGAGATGTGGTCATTCACTAGGAGATTTCTACCCTGTGTTCTGGACCTGTCCTGCCATGTAGCATTACTTGGGGAAGTTGTTGCTCTAATCAACACTATCGCCTGCACTTCCTTTGCTGCCTCCTCCGAAAAGCATGCTTGTTGGGCCTAGGTGAAAGCAAGGTCCCTACCATGGTGGAAAGGATACTTCTCAGGCTCCTACTTTTTTCTGCCAAAAAGGTAATAACATTTTGTTGGAACAAAACATCCCCACCTTCTGTACAATTTTGAAAACAATTGGTAAACACTAATTTACCTCTCTAAAACGTCACCTATGCCAGTAGGGGATACTTTAGGCAATTTGATAATGTCTGGGGGATGGTGGATGCAATGATGCCTAATTCCATTTAAAGAGGTTGTATACCCCCCTGTACTGTTTGTACCTATAGGTAAGCCTATAACAAGGCTTACCTATAGGTACTGTAAACATCTATTAAACTTGCACTGTTTAGGAGATATTTACATTGCCGATGACATCATTGGTGCATGCGCTCTGAAGGAACGGCCGTTTCTTCAGAGCCCTACCGTGACCAGTAGCACAGCCGGAGTCCGCAGACCAGGAAGGAAGACAGGCGAAGATGGAGCGGCCTCCAGTGGGGATGGCGCAGGCTTTGTTGGCAGGTAAGTGTCACATAATGTGCAAGTATGCATTGCATATTAGCACATTATGCATTTATTTTGCAAGTAACAAAAAATATTTTTTTTTTTATCAGGCTTTACTTCCTCTTTAACACCAATAGTTAAAACTTTCGTTCTTTGACAGCTGGTTTCCCTCTATCTAGGGTCCAGTGTGATATTCTAGGGTACTTACCTGATATGTTACAATGGGCTCCATTCACAAAGTGGTATCTTACCACATGCCAGTATGTGGTAAGATACCACACAGCGCTTTTCAAAAAATTGTTGGGCATTTACTAAAAAACACTACTAAAATCCTGCATGAGTCATTTTATGAAGTCATGCGGTATTTTAGTAGTTAACCTCCCTGTCGGTATTCCCGAGTATGGCACGGAGTTAACTTTCAGTACCAAAAGTGGTAACCCCAAGCCACAGTCGTGATTACCCCAGAATCACACTCACCTTCACTGCGATCCCCCGCCGTCCTCACACTTTTCCCCCGCTCTGTGCACGGCCGATTGCCTTCCGGTTCTCTTCCCTGTGAGCGTTGCGACGCAGGGGGGAGGAACCGGCGGCAAATTCAAAAGCTTGTGGAATTTGGAAAGTGTATCAAATGATTCTTCAATGGAGCTATGTGACAGAAAGAGACATCAGAATCGTCGCTGTCGGCACTTTCCGTACCTGATGATGAATTTTCCCAGGAATCGCTATCGCTCAGTTCTTCAAGTAACTCACTTTCGCTGTCGCTGTTTTCCAGTTCGTCTAAAAGCACTTTTGGGAAAAAAGAGCGCTTTTTGGACACCATGGTTGTTCTCAATTTTCCAGGCACAAAGAACTGGAAAAGCACAGGCAAGGAACTGGAAAAGTCACCAGGTGAAATCCTGTGGTGAAATGGGATGATACAGTGTAATCTGTTAGTATCACAGCTTTATATCATGTCATTTGTGTATTTACATTTTTTAAATTGCCGCCGGTTCCTCCCCCCTGCAGGGAGGGGAACCGGAAGACAAGTGCCGGCATCGGCCGAGCACACAGCGTGAGGACGGCGGGGGAGGACAGCGGAAGGACGGCGAGGGAGGACAGCGGAAGGACGGCGGGGAGGACGGCGGGGGCTCGCAGGGTAAGGTGAGTTTTAAAATGCAAAACAACTGATTTCCATACAAAAGAATGTACCGCTTTTAGCACAGAAATCTGGACAAATCAGCCAGGGAGGTTAAAACCTGCAGTAATTTAAGCCTTAACACAGGCTTTAAATAGCTGGTTGTTAACCACTTACCGCATACTAACATAGATCTACGTCGGCAGACTTTGCGGTAGTATATACCGGGATGATGCCTCTAGCTAGAGACACCATCCCGGTACCGTGGTTTACACGTCGGTAATGACCGGTGCTGCTCAGGAGCCGCTCGATCGTTACCCGGGTGAGCGGGAGGGGACGCCCCACCCCCCCTCCTGCCGCCTTCCGCGACTTTGCTCGGGGCTCCCGTCCCACCATGAGCCCCGAGCACCCAGACGGCACGTCCGCCGGCTGGATGGAGTCCCGATCAAAGCCGGAAACGGCTTTGATCGGGTCTCCGATGACGTAACCCGGAGGCGTAACCCGGACTCTGCTGCAAAAGGCTGCAGTTTTAAAAAACGGCTGTATGCAAAAACGCAGTTTTCGGCGTTTTGCATACATGAAAGTGTAGTGGAGGGGTCTAGGGTCTTTTAGACCCTCGATCCCTCCGTAAAGAGTACCTGTCACTGCATATTGGTGTCACAAGGGATGTTTACATTGCTTGTGACAGCAATAAAAGTGATCAGATTTTTTTTTTGTTTAAAAACCTGCAATAAAGTTAAAAAAATAAAATAAAATAAATAGGAAAAAAGAAAAAAAATCTTAGCCGCCCCCGTCACCGTTAGTTCGCGTACAAAAAAAAAATGTATACGGAAGTCGAGCCGCGAATTAAATCGCTGTTCAAACCACACATGGGAGGTATCACAGCGATCGCCAGAGCGTGAGCAATAATTTAAAAAAAAAGAGCTACACTCTAACTCTAAACTGGTAACCGTTAAATAAATTTAAGCGCCGCCTATTGAGATCTCTATTGACCGTAGTTTGTCGTCATCCCACGGAGGGGGAGCAATTTTAAACGGTAACATGTTGGGTATCTATTTACTCGGCGTGACATCATCTTTCACAATATATAAAAAAAATGGGCTAACTTTACTGTTTAGTATTTTTTAAATGCAGTGAAATGTGATTTTTCAAAAATTTTCCAAAAAATTTTGTTTTAAAGACCGCTGCGCAAATACCGCGTGACAAAAAATATTGCAATGACCGACATTTTATTCTCCAGAGTCTTTGCTAAAAAAAAATATATATATATAATGTATGGGGGTTCTAAGTAGTTTTCTAGGAAAAAATACTGATTTTAACTTGTAAACAAAAAGTGTCCGAAATAGGGCTGGGGCTTAAGTGGTTAAGGAGCGGGTGGCTGCCGGTGTCCTTAACAAATGGTAACTGTCATGATTGTTAAGGAGCAGGATTTTGGGGGGACTGCATGCCATTTTTTCTCTATATATGTATATATATATATATATATATATATATATATATATATATATATATATATATATATATACTGTATACCCATACAAGATGCTTTTGTTAATGGAGCCCAATATCTCTCTATCATCCTTTTATTTAGCAAGAGCCAAACACACATAATCTTCTTTTCTTTAGTCTTTGTTTCATAGTTTTGGTAGTGTGTACCTATTTTGTACTGGATGGTGTACCCTTGTCAGGGTTGTCCCACTCTTCTCAATTTTTGAAGACCTTCTTGACAACCAGATGGCATACCCATGCAAGGGTTCTACTGATCCACTGTATTATTGTATCTCTTTATGAAAACCTAATAAACAGAATTATTAAACAAAGAAATTAATAAATGTTAGCTTTTAGCTTTAATACCTTTTTAAGCAAATCCTCATTGACATGTACAGTACATCTTTAAAAAGCCTTCAGATTTATTTCATGATTGCGATGTTATGGTTATGGATCTATCAAGTCTACCAAGTAATGTGAGGAATAAATCATCAGCAGCAGCGTTATAAGCTGTTGCTTAGGATAAAAAAATGACATAACAGAAAGAAAACGATAAGTTCTTACTGTCTGGAATCCTTGGCGCAGAAAGGGTGTAACATCTGTTCCTAAGTGCTGTATTTTCATAAAACTTTTCTCTAGCCGCGCAGACAAACGCCGGCATTTTTCAATAAACAACTCACTTTGCATAACATTTTGTGACTATAGCAACAGAGCACAATCTCCATACAAAGCGCTCACCCTTAGATAAGCTTATTGAGGAGTTATGTCCCCATTTTTCTATATGATGAATAATATTTGCGTTGCTTATTTATAAATGGCAGGAAAAACTGTTTTAAAATGCGCATATAAATTTTCAAAATGTGTAACTAAAAAAGTCTGTTTTCCCAATGCTCTGAAAGTGGAAGTGTTTCATACATTTGTTACTTCTATGGGATTGTCCTCAATGTTTTAGGATCCTTCTGTGTGCAGCAGCCCCGCCCAATACTCACCTAAGCCCCATCTCGATCCAGCAATGTGCACAAGAGCTTTGACTCTCCGGGGACTCTTTCTCCTCATTGGCAATCACAGCCAGTGAGCCAATCAGGAGAGCAAGAAGTCAGGACCCCGCAGCTGCTCTGAGTGTAAATGGAGGAGCAGAGCCGCCACTTGAGAGTGAGCCTGCTTGGGTGCCCCCACAGCAAGCTGCTGGCTTTGGGTGCACTAGGCAGGAGGGAAGGGCCAGGAGTGCCGGCAGGGAACCCAAGAAGAGGAGGATCTGGGCTGCTCTGTGCAAAACCACTGCACAGAGGAGGTAAGTAAATCAACAGAAACCCCCTTTATGGGTGGGACATTCAAGGCAACCAAACATCAACGTCAACATTTTTATGTTTGGTGGCCTTTAAAGTCTCTAACATATAGGGGGTTTCTGTTGATTTACATTATCATGGGGACGATGGCCACCAATATCGTGGATTCCGAATAGTGGGGCACTTAATATAGAGGAGGTTCTGTACGTATAACATCTTTGTTTAAAAAAACACAGAACTTTAATATCACTTTAAGTCTCCATTTCTAACAGTAGAGCCAAAAACTAAACTTGCCTCACTTCTACCACCTGAACTATCAATCCACATTGATCCTTCCTGTACCCCTAACACTTATTCTGTCTGTAACTCTAATGCCTCATGTACACGGCTACTTGTAAACGGACGTTTTGGAGCAGTTGGGCGTTTTTTTCAGAAGCCCCTGAGCCCTCCTCTATGTTATCTTATCTGTCCATGTACACAGACAGGGTCGTTTACAGTCATTTACAGGCAGTTGAGTTCAGTGTAGTTTTTTGGAAAGCAATTATTTGCGTTCAGGATGTTCAGAACGTGTGTTTACTGGCGTTTCAAACGCAAAACGCGATCGAACGCGACTGAACGCGATCACCCGTGTTTAGCGCTTGCGTTTTTCCATTTTAAAGGGGAATGATTTTTTGACCTCTAAAAACAGATCTGAGTGCAAACGCCCGCTAAACGCAGCTGCAAACGCGACACAATGGACGTTTTAAACATCCTTTAAATAGCTGTAAAATTCCAGCGTTCAAAGGACTTTTTAAAACGTCCCGTGTACATGTAGCCTTACATTACCTTCCCTGTAACAAACACACTTAGTCTCTTTGTAACTCCAATTTTAAGTATTTCTATACAACTTCTACTGGCCCTCCTTGTAACTCAATTACTAAATTTCCCTGTAAATCTCAGATTTAACCTCTATTTAACCTTAAAGCTGAACTCCAGCTTTTCATACACTTTACATAGTTCATTTTGGCCAGAGCATTGATTACCAGTGCAGACCCTTGGGGGGGGGGGGCTACTAGAGCCACCAGGGATGCCCACCCATGGTCACCAGGGATGCCCACCCATGGCCACCAGGGATGGCAATCAGGGCTCAGGGAGCCTGCCAGTGGTGCACTCCCCATCAAGTGCTGCCCACCATTGCCATCTATCAGTGCTGCCCACCAGTGCCCATCATTGCCATCTATCAGTCCTGCCCACCAGTGCCACCTATCTGTGCCCACCAGTGCCACCTATCTGTGCCCACCAGTGCCACCTATCTGTGCCCATCAGTGCCGCCCATCATTGATGATCAGTGCCACCTATCTGTGCCATCAGTGCCGCCTATCAGTGCCCATAAGTGTCACCTATAAGTGCCCATCAGTGCCCACTAATGCTGCATATCAGTGCCACATATCAGTGCCCATCAGTGCTGCATATCAGTGCCGCCTATCAGTGCCCATCTGTGCCCATCAGTGCTGCATATTAGTGCCATCCCATCAGTGCCACCCCATCAGTGCCTCCTCGTCAGTGCAGCCTCATCAGTGCTCATCAGTGCAGGAAAAAAACATATCTATTTACAAAATTTTATAACATAAACAAAAAAAAACTTTTTTTTTTTTTCAAACTTTTTGGTCTTTTTTTATTTGTGTAGCAAAAAAGAAAAAAACATGCGGTGATCAAATACCACCAAAAGAAAGCTCTATTTGTGGGGAAAAATGACATAAAATTGATTTAGGTACAGTGTTGCATGACCGCGCAGTTGTCATTCAAAATGTAACAGCGCTAAAAGCTGAAAATTGGCCTGGGCAGGAAGGGGGTGTAACTGCGCTGTATTGAAGTGCTTAAATATAAGTGGGCTGCCATGCCCTTAAAAATTAAATCTGGACTGGCACGATTTCTTGGAAAGGCATGCACCATTTGAGTTTAATCACCCCGGATCTTTACATTTTCAGTCAGAGAGGTGAGCTGATGATGTCACAACCTGACCGGAGTATTGCGCGGGGGGGGGGGCTATCCCCCTGTCAGAACACAATAGCTCAGCTGGGGAGATCACTGTACTAACCTCCACATTACCCCTCCTTGTTACTCAATGCTCTTCTTTACAATCTACATTGACCCTTCCTGGCTGTAACCCTAAAACAAACCCTTCCCATAACTCTATCATTACCTTCCCTGTAACCAACACACGTACCTCCAATATTAGCTGTTCCTATACAGCTCTTACTGACCCTTCTTTTAACCCAGCACTAACCCATCCTGTAAATCTATCATTACCTTCCCTGTAACCAACACACTTACCATCTTTGTACCTCCAATACTAGCCCTCCTATTTACACTGATCATTCCTGTAACCCTAACACTAACCCTTCCCATAACTCTATCATTACCTTCCCTGTAACCAACACATTTACCTTCTTTGTACCTCCAATACTAGCCCTCCTATACAATTTACACTGACCCTTCTTGTAACCCTAAAATTAACCCTTCCTGTAACTCTATCATTACCTTCCCTGTAACCAACACACTTACCCTCTTTGTACCACCAATATTAGCCCTTCCTATACAATTTCTACTGACCCTTCTTGTAACCCTAAAATTAAACCTTCCCATAACTCTATCATTACCTTCCCTGTAACCAACACACTTACCCTCTTTGTACCTCCAATAATAGCCCTTCCTATACCATTCACACTGACCCTTTCTGTACCCTTAACACCAACCCTTCTTGTAACTCTAACATTACCTTCCCTGTAACCAACACATTAACCCCCTTGTAACTTCAATACTAACTAGCCCTTCCTAACAACTTACACTGACCCTCTCTGTACCCCCAATACTAACACACCATGTGATCCTGACACTAACCCTCCCTGTAAGCCCAGCATTAACCCTGCCTGTTAACCTAACTCTAACCCTTCCTGCAGGGGCATATCATGAAATGAGTGGGCCTGTGTGCAAAATAAAAAGTGGGCCCCAGGCATTGATAAAAAAAATGTGGCGGCATAGCGCGCCGCAGCGAAATGTGGGTGTGGCTTACATTGCACTAAATATTGGGAGTGGTTTAAAGGGGGTGTAGTTTAATAGAGTCTGAGATGAGTTACATAGCGCAGAATGCAGTAATGTTAAATATGGAGTGTACAGTGCTGAGTGTACGGCGGTGGGTAGTATGTGCAGGAGAGGCGTAAGGAGTGTATGGCGGTGGGTAGTATGCGCAGGAAAGGAGTACGGTGTGTATGGTGGTGGGTTGTATGTGCAGAAGAGAAGTATGGAGTGTACGGTGGAGGGTAGTATGTGCAGGAGAGGAGTCCGGAGTGTGTGTGTGGCGGTAGGTTGTATGTGCAGAAGAGTAGTATGGAGTGTACGGTGGTGGGTAGTATGTGCAGAAAAGAAGTATGGAGTGTACGGTGGAGGGTAGTATGTGCAGGAGAGGAGTACGGTGTGTATGGTGGTGGGTTGTATGTGCAGACAAGGAGTGCAGAGTGTGTGGCGGTGGGTTGTATGTGCAGGAGAGGAGTCCGGAGTGTGTGAGTGGCGGTAGGTTGTATGTGCAGAAGAGTAGTATGGAGTGTACGGTGGTGGGTAGTATGTGCAGGAGAGGAGTGCGGGTGTGTATGGTGGTTGGTACTACAGTGCATCCGGAAAGTATTTACAACAGTTCTTTTTTTCCACATTTTGTTATGTAACAGCCTTATTTCAAAATTAATTCATGATTGTCCTCAACATTCTACCAACAATACCCTATAATGACAAATTGTTTGAAATCTTTGAAAATGTGTTAAAAATAAAAAGCAACAAATATGACATGTACATAAATATTCACAGCCTTTGCCATGACACTCAAAATTGAGCTCAGGTGCATCCTGTTTCCACTGATCATCCTTGAGATGTTTCTACAACTTTATTGGAGTCCACCTGTGGTAAATTAATTTGATTGGACAGGATTTGGAAAGGTACCCACCTGTCTATATAAGGTCCCACAGTTAACAATGTATATCAGAGTACAAATCAAGCCATGAAGTCCAAGGAATTGTCGGTAGATTTCAGGGACAGGATTGTATCAAAGCACAGATCTGGGGAAGGGTACAGAAACATTTCTGCAACATTGAAGGTCCCAATGAGCACAGTGGCCTCCATCATCTGTAAATGGAAGAAGTTTGGAACCACCAGAACTCTTCCTAGAGCGGGCCGCCCGGCCAATCTGAGCGATCGGGGGAGAAGGGCCTTAGTCAGGGAGGTAACAAAGAACATGATGGTCACTTTTACAGAGCTCCAGCATTTCTCTGTGGAGAGAGGAGAACCTTCCAAAAGAACAACCATCTCTGCAGCACTCCACCAATCAGGCTTGCTAGGTAGAGTGGGCAGACGGAAGCCACTCCTCAGTAAAAGGCACATGAAAGCCCACCTGGAGTTTGCGAAAAGGCACCTGAAGGATTCTCAGACCATGAGAAACAAAATTCTCTGGTCTGATAAAACAAAAATTGAACTCTTTGGCCTGAATGGCAAGCATCAGGTCTGGACACCAATCATCACCTGCCCAAGATCATTCCTACAGTGAAGCATGGTGGTGGCAGCATCATGCTGTGAAATGTTTTTCAGCGGCAGGATTTGGGAGACTAGTCAAGATCAAAGGAAAGATAAATGCAGCATTGTACAGAGACATCCCTGATGGAAACCTGCTCCAGAGCACTCTGGACCTCAGACTGGGGCGAAGGTTTATCTTCCAACAGGACAATGACCCAAGCACACAGCCAAGATAACAAAGGAGTGGCTATGGGACAACTCTGTAAATGTCCTTGAGTGACCCAGTCAGAGCCCAAATCTGAACCCAATTGAGAGATCTGAAAATGGCTGTGCACTGACGCTCCCCATTTAACCTGATGGAGCTTGAGAGGTCCTACACAAAAGAATGGGAGAAACTGACCAAAAATAGGTGTGCCAAGCTTGTAACATCATACTCAAAAAGGCTTGAGGCTGTAACTGGTGCCAAAGGTGCTTCAACAAAGTATTGAGCAAAGGTTGTGAATACTTATGTACACGTAATTGTTTTAGTTTTTTTATTTTTAATACATTTGCAAAGATTTCAACAAACTTCTTTCACATTGTCATTATGGGGAATTGTTTGTAGAATTTTGAGGAAAATAATGAATTTAATCCATTTTGGAATAAGGCTGTAACATAATAAAATGTTGAAAAAGTGAAGCGCTGTGAATACTTTCCAGATGCTCTGTATGTGCAGGAGAGGAGTGCGGCGTATATGTAGGTGGGTATAATATGCAGGTGATGAGTGCGGAGTGTAAAGCGGTGGGTAGTATTTGCAGCATGGTGTCAGTAGGGCAGTGGACAGTGTCAGTAGTTCTTTATTTTTTATTTATTTATTTATTTATTTTTTTACAATTTAATTCATTAGTATTTTTTTTTTGTTCAATTTTTTCAAAACTCTTTTTGGGGGCCAGTGGATGGTGTCAGTAGGGCAGTGGAAGATGTCAGCAGAGCTATGGACAGTGTCAGAATTTTCTTTATTTTTATTCTTTTTTACAGTTTTGTATTTAAATTATTTGTTTACAATTTTGTTGTTTATTTATTTATTTTTTTTACATTTTTGAAATATTTTTTTTTCACGGTGATTCTGGTGGGGGGGGGGGGGGGTATAGGAGGCAGTGGACGGTGGCAGTAGGGCAGTGGACAATGTCATTAAAACAGTGGATGGTGTAAGTAGTCTTCTTATTTTTATGTATTTATTTTTTTACAATTTAATTTGCTTTTAATTTTTTTCACAATGCTTTTTGGGAGGAGGGGATTGGGCCAGTGGACAGTGTCAGTAGGGCGGGGGGAGGGGGAGTGGTGTGAGTAGTTTTTTTAACTGCATACTGGCCCCGAGGGGGGGGGGCACTGTTGTGACCCACACTGTACACATGGATGATCCCCTGATTGAAAGCCAGGGATGATCGTTACAGAGGGAGGAACAGCTGTGATCACCGATCTCCCTGCATGGCTTTTCAGCTGACAGCCGCTTCTCCTGTCAGCTGAAAAGCCATGCAGGGGGATTGGCTGTTGCCTGGGCACACCCTTATCTCTACGTACAGTGCTGATTCTCCCTACTGCCTGGGCTTCCACGCCACGCAGTGCTGCTGGCTATCCTCCTCTCCTCTCCTCCCAGCTGCTGCGGGGGATGCTTCCAGATGGAGAGTGCAGGAAGGGGCTAATCAATATGTAATTCATCAACGCCTTCCTTTTCTAAATGAACACATTGAACACACTCACTCACTGTGTTCATTTACTGTGTTTACTATGCTTCAGTTTGTGAATGAACAGGAAGCCGCTTAGCACACTTCCCATTCATTCACTGCTACGTGCAGCTGAGGCTTCAGAGAAAGGCATGTGTGTTTGAGCTTTGGGGAGCAGTGGCGTCACTAGGGTTGGTGTCACCTGGTGCGGTAAAACATGGTGTCACCCCCCCCCCTATATTCGGGCCGGGCAGCAGCTCAGCGTTGGGAGTTTTTTGTAGCAGGTTGCGACGGTCATTAAGGCCTAGAGGATAGCAGGTTAGGCACTTCCTAATGGCTCAGTTCCTAGGAGCAGTAACGGATAATGGCTGACAGGCCATCCTGCCAGACCCAGCAAAAATGCAGCAGTGATCCCTCTGGTTAGACGTTCGCTCCCTCTGGGTTGACCAGGCTGACTTTGGTCAGTAGTGTAGCCCGTCTGTACCCTGGCAATGACAAAGTCTTTCTCTCTCTGGTGGTGCTGGGCAGTGTGGCTCTTTCTGACTTCCCCCAGCGCAGTCCTCTCTTTATGGTGTAGCACTCCCTCCCTCAGCTTTTTCCCAGGTTCCCAGTCCTCAATCTCTCCCCGTAGCAGAGTGCATGCTGGGGGCTATGGTCTGCTCCCTGTGGACTACAAATGGGGCCGCCAATCTTCCGGGACTACATGTCCCATGATGCCCCCCTAGTCTCTTCTGATTGGCCCTGAGCGGTGGCCAATGGGAAGGGAAAAAAACTGGGCAGTAAGCTAGGCGGCAATCAGATGAGAGCCGCTCTCTCTTCTCCTGCACTGCTGACAGGAGAAAAGAGGGGGGGAAGTGGGGAAGATAAACTGACAGCCCGCAGCTCGCTACCTGTTCTCTGGTGGACTGAGCGAGGAAAAGAGCCTGTTGTCACCGCTTAATCATACCTCCCTACTTTGAACTTCAGAATGAGGGACACTGGAGGAGTGAAAAGTTCTGCAGCATGCTAGGTCGCTGTAAATTGTGGGAGGAGCTAAAGGGATATGTTTAAACAAAACCCAGGCTTCCTTGTACCTATAAAATATGTTTTGATTGTTTTGTCTGAGCCTACCTTAAAGAATAAATTCAATAAAATAGTCAGGGACTGCATAGCAACCAGCAACTGTTGAGACAATGAAGACTTTGGTGAAAAGTATATAATGTACAGTATTGTGTATATAGTGCGGGAGTGTGTAAAGCAGAGCACAGGGGTTGGGGAGTGCTGCAGCCAGTGACGGGTTTAGGATACATAGCGCAGGTTGCAGGGGTCCAGGGTGTGTAATGCAATGGGTTCAAGATTTAGATGAATGTAATGCACAGAAGGCTGTAGCCAGTGCCAGGTTTAGGAGTACATGATACACACAGAGAGCATTGTCCAGGAGTACATAATGCACAGAACGCAGGGCTCAGGAGTGTGTAATGTATAAAAAAAAAAAAAATCAGGAGTACAAAACAAAGAGTGCAGGAGACAGGGGTGTGTAACTCAGTGTAGGGGTAAGGAAAGGGCAAAATTCCTCCCACATACAAGAGATGGTCAGAGACTGTGGAAATAACACAGGAGATGGTCAGCAACTACAGATATGGTACAAGAGATGGTCAGAGACTACAGACATGATACAAGATATGGTCAGAGACTGCAGACATGATACAAGATATGGTCAGAGACTGCAGACATGATACAAGATATGGTCAGAGACTGCAGACATGATACAAGATATGGTCAGAGACTGCAGACATGATACAAGAGACTGCGGACATGATACAAGAGACTGTCAATGACTGTGGACATTATACAAGAGACTGTCTGAGACTGTGGACATGATACAGGAGATGGTCAGGCTGCAGACATTATACAGGAGATGGTCAGACACTGCAGACATAGTACAGGAGATGTCAGACACTGCAGACATAGTACAGGAGATGGTCAGAGAATGTGGAAATAATACAGGAGATGATCAGAGACTGCAGACATAGTACAGGGGTTGTCAGAAGACTGCGGACATAGTACGGGGGTTGTTGGAAGACTGCGGACATAGTACAGGGGTTGTCAGAAGACTGCGGACATAGTACAGGGGTTGTCAGAAGACTGCGGACATAGTACAGGGGTTGTCAGAAGACTGCGGACATAGTACAGGGGTTGTCAGAAGACTGCGGACATAGTACAGGGGTTGTCGGAAGACTGCGGACATAGTACAGGGGTTGTCGGAAGACTGCGGACATAGTACAGGGGTTGTCGGAAGACTGCGGACATAGTACAGGGGTTGTCGGAAGACTGCGGACATAGTACAGGGGTTGTCGGAAGACTGCGGACATAGTACAGGGGTTGTCGGAAGACTGCGGACATAGTACAGGGGTTGAAAAAAGTCTGGTGCGCTAAATTGTTACCATCATGAACAAGTGTTATGTGATACCAAAACTTGACCTTATTAAACAATTGTGATGATTACAAAAAATTTAATACAGATTGAATAAATATTCCTTGAAAGAATATTACTTAAAACAAAATTATGCAATTGTCACACACAATAAAAAAGTCCAAATGTGAAAAATGATGACAATCGTGATACAAATGGGATGTGAAGGTTTCCCACCACCTCACAGATTTGCTTCTTACCAGAATTGGGTTGGTAAAGGGCAGATAGCAGAAAAATCGGTCCAAATGCAAGGGGTGGGAATGCCACTTACCTCTCTGCACATGGACAGGATTAAGATATGACGGTCAACTTCCAACTACCTACACTTCTCATTGTCTCCTATGTATCAGATCTCCGTCTACCGCAGGTAATTCAAATACCGACTTCCCCACCAGGCGAAGTGGCTCCTCCCACTGATCCTACATCAAGAAGTAAAAGGACCTCGGATTGAGCTATATGCCAGGAGTCCCTCTTTACATATGACCTCCAGAGAGTCTGCATAATAACCAATAGCCTGAAATAATTGGGATCTGGTAAGCAGCCCTTTTATATATAGGTGTGAGTCTCAGCACAGCACTCCCTCTTGGTTTCATCACAGAGGTTCCCCTTTGAACCGATTTTTCTGCTATCTGCCCTTTACCAACCCAATTCTGGTAAGAAGCAAATCTGTGAGGTGGTGGGAAACCTTCACTTTGTATCACGATTGTCATCACTTCTGAATACCAGTTCACCACTATTTCACCTCCCAACATTCAGCACCTGTGGATTTTAATTTGACTTTATTTTGGGATTTATTGCACTTTTCACATTTGGACTTTTTATTGTGTGTGACAATTGCATAATTTTGTTTTATCCTTGGTTCACACTTATGCGATGCAGGAAGGCTGCGAATTCGCAGCCTGTTCCCGCATCGCAAACGCACCCTTGGCAGTTCACACTGCCATATGCGATACGCTGGGGGTGTCAATGTAATCTTAATGACACCTCCAGTTTGATCGCATATCGCAGTGTGATCTTACAGTTTGCACAGGATCGGATCGCACAAGTGTGAACCGCTGTGCAATCCGATCCTGATGCGGCTCAAAAAAAGGGTCCTGTGCATGTTTGCTGCGGGTGCAGTGCGAATTTAGCCATACAAAGTGTATGGCTGAATTCGCACCGCACAGCCGATTGCATATAATGAAGGAGCAGTGCGCTCCGATATTACATGCGAACCCCGCACTTGCACAAATGTGAACCGGCTGTTAAGTAATATTCTTTCAAGGAATATTTATTCACTCTGTATTTTATTTTTTGTAATCATCACAATTGTTTAATAAGGTCCAGTTTTGGTATCACATAACACTTGTTCATGATGGTAACCATTTAGTGCACCAGACTTTTTTCATCACTATTTATTCCTATTGGATCTTTGGTTGCAGCTCGCATACATTTATCAGTGCACTTTTCCACATACATTATAGTACAGGGGATAATGGAGACTGGGAGCATGCTTCTGTAGTTTACAAGAGACTGGACACATAGTACATGGTATATTACAGCAGCACTCTCCTAAAACATAAAATACTGTTGAAGTTGAACATGAACAATCCTTCCAGTTATAATGTGCCAGCAGTGCAAGGGTTACCTGCAATTTACCTTGTCCTACTAACGGTAGCTTCTTCTATCCTGACAGAGAATGCCATAATCAGCAGCGTGGTGTGCCTCCTCCCCCTCCTCCTCTGTGTACACAGGAAGTAAACATCACAGCTTAAAGCGGAGTTCCACCCAAAAGTGGAACTTCCGCTTTAGGGAGTCCTGACCCCCCGACATGCCACATTTGGCATGCCATTTTTTGGGGGGGGGGAGCGGGTACCTAGTTTTGACAGGTACCCGCTCCCACTTCCGCTCGGAGCGCCGCGGCGCCCTGAGCGGAAGTTCTCCTCTCCCCCTCCCTCCCTGCAATCTTCTGGGACATGTCAGAGGTCCCAGAAGGTTGCCGGCCAATCACGGCGCGCAGCGCGACTCGCGCATGCGCAGTGGGTACCCGGCTGTGAAGCCGCAAACTGTAACAGCCGGGTGCCCACAGCAGTGATGTCGGCGCCGAGGGAGAGGATCGAGGCTTCCGGCGGCCGCATCGCTGGACCGTTGGACAGGTGAGTAAATGGCTGGAACTCCGCTTTAAGGAGGAGGGGCGGCTTTAGTTCAGTGTACTCCGTACATACACTACAGTGAGAAGTGTAGACTGGAGGCAGCTGGGGAGACATCCCGGGCTGGTGTCACCCCTCTGGCGGGTGTCACCCGGTGCGGACCGCCCCCCCGCACCCCCCATAGTGACGCTACTGTTGGGGAGCACACACCTATAGAACAGAGGGAATGTGATCACTTCTAAAAATACATTATAAAAACCTTTTTTCCCTTTTGTATAAGTGATCACATTCCCTCTGCTCCATAGGTGTGCGCAGCCTATTGCATTAGGGTGTGAACCCCAAAGCTCAAACACACATACCTTTCCTGTCGCATTATGGCAGCATACAATGGATTGTGGCTTCGCCCAGTGGTGTATTTAGGTTTTGTGCTGCCCTAGGCCTGACTAAGTTTTAGCACCCCCTAATTTAAATATGACCCACCCCTTCCTGTAAAGACCACACCCTTCCTGTTTATGACCCGCTCTGACATCTGTACACCGCAGACCACAACCACAATCTATCTGTGCCCGTCAGCATAGCCTTATCAGTTCCCATAATTTCAGCCTCATCAGTGGCCATCAGTACAGCCCCATCAGTGGCCACCAGTGTAGCCTATCAGTGCCTATTAGTGCAGCCTATCATACCGGCAGGTAGCAGTGTGACTGCTTTATGGGGGTGCCAGACTGATTTGCCTCCTGGACCCTGCCCTCTGGCTCAATTCGACCCATAATACTGGCACTAAACTAAAAGTGTAGCGCAAGTGGGCAGGGACCCTTTTCGTGCGGGAGGCGGGAGGAGTCTGTTTTTTTCATGCAGTGTGCAGCTTTTTTGCTGACCCCCTGCAAAGTGCCGCCCTAGGCCTGGGCCTTGTTGGCCTAGGCCAAGATACAGCACTGGCTCCGCCCCCACAACCTGATAGGACTGGTTAACTTAAAGTCAAAGACAGACCTGGCTCGCAGCATTCTCTGTAACTCTCACCATTTGGGTGGGGATCTGTATGCTGCCATGAAGATACACCAAGAAAGGAAAATTACAGAATGGTGAGTATACAATTTTTCCATTTTCTCTGCAGCCTCAGCTGCACGGGACATAGAAATAAAAGGCAAAACATTGTTGTGTAGATATAAAAATACATTATAAAAATCTTTTTTCCTTTTTTTATATCTACACAAAAAATGTTTTGCCTTTCATTTCTATTTGAAACGGAATGGATTATTTTACCAGGTGATGGTTTACAATCACGTTAACCCTCTAACTGCTACATCTGCAGGACAGCCTGTTCTTTTGAAAAACAGACTTACTGGCAGGATCACCAGGTGAAAATAAAGGAAAGAAAGCTTAAAAAAAGAAAACGAATGCAGCCACCACCTCTAAAAACCGGTAATCTGTAAGCAATAAATGTTCGCTTTTTGGTTTAATTCCTCTTTAAAGCGGAGTTCCAGCCATTCACTGAACTGTCCAACGGTCCAGCGATGCGGCCGCCCGAAGCCTCGATCCTCTCCCTCGGCGCCAGCATCACTGCTGTGGGCACCCGGCTGTGACAGTTTGCGGCTTCACAGCCGGGTACCCACTGCGCATGCGCGAGTCGCGCTGCGCATCTTGATTGGCCGGCAATCTTCTGGGACCTCTGACGTGTTGCAGAAGATTGCAGGGAGGGAGGGGGAGAGGAGAACTTCCGCTCAGGGCGCTCCGAGCGGAAGTGGGAGCGGGTACCTGTCAAAACTAGGTACCCGCTCCCCCTCCCCATAAAAATGACATGCCAAATGTGGCATGTCAGGGGGTCAGGACTCCCTAAAGCGGAAGTTCCACTTTTGGGTGGAACTCCGCTTTAAGTCTGGTCCTTATGGTCCAGATTTATTCCAATCTCTGTCTATCAGATTTATCTCTGTCCCATTTTCACTGGAACCAGTATTCTGTAAAGAGACAATGCAATGCAATAGTGGGCGATTGTACCTGTCACATAAGGAAGAGATGAACAGACATACAGCTTCATAGCAGCAGATGATGAGAATAGTCTGTGTGTGTTTGGAAGAAGATGAAAGGTAACATCTGTATGGCACTAGTCATCCTGTTCCCATGCACACTGCCAGCAGCAATTACTGGTCTGCAGGTTACAGGCTGCGGGCGCACAGGCTTTATCTCCCAGTGCTTTCAATAAAAAGAGAAGACACCATTAAATGATACAGAACAGATGAAAGTAACAAAATAAATGTGATGTGCATCTCCCAAGTAATAAAGACGACGGTAAGAATTATATGTCAGTTATAAATACCACATCATAAAGTCATCACCCTTATGGAGGTCCTGATCCGGGGAGATTTATTGAGCTTAATAATTAATCTCTATAAACTTTATAATGAACATCTATGAACTTTCAGCAGCAATTTGCCAGAATGTTAAGAGACAGTTATTTATACGCTAACATATTTGTAATACACTGTAATGCTCCTTTGTAGCTCCCGATTGCATTTAAATTGGGATTGTGAAGGAGGTGAGGCATGGGCAAGTGATTGCAGATTACCCAGCTAAGAGCAGATTTGGAGCAATTATATGTGCATATATCATTATTTTTTTTTTTAAGGGAATGTGTGATCATTTTAAAGTTTGTTTCCGAACTATTGTACATCTGAATGTATACCATATTACCAAACGCATTGGGATGCTTGCTTTACACACCCTACGGACATCCCAGTCTTAGTCCATAGGGTTCAATATTGAGTTGGCCTACCCTCTGCAGCTATAACAGCTTCAGCTCTTCAGGGAAGGCTGTTCACAAGGTTTAGGAGTGTGTCTATGGGAATGTATTCCAGAAGCGCATTTGTGAGGTCATTCGCTGATGTTGGACAAGAGGGCCTGGCTCACAGTCTCTACTCTAATTCATCCCAAAGGTGTTCTATTCAGTTGAGGTCACGACTCTGTGCAGGCCGGTCAAGTTCCTCCACCCTAAACTCTCTCATCCATGTCTTTATGGACCTTGCTTTGCGCACTGGTCCAAATATTTTGGTGAAGGGAGGATTATGGGGTGGAGTTGTTTTTTCAGGGGATGGGCTTGGCCCCTTACTTCCACTGAAAGAAACTCTTAAAGGCATCAGCATACCAAGACATTTCGGATAATTTGATGCCCCGAACTTTGTGGAAACAGTTTGGTGATGGCCCCTTCCTGTACCAATATGACTGCGCACCAGTGCACAAAGCAAGGTCCATAAAGACATGAATGAGCAAGTTTGGGGTGGAGGAACTTGACTGGTCTGCACAGAGTGACTTCAACCCAATAGAACACCTTTGAGATGAATTTGAGCCGAGACTGAGAGCCAGGCCTTCTCATTCAACATCAGTGCCTGACCTCACAAATGCGCTTCTGGAAGAATGGTCAAACACTCCCATAGACACACTCCTAAACCTTGTGGACAGCTTTACCAGAAGAGTTGAAGCTGTTATAGTTACAAAGGGTGGGCCAACTCAATATTGAACCCTACGGACTAAGACTGGGATGCCATTGATGTTCATGTGCGTGTAAAGGCAGGCGTCCCAATACTTTTGGCAAAATATTGTACTTAACTTATAACACATCTGAGATATCATGTGTCATGTACTTGTGTTAAAATGTATCCTGTTCTCTTTGTATTGATTCCTTTGTGTGAAATATTCCTGCCAGTCTCCTTCTTTCCTATTTCAAACTGACCACACAAGGCATGAGAGCACATCCATCTCAGTGTGGTCAGTTTTCTGGCTGTGCTGGGAACACAGTCTGCCTGTCCAATGGTCAGACTTGTGCTGATATGCCCCCCTGCACAGCCAATTACTGGAAGGATTACTGTGCTGCTGTTTCTCCACCCGTAGCTCTCTAAGCCCCTTATGCAGATGAGAACAGAGATTTTGTAAACAAAATCAAAAATGGTCTTTATAATTGTTATATATATATATATATATATATATATATATATATATATATATATATATATATATATATATATATATATATATAGTATATACACACATGTTTTCATTTCTATTTTAAACTGAATGAATGATGGAAAAAAAAAACTGAATGAGTTGTTTTTACAAAGTAAGGGTTCACATATACCATAAAGAAGCAGGTAGGTTAGGTAACATATGTTTTATCATTTTTTCTTAAATGATTAAAGTGTTGGGTGATTTGAAATGAAGACATTAAGTACCGCCTACTGAACCATTTGAGCCACTCCCTCCTGCTAATCCACCTGTGGGCGGGGTCATCTGTGCCCATGCACACGGGGGTACCGCTCATCAATGCCCTGGATCAGATGGAGACTGCGGTCATGTGAAACATCTAACATTAAGACCATTCTCTGACTTAACCCTGTTACTTGTTGTATTAATGTTGCTTCATACCCCATAGTGCCACTAAAGACTCTTTGGAATATTCCAGAACCAACATGCACCCCTTTGGAAAACATCAGACCAGGCTCAGGCAGTTAATGTAACCTTTGCTGTTAAAATGCAGCATGACAATGCAAAGCAAATAACGCCCTGTCCCTGATCCTAACTAAGAAAATGTGATGGCCCAGGCATACTTCCGTGAGGCAAGAGTCCATATGGGCAAAGTCCATGGCTTGGATGCTGTCTGTGATCCTCGGTTTCTTCAGTGCCACACTTGTGCTCACAGGTGAGTTTACATTCCACCTATACCCACGTCCACTTTTCTAGCTCACCTGATCTTGGCTGTCCCTCTATTTATATCACGGGTGGGCCCGCAAAAACAAAAAGCCTGGGAACTGAGCCAATCATGTTTTACCCCTTCCCCAGCCTAGGTCGGAAGCTAACCTGCCTACACACCCACTTACTGTTAAGACTTACCCTTTTTCTATGTTCCCTTAGGAAGGTTAGACTGGTGTCCCTAGATTTTCCGAATTTCTAAATGACAGTTGAACCTGACAGTTAACACAGAGGCGAGGATATGGTAAATATTAAATCCTAAACCTTATTTATGTACACACCAGTGGCAAATTAGTAAAAAAAAAAAAAAGTTGGTCTTTTACACTTCCATTGGCTAATTTGCTATTACTGCAATGGTTAAATGGTAAAGCATTGTATTGCCACACTGACAGGGTCAGATTTATACCTTGGGTGGCCCTGGGAACTTTAGGTCCAGTACTCAGGTATTAAAAACATGGCAAATCCCCAAATTTTCACATCAAAATTCACGAATTGCTAGATGCTGGAGATGATGTTCCCAGGAGGGTACATACTTACATCTATGGTGGTATTGCCCAAAGATCCAGAAATTTTGGAAGGAAATCTCACTATGGATCCAAAAAAACTACACTCAAACCCATTGAATTTACCCATTTGCACTATTTATTCCATGCCACCACTACCTCCATAAAAGCTTATAAATGCGTATTACTCCACATCCACTAAATGGTGCAAAGAGTCTCAAATCTAGATTCTGGAAACAAAGAGACTGCCCCTAATTTAGGAGATTGGCTAAGAAAAGTGGAAAAGTTGATGGAGGCAGAGAGATGGGTTCACATTAATAAAAAAAGAAGGAACAGTTTCGTGACAACTGGTCTGGTACGATGTACTACTCATTAAAACTTGACAAGCTCTTTTTTATGTGACTTTACACCAATACACCCTTTATGACTAATGGGCCATACACACTATAAGATTTTCTGAAGACTTTTTCCTTTAGATTTACCAAAACCATATAATATGAGGTCAAACCTAAACACTTTCAATTTGTATGCAATCTGGCAGGCCCTTGCACTACATAGAAAAGGTAAATCTGAAGGAAATCTGACCACAAAAGTTGGATAGTGTGAATCCAGCTTAAAGCCTGGTACACACGCAATGATTATCGGGCGACCAATCGTCCGTCTTTTGTCCAGAGTGGTGTTTTGTTAGTTGGAATGTGCCTAGACTGCACACGAATTTTCTCGCCCGACAAAATTCTACTTCAGAAGTGATGTCATGTGTTGGTTTGCTTTCTTTGTGTTCTTTCTTCTCTGAGCATGCCCAGACTTGCTCATTAGATTTTTTCCCTGTCGAAATCTGTACTGACTGCACGAAAATCGGACGTGTTTTGACAGCGGACAAAAATTTTATAGTCTGCACACCAGATTTTTTTCGGCCGAAAAGTCAGAGACGGTTGTCGGAAGCATCATACTAACAAGCCGAAAATCGGCAGATCGGTCGTCGGACGAAAATTCCCTGCCGATTTTCGACGCGTGTGTAATAATGATGTATATGGAGTCTCTATAAGGGCATTTTTCCTTCGGGAGTAAACACCTGATGCTACTTAATCATTTACCTCCATTGGATTTCAGACTAGGTCTATTAGTAGACCACTGACTCTCATGTACTACATTGAGCTTTTGGAGTTAAAATGTTATTGTCCTTTAATTTTTATTTTCTCATGGTTGACGGTTTGTCATCTAATCACTCTGACCGTCAATTATACCGATAGTCTTCAGGAGCAATGGAATGTCTAATGAACAGAGACTGAGATGCTTCACTGCTTTTCACATACATTTATTCTGAAATACACAATAATAAGTGATTAAACAAAAAAAATCAATTTTGCCTTCAGAACTGCCTTCATTCTTCATGGCATACATTCAACAAGGTGTTAGAAACCTTCCTCAGAGATTTTGGTCCATATTGACATGATAGCATTACACAGTTGCTGCAGATTTTTCGGCTGCACATCCATGAGGCAAGTACACCACATCCAAAAGGTGTTCTATTGGATGAGATCTGGTGACTGTGGAGGCCATTGGAGTACAGTGACCTCATTGTCATGTTCAAGAAACCAGTGGTGAGATGAATGGAGCTTTGTGACATGGTGCATTATCCTGCTGGAAGGAGCCATCAGAAGATGGGGACACTGTAGTCATAAAGGGATGGACATGGTCAGCAACAACACTCAGCTAGGATGTGGCATTTAAACGATTGATACTAGGGGGTTCAAAGTTTGCCAAGAAATATCCCCCACACCATTACACCACCACCAGCCTGAAGCGTTGATACAAGGCAGGATGGATCCATGCTTCTGTTGTTTACGCCAAATTGTGTTCCTACCATCTGAATGTCACAGCTTAAATCGAGACTAATCAGACCAGGCAATGTTTTTCCAATCTTCTTTTGTCAAATATTGGTGAGCCTGTGCGAAATGTAGCCTCAGTTTCCTGTTTTTAGTTGACAAGAGTTGCACCCGGTGTGGTCTTCTGCTGCTGTAGTCCCTATGGTTGAAGGTTCGATGTGTTGCACTTTCACAGATGGTATTCTGCATACCTTGGTCATAACAAATAGTTATTTAAGTTACTGTTGCCTTTCTATCATCTCAATCTATCATCTGTCCATTCTCCTCTGACCTCTGACAAGAGGCATTTTCGGCCAGATAACTGCCACTCACTGGATATTTTCTCTTTTTCAGGCCATTCTCTGTAAACCCAAGAGATGGTTGTGTGTGAAAATCCCAGTAGATCAGCAGTTTTTTAAATACTCAGACCAGCCCGTCTGGCACCAACAACCTTGCCACATTCAAAGTCACTTTAATCCCCTTTCTTCCCCATTCTGATGCTCGGTTTGAACTTCAGCAAGTTGTCTTCACCACATCTAGATGCCTAAATGCATTGAGTTGCTGCCATGTCATTGGCTAAATTGTAATTTGTGTTACCAAGCAATTGAACAGGTGTACCTAATAAAGTGGCTGGTGGTGAGTGTATATCTGGTGCAAATACAATGTGATCTTGAAGAATTTTGCTCAGTGGTAGATGCGTTTCAGTAAGTCCACGCCAGTCCGAACTGTGGTTTTAAGGGTTTGCCAGCCCACTTTTATTAACCACTTGCTTACTGGGCACTTTGCCCAGGCAAATTTTCAGCTTTCAGCGCTGTCGCACTTTGAATGACAGTTGCGCCGTCATGCAACACTGTACCCAAATTAAATTTTTATCATTTTTGGTTGTATTTAATCACTACTGGGGTTTTTATTTTTTGCTGCACAAACAAAAAAATACAGAAAATTAAAAAAAATTTTTTTTTTATAGTTTGTTTTAAAATTTTGCAAACAGGTAATTTTTCTCCTTCATTGATGTGCGCTGATGAGGCAGCACTGATGGGCCCTGATAGGCTGCATTTTTGGGCACTGATAGGTGGCATTGTTGGGCACTGATAGGCGGCATTGGTGGGCACTGATAGGTGGCACTGGTGGGCACTGATAAGACAGCACTGGTGGGCACTGATAAGGTTGCACTGATGAGGTGGAACTGATAGGTGGCACTGATGGGTGGCACCGATGGGCACTCATGGGCAGCACTGAAGGGCACTGGTAGATGGCGCTGAAGGTCACTAATAGGAACCACTCATGGGCACTGATGGGCACTAATAGGTGGCACTGATGGGCAATGATAGGCATTGGTAGGTGACACTTATGATGGGGCACTGGCACTGATAGGTGGCACTGGTAGGTGGCGCTGGTGGACACTGGTAGGTGGCACTAGTGGGCACTGGTAGGTGGCACTGGTGGGCACTAGTAGGTGGCGCTGGTGGACACTGGTAGGTGGCACTGGTGGGCACTGGTGTGTGACACTTGTAGTCACTGGTAGGTGACACTGGTGGGCACAATTTGCCCTCTCCTCTTCTGGACCAATGTCCCTCTGACAGCAGAAAAAAAACAGCTGATCGCCGGCTGCTCTTTATTTCACATTATCAGCTGTCATTGGCTGACAGCTGTTTACGTGGTAAGGGGTGGGAGCGCCCCCTTACACTGATCTGTGATCAGGCGAGTCTCATGTACTCGCTGATCACAGAGCGAGCTGAGCCGTTCCGCAGGGAGCATGCAAGCCGCTCGTGTACGGGAGGACGTCAATGTACGGCAATTTAGGTTCGGCTATAGTGCGGGCGGGGGGAGGTTAAGCAAATGAAAGTAAAAGTCTACAAACAGTTGCCCACGCAGGAGAATTTTACCAAAAAAAAAAACAGATAAAAATACCAAGCCATCTTGCTCTCTCTTCAGCAGCACCGCTGCTTTTTTCACTGGTCCTTCAGACTGTCTTACCCAGCTATCCTGACTCTCTGGGCTCTCTTGGTTCACTCTGCCTGTAGTTAAAGCACCCCAGCTGAACTGGCCCACTCCCTGGCCTCTCAGTAGGGGATCTTCTGGGACTCTGGAGAGAGAGTTAGAGAGAGAGAGTTGCTGCACCCTGTAGATAACAGAGCCATAAGACTGAGTGACTGCAAGTCTCCTGTGTGCGGGGACCTGGAGCATTGCAGACCCATCGCATATGCCAGGGGCCAAAGGACTGAGACACCAAGACTTCTCCTACTGTACAAGAACTCAAAACTGGAGGGACCCCTTGCCGAGAGAGCCAACAGTCAGGAAGAGCCAGAGATGGATCATTCATGAGGACTGGGACTTCTGAAACAGCTGAAAGCCAAGTGCAGGGGACCAAGCCTACTGCCTGCCAGGAGTGGTGAGCTGAACCAAACATCCTAAACTGTTGACACACACCATTTACAGTATAGAGACTGCCCTTGCCATGTGATGTCACCTGACGTCATAAGGGGCTGTGCCATCGGGGGATGTAATCAGGTGACCCCGCCCCTTGCCTATATAAGAAATGTCAAAGTGCGCACTGGGCATACAGCAGGAAACCTCCCAGGATGTAAGAGCGTTTTTAATTTTTTTCTATTTTTCGGGTCGGCGGGCATCGGGATTGATGATGAATTTATATTGGGGGACACTGTTTTTTTATTTTTTTATTTTTTAATAAAGGATTGGTCCAAATTGTCTTATGTGGTTATTATTTTTGTACACTTTTTTGGTGAATGGGTAGGGCTACTATGTACCCGATACCCATTCTCATGGGGGGGGGGTGGATCTGGGGGCCCCTTTGTTGAAGGTGGCTTCCGGATTCCGATAAGCCCCCTGCCCGCAAACCCCGACCACCACAGCCCAGGGTTGTCGGGAAAAGGCTCTTGTCCCCATCAATCCCCCTACCCCAAAGCACCCACCCCCCTATGTTGAGGGCATGTGGCCCAGTATAATTTAGGAGGGGGGCACTCGCTCATTTCCCCCTTTCCTGACCTCCCAGGCTACATAAGGATAAGGGTCTGGTATAGATTTTGGGGGGGACCCAACACTGTTTTTCTTTTTATTTTGGCGTGGGGTTCGCCTTCAAATCCATGCCAGACCCAAAGGGCCTAGTATGGACTGGGGGTGGGACCCTACGCCATTTACATTCTTTATTTTTTTAATAGCCTGGTTCTGGCATTTGTAACCGCAAGTCATTTTAAGTGGGATTTGACAGGTAATTTTTTCTGTAGCATGTTTTATACATGCTACAGATGCACACCTTAACAGGCACATCAAGGGGATCCCCCAGGCACTGTATTTAAATGATTTTTCATTTTTACTGTTGCACTTTAAGCATAATCCGCTGCCCAATAGAACTGCATGGAGGATCCGATCAGATCCGCCTAAAAAACTGACAGGTCGGATCTGATCGGATCGCCCGTGTGAAAGAGCCCATAGAGTGCAGGTACACTAATGCTTAAACTCCACTTTTGTTGAGCCTCTGTGCTGAGTACGTGTAATGGGAGTGGTTTCATAATTATCTATCAACTGTGGCAGCTGCAGGGCTCTAATGAGGAAATGCATCCCTTTAGACGTGTTCCTATTGGTAGTATTTCACAAAAAATGAAATTTTTGCTGCAGGGGATGCCAGAAATCTGACTTGTATCTTAGTGCAGACTTCTGGGAAAATCGGTGAGCCAATCACACAAGCAGGAAATTAAGTTTCTGGGGGTGTGGTCAGTATACATTCTGTGTATAGATCACCTCCAGGCAGCCATATTGCATTGCATTTTCAGAAAATTACAAAAGCTGCAGATTGAAAAGGAAAGGTAATTTTTAATAACATTCAATTACAATATAAGTTGTGTCACAATTGTATATGCTATATTGTTTTTTTCTTTATTTGCTATTTTTTTCCCCCCACGAAAGTGGATTTACCCTTTAAGTCACACAGTTGTGTCAGTGTGAAATTAGCAGTTTACTGAGTCATGGCAAAACAGAGAACCCATCATCACCAGTCGCTACAAAGGTATAGATATTTTGGTAAATACATACTTACATTGGAACAGCCAGGACCACTGTAACTATATATTTACCATATCAGGCCATTGACCCTGGAAGCTGGAAATCACTGAGGTAGACATCACTACTCCAGTGATCTCCACTTTCTTCCAGGTCCCGTGCAGTTACTGGCCTGATTCTGAATCAAATCAAATGCTTGGCACAGGCGTCTTTTTAGAGAACGATTTGTATTTTCTGACATTTTCTGATTAACCGGTTGCCGACCGCCGCACGACTATATACTGCGGCGGTCAGCCCCGGCCAGGCAGAGTGACGTATCGATACGTCACTCGCCTGTCACTGACTTGCGAGCCTATTGCGGGCGGGCGCGCGCCCGCCAAAGCGTGCGCCCGCCGCGGCTCGTTCACAGACAAGTCAGTGCGTGTGACCGGCGGACTCGATGTCCGCCAGTCACACTACGATCGCTCCTGTGAAGGGAGAAAGACAGAGCGGCTTGTGTAAACAAGCTGCCTGTCAGTTCTCCCTGTGTAAAAGTGAAGATCTGACCGTTCTACTATGTAGAACTGTTGATCTTTGCTTTTACACCAATAGCAATGTCCCTGCACAGTTAGAATCACGCCCCTAGGACACACTTAACCCCTCCCTGTCCAATAAAGTTAACCCCTTCCCTGCCAGTGTCATTTTTGCAGTAACAGTGCATATGTATAGCACTGATTACTGCAGTAATGTCACTGGTACCCCCAAAAGTGTAAAAAATGTCAGTCAAGGGTCCGATCTGTCCGCCGCAATGTCGCAGTACCGAAAAAAAAATCGCAGATCGCCGCCATTACGCGTTAAAAAAAAAACACCAAAAATGACAAAAATCTTTCCCTTTGTTAGTAAACGCGATAACTTTTGCGCAAACCAATCAAAATACGCTTTTTGCGATTTTTTTTTACCAAACATAGGTAGCATAAAACAAATTGGCCAAAAAATTTTAAAAAATTTTGATTTTTACATTTTTTTGGGGGGGAATTTCATATAAAAAAATTTGAAAAATATTGTTATTTTTGGAAAATTTTACGCTCTTTTTTTGTTTATAGCGCGTGATCAAAAAATCGCACAGGTGATCAAATACCACCAAAAGAAAGCTCTGTTTGTGGGAAAAAAAGGACGTCAAATTCGTTTAGGTACAGCGTCGCACGACCGCGCAATTGTCCGTTAAAGTCACGCAGTAAAAAATCGCAAAAAAAACCCTGGTCCTTTAGCAGCCAAATCCTCCGGGGCTTAAGTGGTTAAATAAGGTGGAGAGGTAGAAAGAGGGTGGCAAAAAAAATAAAAATAAAATAAGGTCCCAAACTGAGAAATGCAAGAAAAAAAAATTGGCTACACTTACTGTAAACTTCAGCATTTCAGTTCATAAAGCTTTAACACAAAGATGAAAATTAATAATGAGGGCCCCTTTAGGCCAATTAACTTTAATTTTCTAATCTCATTGGAATCTGCTGTGTAGAAAATCCAGCAAAAACAGTTTTATGTCTCTGCTGGGGCTCATTTGCATTCCATATTCACTTCATGCATTTTATTGACAGTCATTAGGATCAATTCACAAAGCTTTAGCACTAAGATAAGGATCTTTATTTTAGCCCTGTGACTATAATTTTCAAATCTCATTGGGCTCAGCTGAAAATAGCTGCACATTTTTTTCTTTTCTTTTTTTTTTAAGGAAGGGTTAATTTCCTGGTGTATTGGCTTTGCAAATTGAGCCTGATATCAGAGGGGGTTTAACTCTCCATCAGTTTCGGGTAAACTGGCCTGTAGTTTGTATCCCTGTTGGATATTTCCCCTCACTTCCAATCTTGGTGACAAACATTATAACCTGAGAGTGGTTCTAACTATTGATCGACCGATATTGTTTTTTTACCGCCGATACTGATATATTAGTCATCGGATATCAGTATAGGCCAATATTTTCGGTCATTAAAAAAATATATACCGTATATACTCGAGTATAAGCCGAATTTTTCATCACATTTTTTTGTGCTGAAAACGTCCCCCTCGGCTTATACTCGAGTCAAGAAAAAAAAAAAGTTCCCGGCCGCTCCGACGTGCTTGAGCTTTAAAAATGGCGCCGCCCGGCGCATACATGTCATTGCGCACGCGCCGCCGCCGCTCGGGAGAGGCTGGGAATAGCCGAAAGTATACGAGCGGCGGCGGCGCGTGCGCAATGACGTGTCGGCGCCGGGCGGCGCCATTTTTAAAATGAAGGCGCCTCTGGAACAGGTAAGGGAAACTGCTGCACTACCTGCCATTATGCAGGGCTGCGGGCATACTACAAGGGATGCAGTGCTGCGGGCATGGTCCACCTGTACCATGCCCACAGCACTGCATCTCCTGTAGTATGCCCACAACCCCGGATCCTCTTGTACCATGCCAGTCACCCTGCATTCTCCTGCACCATGCCAGTCACCCTGCATTCTCCTGTACCATGCCAGTACCCTGCATTCTCCTGTACCATGCCAGTACCCTGCATTCTCCTGCACCATGCCAGTACCCTGCATTCTCCTGTACCATGCCAGTACCCTGCATTCTCCTGCACCATGCCATTACCCTGCATTCTCCTGTACCCTGCCAGCCACCCTGCATTCTCCTGCACCATGCCAGCCACCCTGCATTCTCCTGCACCATGCCAGCCACCCTGCATTCTTCTGCACCATGCCAGTCACCCTGCATTCTCCAGTACCATGCCAGTACCCTGCATTCTCCTGTACCATGCCCGCCGCCCTGCATTCTCCTGCACCATGCCCGCCGCCCTGCATTCTACTGCACCATGCCCGCCACCCTGCATTCTCACCCTAGACTTATACTCGAGTCAATAATTTTTCCCATCTTTTTGTGGTAAAAGTAGGGGCCTCGGCTTATACTCGGGTCGGCTTATACTCGAGTATACACGGTATATATATTTTTTTTAATGTCTACAGATACTGTGGTGGAGGGATCTGGGGGTCTAAAAGACAAGTTTGGCTCTTTTGAATGCTGTAAGTTTTTTTAATTTGGCATTGCCAGTACCCGGAAAGTGATGTCATGACATCACTTCTGGTTACTCGGCGGCGCTGAATTCAAAAAAATGTCCCGGTCAGACGGCAGCAGTGCAGATGGAGACCCGGTCAGACGGCGGTGAAGGTAGGATGCCCAGGTCTCACGGTGGGACAGGAGACCCGGCGAGCTGCGGAAGGCGGCGGGAGGGGGGGGGGACATCCCCTCCCACTCCTTGGAATGACAGCCGAGCGGCTTCTCAGCCACTTCGGTTGTCAGTACAAGACAGCCGACCGTCGGCTATGTACACCAGTATGGACACCAGCTGCAGGCATCACCCCGGTACAAGCACTTTCCAAAAATATCGGCAATATCGATAAATCAAAAGGCCGATTCCAATATATCGGGCAAAGTGCATATCGGCCCTCGATAATCGGTCGATCATTAGTTATAACCCTTCCCCGCGCTATGCAAAGCTAAAAAAAATGCTTTGGATGGGGATATATCTTTGCAAAGAAACTCTGTCACAGATATAAGTACATAAATAAAATATAGAGGAAAACCAATTACAGTGGATGTAAAAAGACTACACACCCTGGTTAAAATTTCAGGTTTCTGTGATGTAAAAAAATGAGACAAAGATAAATCATTTCAGAACTTTTTCCACCTTTAATGTGACCTATACACTGCACAATGCAAATGAAAAACAAACTGAAATCTTTTAGGAGGGAGAAGTGAAAATAAAAAACTATAAAAATGTGGTTGCATAAGTGTGCACACCCCCTTATAACTGAGAATGTAGCTGTGTTCAGAATTTAGCAATCACATTCAAACTAATGTTAAATAGGATTCAGTGCACACCTGCCATCATTTGCCTCTTATTAACCCCAAATAAAGTTCAGCTGTTCTAGTAGGTCTTTCCTGACATTTTCTTAGGCTGACCATACATTATACAATTTTCTTACAATTTTCTGTACAATTTTCTTAAAATTTACCTTCAACTATGTGTACAAAGGCCTGCCTTATAGGATACAATTGAAAGTGTTATTTTGTTTTGACCTCATATTACATGGATTTTGGTAAATCTAACAGAAAATTGTACAAGAAAAGTGAACATGTATGGCCAGCCTAAGTCGCATCCTACAGCAAAAGTCATGGTCCACAGAGAGCTTCCAAAGCTTTAGAGGGATCTCATTGTTATAAGGTATCAGTCAGGAGAAGGGTACAAAAGAATTTCCAAGGCATTAGATATACCATGGAACACAGTGAAGACGGTCACATTACCAAGAACTGGGCACTCCTAAATTGATGAAAAGATGAGAAGAAAACTGGTCAGGGAGGCTGCCAAGTAGGGATGGGCTCTGTGTTCGAGTCAAATGTAAGTTCGACTCGAACATCAGCTGTTCGTGTGTTCACTGAACACACAAACAAATGGGGCGCTCTGCAGTAAGTCCGCCGATGAACACCCCATAATGCACTGCACTGTTGCAGTGCATTGATTGCTGATGATTGGCCTGTCCGAGCTAATATTGGCCAAAGGCAGGGTGCCTTTAGCCAATCATTGTTTGGGGGCAAAGTCCACACCCCACACTATATAAGGCTGCTGCTTACACGGCAGCTGTGTATAGTGTGTGACAATAGAGGTTAGGAAGGTAGTTAGTGGCTAGTGCGTTCAGTCAGTTTAGTGCAATCAGTGTAGTGTAGAGGCATACCCCACTTTTAAAATATATAGATATGTTGTAGTCCTGGGTCCCCTCTCAGTGCTCCCCAAGTTTGGTGTCTCTGTCACTTATGGTTTGGGAGCAGTGCCATGTCAAGCTGACCAATATTTCCCATAGACACCAATGTTAAAGACGGGGAGCAGTGCCATGTCGAGCTGACCAATATTTTCTATAGATGCCAATGAGCACTGAAAGCTGAAAATTTGTCTAGGCAGGAAGGGGGTGAAAGTGCCTTGTATTTGGTTGGCTAGGGGGAACCCTAAGACATAATTAAAAAAAAAAAAATGGCGTGGGATCCCCCCCAAAATCTATACCAGGCCCTTTGGGTCTGGAATAGATTTTAAGGGAAACTCCATGGCAATTTTTTTTAACAAAACGGCGTGGGGTCCCCCCCGAAATACATACCAGGCCCTTTGGGTCTCGTACAGATTTCAAGGGGAACTCCATGCCAAAATTTAAAAAAAAATAGTGTGGGGTCCCCCCCATATCCATACCAGACACCTTAGCATGCAGCCTGGCAGGCCAGGAAAGGGGGGGGACAAGTGAGCGCCCCCCCTCCTGAACCATACCAGGCCACTTGCCTTCCACATAGGAAGTGTGCTTTGGGGTGCCCCCCAAAGCACCTTGTCCCCGTGTTGATGGGGACAAGGGACTCTTCCCGACAACCCTAGGCTGTGGTTTTGGGGGATAGTGCTTATCAGAATGTGGAAGCCCCCTTTAATAAGGGGGCCCCCAAATCCTAGCCCCCCCCCATGTGAATGGGTATCGGGTACATTGTACCCCTACCCATTCACCAAAAAAGTGTACAAAAGTAAAAACCACAAGACACAGTTTTTGACAAGTCCTTTATTAAAAAGAAAAAAAAAATAGTGCCCTTCGATGTAAATCCATCATCAATCATGACGCCCGCTGAGCCCAAAAAATGGAAAAGAATTTAAAAAGTGTCTCCAGTTTCTCCCCTTCCAGTCAGCTTCACCAGACCTCTGAGTTCAGTTCCTCACTGACACTCTCCAGGCCCTCAGGTCAACTTCCTGAGGCCGCATGGCACCTCTACAGAGGAGGAGGCAGCTGCCCCTTCCCTCCGGGACTTCGCTATCCAGCCAAAAAGACCACAAGCAGATGTGCTCCTGGCTTTTATACAGTATCCCAGCATGCACCAAGGCACCAAATCACCAGGGCTGTATGAAACGCCTGTACACTCATTTGTCAGGTTTCCTCCCACTGTCCACTATGCCTCCCTATTGGACCAGTGTGAAACAGACAGAATGTGTTGCACCTGAGCACAATGAGCAGACCTCACTAACAGATCCTGCTCTCTGGCAGGCAGAGAACAATATAGATTTAACTGCAGCCCCTCTGGTAAGCAGACAGGACTCAAAACTATACTTTCTCTCTAGCACCTACCTAGGAGGGTGCTACATAAATATTCTTTAGGTGTTTTTATTTCAAAATTTTGAAATACAACATACAATTAAAAAAAAAAAACTTGTAGCATTTAAAATGCATAAATAATTAAAAAATGACTTTAAGTGACTGATACACTCTATTACACAATGACATGTCTGACAAGTTTAAACAAAATAGGGAGCCTACAAAGCAGTCTCTATTTTATTTATAGCCTGTATTTTGTCCACATATGTTGTATCCGCAGTGCACTCATTGGTGGAAACATCATTATAAGTCAATGCCAAACACTCTAATTACACAGTCTGCTCTGCATCCAGGCTTCACGCTGACTACAATGTAAACACTTTCCACCTAAAACCTAAACATGTCTTGCCGTGAAAACCCAGTTCCATAATTATCAATTAGTGCATGTGTTTCATTTTCCAGGCAGCGCTCTTGTCGGTTCTGTTCCCATCACTTTCTCCTGCTCTGTCAGGCCATACCTACGTCACTGGCCCAACTTTCCACTGCTTTAATGGGTTTACCATTCAGTGGTTCATTTATTGTACCTTTCAGATATACACCACACACAGAACACATGGGGGAGTATATGTCTAAGTCTCTGCTCCATCATCTTCTGCTTTCATTTAAAGTGGAACTATACTCACCTCTACTCCAGTGATGTGATGTCCAAGAGCTCCCTGCTAACCACTGATATCTTTTTCCCAGGCTTCTTCTAGATTCTGATCTTCTGTTGTTTTTTTTTGGCTGGGCCAAGATGACATGACTCTTGTGTATAGGACTTCATTTATCTCAGCAGATAACAAACATTTACCATGCAGACAAGCAATTAAGAAACATCAATGCAGAAGAGACATAGCAGGTCTCTTCTGTAATAAAAAGACTGCCTGTATTGGACACAAACCTGGGTTCCTAGTAGAGGGAACTGGTCAAAAAAGTGCAAAGTATTAGGAAGGTAGAAGAATGGTTAGCGACTTTTAAAGGTAAAATGGAGAGGCAAAATATGGGTCCTCTGGTTTCATTATACCTCAAGGTGATCATTCCAGTTCAACCTTACTGCAGATTCACCATCCCCCCTTTGAAAGGAGGGGATAGATCTTCTACTTGAACATGAGTTTTTGGATGAGCAGTTGGCTAGTAGGGATGGGCCGAACACCCCCCCCCCCCCGGTTTGGTTCGCACCAGAACATCTCCAACAGGGGAAAAGTTCTAGCGAGCATGTGAACTCTATTAAACACAAACATGAAATATTAAAAGTCCTAATTTTAAAGGCTTATATGCAAGCATTTGCCATAAAAAGTGTATGGGGACCTGGGTACTGCCCTGGGGGACTTGTATTAATGCATTTTTTTTTTAATTATTGTTTTTAAAGGAGCAGTGCTTTTAATGATGCTTAAAAAATAAAAGGGAAAATTTCCTTTAAATATCGTGCCTAGGGGGTCCCCTTAATGTGCCTGTAAAGTGGCGCATCTGTACATTGTATGGAGCCTGCTGCAGCAATACTGATATTTCTAGAGGAAAAATTGTCATTCAAACTTGCTCCTGGCTGTAATGTATTGCCGGCTCCCATCAATACAAATTCAAATTTAAGAAAAAATGGCATGGGGTCCCCTCCAAAATCCATACTAGACCCTTATCTGAGCATGCAGCCTGGTAGGTCAGGAAAGAGGGGGGGGAGCAAGCCCCCACCCTCCTGAACCATACCAGGCCACATGCCCTCAACACGGCCTCTTCCCGACATCCCTGGGCTGTGGTTGTCGGGATCTGCCGGTGGGGGGCTTATCGGAATCTGGACGCCCCCTTTAACAAAGGGGGCCCCCAGATCCTGGTCCCCCTATGTGAATGGGTATCACGTAATGTGTAAAAAAGTAAAAACCACAGAACACAGTTTTGACAAGTCCTTTAATATAAAGAAAAAAAAGAGTGCTCCTCAATGTAAACCCATTGTCAATCGTGAAGCCCGCCGGACCTGTAAAACAGAAAAAAATTTAAAAATGCTTCGTCTCTTAAGAGTCTACCCGCCGTATGTCAGATCTTCAGTTTTGACAGTTCTTTTATAGGCAAGGGGCGGGCCATCTGGCTATGTCAACCGGTGGCACCAACCCCTTCTGATATCACGTGACATCAGAAGGGAATGGTGCCACCAGGTGTTGTAGCTTTCAGTGCTCATTGGCATCTATGGGAAATATTGGTCAGCTTGACATGGCACTGCTCAGGTGACATAAACTGACTGAACACACTATTAATTAACTATCTGCCTAATATCAATTGTCACACACTATTCATGGCTGCCGTGTAGGAAGCAGCCTTATATGGTGTTAAGCGTGGACTTAGCCCCAGAGCCATGATTGGCTAAAGGCACCCTGTGCTGTGATTGGCCAAAGCATACAGGTCAGGTGCATGTTTTGGCCAATCACAAGCACTTAATCTACTGCGCTTGCGCAAATTCATCGAACACATGATGTTCGAGTCAAATGTACGTTCGATTCGAACATAAAGCCCATCCTTATTGGCTAGTGCTTGTATGGATGGAGTAATTGTATTGGTTTTTACAGTAAGAGTTATCACGTCCTGAAACGGGCATCCCTGTTTCGTGTTGATAACTTTCCGGGAAAAGTTATTTTTATTTCCCTCCTTTTTTTTTTACTTCTTCTATCATTTCATCCTTCAATATACTCTGTTATGGATCAATAGCCTTGGTACAACAGTTATATAAATATTTTACTTGTTGACCTCCCACAATTACAGGGTTTTGTTCCCTCCAATATACTGAATGTGGGTGCTACGGCTGAGCACTGGACAAGAGTTTATCGCTTACAAGATCCTTTACTAGGCTACATTGCCATGTGCCTATATTATATTAATGTGTAATTTGGAGGTTTGTAAGGCCTGTGTGGTCTAGACTTGACTTATATGTGTTTATGCAGACATTTGCCAGTTGTACAATCTGACACTTTCTCTTTGGAATGCTTTCTTTGTTGCTTTGAATTTGTTTGTTTTGAAAATATTTTAAATAAAGATTACACAAATAAAAAAAGACTGCCCCATTGACAGTTTTTTTTTGGGGGGGGGGGGGGAATTAAAGTTCCACTCTATTTTCTGTTCAACTGTATTTTTGCATACCTGCATAACTTCTGCAGATATGTATCATTAAGTATTCTTACCTACACATGGTGAGGGCTCTCTCTCTCTCTCCCCCTCCCTCTCTCTCTCTCCCTCTCCCTCTCTCTCTCTCCCTCCGTCTCTCTCAGTCTCTCTCTATTTTTTATTCTGATATGCATAAAATCATAATCTAACGTTGCTTAGCTTGCCGTATTCAGCTTCCTTCTTCTTTAGATACTTTACGGTCAAACCTTTGTGGACATGTATCCTTCACACCTACTATATGGCAAAACGTATGTGGACATCGCTACATATAATTCTACATTGGTAACATTTTTTGTTCCAGAATAATGATGCTCCTGTGATCAAAACCAGCTCACAGGACAGATACATTTAACTTAATCTGATTCTTATAATCCATTGTAACCAGAAGGCACAGAGCACTAATTCACCAAGTGTTTACCTTTTTTTCTCTGTATACTGTATCACCATTTAAATGTCAAATGTAGGTCTGGATGGGATTGGTGGATGTGATCAGAAATGGCTCCAGGATCAGATTAAGGTTGAGGGGCAAAAGAGGCACCTGCCCAAAGCCCAGTGTTTTCATTTGGAGGCAATAAGTGGAGAGCTGCGCCCTCCTCATCACATGCGGGAGATACTGTCTGTAGAAATACTCCAACTGGCAGTAAATGTGCACCCAGCACCGATCATTGCCTTCCCCCAGCAGTCTCCAGAGCTTGCCCAAGGCCAGGATAAAGAAGTTCGGAGGACAGAAGGAAGGCTGCATCTGCTCTGCCTCCTGAATTTAGACCTGCTTTGCCTCCCTCTTCACTGGATTACCTTGTCCTGGCATTGAGTGGCAGTTTATAACTGTAATAGTTGTGGGCATTGAGTTGTATTTTGTTAAGGTCTCAGCCATGTTTGTCATAATAGGCCGGTGATCTTACCCCCTCCCTCCTCCTTCATTTTATGGTTTTCATAGCCTTAACTTTAACGCACTTTAAAAGTGCCTGTTATCTCAACTTAGGGACCGCAGACACTAGTACAGGCCTTTGCAGAGCTGTAAACAGCTAATTAAGTTCTGTCAGAATGTCCGTTAGTTTCTGCTGACCAGACCTATCATAAAACAATGCCCAAATTCTTCAGTTCTGTCATTCATGATTTTTAGGGCATTTAAAGCACTAGGAACACATAGCAGCGTGCCATAAAATGTCTACCCATAAAGCAGTCAGTTGTGGGGCATCTTCTCGGAGACCTCTGTGCAATCCACACACAGTTCATTAAATCAACCAGGACAAAGACACATTAACCGGTTGCCGACCGCCGCACGACTATATACTGCGGCGGTCAGCCCCGGCCAGGCAGAGTGACGTAGGGGTACGTCACTCGCCTGTCACTGACTTGCGAGCCAATTGCGGGCGGGCGCGCGCCCGCCGAGGCACGCGCCCGCCCTGGCTCGTTCACTGACAAGTCAGTGCGTGTGACCGGCGCACCCGATCGTCCGCCGGTCACTCACGATCGCTCCGGTGAAGGGAGAAAGGCGGACGGCTTATGTAAACAAGCCGTCTGTCATTCTCCCCTGCGTAAAAATGAAGATCAGACGGTTCTACTATGTAGGACCGTTGATCTTTGTTTTTACACCAATAGCCATGTCCCTTTACAGTTAGAAACACGCCCCTAGGACACACTTAACCCCTCCCTCTCCAATACAGTTAACCCCTTCCCTGCCAGTGTCATTTTTGCAGTAACAGTGCATATGTATAGCACTGATTACTGCAGTAATGTCACTGGTAACCCCAAAAGTGTCAAAAATGTCAGTCAAGGGTCCGATCTGTCCGCCGCAATGTCGCAGTGCCGCAAAAAAATCGCAGATCGCCGCCATTACGCGTTAAAAAAAACCCACCAAAAATGACAAAAATCTTTCCCTTTGTTAGTAAACGCGATAACTTTTGCGCAAACCAATCAAAATACGCTTTTGCGATTTTTTTTACCAAACATATGTAGCATAAAACAAATTGGCCGAAAATGTTAAAAAATTTAGATTTTTACATTTTTTTTTGGGGAATTTCATATAAAAAATTGTGAAAAATATTGTTATTTTTGCAAAATTGACGCTCTTTTTTTGTTTATAGCGCATGATCAAAAAAATCGCACAGGTGATCAAATACCACCAAAAGAAAGCTCTGTTTGTGGGAAAAAATGGACATCAAATTAGTTTAGGTACAGCGTCGCACGACCGCGCAATTGTCCGTTAAAGTCACGCAGTAAAAAATCGCAAAAAAAACCCTGGTCTTTTAGCAGCCAAATCCTCCGGGGCTTAAGTGGTTAAGTATATATTTGAATGGAGAATATCATACCAAACAAATCAGTCATACATGAATATGCTAGAGCATACAGAAGGGGAGATAGCAGTCTCCTACCTCCTGGGTGACAGGCCCATCATATATGCTCTGTGTTTGATGCAAAATTGACATAATATGGACATAAAATTGAATGCTGAACAATTATCTACCAGTTTCTAGAATGCAACCTGCACATATTGGAAGATATTAATATTAATATAAAACTGTGTGTAAGGGAGGGCTTTGATACAGTCATAAAGATGATGGCCACTCCTCAGACGCTTAATTGGTCAGATGGCCTCTGACAACATCCATTTGATCCCAGAGAAATGGAGCATGCCAAGACAGTTTGACACTTCTCATGTACCACAAGGAACATCTGTCAAGTTATGAGAGTCAATACCACCTTGCTCATTGACTGAAACCAGGACATTGCAGGTACTCTTCCTTTTCAGGTCTTTTTATTTTGCTGTTGTTTTATTGTCTCTTTATTTCTTTGTAAGACCCTTTTTCTGTAATTATGCTATTTGCACCATTTTGACCTTTTCATTATTAAACCCTATCTTAAAAAAGTGTTACCATTGTCTCTAATGTGTGGAAGAAATAGTCCTAAAAATTTAGGGCTATGTACAGCGCTTGCTAACAATCCAAATGTATAAATAATGGGTGTTCAGAATAAATATTTATGAATAACTATCATAGGTAAATGTATAAATAATTAAATAACAAATCAATTATTGTGACATGGTGCAGTATTTTGTGCAAGTGGTGTAAATTAATAGAAAAAATTGTGATCCAAATTAAATTTAAATTAATATTAATATGTGAATCAATCAATATTGTGACATGAAAAATAATAATAAATACATCAACTGGCAGTGAAATCAAAAATTGCAATAAATCAAATAAGTAACACAAAAGTCCCAATTAGCTATTTTTCAGTGCAACAAAGTTCTTCCAGATGGGTTTAAAAGTGAAGGTGCTCAGTGATAAGTTTTTCTTCCAATTTTGTGACTTTTTAAAAGTGCAGGTGCAAGTTCCTCCTTTAAGTGGTATGTTAAAAGATGGGTGACTTACCAGATGTAATGGGTCTCGTATATCATATGATATTGAGACCAATCACGCTTGTGGGCCCTCAGGGCCACGGTAGGTCCCCTTGTGTTGCCTCCTGGATATGTAGATTAGGGTTTTCTCCTCACCATTCCTCGTATCAGCATGCGGTGGGTATATATAGAAAATAAAATTGCTTCAAATAGTGTGATAAAGTTTTAAGAGCTTTTATTCCCATATAGTGGGTATTCCAATAAAAATGTGCGTTCCACGTTCCAACGCATTTCGTCACTTCCTGTGACATTTTCAAAGGACCTTTGAAATTTTGATTTCACTGCCAGTTGATGTATTTATTATTATTTTTCATTTCACAATATTGATTGATTCGCATATTAATATTAATTTCATTTGGATCACATTTTTTTATTAATTTACAACACTTGCACAAAATACCGCACTATGTCACATTAATTGATTTGTTATTTAATTATTTATACATTTACCTATGATATTTATTCATAAATATTTATTCTGAACACCCATTATTTATACATTTGGATTGTTAGCAAGCGCTGTAGATAGCCCTAAATTTTTAGGGCCATTTCTTCCACACATTCCCTTTTTTACTACTGCTTCTGCTCCCCTCCACCAATCCTATCCATTTTACTATCATATATTTTTACTATCATATATATATTAATATTTTATACACTTGGCGCGTGGAGTACACTTTTTCTTAAGTGCTACTTTTTACATTGTCTCTAATGCTTCTAATTCAAACTAAAAAGAAAAGAATCCCTGTCTCTTGAAGAGCGCTACTGTATAGTACAAATCTCTGAACATACCTGTCTGTGGTGACTGTGTGTGTGTTACAGACATTTATTCTAAAATCATAGTTGGTATTACTAAGATTTTGAGCTTCCTCTGTCTCTTTCAAAAGGTGGTGGTGGTAGCTTAAAGAGTTAATTGCTTAATTAAGGTAGCCCAGTGACAATTACTCTCAGGCTGCTGGCACCTATCTTGGGTCCCACAAGTTGGAAAAATATTGTGCAGGGTGCAGCTGAGAGTGGCATTGTTACATAAGTGAAAGCAAGGTGTGAGATTGACCAGTCCTTTGTCACGAGTTGGTGCAAAGGGCAGAGATCTGATATCCGCTTTCGTCACAATAACTTCCAGTGTTCACACATTATATGGATGGATATTTCAGCAACGCTTCACTTCGCAGACTGCATTCTTCACTCCCACATGCTCCATCACTAGTATGCAGCCCAGTAGTCAGAGACTGCCGATTTCCTTTTGAGGATTTTCAGAGTCCTTTGCTTTGTGGCGGATTTCTTTAAAGCAGACCTATACTCAACTTGTAAGGCTTCATTGCTCAATTTCATCAAATTAAAAAATGACAAAAAAAATTGCTAGAGTATTTTTCTTTGCAGAAGAAAACATTGCTCTGGCCTCTCCTTTCTATATGTCACATGACCAAATTCCAGGACATGGTCTGTGTTGGATAAGAAGACCGCTTTCTTATTCCTGCAAACCTCTTTTCGCCATCCTCAGAAATTAATAGCATAACAGATTAGATATCAATGCCTCTGCTATGATAGCTGTAAAGATTAGATATCAATGCCTCTGCTGTGAACTTCGAAGATTAATTTATTCACAATGCCCATAGCTACATAGGTGAATGAGGGTATGTTTTAACCACTTGCCGACCGCCGCACGACTATCTACGGCGACGGTCAGCCCCTCACAGGCAAAGTGACGTAGGGCTACGTCACTAGCTTGTGAGGGTCTAGGGATCGAGCGCGCGCCGCTGGAGGCGCGCTCCCGCTCCCGCGTGGTCACGGACCCCCCCGCGCGTGTGACCGGCGGACCCGATGTCCGCCGGCCACTCTGCGATCGGCGGGGGAGAGGGAGAAAGTCAGGCAGCTTGTGTAAACAAGCTGCCTGTCATTCTCCCCTCTGTATGAGAGATGATCATATGGATCTACTATGTAGATCCGTTGATCACTCTGCATACAGCTGAAGCCACAGCCAATCACAGTTAGAATCACGCCCCTAGGGACACACACAGCCCCTCCCTCTCAAATAAAGTTAACCTCTTCACTACCAGTGTATTTTTACAGTAACAGTGCATATATATAGCACTGATTACTGTAGAAATGTCACTGGTAACCCCAAAAGTGTCAAAAATGTCAGTCAAGGGTCCGATCTGTCCGCTGCAATGTCGCAGTACTGCAAAAAAATCGCAGATCGCCGCCATTACGCGTTAAAAAAAAAACAACAAAAATGACAAAAATCTTTCCCTTAGTTAGTAAACGCAATAACTTTTGCGCAAACCAATCAAAATACGCTTTTTGCAATTTTTTTACCAAACATAGGTAGCATAAAACAAATTGGCCGAAAATGTAAAAAAAATTTGATTTTTACATTTTTTTTGGGGGGAATTTCATATAAAAAAAAGGGGAAAATATTGCTATTTTTGCAAAATTTACGCTCTTTTTTTGTTTATAGCGCGTGATCAAAAAATCGCACAGGTGATCAAATACCGCCAAAAGAAAGCTCTGTTTGTGGGAAAAAAAGGACGCCAAATTCGTTTAGGTACAGCGTCGCACGACCGCGCAATTGTCCGTTAAATTCACGCAGTGCCGAATCGCAAAATACCCCCTGGTCAGGAAGGGGGTAAAATCTTCCGGGGCTTAAGTGGTTAAAGTGATTTTGCTGTTTATTTAGAATGTTTATTTAGAATGTGTAAAAACTTGACTGTGAATCAGTGGCGGAACTACCAGGATTACAAAGGTTGCATGTGCAACTGGGCCCTGGCATTCCGCCACTGTCAAGGCCGCAGTAGGATTGCTAGCTGCAGGGCTCTGAGCTGACCGCATCTCTCTCATACAGCCCAGAGCCTGTACTAACAGTTCCCCCTCCCTTCCCCCTCACACGGTTTGGAAAGGGGGAAGGGAGGAGAAGGAACAAATTGGGTCTTTCCTCTTCCCCTGTGCGAGGGGGAAGAAAGGGGGGGACTGTCTGTGCAGGATCTGCGCAGTATGAGAGAGATGTTCTAGGCTCAGCGTCCTGCTGAGGAGGTACACATGAGGAGGCACTGATAGGCAGCACTTATGGGCACTGATGAGCACTGATAGGTGTCACTGATAGGCAGTACTGTTAGGCGGCACTAATGGGCACTAATATACGGCATTGATAAGCACTGATGGGCACTGATAGGTGGGATTGATGAGCACTGATAGGCACACTGATTGGCACTGATAGGCAGCATTGATGAACACTGATAGGCAGCACTGATAGATGGCATTGATGAGCACTAATAGGTGGCACTGATAGGCATGCACTAATAAATGGCATTGATGAACACTGATAGGCACCACTGATGGGCACTGATAGGCAGCACTGATAGGCTGCACTGATGGGGCTGCACTGATAATCAGTGCCCATAAAATTAGTGTAAACAATGTACTGACAGTCTTGCCTTTTAACGACTCTACTGTCCTTACACAAATACAGCATAGGAGGAAATGACTGCCGATAAGGGGCAAGTCTGGTTACGCGTGGTCAGCTGATTACATGGTAGATGGCCACTGTGATTGGCCCTTTATTGTGACCTGTGATCAGCTGTGTCAGAAGGACACAGCAGTCACAGAGCGCACTGGATGCACGCGCCAGGGTGCATGCGGGAGGCATGGTTCTGGGAGGATGTACATGGACGCCCCCCCAGAACTGTAAGCCCAGGGCTCGGGTTAAGGGGGGGGTCAGGGTAGCCCTTCATGGTTTCTTGCGCCGGGGCCCTGAAGGTTTTAGTTATGCCTCTGGTGTGAAAAGTCTGGGCACAAGTTTTTCTTTATGTTTACGTGCAGCTATACCACTTTTTTTTACGGGTTGCTAAATGAAAGTCAGCTCTGCGCAGTCCTGTCAACATGTCAACAAACAACAGCCACAAGCTCCCACTAACCTCCCTTTTCCCCTTCTTCCACATCGGGAGAACTGCTTCCAATTAAGAAGATTGGTTACAGATTCAATACAGCCATTAAGAAGTAGATGATTTTATCCTTGCATTAAGACAAATCTGTCTCACACGGCGATAAGCTCGAGCCATTTTCCTTCAGTCACACAAGCTCATTTGATGTTTGCGATAAATTTAACATTATTAATGAACTGTGAGGTTTTTCTATCGTAGACCAAATGACTAATACTGTAAATGTATGTGTTTTCAGTTAGAGAAGGGGGGGAGTGAATGTATATGTAGCGGCTTTCTAGAGAGTGACACAAATCCATACATTAAATAAATGGCTGCTATCAGAACGAGTTGTTTTTGTGTGTGGGAAGCTGGGAGGAGGGGGTGAGTGTCTACCACGCTGTGCCAATATTTCCTTTACTACAAAACTGTATACTGTATATCCTACCCACTTCTAGATATTATTTAGCTTCTTTTAAATATGATCATTACTGAAAAGTTTATTCCCTTTTATGAAACAGGTCAGAGGGCCACACAACAAGGACCCATCACACCGGGAACATGTACGAGGGGAAATCTTCCACTGGGGTCTCTGGGACAGGTAAATAGCTATTGGATGAGTTTTATGGATAAACAAATCTGAGAATTTTAAATTCTCTGTAATTTCTATGAAAATTTGAAAGATTCAGCAAAATTTTGTTAACTTGGTGTAGCACCCTCCTAGGTAGGTGCTAGAGAGTGAGTATAGTTTTGGCTCTGTCTGCCTATCAGAGGAGCAGCAGGTAAATTCTATATTGCTTTCTGCTTAACAGGGAGCAGGATCATTGAGTTAGGTCTGCTCAATGTGCTCAGTGCGTGATTCATCTGGTCTTGGGGAGTGTCCCCACTGGTCCAATGGGGAGGCACATTGGACAGTGAAGGGACCTGGCCAATGGGTACACAGGCCTTTATACAGCCCCAGGGATTGCCACAGACTGCTGTCTCGGTGCATTGTGGGGTGTGGTATAAAAGCCACAAGCACATGTGCTCGAGGTCTTTGGCTGGTGAGTAGAGTCCGGGAAGGAGGGTGGCAGCTGCGTCCTCTTCTGCAGCAGTTGGTGTATGGTCACAGGCATTCGGCTTGGTGAGCCAGGAGGAAGGAGCTGAACCCAAAGGTCCAGGAGAGCTGACTAAAGGAGTTGAGACACTGGAGAGCCTGGAAAGCAGTATCGTGAGTACAGGGGATCATGTCTAAGGGCCTGACCAGGAAGGGGGCCACTCTGGAGTAGAGTAGTCCACACTTGTATAAAATACTCAAAACCCATACTTGAGTAAAAGTACAAGTGCTCGATCAAAAATTGACTTGGGTAGAAGTGGAAGTGCTCTATCAAAAAGTGACTTGAGTAGAAGAACTAAAGTATTCAACATTTTTTGTACTTAAGTATTGCAAGTAGTTTTTTTTTTAACTTTTGCTACTCAAGTACTGAAAGTAAAAGTACCAGTAGTTTTTTAAAAAAAATTGCTACTCAAGCACTAAAAGTAAAAGTACAAGTACTGAGTTATGTAGTTATTAAAGAAAGAAGTCAAAAGTTTGAACATCATATTGTTTTTTATTATTTCAAATGATTAACCTAAAGGACAATCACAATTCCTTTGGCTGTAACTTTTTGTAAACAAAAGCAGATAAAGTATGTCCCTCCCTTTCCCCTTTAAAGCATCCCTCCTTCTCTTCCCTGCATGTTTTTTTTTTTTTCTCCACAGCTTATTGGTGCGCAAAATCATATATAAACCAATGTGATATACAACAATATATTTCAATAATGAAATAAAGGAAGAGTGTGTGAAATCAAAGTCAATAAAAAGTCCATATATATAATGCCATAATACCATATATATGTGACAAAACAAGATGAATATATTTTCAAAGGTGCAGGAATCAAACAGGCGCTATTCCATATAATAGGTGCAGACTCCCAACACCTTATGGATTTCCCCCTTACTAGGCGGATGGAGGGAAGTGCAAAATAATATCCAAATAGACTCTTCCAGTGAAACAAAACTGCAAAACATGTGCTCTCAACATCCAGTGAAAAAAGCAAAATCAGCCTCTTACCAGAAAAAAGGTCTATGTACGCTTGTGACTCTCCTTGGTTGGGGGAGGTTCTCTTTCCCCTTAACAGCAGATATGTAGACCATTTTATTTATACATACAGTAGCATTTATTTTCATATGCGCTGATTTACACATGACATTATACACTTTTTTGTAACGAGTAACTATGCAGCACAAAAAAAAAATATCGGAGTAGAAGTATTGAAATCATCGAAAAAATGTAGTGAAGTAAAAGTGGAAGTAGGAGAAAAAAATTCTACTCTAGGAAAGTACAGATACCGCCTTTCGGTACTTAAGTACAGTAGTGAAGTAGTTCTACTTAGTTACTATACATCTCTGGAGTCGTCAGAGGATGGGTGTCAGCCAGTGGAGTGAAAGGGGGTGCTAGGTGAGTACCCTGAAGATAAGTGCTAAGCAAGTGTTCATATTCATCTAGTGGCAAGGTGAAACTGCAGCCTAGCTGTATCCTCAGATAGAAGTCCTCAGCATTGTGAATAGTTCAAGTTCTGGGGTATCCCACTCTTCCCTTTTCCCATTCCCATATAAAATAAAAGCAACAAAAACAACAACCTCTAGACTGATCATTGACTGACCCAGGAAGTAAAGTGCTAAGTTTCTGCATGCAGTTGCTACCGGTAACCCAGAGGGACCCTAAAAGGTGAGAAATCCAGCAGCCCTCAAGGGGGCAGTGCTACATTGATAAAATACTCTGGAGTAAATGGGGAGGCAAAATGTAGGGGTTTGTGCTGTATTTTAAGGCCTCATGCACACTGCAACTAAAAAACACCAGTTTTATCACAAATCCTCTAGATGCATAAATTATTGGGAACTGTCTCAAAAATTCCACCACAGATGGTAACTCACACCAATCAGTTTGGTTAAATTCTCTAACATAGAGGATGATGAATGCTGGAGAGGATGCTCCAAATCTTATGGGAATTTCCCCATATTGTTAGTTTTTGGAGCAAAGTATTCTCTATGACATCTGACCTCACAGGTTGCCTGACCTCGCCCTACTATTCTTAGCATTGGTATAGACAAATTTCCACACAATTATAGGCCACTGGCTATGCAAGTGCTATTTGCGGCCAGATTACTGATTGTCAGAAAATGGAGACAGAATCTGACCCCCAAATATATCAGATGTACACCTTCAACTAAATCACATTGTGAACTATGAAAATATTCTGGCACTACAGTCAGACTCTCTCCAAAATGTTTCTGCGTCTGAGAAAGATGGCTAAAACAACGGATGTCCCCACACAGTTAACCAAACAAGAGCAATCGTAGCCCTTTGTATGAAATTCATAACAATAGCTAGACTAAGCTTGTTTGATATATAGTTTATTTCATGGTTTTGGTGTATCTATATGCCTTACCTATGTATATCTTTTTAACCACTTGCTGACCGCCTACTGCACTTGTACTGCAGCAGGTCGGCTCTATTGCGCGAAACGACGTACCTGTATGTCATCTCATGCAATAGACACCGGGAGGTGGGCACGCGCCGGAGGCGCGATTGAGCCCTGATTGGTCACAGGATGCCAATAAGCAGGTCCAGAAGACCCGATTTCCACTGGCCACCCAGGATCGTTCTCCAGGGAGAGTCAGAATGGCGATCTGCCTATGTAAACAAGGCAGATCGCCATTCTGAAAGGGTTGAAGATAGAGATCTTGCGTTCCTGCTAAGCAGGAACACTGATCTCTGTCTTCACCCAGTCAGAGCAACCCCCCACACACAGTTGGCAAGCACACTTGGCAAGCACCAGCTAGGCCCACAGTTAACCTTTTTTTTTTCGCCCCTGATGTTAACCCCTTCACTACCAGTGTCACTAGTACAGTAAGGGCTCTTTCACACGGTCCGCCTCCGCAGGCGGATCCGTGTTGCTCAGCGGGGATCGATCCGCGATCCCCGCTGAGCCGGGCGGATGACAGCTCCGTCTCCGCTTGCAGAGCGGAGAGGGAGGTGTCTCAGCACCCGCTGCCCTCTATGGGGGATCGGAGGAGAGCGGACCGCTTGTCCGCTCTCATCAGATCCGCTCCGCTCCGATTACTGAACGGATGGAAAAATAGGGTTTCCATCCGTCCAGATTTCAGCACAGGATCGGATGCGGATGGCAGCGGGTGTCAGCGGAGGTGTCTCCGCTGACACCCGCTGCCCCATAGAGCTGCATGGAGGATCCGATCAGATCCGCCTAAAAAACTGACAGGCGGATCTGATCGGACCGCCCGTGTGAAAGAGCCCTAACAGTGCATATTTTAAGGCACTGCTCATTGTAAAAATATCACTTGATCCCAAAAGTGTCAGTTAGGTGTCCGATTTGTCCGCCTCAATGTTGATTGCCGCCATTATTAGTAAAAAAATAAATAATCAAATAAATAATATCACACAGATTGTAGACTCGAAAACTTTTGTGCAAACCAGTCAATATACGCTTATTGGGAATTTCTTTTACTAAAAATATGTAGCAGAAAACATATTGGCCTAAATTGACGAAGAAAATTAATTTTTTACATTTTTTTATTGGATATGTTTTATAGCAGAAAGTAAAGAATATTGTTTGTTTTTTTTTTTAAATTGTCACTCTTTTTCTGTTTATAGCGCAGAAAATAAAAACCACAGAGGTAATCAAATACAACCAAAAAGAAAGCTCTATTTGTGGGGGAAGAAAAGGATGTACATTTTATTTGGGTACAGCGTCGTCCGACCACGCAAGCTTCAGTTAAATTAACGCAGTGCAGTATCGAAAAAAAATGGGCTGATTATTAAAGGAGATAACATCTTCCAGGGCTAAAGTGATTAAAAAACATATATATACGTAAAAAGAATAAAAAATAAATAAAAATAAATAAACAATAGTTTTACAGGCTTTTGGCTTTCTTTCTGCCTGTAAGTGCCCCTCTACCTTAGTCTATGGGGTTTATTTACCAAATGGAAAATAGACTGTGCACTTTGCAAGTGCAATTGGTCCAGAACAAGTAAATGAGGGGAAACTCTGCTGACTTCAATCATCCAATCATGTGCAAGCAAAAACACAGGTTTTTTTTTGTTATTTTCCCTGCATATGATTGGAATTCTAACATTTACTAAGCTCTGGAGCAACTGCTCTTGCAAAGAGCACAGTCTATTTTCCTTTAGTATATCAAATCCTATATGTCCATGCATATATAGGTGTTTACACTGTGTAAAGAACAAAAAGAGGGCGCCCCGATCTTCTGCATTACCCAAAAGGAGTTTATTCAAATGAAATAGGAGGAATTATACTCACAAACATAAAACCGTAAAAAGCATATCGATCCACACATGGACCCAAAGTAACCAGGTCATCAGGACAGTGTCCAGCACGCCGGAGGACCTTCCAAATGACTGATGCGTTTTGACGGGGGATCTCCTCTTCTTCAGAGCCAGTCAGAGACTGGCCAAATCAGTCAGAGACTGGCTCTGATGAAGAGGAGTTCCCCCCTCGAAACTGGCTCTGAAGAAGAGGAGATCCCCCCTCGAAACGTGTCAGCCATTTGGAAGGTCCTCCTGCGTGCTGGACACTGTCCTGATGGCCTGGTTACTTTGGGTCCATGTGTGGATCAATATGCTTTTTTACATTTTTATGTTTGTGAATATATTTCCTCTTATTTCATTTTAATGAACTCCATTTGGGTAATGCGTTAGATCTGTGTGCCTTCTTTTTGTTCTTTACACAGTGTTCCCATCGGGTTCCCCTGACCCTAAGAGGGCAGCAAACTCTGTACTTATACCCAGAGATCTAGAGACCCACCGCCGCCACAGCTCTGTCAAGCGTAGGAGATTTTGTCTACTTGTTACATATATATAGATGTTTACAAGTATTTAGAGGCAGGGGTGCTTAGGAGCAGAAATCTGAACTCACCAAAATCACATTCAGGAGAAGAATGTTTGGGCAGAAAAAAGACGCACCTAAACATATGTAAATGTGCCTAAATGACCATAAACAGTGTTATATAGTGACAGTGTATATGACAAAATACTTCCAGGTGCTGTTAGAACAGTTTCCTCATGTGCCCCTGAGCTTTTTTTCCTCTCTAGGTACATGGAGGGATACCTGGCTTAGTTTCAAAGGCAATTACAGGTGTGGCGCAGGTAGATGTCCCTGTTACCCCCAGTTATTGGGGGGGGGGGTGTATTTACATCTGTGAGTGGGAAAGATTACATAAATTGTAACAATAAACATCTAATATACCTCATCACCTGTAAGATCTGTCATGTACATAGGCAGGACGACAAGGAGGCTGCGTGACCGTCTTCATGATTATTTGTATGATATACAGAAAAACCATTCCACTAATATGGCCAATCATTTTAATGGTCAACATGAAGGTGATTATGCGGCCTAATGTACCTGTATACAGGGGATTGAGAGAGTTAGGAGACCTTTCAGAGGAGGAAATAGCTTCACGTTGCTATGAAAGCATGAGGTATTTTGGATCTTTCATTTATGTATTCCAAATGGCTTTAATTATGAATGGGATCTTTTGTATTTTTCTTATTTCTGAATTTTTTTTTTTACATTTTTGTATTTTAATGGCTTTTTTTTAATTCTTTGTATTTTTTGTATTTTTTATATTTCTTGTATTTTTTGTTTTTAAATACTTTTTATTTTTTATCTGTTTTTTTTTTTTTCATTCTTTATTTCTTTTTATAATGACACAGTTGGTAGCAGAGCCTGATATGATGAGGAAGACCTCTCTTACACCTCTGACTCCAGGCTCCTGATAGTGTAGATCGGAGGTGCAGGAGTACAGAGTGGCACGAGTGCCTGTAAGTCTTGCTAGCAGCAGGGCAGATGTCCACACTGGGCAGCTGAAGTAGTCAGAAGGCTGCATTAAGCAAACAAGTTGGTAGGCAGCTGGTAGGCAGCAGACTGACGCAGACTAGCATGGGTGACATTGGGAAGCTGAGACGGTTGCTAGTAGCAGATAGTAGGCCAGCTGGAACAGCGGTAAGGAAGGTGGGTACCAATGACAGAAGACAGAGTAGCAGGGTCAGGCAGGCCGGGTCATACACAGGCAGGATAGATCGGGTACAGGGCATAGACAGGAGCACGGTCAGGAAACAAGCTGGGTCTGGGACCGATCAGAGAAGCAGGAGCCAAAGCAGACAAAAGATCAGGGGACAAGGTCAGTGCAGGCGGAGTTCAGAGAGTGGTCAAGACAAGCTGGGTCAACAACTGGAATAAGGATACAGAATCACAGGAACACAGGATACATGGGAGACTGAACACAATACAGCACTGATCCTGAGCACTGGCCCAGTATTATATAGCCCGTTTGGCACCAACAACTGTCAAAAGTGCACGTGAGCTGGTACGCACATGGGTATGCGCAGGTATGCACATGCACATTTGCATTAGCAAGTGCCCAATTTCTCTAAGCAGGGCCGGCCTTTGGGGTGTGCAAGCTGTGTGGCCGCACAGGTGCCATGGGCAACAGGGGCGCTGTCAGGGCTGGCGCTACCTATAGGCAAGATAGGTGCTCTAGTGGCGCTCGCCCTCCCTCTCTGCATCCCTCTCTCCCCTCCAGCATCCATCACTTGTGGAGTAGCATACCTTGAGTCCCAACAGTCCCAAGCTAGGGGGCGTACAGCCGCAATGAGAGCGTGCGTGAGTCAATGAGTGGAGCTGTCAAATTGAAACTCTGATGTTGGAAAGGGCGGGGCCGATATGCGGGGCTCCGCCCCTTTGTTCTGTGCATAGAGAAGACAGCCAGCATTTACAAATTGGTGGGTGGGGAAGAAGGTGGCAGGGGGAGGGACCAACAGAACAGCTAATCCTCCTAGGTACCACCCCCCTACTCTGGCTCCAGCTTTCTGTCTCCATGCGGCTTCTACACTCCAAGGTAAGAACGACCCTTGATTGTCGGCATAGTCTGAAACTTTCAGTGTCAGTCTGCCACTGGTGCAGAGGAGAGGAACACAGAGCCTGTCCTCCCTAGGCACCCCCCCCCCCCCCATCCCAGTCCCAGTGACAGATGTTCCTAATTTCTCTCTCTCAAAATTGGTAGCATTTTATGTATCTGTCTTATTATACAGAAACTACAAGTCCCAGCATTCTATGCAGCTGTCTTTTTATCCAGGAACTGCAAGTCATAGAATTCTAGTGTATCTGTCTCATAAAGCTACAAGTCTCAGCATTCATGTATCACCTTGTATGCACAGAACTAAAAGTCCCCACCATTCTATGTATCACCTTCTATACATGGAACTACAAGTCCCAGCATTCTATGCAAATTTTGGAATGCAGCCTCTGCATCTCCTGCACCATGCCCGCAGCTCCTGCATCTCCTGTACTATGCCTGCAGCTCCGGCATCTCCTGCACCATGCCCATAGCCCCTGCATCTCCTGCACCATGCCCGCAGCTCCTGCATCTCCTGTACTATGCCCGCAGCTCCTGCATCTCCTACACCATTGAAACAGTCCATGTGAATGTCCATAGATGAAAGGGAAAAAATGATGACCCTTGTGCAGGTACCGCTTACCAGATTCCAATCATTAAAGAGCCAAGAAATTAAAGGCAGAGTCTTCAAATATGGAACACAGCAAGCTTCATAGGGCTCCAATGTGAATCTCCTCAGTGGTATATGAATAGAAGGAGAAAAACAACACCATAGTGTAAACCAGTAACAAAAATGGGTAAAAATGCGTTGTGACTTGTGCGGGTACCGCTTACCAGAAGTAGCAGATACTGTAGCCAAAATGATGGGAACCAAATCCGCAGACCTCAGAAGGCAGCAACCCGTACCGTGGTGATGCAGATGTCCAGGGATACGTTTAAATGAGGAAAAAAAAGGCAAACGCCATAGCGTAAAACCATAAAACAAACGATGATAACACCCAAATAGTGGTAACTAAAAATCCAATATTGGTGAATAGTGACAGCCACCACCGAAGAGGGTAGGTTCCCTAATTGACTGTACCAAGAAGTTTAAACAAGTAGTGAGATAAACCGCTTACCAGATGGACTAGAAGATAGACATATAATAGAACCTAGAGGGCACCAGTGAGAATGGGTACTCTTACCAGCTCCAGATATTACATGAGCGGGGGTTCAAAGTGACGCTGGACAACACTCCTGATAGCGCTCATCAACCAGACTCAGGGAGGGATGCGGGTAGTAAAGCCAGGATCAGCAGGACAGCACCTGTGCTGAGTGTTATTGTGTAGATCCCAGACAATCTCCGATCTCTGTCCTAATGTCACTCCAGCTCCTCGGTCTAGCAGTGCAGATCAGCTGATCCTTTCCCCACCCTGCACTACCTTGGATGTCTATCTTCTAGTCCATCTGGTAAGCGGTTTATCTCACTACTTGTTTAAACTTCTTGGTACAGTCAATTAGGGAACCTACCCTCTTCGGTGGTGGCTGTCACTATTCACCAATATTGGATTTTTAGTTACCACTATTTGGGTGTTATCATCGTTTGTTTTATGGTTTTACGCTATGGCGTTTGCCTTTTTTTTCCTCATTTAAACGTATCCCTGGACATCTGCATCACCACGGTACGGGTTGCTGCCTTCTGAGGTCTGCGGATTTGGTTCCCATCATTTTGGCTACAGTATCTGCTACTTCTGGTAAGCGGTACCCGCACAAGTCACAACGCATTTTTACCCATTTTTGTTACTGGTTTACACTATGGTGTTGTTTTTCTCCTTCTATTCATATACCACTGAGGAGATTCACATTGGAGCCCTATGAAGCTTGCTGTGTTCCATATTTGAAGACTCTGCCTTTAATTTCTTGGCTCTTTAATGATTGGAATCTGGTAAGCGGTACCTGCACAAGGGTCATCATTTTTTCCCTTTCATCTATGGACATTCACATGGACTGTTTCAATTGTTAGCGCAGCTTTATTTATATATTTTCTTCTTGGGGTGTCAGTCGCACTTGAAGCTGCTGCTTTGCTTTTTTGAATTAGCGCAGTTGTTTTTTCTCCTTTATCTCCTACACCATGCCTACAGCACTACATCTCCTGCACTATGCCCGCAGCTCCTGCATCTCCTGCACCATGTCTGCAGCCCCTGCATCTCCTGCACCATGCCAACAGCACTGCATCTCCTGTACCATGCCCACAGCTCCTGCATCTCCTGCACATTGCCCACATCACTGCATCTCCTGCACCATGCCCACAGCACTGCATCTCCTGCACCATGCCCACAGCACTGCATCTCCTGTACCATGCCCACAGCCCCTGCATCTCCTATACTATGCCCGCAGCCCCTGCATCTCCTGTACCATGCCCGCAGCCCCCGCATCTTTCTTTTATTTGTTACAAATATTTTTTTCCTCTTTGTGTATGTTGTTTAGATGACCAGGGGGCGAGAATGGGGGGGGGGGGGGTGCCACAAAATTAGCTCACACAGGGCGCCTGAACACCTAAGGCCGGCCCTATCTCTAAGCATGAACAGGAACATGTATTATTCTGTGCACAGAAGTTCGTCCAGAGGAGCCATATTGTCTATTGGCATGCCCTTGTTGCAAGCTTTTGGTGTAACAGGTAGTGCCGATAATTTTGACATGGTTCATGTGCTGACCTTTGTTTTTGCTTTCTTTGCTGTTTTTATAATATATACATAGATATGGTGCAAAGTGATTTATATGTGAGCAATTTTGCACATTTTTACTAGCAGGTGTCGAGGCCTCGCTCCTGGTTCACTGCAATGCATGATAGTGTGAAACACGTCAACTTTCATCTCCCCTGCTGTGTCTGTACTAGCCTGTCATTTTTGCCTTTTATACAATAAAGTGGATCGCTTTGGAGTGCAGCCATCCGGATCTTCTTGTCTTCTATTAGGCACGTTTAGCACTTGAGTGTTCAATCATTTCAATAGCCAGAATACATAAATGCTTGACACATCTGAATGCATCTAAACGTGCCCAAACACTGCTATAGGCTCATTTTTAATGCTGCTTTTCTCCTGCTAGGAGGAAGGGGTTCAGAAGAGCTGCGAAAACACCCAGTGTGCCTGAGGCCTAAGTGGAGAACACTAAATTAAATAAATTAAACTGTTCTAAAGGCATCCCCCAAAAACAGACTTTTTAAATAAAATAAAATAAATGATTTTTATTTTCAAACACTTTTTGCTTTTTAAAAATGAAAACTCTATTGTAAGTTATTGTATATATGCAATATTGCATAATAATATTTCACATTTTCATATGCAGGCACTCAGCTCCTCTTTACAAATTTGTAATTTTGTTCCTACCTTCCTATTGTTGTTAAACAAGCCTGGTTACAAAGTTCAGTACCTTAAGCTGAAGTTTACAGGCACAAGTGCATAAGAATTAAGGGACATGTGCTGTATATATGGGAAATATATTAGTAAATATTCATTTTTAAAAGTGGCAGAGACTAATGCCTTCAAAAATTACATTTGTAGGAAAAATTCAAAAAGACATATACAGTAGCCATCCTTCTTTGAACATTACACAGTTTTATTGATTGCTCAAAAAACTTTAGGACAGGTTAGTAATTCATGCATTTTCCACAACAAAACCTACACAGCCTACAAAACATATAATGATGTATAAAAATAGTATGGTAAATATACTGTATATCAATCAACATTAAAAAGCCATATTGAGAACCACTCATTGTAATCAAATTTCCAAAAAACTCCCATATAAAAGGCTTATGTGTTGTGTGAAAATCTTGTCCGTATATTTAGGTATTGTTATAATCTGCCTAAAGTTGCTTAAATATTTATCATCTGTTTTCAGCATTTGTGATTCATTATTTTAGTTCCATAATTTGGATAGGACAAAGAAATGATAGGACATGCTTTTGCAGCTCAGTGTACATTCTTAAGACTGTGAACAGGTAGGTAGGGTTATTTTTATTTATTTTTTATTGGAAAAGAGACACTGCATGTCTCTTTTGCAATAAAGAGCCTGCCTGCTCACAATTTTTGAAAAAGGAGATTTAGTTCTGCTTTAATATAAATATAATGAGTGCTGGTACCTTACAACGTCATGCCTCCATTCACTATAAGTTCTGCTTTAAGTGCTAATTCCTAATGGGTAATACATACAGTATCTCACAAAAGTGAGTACACCCCTTATATTTTTGTAAATATTTTATTATATCTTTTCATGTGACAACACTGAAGAAATGACACTTTGCTACAATGTAAAGTAGTGAGTGTAAAGCTTGTATAACAGTGTAAATTTGCTGTCCCCTCAAAATAACTCAACACACAGCCATTATTGTCTAAATCGCTGGCAACAAAAGTGAGTACACCCCTAAGTGACAATGCCCAAATTTGGCCAATTAGCCATTTTCCCTCCCCGGTGTCATGTGACTCGTTAGTGTTACAAGGTCTCAGGTGTGAATGGGGAGCAGGTGTGTTAAATTTGGTGTTATCGCTCTCACTCTCTCATACTGGTCACTGGAAGCTCAACGTGGCACCTCATGGCAAAGAACTCTCTGAGGATCTGAAAAAAGAATTGTTGCTCTACATAAAGATGGCCTATGTTATAAGAAGAATGCCAAGACCCTGAAACTAAACTGCAGCACGGTGGCCAAGACCATACAGCGGTTTAACAGGACAGGTTCCATTCAGAATGGCGAAGTTGAGTGCACATGCTCAGCGTCAAACCCAGAGGTTGTCTTTGGGAAATAGATGTATGAGTGCTGCCAACATTGCTGCAGAGGTTGAAGGGGTGGGGGGGGGGGTCAGCCTGTCAGTGCTCAGACCATATGCTGCACACTGCATCAAATCGGTCTGCATTCCAGAGGGAAGCCTCTTCTAAAGATGATGCACAAGAAAGCTCACAAACAGTTTGCTGAAGACAAGCAGAATAAGGACATGGATTACTGGAACTATGTCCTGTGGTCTGATGAGACCAAGATAAACTTTTTTAGTTCAGATGGTGTCAAGTGTGTGTGGCGGCAACCAGGTGAGGAGTACAAAGACAAGTGTGTCTTGTCTACAGTCAAGCATGGTGGTGGGAGTATCATGGTCTGGGGCTGCATGTGTGCTTCTGGTACTGGGGAGCTACAGTTCATTGAGGGAACCATGAATGCCAATGTGTACTGTGACATGACTAGCAATAAAAACAGCTCTTCCAAAAAAATAAGCAAAAGCAAAAATAATCATAAACTACATTGAATAATGTGCATAAATGACTGTGAAAAAATTGTATACAATAAATAAATTAATTGATGACAAAGTGCACTGGTGCTTGAAAAAATAAATCCAACAATTGTGCAATATCTCTAAAAAGTGCAATCAGTGCTGTAAAAGTTAATACAAAGTGCAATGTCCTTAATATAAAGTGCTTAGAGTGCTTCAAAGGTGCTGGGGTTCTTCAAACAAAACAGCCAGTGCGGGTGCTTTACTCCCCTACTGTGTCGCCACTCACCAGAGAAGATGGACCCTCAGCTATTTCAGTCTGAGAGTCAAATGAGTTTGAAACTGATATATAACGAACAAGATCCCCCTTGATGGTAGTGCTCTGTTCTTATGATCACTTAGTGTGGAATCTTGAGCTGCTCAAAGAGAACAAATAGCCCACATAGTGAAGTCCATAATATTAATTTTATTGGCCCATGATCATAAAACTTACAAAATTTCCATATGAAAAGCGCATGTAGAAAAAACAGCTTGCAAGACCGCAGTACAGCTCTTCCGGGAACGCCGACTTTTTAGAGATATTGCACAATTTATGGGTTTTTTTTTTCAAGCACCAGTGCACTTTCTGTCATCAATTAAATTATTTATTGTATACAATTTTTTCACACTCATTTATGCACATTATTCAATGTATTTTATGATTATTTTTGCTTATGCTTATTTTTATTGCAAGTGCTGTTTTTATTGCTAGTCATTTGTGTCCTGGTTTTTTACTTGGTGAAAAGCAGCAGCAAATCAATTTAAATTATTTACATAACACTTCACAATCAGTTTTCACTCCCATTTAGGGTTTAAATACTCAATTTTTATGTACTGTGACATACTGAAGCAGAGCATGATCCCCTCCCTTCGGAGACTGAGCTGGGCAGTATTCCAACATAACGACCCCAACTACACCTCCAAGATGACCACTGCCTTGCTAAAGAAGCTGAGGGTAAAGGTGACGGACTGGCCAAGCATGTCTTCAGACCTAAACCCTATTGAGAATCTGTGGGGCATCCTCAAATGGCAGGTAGAGGAGCGCAAGGTCTATAACATCCACCAGCTCCTTGATGTCGTCATGGAGGAGTGGAAGAGGACTTCAGTGGTAACCTGTGAAGCTCTGGTGAACTCCATGCCCAAGAGGGTTAAGGCAGTGCTGGAAAATAATGGTGGCAACACAAAATATTGACTCTTTGGGCCCAATTTGGACATTTTCACTTAGGGGTGTACTCACTTTTGTTACCAGTAGTTTAGACATTAATGGCTGTGTGTTGAGTTAGTTTGAGGGGACAGCAAATTTACACTGTTATACAAGCTGTACACTCACTACTTTACATTGTAGCAAAGTGTCATTTCTTTAGTGTTGTCACATGAAAAGATATAATAAAATATTTACAAAAATGTGAGTGGTGTACTCACTTTTGTAAGATACTGTATATAGGAAGTGATTAAATAGTAACTCCAATTTTGGTGAGAAAAAAACAATCCTCTCTAGGTGATCAATGTAAATTGAGGGATTTTACCAAAATGTGTTTCTGATTCCTACCTGTTTCTGCTCTGAAGAAAAATCTGTTTGTAGTGCAGAGTGAATCTGAATGGGAGTGACTTTTAAAGAGGAAGTAAACTCTGCATTCCGTTTCACATTTTTCGTGTACAGTCCTTATAAAACATATTTTCAATCATTGCACAGTGTAATGGATGTAAAAACACCTCTTACTTGCTATTTTTTAGTAGTTTGAAAAAACTTGTCTTCCGGGATTAGGCTGCGCCATCTTGAGTAATGTTGTCTGCCTCCCCTGTGGACGTAACTTCCGCCCTTCCTTGTTTCCCCTGCCGAAATCTCATCACACGATCACACGGTCACTTGGGGAGCAGCAGGGATTGGGGAATGACTGCCAGTATCGCGAGAGTTCTAAGCCGTGCCGCTGAGAGCGGAACTCACATACACGGCATGATGTCAAGTGGGAGACGTCACACAGAGCGTGCCGTGAATCTAAGGACGGAAAGCGCATGCGCCGCTTACATAATCAAACATTGCAAGACGGATTGCAAGAAGATTAAACAAGTAAGGAGATTATGACAGGCAACGATCAATAGCTTTAAAAATTAAGATTGCAATGAGCAGAAGTTTTTATGGGGAGTTTACAACCTCTTTAACCACTTTAGGTCTGCTCACATTGCTGCTACTGCGGCAATGTGGCTCGTTATCGTCCAGCGACGTAGTACTACATCGCTGGACTCCTCCCCCTGTAGGCTGCGCTCGCGCGCCGCCGGAGGTGCGCTCCCGCTGTTTTCAGTCACAGCGGGAGTCGGGCCAGGGGAGGAGCGGCGGTGATCGCTGCTGCTCTTCCCCGATCGTCGGGGAATCGAGTGAGGAGATCCGCCCGCTTGTGTAAACAGAGCGGGCGGATCTCCTAAGTGACAGGCAGGGACAGATTGCATGGTTCAGCATAGCTGAACATGCGATCTGTCCCTGACTCACTCAGTCACCTCCCCCCCACACACGTTAGTAAGCACCAGGCATACATTAACCCCTCCCTCTCCAATAAAATTAACCCCTTCCCTGCCAGTGTCTTTTTTACAGTAACAGTGCATATATATAGCACTGATTACTGCAGTAATGTCACTGGTACCCCCAAAAGTGTCAAAAATGTCAGTCAAGGGTCCGATCTGTCCGCCGCAATGTCGCAGTCCCGCAAAAAAAATCGCAGATCGTCGCCATTACTCGTTAAAAAAAAACACCAAAAATGACAGAAATCTTTCCCTTAGTTAGTAAACGCAATAACTTTTGCGCAAACCAATCAAAATACGCTTATTGTGATTTTTTTTACCAAACATAGGTAGCAGAAAACAAATTGGTCAAAAATTTTAAAAATATTTGATTTTTACATTTTTTGGGGGGGGGGGGGGGATTTCATATAAAAAAATGTTAAAAATATTGTTATTTTTTCAAAATAAACGCTCTTTTTTTTGTTTATAGCGCAAAAAGTAAAAATCGCACAGGTGATCAAATAACACCAAAAGAAAGCTCTGTTTGTGGGAAAAAAAGGACGTAAATTTAGTTTGGGTATGGCGTCGCACGACCGCGCAATTGTCAGTTAAAGTCGCACAGCGCCGAATCGCAAAAAGTGGCCCAGATGTAAGACAGCAAAATCCTCCAGTGGTAAAGTGGTTAAGATATTATTCAGCTGATGCACTTGCAGTGTTCTAATAAGGAAAGCTGCAAAGTCTGCATCCCTTTAGAAGTAATTAACCCTTTGGAAGGATCTCAGCAAAAACTACATTTCTGTTGCAGGGGATGCCAAAAATCTTATATCTTAGTGCAGACTTCTGGGAAAATCAGCGAGCCAATCACACAAGCTGTGTACAGAAGACCTCCAGGTTGCAATATTGCATTCAGTTTTCAGAAAATGACAGCGGTAGCAGATTGAAAAGGAAAGGTAATTATTATTAAGTTTAAATTTACAATATGGTTTGTGTAGCGATTGTACATGCTATATTGGGTTTTTTTTTATTTGCTATATGTTTTTCTTCGACAATGGAGTTACCCTTTAACGATATTCCCGTCACAAGACCAAACATTGTAAAGTAATATGGCCTTAGTCATTATATTAGTCAGGTGATAAGGGGGCTGCTGTCCACATTATCCAGCTGCTCAGTTACTGCATTGCTGCATGTGGGTTAGATCATGCTAACACTTGCCGTCTAACTGTAGTAGCACAGTCGCTGCAAATAAACTAGCATGGTGTAATATTTTTATGTTGTGCTGTGTCTTCCAATTGCTCTGCCTATTTCTTTCAGCTCAGAATTAAGATGTCCCCTTGTTGGACTTGTGTTTCCCATGACACCATCTCTGACAATGAGCTTGAGGCCACGTCAGAAAGAAAACAATTCTTCTAGCTGAATGGAGATATTATAGTCTTCTCATAGGAACTGAGGAACATGGCTTAATGTGGACAGGATGACAGATGCACAACGGCTTTTCAGGACGGGGGGCATGGACAGAATGTTAAATGTAGCGTGCCATAGACACTAAAGTGGGCAGCCGAGTTTCAGTAATCTTATGTACACTTTTATTTTCCCAGCCAGACTCTACAGATCCTACTTGCTCCGAGAGTGTTTACACTGTGAAGCCAAACCAAGGGCAAGAACTGCCACTTTATACAGTATATGGGGGGATTTTGCTGACTTATACTGTACAATCTAGAGAGATACAGTGTCTGAAAGAAACATTTGAAGTTATTTATCACTTTTTGCTGAAACTTAAAGAACCAGTACACTTTATCAAAATGTACCCTAAACCACCCCTTGCTTTCCTCATCACACCCATGCTATAGATTACAGACTGTATATACAGTGCATCCCAGAAATTATTCACAGCGCTTCACTTTTTCCACATTTTGTTATGTTACAGCCTTATTTCAAAATGGATTAAAATAATTATTTTGCTCAAAATTCTATAAACAATACCCCATGATGACAATGTAAAATACTTTTGTTTGAAATCTTTGCAAATTTATTAAAAACAAAAAAATTAAAAAAATCCCATGTACATAAGTATTCACAGCCTTTGCCATGACACTCAAAATTGAACTCAGTTGCATCCTGTTTCCACTGATCATCCATAAGATGTTATTTCAACTTGATTGGAGTCCACCTATGGAAAATTCTGTTGATTGCACATGATTTGGAAAGACACACACCTGTCTATATAAGTTCCCACAATTAACAGTGGATTTCAAAGCTCAAACCAAGCCATGAAGTCCAAAGAATTGTCTGTAGACCTCCAAGACAGGATTGTATCAAGGCACAGATCTGGGGAAGGGTACTGAAATATTTCTGCAGCATTGAAGGTCCCAATGAGCTCAGTGGCCTCCATCATTCATAAAGAAGAAGTTTTAAACCACCAGGACTCTTCCTAGAGTGAGCATCCTGGCTAAACTGAGGTAGAAGGGCCTTACTCAGGTAGGTGACCAAGAACCAAATGGTCATTTTGACAGAGCTCCAGCATTTTTCTGTGGCGAGAGGAGAACCTTCCAGAAGAACAACCATCTCTGCAGCACTCTACCAATCAGGCCTGTATGGCAGAGAGAGTGGCCAGACAGAAGTCATGCCTCAGTAAAAGGCACATGACCGCCTGCCTGGAGTTTGCCAAAAGGCACCTGAAGGACTCTCAGACCATGAGAAACAAAACACTCTAGTCTGATGAAACAAAGATTGAACACTTTGCCCTGAATGGCTCATCTCCTGGCCAATACCATCCCTAAAATGAAGCATGGTGGTTGCAGCATCATGCTGTGGGGATGTTTTTCAGCGGCAGGAACCGGGATACTAGTCAGAATCGATGGAAAGATGAATGTATCGATGTACAGAGACATCCTTGATGAATACCTGCTCCAGAGCGCTCTGGACCTCAGACTGGGGGCCAAGGTTCATCTTCCAACAGGACAACGACCCTAAGCACAAAGCCAAGATAACAAAGGAGTAGCTACAGGACAATGACTATGTCATTGAGTGGCCCAGTCAGAGCTCAGACTTGAATCTCATTGAACATCTCTGGAGAGATCATATAATGGCTGTGCACCAACGCTCCCCATCCAACCTGATAAAGCTTGAGAGGTCTTGCATAGAAGAATGGGAACTACTTCCCAAAAATAGGTGTGCCAAGCTTGTAGCATCAAAGTCAAAAATACTTGAGGCTGTAATTGATGCCAAAGGGGCTTCAACAAAGTATTGAGCAAAGTGGCTTGGTTTGAGCTTTAACAAGTACTGTTAACTGTGTGATCTTATATAGACAGGTATGTGCCTTTCCAAATCATATACAATCAACAGGATTTACCATAGGTGGACTCCAATAAAGTTGTAGAAACATCTCAAGGATGATCAGTGGAAACAGGATGCAATTTTGAATGTCATGGCAAAGGCTGTGAATACTTATGTACATGTGATTTTTTTGTTTTTTATTTTAAATAAATGTGCAAAGATTTCAGACAAGCTTCTTTCACGTTTTCATTATGGGGTATTGTTTGTACAATTTTGAGGAAAATAATGAATGTAATCCATTTTGGAATAAGGCTGTAACATTTCTAGATTGTAAGCTCTAACGAGCAGGGCCCTCTAGTTCCTCCTGTATTGAATTGTATTGTAACTGTATTGTCTTCCCTCACATTGTAAAGCGTAGCGCAAACTGTTGGCGCTATATAAATCCTGTATAATAATAATAATAATAACAAAATGTGGAAAAAGTGAAGCGCTGTAAATACTTTCTGGATGCACTTTACTTTTAGGTTAGTAAAGGAGACAAAGCTCTGCTGACTTCCATCACTCGGCCCTCTCCTGGGATCCTGAAAAAGCTGAGGTTTATAAATCCCACAAGAAAGTCATTCTGTACTGGGCAGGAGTGTGGAACTTTGGATCTTCAGCTTTTCCAGCATCCTGGGAGAAGATCCAGGGACATCACCTTCATCAAAGGGGGGCTAGCTGATAAAATATGTTGTTTCTTCTTTCTGTACTCAACTGTGAGCTTTACCTGTTTTAGTAATCATTATTACATACCGTATATACTTGAGTATAAGCCGAGTTTTTCCAGCATGTTTTTTCATGCTGAAAGTGCCCCCCTCGGCTTATACTCGAGTCACTGGCTTCACTGTGTTTTTAAAAATGGCGCCTCTCGGCGCCGACGTGTCACTGCGCATGTGCGGCATGCCTGGGAATAGCCGAACGTGTTCGGGTTTTTCCGAGCATCGGCGGCGCATTTGCGGTGACGTAGTATTGGCGCCAGGCGGCACGATTTTTAAAACGAAAGCGGCTCACCGACAGGTAAGTGAGACTCCTCCGCAGCCCCTGCATTTCCTTATGCAGTGCTCCCTGCAATTCTTTTTTGCTGACAGGCTACAGCTAATCTGGTATTTGGCACATGATTATGTATTTGCCACACAAATTTAAAGCGGCTCAGAGGTGGAAGAATGGCTTAATAAAAGATCCCGCTAGAAAAGGCTTCTCTATGTTCATGTCGGGCCATTGATTGTACAGGACATTCTCCTGATGGTACAGGACATTCTCCTGTACCATGCCCGCAGCACTGCATCTCCTGTGCCATGCCTGTACTTACTGTGCCATGCCTGTACTTACTGTGCCATGCCTGTACCTATTGTGCCATGCCTGTACCTACTGTGCCATGCCTGTACATACTGTGCCATGCCTGTACTTACTGTGGCATGCCTATACCATCACCTGTGCTATGCCTATACCATCACCTGTGCCATGCCTATACCATCTCCTGTACCATGACCGGTGCCATGCCTGTACCATGACCTGTGCCATGCCTGTACCATGACCGGTGCCATGCCTGTACCATGACCTGTGCCATGCCTGTACCATCACCTGTGCCCTGACCTGTGCCATGCCCTTACCATGACCTGCGCCATCTCCTGTACCATGCCCGCAGCCCCTGTTTTGTGTCTTGTAGTGGTCCAGTTAGGTCCAGTAGCTGCTGCATTTCCCACCCTAGGTTTATACTCGAGTCAATACATTTTCCCACTTTTTTGTGGTAAAATTAGGGGTCTCGGCTTATATTCGGGTCGGCTTATACTCGAGTATATACGGTAATAAAAATTAGAGAGCAGAGCTGGGTAGGAATAGTCATGCAGGGTACTTCCTCAAACCTTGCATGTACCAGGCAGTTAATATGGCAGCACCTTGGAGCACATGCCAACACTCTTCTAATGCCCTCAACTTGACCAGCAGATGGTGGCATGAGAACTCAGGTGCACATCTCTCATTGCCTTGAGTCCCTCAAAGACAGAAGAATCCAACTAGCTAGCCTCTACTGAAAGCTGAAACATCGGCTCTGTATGAAGTGACCCTGTACAGTTGTTGAGATCTACATTGTTTTCCCCATTCAATCCCAATTTGGGCCGTACAATATACATGTCCTTGACAATGAAGAAAGGACGTACTTGCCTATAAAGATAGCCCTGCAATTCTTTTCTAAACAAAATGGTCAAAAGAAGCCAGATGCTGAAAAATAAAGCAGAAAATTTGTCACAATACAGACAAGCAGGACAGACACTTCAAGTCTCTTTACCAAATTCCCAGAAGCACTTCACTCTCTGAAACTTCAGACTCCGAGTCTCCCAGCATGTTCAGAACTCAAGTGCTGCGTATTGGCCAAGCACATCCAAGAAGAGAATGAAGGGATTTCACCTTAGGAGAAAATAGTATAGTTTTCAAGACTCTCATGGAGAACCTTGGCGGCTTTTCATTAATCCCAAATATTTCTTTACACATTCCGCCGTCCCCTCCCTGCAATTCTTTTTTGCTGACAGGCTACAGCTAATCTGGTATTTGGCACATGATTATGTATTTGCCACACAAATTTAAAGCGGCTCAGAGGTGGAAGAATGGCTTAATAAAAGATCCCGCTAGAAAAGGCTTCTCTATGTTCATGTCGGGCCATTGATTGTGGAGAAAAAAATGTCATCAGTGTTTACACAGGGAAGCAGAGAAAATTAAATGTACAGAAAAAAAAAAAGATCTTTACTTTCTCACTACAATGCTATTTACTCTAAAACACTTCAGGATTCAGATTAACATCTTGGAGTGTATAAGTTCACGTCAGGTCCTGAGACTGTCTCTTGGGGATAGCTGCCATGACAAAGAAAGAATGAAAGCTAGGAATAGAACTGTAGACTATAAGGGACTTCTATAAAGAAAGAAAATATAGCGCTCTAAACTAAATATTCTAATGAATATATTTTTTGACAGATTTGAAAGTACATGGTATTAGCACAGGCAGTACTGGCAATACTTATATGGTTATCCTTTAACCACTTCAGCCCCAGAAGATTTTACCCCCTTCCTGACCAGGCCCTATTTTGCGATTCAGCACTGCGTTATTTTAACGGACAATTGCGCGGCCGTGCGATGGCGTACCCAAACAAAATTCACGTCCTTTATTCCCCACAAATAGAGCTTTCTTTTGGTGGTATTTGATCACCTCTGCGATTTTTAATTTTTGCGCTATAAACAAAACAAAAAAAAACAATTTTGAAAAAAAAAAAAAATAATATTTTTCACATTCTGCTATATAACATTCCCAAAAAAAATGTAAAAATCAAGTTTTTTTTTAGCATTTTAGGCCAATTTGTTTTCTTCTACATTTTTTTGGTAAAAATAAATTGCAATAAACGTATTTTGAGTGGTTTGCGTGAAAGTTATCGCGTTTACTAACTATGGGAAAGATTTATGTAATTTTTATTGTTTTATTTTGCCTTTTGTATCATTTGTCCCTCCTTGAAGATTGTAATCTCTCACAACAAGCAGCGTCTTTCTAATCCCCTTGTATTGAATTGTAATGCAACTGTACTGCCTGCCAAATGTAAAGTACTGTGCAAATGGTTGAGGCTGTCAAAATCCTGTATTATAATAATAATAATAACTGTGTAAAATAAAAATGTTTAACATCCATAATTCTATTCCACAGGTTCTCTGCTTTCATAAATTATATCATATTTTGGGGTGTAAGGCAATTTTCAGGTTAAAATGGTACATTTACAATGGGGATAATTTAGAAAAGGATATTGAATGAGATATTTGGGTCATGTGAGACATTTAACCCAAATATCTCATGCGATATAAAAAAGGTAAATTCACTGAAGGTGTTTGTGGTATTTGCCGTAGAAAAAAAATAAACGCTCGGTAAATACAGCATAAACCTGTCTAAAAGTGAATTCACAAACAAAAAAAAAAGAAGTGGAAAAAATTATTGGTAAATAGGAGTGGTCTAGCCATGTCGTTTTTAACAAACTATCTGGTAGTTAGGGAGTCTGCACCCGCCGGCGTCCTAACAACCATGACTTCTCTGCTGTCAGCGGGGAATACCAAGAATGTAAACAAAAAAGCGGATATTAAATTTTTTTTTTTTTAAAAAAACCTTGTTCAGTCTCCCCACCAGTTAATACCATTATTTTGTAGGGAACCTTATGCAATAATTATTTTCATATTTGGTGTGAGGTTCCCCCAGACTGGGGGGGTATACTGCATACCATTATTTTTTTCAATTTTGTTACTATAGTCTAAAAAAGAGATTTAAATTGCTGTTTAGGATGGTACCACATCCAATAATATAATGTATTAAAAAAGATCTAGAAAAGGTAGGACTTTAATGATACCAAGACAAACGACTGCATAAACTTGTATAAAAATTATATTTTATTACAAAATATTAAACAGCACATTAAAAACATCAATGCCAATATTCTGTGCAATTGACCATAATGATAAACCATCAAAAAGTACAACAGAGAGGTCGTACTCAGATTACATAAACTTCGCAGGTTTGATGTGAAAGTCTGACACGTTTTGCTTCGTAGCTTCCTCAGGGCCTTATCATCTTAGTTTGCAAATATAACAAGAATACCCTAGCCAAAGAAAAATGCAAATTAAGCAACAGAAATTATGCATAATCTCATATGACACTCAGAATTTGTCAATATAGAAAAACACTTACGAATCGCTAAGACAATACCGATGACAGTAACCTCCTCAGGTTAAATTGTCTAAGCGATTCGTAAGTGTTTTTCCATATGGACAAATTCTGAATGTCATATGAGATATTGCATAATTTCTGTTGCTTACTGTGCATTTTTCTTTGGCTAGGCCATACTTGTTATCTTTGCAAACCAAGAGGAAGGTACGAAGCGAAAGGCATCGGCCTTCCACATCGGACTTGCAAATTTTATGAGGTTTACAACCTCTCTGGTGTAATAGGAAAAACTCAACCACCCATAGATTTGGGGGAGGAAGAGAAAGTTGGGTTGGGGATTTTTCAGGTGCCAATAAACAGATAATTGATTAAAATATACAAAATGTATTGTTAAATTGATTTAAAATAAAAAAACAACAATAAGCATACAATATTAAAATCTATTTCTGAGCTGCATATATACTTTATTCATAAGCAAATTATGTGTATTGATATCACGGAGTAGCAATCCCGACATGTTTCACCAAAACGGTTTCCTCAGGGGATAATTTCTGAGCTACTTCTACAATAAGAGACATACATACAAGTAACAATATCAATTTACATTCTATCATATATGTCTTTCATTATAATATACATATATGCAATCATTAAGTATACAAAACACCTCTCTGGTGTACTTTTTGATGGTTTATTTATATGGCCAAATGCACAGGATATTGGCATTAATGTTTTTAATGTGCTTTTTAATATTTCGTAAAAAAATATAATTTTTAGACAAATTTATGCAGTCATTCCTTTCTGGTACAGTAAAGTCTAACCTTTTCTAGATCTTTTCAATCAATTTTGCAACAATCAGCTTTTTGTGTTTACATTCTGCTGTCAGAGAGGAATCCCGCTGACGAGTCATGATTGTTAGGACAATGGCAGATGCCGGCTACTTAACAACCAGCAACTCTGACCTGAACTATCACATTTTGCAGTGGTATTCCTACCTTCGTGCTGCGGCCCATCTGCAGTAACATAACATGCAAAAACACACGTATAATGTGGTATTTACCATGCCTTTCTTTGTGATGTGCACGTTCATGAGTTAAAAACCGCATATTTTAACTTAAATAATCATGCGTTATTTAAATCTTAGTGAATTTACTTCAATGTGTGTTAAAAAAATATTGCAATGTTTTTTGCATGTGGGGGGAAATGTGAGGGTAAAATTGAGACGTTAAGCCCATAGGAAACCATAAGTAATACAAAGTGCTTTAGCAAACTATATGCCATCCAGTTATGGTTTACATCTGCTTAATTTTTTTTAAGTGGTAATTCTTGCATGTAATAGCTAAACAACCAATTGAAATCCACCTTGTACTGGTCTGCTTTCAGTTAAGTAAACTGTAACTGTCTCTGCACCAACAATGATATTATTGATGAAGGCTGTATTTGACTGTTCGTAGTAAAGGTGGAGGGAGACAAAAAGAACAGTTAAATCAACCTGAATGTGCTTGTTCCAGATCGGCATGCTCAAGTGCAAGGCAAAGTAAAATTTAACTATAGAAGATCAGCGCCTCCACAAAATAATAAAACCAGTATTTATTGGCATCCAATAAAAACATCACATCTGCTGTAAGAAAACACTGCGCTATATGCAGTCAATGCATTTTCTTGTGACGGTTTCTTTTAATCCAACCTTCAGGTCAAAATGTGTTATCTGCACATAGGGTAGTATTTTCTTGCACCGGCTGTTATGCTTTTTAAATGGATTTCAATAAATGCTGATTTTATCCATATGCAGAGAGACATACTGTACTTTTATGCCATAACATTATCTAGGAAACACTGCTTCATTTCAAGGAAGCCAGTTTATACCATTGTACCATGAAAGATTTCAGCATGATGCATTATTTGAGCTATAACACATGTTGAACAGGCCCATTAAAATCTTTAGTAACTGTACTTTAGGGAATGCTGTTTAAAAGTTCCCCCAAACATAAATATGGGGCATGTTCAAAAATGAACTGTATACCAATGGGCGAAAGCACACATGCAATAACACACATTATTATACTCATTACTACATGTACAGTAGGTGTGAGAAGAGTCTCAGGGGTCTATTTATCATTGTTTTCATTCAAGATTCACTCAACTTTCACTAAATTTTCAGGCATAAAGCCTCTTTCCCATGGGCAGCAGTGCTAAATGAAAGGCGATTCTCGGTGGAGGTGGCCAAACAGCGATTTTGGGGATGGGGATACCATGCCACAACCACAAGCCAAGTGTTTGGCTTCAACAGGTGAACTTGAGAGGCAATACCGTCTGCCAAACCTTGAATGCCGAGTTACATTTGCTATTGCCATGAAGAAAAGTATCATGGCCTCAGCATGTTTAAGAACCTCTCTTGCTGCTTAATGTGGTTCTAAAGCACAAGTTTTTTTTTTTTTTTTTTTTTACCGTAAAGTGGATGTAAACCCCATTTATGAAATTTGACCTAGGCACAAATATCTGTAGTGTTTACTTATCTCTCTCCAAAGCCCTAAGTCCTGTGTCTTTCTGCTGCTTCTTCCTCTGTTATTAGCATGATAACTTCTGACAAGTTCTCCAACACAGGAGATAAAAGAAACTGGAAATATATGTTGGGGTGGGTGCATAGAGATAGATTAGCAGAGAGCTGGTCTATTCACAGCACAGCCCAGCAAGTTTCCTCATTCCTGTACCTATGTGAAGGGGGGGGGGGGGTGCCCTTCCTCCAATCAGCTGTCACACAGTGTATGCCAAGACTCCACGCCCAGTGCTGGAACAGGAAGAAAAAATTCTAACACGATGTTCACTTTCTAAACAGTATAGAAAGCTGAAGACAGCAGATATACAAATAAAACTTATGTAGGGAGATTTGTTTAATCTCTGTGTATCATCTGAGACTGTTCACTTTACTGGGTATATGTTGCGTGATGTTGGAGAAACTAGGCAGGGACCAGCATTGCTGGATTAGAACTCAAGTGAGGGTGGGAGCTAGGCTAAGTGTAAGGATAGACAGATTCTGGTGGTAGGGGACTCAATTATTAGAAGGACAGAGAAGGCAATCTGTCACAAAGACTGTAAGTACCGAACTGTATGTTGTTTACCGGGCGCTCGGGTTTGGCACATCACGGATCCGGTGGACAGATTTTTGGATGGGGCTGGGGAGGACCCAGCTGTCATTGTACACGTGGGTACCACTGACAAAGTTAGAGGAAGATGGAGAGTCCTAAAAAACGATTTCAGGGACTTAGGAGCTAAATTGAGGAGTAGGACCTGCAGAGTAGTATTCTCAGAAATACTACCTGTACATTAAGCCACTCCAGAGAGGCAGTGGGAGATTAGGGAAGTTAACAAGTGGCTGAGGAGCTAGTGTGAAAAGAAGGGGTTTGAGTTCCTGGAAAACTGGGCCGACTTCTTTAGTAGGGACAGAATGCACCTAAATAGGAAGGGTGCAGCCCTACTGGGAGAGAAGATGGCTAAAAAGTTAGAGGGGTTATTAAACTAGGTGATGAGGGGGAGGGTCCAGATGTAGAGCTAGCCAGCGGGGAGCAAGGTTCAGCAAGCATTATTGGGGGTAGGGTGACCAGAGATCCAAAACCCAAGGTAAGTAAGTTGACAAATCGAAAGTGCAACTGGAGCTGGTAATGTATGAGGAGGATTTTAATTTTGTGGGGATTTCAGAGACTTGGTTTGACAGCTCTCATGATTGGCTGGCAACCATTCAGGGGTATTCTCTTTATCGCAGAGATAGGGAAGGTAAAAAAGGGGGAGGGCTATTCCTGTATTTCAAGAACAATGTGCAAGTGAATATGAGGGACGATATCATGAATGGAGCTAGGGAGGAGGTAAAATCCTTATGGGTAGAGCTTCAGAGGGAAGGTACTATGGGGAAAGTAATATTGAGCATATGCTATAGGCCCCCCAACCAAAGGGAGGTGGGGAGGCAGACCTCCTATCACAGCTTGGAATGGCAGCAAGGATGGGAAATGTCATTATAATGGGGGATTTTAATTATCCAGATATAGACTGGGCAGAAGGAACTGCACATTCGTCTAAGGCTGGCCATTTCCTAAATGCTTTGCAGGACCATTTCATGGGTCAGACGGTAAACGCACCAACGAGAAACAACGCTTAACTAGACCTCCTGATTACTAACAATACAGACCTGATCATGGATGTAGAAATATGGAGCAACTTAGGAAACAGTGACCATAAGTCAATTAGTTTCAGTATCAACCACAGAAATAGAAAAAAAAAGTGTAATACAAGGAAACTGAATTTCAAAAGAGCCAACTTCCCTAAACTGCGCTCTTTGCTAGACGATAATAAATGGGATAGAATCCTAGGAAAAAAGAACATGGAGTAAAAATGGGAGTGCTTTAGGAACATACTAAATAAAGGTATTGGCCAGTGGATTCCAATGGGGAATAATTTTGAAAGAGCTAAAATAAACCCTGGGTGGCTAAACTCTAATGTAAAAATGCATATAAAAACAAAAGAAAAGGCCTTCAAAAAAAAACAAGGCTGAGGGGTCATTGGCAGCATTCCAACATTACAAAGAATGCAATAAGAAATGTAAGAGCGCAATCAAGGCAGCTAAGATAGAACACGAAAGGCACAAAGCGGAAGAGAGTAAAAAAAAAAAAAAAAAAAGAAATTCTTTAAGTATATAAATAGTAGGAAAGTGAGGCTGGAACATATTGGCAATGAAGGGAATCTCGCTATAAAGGACAGAGAGAAGGCAAAGGTTCTAAATAAATTATTCTCCTCAGTCTTCACAAAAGAAATGAGGGATTCAGTAATCTAGACTGTAATGTTAATGTTAATGTCACAGGAAGTACCCTCATGGTAACAGAAGACAGACACAGAACTAGATTTGAAAACCTTAACATAAATAAGTCACCGGGACCAGATGGCTTACACTCGAGGGTCTTTAACCACTTGCCAACCGCCTAACGACTATTTGCTGTTGCCACTAGCGATCTCCCACAGGAGAGGGAGAAAGACATACGGTTGATGTAAACACAGCCATCTGTCATTCTTCCTGAAGTGATCACAGAGGCTATGTAATCCTGCTATGTAGGATCGTATGTCTCTGTGATTACATCACAAGCCACGCCCCCCCCCACAGTTAGAATCACGCCCCTAGGGACATACTTAACCCCTTGATCACCAGTAAAGTTAACCCCTTCCCTGCCAGTGTAATTTTTACAGTAACAGTGCATATTTATAGCACTGATTACTGTAGTAATGTCACTGATACCCCCAAAAGTGTCAAAAATGTCAGTCAGGGGTCCGATCTGTCCGCCGCAAAGTCGCAGTCCCGTAAAATAAAACGCAGATCGCCGCTATTACTAGTTAAAAAAAAAACAATAAAAATGACATAAATCTTTCCCGTAGTTAGTAAACGCAATAACTTTTGCGCAAACCAATCACAACACGCTTCTTGCGATTTTTTACCAAAAATATGTAGCAGAAAACAAATTGGCCTAAAACATTTTGATTTTTACATTTTTTTTTGAGAATTTAATATAAACAAATGTGAAAAATATTGTTATTTTTTCAAAATTGTCGCTCTTTTTGCAAAAAATAAAAATTGCACAGGTAATCACATACCACCAAAAGAAACGTCAATTTTATTTGGGTTCAGCATCACACGACCGTGTAATTGTCCGTTAAAGTCACACAGTGCCGAATCACAAAATAGGGCCTGGTCTTTGAGCAGCCAAATCCTCCGGGGCTTAAGTGGTTAAGGTGATAGCCAGACCATTGTTCCTAATTTTTATGAATAGTCTACTGACGGGAATGGTACCAGCTGATTGGAGAAAAACCAACGTGGTACCAATATTTAAAAAAGGGCCTAAATATATCCTTGGGAACTACAGGCCGGTTTGCCTAACATCAATAGTCTGCAAGCTATTGGAGGGGATGATAAGGGACTATATACATGACTTTAGTAATTAAAATGGTATCATTAGTAGTAATCAGCATGGATTCATGAAAAATCACTCTTGCCAGACCAATCTATTAACCTTCTATGAAGAAATGACCTGCTATCTTAATAAAGGAAGGCTTGTAGATGTGGTGTATCTGGATTTTGCAAAGGCATTTGATACAGTTCCCCAAAAACATTTACTGTACAAACTAAGGTACATAGGTATGGACCATAGGGTGAGTACCTGGATTGAAAACTGGCTTCAGGGGCGAGTTTAAGGGGTGGTTATAAATGGGGAGTACTCAGAATGATCTGGTGAGGAAAGTGGGGTCCCCAAAAATCTGTCCTGGGATCAATCCTGTTTAATTTATTCATAAACGAATGATACTAAATTAAGCAGGGCAATAACTTCCACACAGGACGTGGAAACCTTAAAAGAAGACCTGAACAAAATAATGGGGTGGGCATCTACATGGCAAATGAGATTTAATGTTGGAAAATGTAAGGTAATGCATTTGGGTGCCAGAAATTTGAACACAAGTTACTCACTAGGGGGAGAGCCTTTGGGGGATTTTAGAACGGAAAAGGACCTGGGGGTCCTAGTAGACTACAAGCTCAGCAATGGCATGCCATGCCAAGCTGCTGCAAGCAAAGCCAACGGAATACTGGCATGTATAAAAAAGAAGATTTGCAGAGATAAAATGATAATTCCCCCACTCTACAAGGCTCTGGTCCGGCCACATCTGGAGTATGCCGTCCAGTTCTGAGCACCGGTACTCAGGAAGGATGTGCTGGAACTGGAGAGAGTCCAGAAAAGGACAAAAAAGCTAATAAAGGGAATGGAGGACTTCAGCTATGAGGAAAGACTACAAGCATTGAACTTATTCTCTCTGGACAGGAGACGCTTGAGAGGGGATATGATATCAATGTACAAATATCATACTGGCGACCCTAGCATAGGGAACAAACTATTCAGCAAAAGGGAAAACAAAAGGACACGTGGCCAGTCACCTAAATTAGAAGAGAAGCGCTTTAACCTTAAACTGCGTAAAGGGTTCTTTACCGCCAGAGTGGTAAGGATGTGGAATTCTCTTCCACAAGCAGTGGTATCAGCAGGGAGCATCAATAGTTTCAAAAAACTATTAGATGGGCACCTTAATGACCACAACATACAAGGGTATACGATGTATTATTGACAGCAAACACACACACACACACACACACACTCATCATATGTTGAACTGGATGGACTGGTGTCTTTTTTCAACCTCACTAACTATGTAACTATGTAACTAGGTAACGCATTATATGCATTAAGGTAAATACATTTCTGTGCTGCAGAAGCCCCCCTTATTCTTACTTGAGCCTGTTCCGATCCAGCAATGTGCACAAGAACAGTGGCTCTCCCCGCTGTTCCCTTACTCATTAGGCAGATTGATAGCAGTGGCAGACATTTGCTCCCGCCGCTGTCAATCAAATGCTGTGATGAGGGAGCGGGGGGTGGAGCCAAGGCACTTGGTCTGTGTCAAGAAACGCAGACTGGGGTGGCTAGGGAGCAAGCACACACGGGTGTCCCCATTAAAGGTGGCTTTCCTTGGGGGAACTCGCTATAGAGGATGGGCCTGAAGTGCCGGCATTGGACCCCAGAAAAGGAGAATCAGGGCTGCTCTGTGCAAAACCATTGCACAGAGCAGGTAAGTATAACATGTTTGTTATTTTAGTTAAAAAATAAAACAAAGTTTTAATGTCACTTTAAGCTTGATGTGGGTGGTCAAGGGACCAAAAAAAAAAAATGGAGATCAACTATCTATTTTTAACAACCCTTTGCTGCCCTTGTGAATATGTGAAAAATGTGTTGGGTCACCCACGCCAGGGGATAAATTAGATACTTAAATTAGAGAAAAAACAAAGAAAAAGCAACTGCTGTGGCCCGGCCTGCTATAGTCAAAAGAATAAACCAATGAGGAGGAGAATGCAGATATACCTTCTCCCGCAACACAGTGCTTGCTATAATATATGTGTTTTTAATTAGACATGTGCAAGGTTGAAAAACAACAAAAAAACAAGCCAGTTAGTACTGACTAATGCTATCCTATAGATAACCAATAAATATAATAAATATTATTAAATATGAGTTAATATAGTCAAAAATAGATAAATATACACCTGGGCAATACAAATTCATAATAAAAACGTCCATAGCCATAACATAGTCCAAACAGATTGATGAAATTAAGAAGTGGGAAGTGGAGCAGTGTTGATTCCAGAGAAGATGCTGAACACTTAAGCCCCGTACACACCTACAGATTGTCGGCCGAACGTTCGGCCGTCTTTTGTCCAGTGCTGTCGTGTTGGTTGAAAAGTGCTCAAGACTGCACACGAATTTTGTCGGCCAACAACAACCAACTTCAGAAGTGATGTCATGTGATGGTTAACTTTCCGTGTGTTTTTTTCTTCTCTGAGCATGCCCAGTTTTGCTCATCTGGCTTTTGTCGGCCGAAATCTGTACTGACTGACGAACAATCGGCCGTTCTGGTGTCGGCCAACAAAAATATTTATAGCATGCAGACCAGATTTTGTTCGGCCGAAAAGTCGCAGTCGGTTGTCGGAAGCATCATACTAACAAGCCGACAATCGGCCGATCGGACGTTGGCCGAATATTTACGGCCGACAATCGGTACGTGTGTACGGGCCTTTAATCATGTATGAAGTGTAAGCCAGGATCACCACGAGTGCACCACGGATGTGGGTTAAACTCACCAGATAGAATGGATCCTCTCTTGCCTTACGGTAGGAGGATCACACAGGCTTCATTTCATCAATCTATTTGGACTATGTTATGACTATGGACTTTCACCATTCACTTACCTAGGGTTATCTATAGGATAGCATTAGTCAGTACTAACTGGCTTGTTTTTGTTATTTTTCAACCTTGCAGATGTCTAATTAAAAACACATATATCATAGCAAGTGCTGTGTTGCGAGAGACGGTATATCTGAATCTCCTCCTCATTGGTTTGCCCTTGTGAATATGACAGTACAAAAGGTTGATAAACAGACCTCTTAGACTGTAAGCTCCTCTTGGGGCTGATAATGATGTAAACGTTAGGCCTGCAGACATAAATAAAAGCCTGAGAGGTGTTCCGATCCCTCCTCCGTAAAATAAACTGCTTTCAATGCTTTCTGTGCCCCACTTTTGGAGATTTTCCATCATTTCCTTTCCTGGTGAACAATGACATAAAATGAGAGGAAAAATAAAATCCTGACAGAGGTTCTAGCCCTTCTCTGGCTTTGCACTGTAATGCAAACTCCTTTGTTTGCATTACAGTGCACTTTTGTCTGGAATGTATTTTTTAGCTGGTTATATTTTGTGCTTTCAGCAGCTTCTGACTTAAAAACAATATCTTGCCTTTCAAGTAGATCTGAGTTCACTTCATTTAGAACGTTTACAAATCAAAAAATAAAATGATAACAGAAATGACTGCTCATTTGTAGAAAAAAAAAAAAAAAAAAGCTGCCGTCGCTCGTAACTATGACAAGTTTCTTTTGTTCCCAAACAAGCAGCTATTGACTCCAACATCTGCCCTCCTTTGCTGCTGTAATAAAACGTCTCAAATCCCAAGCCACCCTCCTCTTGCAGGTAATAAATCACAGATTCAATATTTATGAATTCTGAAAATTCTGAATTATATACTCTGGTTGTTTTACATTATTCTAAAAAGCGTCATTATGAATGTGAAAACATGTACTGTCAGGCTGATGAATAGCTCTGGTAACCACATGCCGGAGCTGCTACTGAGCGGGAATATTTGGTGAGTCGCCTCTTAGTAACACTGCGGAGAGAGATTAGTAATTAGCACTATTGGGATTTCACAGCTGGGATTTCTGCGTAAAGGCAAATACAGGCTAACGATGGAGCGAGGGTACTTTGTTTCCTAGGTCTGACTTACATTCTGCTGGCTGGGTTTCAGGATAAGCTCACTTTTACCTGTTTTCGGAACTAGAAAGAGGGAAATTGCAAATACTAAGATTGGGTTTGTTTTCGTCAAGGGCTTCTGTTAAATGTTTTGAACTTTGTTGATGACAGATGGGAAGGAAAGGTTTTGTCTATGGCTTCCTGCCCAAAATCTGGCCAACTAACGAAGGTATGAGATGGTGGATTTAACTTTCTTATGAGTTCTCATGAGTAGATCTCTCCACCATGACTGGATTTTTCCTCAAATTGGGCTAAATCCAGATTGGTTTTGAATATAATGCCTCGTTTCCACTGAGTGGTACGGTACGGTTCGGTTCAGTACGGTACGGTTCGGAACGGTACACCTTGCGTTTCCACTGCCAATAGTAAACTTTCATGATAGGCGTGGTGTAGCAGGAAAGCTGTGATAGACGATTCTCTGTCAACCAAACAAAGTTCTGCAGAGTGTAGCTCCACCCTGTTGGTACAGTACTAATGTGCTTGGTACCCCAACGAAAGGGTCCCAAAAAAGTGGTACGGTACGGTTCGGAATTAGGGTACCATTCACAATGGAAACTGCAAAAATAGCGTACCGTACCGCTCAGTGGAAACGAGCCATAATATTCAATTCAGCACCAAGCAAATTGGTTTTCTTGTGAGCTGATGGGGTGATCTTTAGAACCTCTTGCAAGTTCAAGTGTTGTCACCATTTAGGGAGGATGCTCTCCACCTCTTAATTTTCAACCAAAATTAAATGAGGGAGGCATAAGTAATTAACCATCTTATCATAGTACTTTGCCATTCAGGTGTTTTGTGCCCCTAACATTTTTGCTGCTTAGCTTTTTTGCTCCAGGTGCTTCAAGGATAGTCAATGTGGCTCTGCTCTCTTGGCCTATAAAAGGGACCAAAGAGTAGCCACAAGGTGCCAGTTGGCCGAAGGTACCTTCTGCATTTCATTTTTATTGTTGCCAGATATTATGTGGTTTTGTCACTTCCAGTATAGGAAGGAGAAGGTTATGGGACATGTTACATTGAATAATATTTGTTTGAAGCATACAGTATCTAAACCCAAAAGCAAAAATGTTATATTTGGCGAATTGCCAGACCTTATACTGTATGTGCTGCCTGCAGTTTTTTGTTTTTTTGCTTTTTTTTATCCTTTTTTTTTACCTGTTGCTTATGCCAGTCACACATTTTGTGCTCTAGGTTGACAATGTCTACTCATACTTTTGTATGAACATAAGAGAGGCAAGACAGGACTATGCAACCCCATCCATCAACTATTCTCCACTCGTAGGGACCCTGAGTTCAGCTGGAGTGCCCATGACTAAATTTTGTATGTTTCTGCAGTTAGACTGTAACCAGTTTGAGCTTTGTTTATAGTTTCTGTGCTCTGTAGGTTTCTCCTAATCTCCGGACATTGAGCCTGAGCTTTGTTTAGAGTTTCTGTGCTCTGTAGGTTTCTTCTAATCTCCGGACATTGATTATTTCTGCCTTCTGCTGTTGAGCTGTCTTCGGTAATTAGTATGAAAGATAACCATGTATAAGTTATGAATGTTTAGCCACCTTATCTAATCACTGAGGGGTTTGGTCTAATAGTGTCGGCTGAGGGTGGGTGATAAATATTCGATGCAAACTTCCTGAAGATTCTACTTTTTCCCTCTGAGGCCACTGACCGGGGGGGGGGGGGGGGGATATAACAGTGAAAAGTGTTCTTTTTTTTTTTTTTGAGCCTTGTCCAGGTTGGGGGGCCTTTTTGCCCATTGCAGCTGCAGGGGACTGGAGAAGAGAAGGATCAGGGTTGCTCTTTGCAAAACCATTGTACAGAGCAGGTAAGTATGACATGTTTGTTATTTTAAAGAAAAAAAATGTGAGCATTTAGTAGCCCTTTAAAGGATCAGTGGAATTTTTGCTGCCCTTCTGGAGGGTATATCCATAGGGAGCTAAGCAGGAAGAAGCATCTACAAGGAAGTCTTTTGTGCTGAAAAGTATCCTTAGGAGCTTGGGAGAAGCTGTTGCTGGTGTACATTGCAAGAATGTCTCACTATCTACTAAGGTACCTGTGACAGCTCACATAGGGCCAGGGGCCTAGAATCAGCTTAGAGAAAGTGGAAGATCTATTGACCTTTTAAAACAAACTGCTCTTGTAGAGTCAATGTAATCTATTTGGCTGCTCTTAAAGGGCCAATTACTATTAGGAGGCTGCCACCGACAATACTACCTGCTACTAGAAGAGACTTGGAATATTTTAATAAAATAGAATGTGACCTAGTGCATCCAGTGATGTGCCTCCATCCCTTCATAAACATCCATGCAAACCATTTATTTGTCCTCGGGCGCAACACATACGACAAATAACTGACTGATATACAACATTATTGTTTTATTAATTAGTACATAAGCATCTCATTACATAAAAAAAAGGATAGAATAGGAACAAGCTGATTTCTAGTAAATCCAGATCAATGCATTTCATTCATTTCATTTAATATAACAATCCAGGTGACAATACATGATTACATTAAAGATGCATTAAAAAAATCCAACTTTTTCAGGGTATCCTGTGCTCCTAACCCTCTCTCCAGAGTTTATTGAGCAAATTAATTCAAGAAAACATTAAAGTAGCTGACACCCAACTATCTTTCTACCCTGCAAAAAGGTTTTAACAATTGGCACATTGTTCCATATTGACCAAGCTATGTGTTTCTTTGGATGCAATGAGAATCCCACTGTTATACTTACTAGAAGAAGGAGTTTACTGATCTTGGGATCTGGAAAGTAATACGCACTATGCTGTGTCTTCTGTGGACTCAGCAGGAAGAGGAATTGAAGTCATGTGACAGCACTGAATACTGCAAAATAAGGGTAGAAAAACTTTTTCCATTTTGACACATAAGGCTGAACTCCGCTCTCATTAATGATTGCAGGGGAGAATTTAAGGTATTAGGCTGGACTTCCGCTTTAAATCCTACAAAATCCCTGACTTTGTACATGTGTACAAAATGTGCAAGGCTTAGAACTGATTTTGGTGCAGCACCCTCCTAGATAGGTGCTAGGTAGGTAGTGTATTTTTGCTGTGCTTTCTTATCAGGAGAGTGACAGGTAAAACCCAGTGGCTCTTTCTACTTATCAGGGGAGCCTGATCGTTAGTTAGATCTGCTCAGTGTGCTCAATGTGCGATTCACGTGGGCTGAGGGAGTGTCCAATGTATCCAATGAGGAGGCTCGTTGGACAATGGAGGAAACCTGGCCAATGACGCACAGGTTTTTGTACCTGTCCCGGTGTGTTTGCACAGTGAGAGGTGCATCATGGGATAGGGTATAAAAGCCAGGAGCACATGAGGCAGGGGGTCTATGGGCGGGAAGCCAGGTCCCGAAAGGAGGGTAACAGCTGTCTCTCCTTTCGTTTGCTGTGGATGGTGGTCACAGGCGGTCAGCCTTGTGAACCAGGAGTGTGGTGCTGAATCCAAAGGTCCAGGAAAGCTTACTGGTGGAGCAGACGCAGAGCAACTCTGGAAAAACAGTGTCCGTGAGTACAGGGAAGCTTGCCAAGGGATCTGCCCAGGAAGGGGACCATTTCAGTGGATAGAGTCAGTGGACGAGTGGCAGCACACACAGGCAGTGAAAGTAGAGGGGGTGCCAAGTTAGAACCCTGAAGAGAATAACTAAAGCAGGAACCTTCTAAACTATCTTCACTTCTGTGGCAAGGTGAAGCAGTGGCCTTGCCGCACATTACAGCTAGTTGTCCTCAAGATTGTGCACAGTTCATAGTTGGAGTATCCCACTCATCCCTTCTCCAATCCCAGCTCAAAATAAAAAGACAAAGACCAACATCCCCTCGATTGATTATTGACTGAGCCAAGGACTTTCAATGCTGTTTGTCTGCTATCAGTTGCTAAGGGTAACCCGGGGGAATCCAGAAAGTGTAATTCTCAGCAGTCCTCTCGGGGGCAGTGCTACATTGGTTTGAAGCCAAAGGGTAGTCCCACCAATTATTGATTTGATTTAGATTTTTCTTCTGTTCGCTCACTTTGCATTTTATAAATTGATAAAACAAAACAATTAATATATATATTTTTGAAAGCATTTTTACCTTACAGCATTTCTTCACACCTGCCTAAAACGTTTGCACAGTAATATTTGTATAAATATTTTTTTTTTATTTCGTTCTTCAAAAATATTTGCAAAGAAAATAATTCTAAATCTTATTATTTAACCCTAAAATTACACGGCCTCCAGAGCCCACCGATTTAGGAAGTGGAACCGTTCCATCTTTTCAGAGTTAAGCAGTAATGTTGCAGGACATAAATCTCTGTATTCAGAGAGGGAAAGAGAGATTTACGAGCTGCATTTCAATCCTTGTGATAGATTTAATTTTCTGTGACTAAATCAGCATTTCCCCTATGGAATATACCTGTGTACATACGCCGTTTCTGAAATTTCTATGACCCATTGAAATACAACTGGCCTTTAATAAGCCCAATGGGCAAATCATACGCCAAACAACCGCCTCATTTATGTACTTGAATACGAGGGACAGTAGCTGACTGTACAGAGGGCAAGCACAAGCAAGCACAAGCTTCTAGATGGTATATTTTGTTTTATATTACAAAACACATCTGTAATTCACAAGGTAGGGCACTCCACCTGTAGACTACCTAAAATCATGACAGCAGCACAAAGAGTCTCAGTTTACGTTATTCTGGTAGTGGAAAGTAAGGTACGCTTTGACGCAGTTGATTTTTTCCTCTACGTTTTGCTCCTTTACTCTTTAATCATCTCATTGGAAAAAATGAAAGAAAGAGTATAGTTAAAGCCCAGTTGAAACCTTGTATTTATAACTGTAATGCAGTCATGATGCATACTGTATATAGTAATACTGTTTAATATTACTAAAAAAAGTGTTGCGCTATTAACCACTTCTGGACCGGGAGGTTTTGCCCCCTTATTCACTTCAGCCCCGGAAGGTTTTATCCCCTTAATGACAGGGCCATTTTTTGTGATTCGCTATTGCATTATTTCAACTGATATTTGCGCAGTTGTGCTATGCTGTAATCAAATTTCAATTTATGTCTTCTTTTTCCCACAATTAGAGATTTCTTTTGGTTGTATTTGATAACCTCTGCGGTTCTTAGATTTTGCGCTGTAAACAAAAAAAAAAAAAAAAAAAAAGAGCGACAATTAAAAAAAAAAAAAACGCCATATTTTTTACTTTCTGCTATAAAACATTCCCAATAAAAAAAATGTAATTTTTTTATCAGTTTAGGCCAATTTGTATTCTGCTACATATTTTTGATAATAAAAATCCCAAAAAGCATATTTTAATTGGTTTGCGCAAAAGTTATAGCCTTTACAAACTATGGGATAGATTTTTGGACTTTTTATTTATTTATGTTTTTATTAATAATGGCGGCGATCTGCGATTTTTAGCGAAACTGCGACATTGCAGCGGACAGATCGGACCCCTAACTGACATTTTTTCCACTTTTTGGGGACCAATGACACTAATACAATAATCAGTGCTAAATAATATGCACTGTTACTGTATAAATGACACTGGCAGGGCAGAGGTTAATACTGGGGGTGATCAAAGGGGTTAATTTAGGCCTAAAATGCTTACTGACCGTGGGGGGGGGGGGGGGGAAGGTTTGTGACAGGCACTGAGAGATCCCAGTTTCAGCTTAGCTGAAACTGCTGATCTGTCCCTGCCTGTCTGAGAGAAGATCCACCTGCTTTGTTTACATAAACAGTTGGGTCTTCTCTCGGTTTCCCCGGACGATCGCGGGAGAGCAGCGGCAATCGCTGCCGCTCCTCCCGCGGGCTGCCTAAACCACATGCACTCCAGTCACGTAGTACTACGTGACTGGACGCAGCCAAGCCGCCCTGCCGCAGTAAAAAGCTGGCGGGCGGTTGGCAAGTGGTTAATGACCAGGCCATTTTTTGCGATTCGGCACTGCGTTAATTTAATGAACAATTGCACGGTCATGCGCTGCTGTACCCTAAATAAAATGAATGTCCTTTTATTCCCACAAATAGAACTTTCTTTTGGTGGTATTTGATCACCTCTGCGATTTTTATTTTTTGTGCTATAAACAAAAAAAGAGCGACAATTTTGAAAAAAAAAAAAAAACAACAATATTTTTCTCTTTCTGCTATATACCATTCCCCCCCAAAAATTGTAAAATCAAATTTTTTCATAATTTTAGGCCAATTTGTATTCTGCTACATATTTTTGGTAAGAAAAATCCCAATAGGCGTATTTTGATTGGTTTAAGCAAAAGCAGGGCTTTTTTTCAGCGGGAACGTGGGGGAACGCAGTTCCGGAACCTGCAGCACTAAATGTATGTAATGGCAAGGGGTGCTGGGCTTTGCTACGGGTGTCTTTTGATGCTGGCTGGTGGGGGATCTATTTTTGCTGGAGGTAATATACTGTATATAAAGGGGGTTTATTGTTGCCGGGGAGGTCTACTGTTGCTCCTGGGGGGTCCTATTGTCTCCAGAAGGGATCTATTTTTACAGAGGGGTCTATTGTTGCTGGGGTTGGTCTTATGTTGCTTGGGGGGGGGGTCAGTTGTTGCTGAGAGGGATCTACTGTTGAGGGAACCTTCTATTGTAAATGGCTGCTGGAGGGTCTATTGATGCTGTCTGTGGGGAGATCTGTTGTTGCTGCTGAGGGTCTATTGTTGTCTGGGGGTATTTTGTTGTGGCTGGTCCATTGTTGCTGGTGGGATCTACTGTTTCTGGGGGGTCCTTTGTTGTTACTTTACTGCTTTTCTTGTTATCAATAACAAATCCCATACAAATTACTTAGTACCACAAATGATACTTGATTCTGTATTCTCTAAAAGGGGCAGTACTGGGAGGTGGGTAGAGGGTGGAACCTAGGAACGGTGCTCGGAGGTAGGTAGGGGACGGAGACAAGGGGTAACCCCAAAAGTGGAAGTTCCTGCACCTATTCTCTGAGAAAAAAAGCTCTGAGCAAAAGTTATCGCTTCTCCAACTAAGGGAAATATTTATCCCTTCTATCTAGAAGGATCACAGGCGCTCTGTGATCATTCCAGAGAGAACCTCGGTCAGCTGTGTTTACAACAACAGCCCCGTCGTTCTCTCTCAGCGGGGAGCGATCGCGGGTAACCGGTGGCAATCGCGGCCGCTGGCCCCGTGGATTGGCATCCCCCCTTCCTAAAGGAGTCAACCCCAGGAGCGCTACCGTGAACCACCGTATACTTGTGTATCAGCAAATATCCATATTTCAGTGTGAATAGCAAAATGTTCACACCCAAAAGTGTACACCCAACTTTCAAGCCGCTTACCAGCTACTCTGACCCCAAGATGGGGGTCTGGCTGCACTTTATCAGTGTATCCCCATGGGATGGATGGATATCAGAAGCCAAGAATCCAGGATGAGTTACCATACAACCAGGATGTTCAACATTGGGTTCAGCAAAAGGGAGAGACAAAGGAGGAACTGACAGTGTAGTATTTAAAGCGTAACTCCACTTTTGTTGAGAAAAAAACATTTCCCTCTGGGTGATCTCTGTACATTGCAGGGATTGTAACAAATGTTGCAGATTTCTACCTTTTGTCATTCTGAAGAAATCATTGTTTGTTCCTCTGTGCCTCTGTGCTGAGTGAGTCAAATGGGAGTGGTTTCATAATTATCTATCAGCTGTGCAGCTGCAGGGCTCTAATGAGGAAAGCTGCTGGGCCTGCATTCCTTTAGATGTGTTCCTATTTGGAGTATCTCACCAAAAATGACATTTTTTTTGCAGGGATGCCAGAAATCCGATTTGTATCTTAGTGCAAACTTCTGGGAAAATCGGTGAGCCAATCACACACGCAGGAAATGATGTTTCTGGGGTGTAGTCAGTATACATTCTGTGTATAGAACAGCTCCAGGTAGCCATATTGCATTACATTTTCAAAAAAATTACAACAGCTGCAGATAGAAAAGGAAAGGGAATTTTTAATAACATTCAATTACAATATGATTTGTGTCGCAATTGTATATGCTATATTGATTTTTCTTTATTTGCTATTTTTTTTTCCCCACAAAAGTGGAGTTACCCTTTAAAATCCAGGATTTTTAATGAAGGTTAAAAATACTTACAAGAAGGCAAGCGTAAAATGGCATATAAAACAATCAATCACATGCAGACACCCCAGCGGGTGTGATAAAGTCACCGCTGTAGCTCCTCCGGACTAGTTTGGTTCAAAAGAACATTATCAGGGGATAAAGGAGTAATACATTTGCTGGTCTTTCTTTGTTTTCAATTAAGATTATTAGTGAGTAGTAAACTCTCATAGTAATAAAACCACTGACAGGTAAAGTTTTTAATAACAGAAGACCCTAGTGGTCTCTTGTGTTATAAATGTATCTCCCGGGCCTGTCAGCAGTTTTGTAATCTGTGTGCATGCGGGAGTGACGTCATCAAGGCCAAGCCATTCAAGAAGCCAGGAGTGTGAACCAAGAAAGAAAACTGGGCGAAGATGGAAGATGCCAGAACCTGCTGGAGAGATGACAACACAGCGCTGGAATTAAGGGGTGCATACTAGCAAATTATGGCATAAACCTGCAAAAGCCCTTTTAAAAAAAAATTTTGAATGGAGTTTTTTTTACCGCTTTAACTCCCAAAAGGAATTTATTTCTTTTTTAACACCTTCCTTCCCAATACAAAATTGCAGGAAATCAAAAAAAAATGATATTCCTTTTTTTATTTTATTTTTTTTTAACTTACAGCCATTCCCTCCAGCTGCCATTCCAGCCTTGACCAAAATGACATATCACTGGCTTTGCAGCCTTCAGGGCTACTTACAAATCTCCCAGGAGGCAGCAGGGTGGGCAGACAGAGAAGTCGGTTGGCGGGCCGAAGGGCCGGCCAGGGGGGTGGACCCTGCACATTATAGAAGTTAGGCGCTTGCACCCAGAAGAAGCAGTCAGCTGAAGAGGACCAAGGGAGCGTGGGACCTATAGTATGGCACCCAAACAGCGGATAGCAGTGGATCAAGTACTCAAGTGTTTCGAAGGCATGCAGCACTCCATGTAAAAGGTAGAAAAGATGGGGGGTTTATTAAGTGATGAAGAAGAGAGGGTGTACTGGATACCTAGAGAGCCAATCCACTGCTTTGTATGTAAGAGCAGCAGTCCAAATCTGCAAATGATGCAACAAGGGGTGTTTTAATCCCTGCTACATCTCTTAATGTTAAAAAAATGAAAAAGACCAGCATAGATCTACTGTACAGTATCTCACAAAAGTAAGTACACCCCTCACACTTTTGTAAATATTTTATTATATCTTTTCATGTGACAACACTGAAGAAATTACACTTTTCTACAATGTAAAGTAGTGAGTGTACAGCTTGTATAACACTGTAAATTTGCTGTCCCCTCAAAATAACTCAACACACAGCCATTAATGTCTAAAACTGCTGGCAACAAAACTGAGTACACCCCTAAGTGAAAATGTCCAAATTGGGCCCAATTAGCCATTTTACCTCTCCGGTGTCATGTGACTCATTAGTGTTACAAGGTCTCATGTGTGGATGGGAAGCAGGTGTGTTAAATTTGGTGTTATCCCTCTCACTCTCTCATACTGGTCACTGGAAGCTCAACATGGCACCTCATGGCAAAGAACTCTCTGAGGATCTGAAAAAAAGAATTGTTGTTCTACATAAAGATGGCCTAGGCTATAAAAAGGTTACCAAGACCCTGAAACTGAGCTGCAGCACAGTGGCAAAGACCATACAGCGGTTTAACAGGACAGGTTCCACTCAGAACAGGCCTCGCCATGGTCGACCAAAGAAGTTGAGTGCACGTGCTCAGCATCATATCCAGAGGTTGTCTTTGGGAAATAGATGTATGAGTGCTGCCAGCATTGCTGCAAAGGTTAAAGGGGTGGGGGGTCAGCCTGTCCGTGCAAAGACCATAAGCTGCACACTGCATCAAATTGGTCTGCATGGCTGTCGTCCCAGAAGCCTCCTCTAAAGATGATGCACAAGAAAACCCACAAACAGTTTGCTGAAGACAAGCAGACTAAGGTCATGGATTACTGGAGTCATGTCCTGTGGTCTGATGAGGCCAAAATATACTTTTTTGGTTCAGATGGTGTCAAGCAAGTGTGGCAGCAACCAGGTGAGGGGTACAAAGACAAGTGTGAAGTGTGTCTTGCCTACAGTCAAGCATGGTGGTGGGAGTGTCATGGTCTGGAGCTGCATGAGTACTGCCGGCACTGGGGAGCTACAGTTCATTGAGGGAACCATAAATGCCAACATGTACTGTGACATACTGAAGCAGAGCATGATCCCCTCCCTTCAGAGACTGTGCCACAGGGCAGTATTGCAACATAATAAGGTGACCACTGCCTTGCTAAAGAAGCTGAGGGAAAAGGTGATGGACTGACCAAGCATGTTTCCAGACCTAAACCCATCTGTGGGGCATCCTCAAAAGGAAGGTGGAGGAGCGAAAGGTCTCTAACATCCACCAGCTCTGTAATTTCATCATGTAGGAGTGGGAGAGGACTCCAGTGGCAACTCTGGTGAACTCCATGCCCAAGAGGGTTAAAGCAGTGCTGGAAAATATTGACACTTTGGGCCCAATTTGGACATTTGCACTTAGGGGTGTACACATTTTTGTTTGCCATCGGTTTAGACATTAATGGCTGTGTGTTGAGTTATTTTGAGGGGACAGCAGATTTACACTGTTATACAAGCTGTACACTCACTACTTTACATTGTAGCAAAGTGTAATTTCTTCAGTGTTGTCACATGAAAAGATATAATAAAATATTTACAAAAATGTAAGCGGTGTACTCACTTTTGTGAGATACTCTATATGGCTGCATTATAGTAATATATAGTGAGAGTTACATGGCATGAATGTAAATGTTTTTGGGGCTGTCATAACTGAATAACTTTATAATTTTTATGCATTTGTCTATAATTCTGTGGTGACGTTACCTAAAAGTAGAACCCCAGACAGAATATTTTCTCGAGTTTTGGACAGAGAGTTTTTTTTGCTCGTTACAAGAAAACCACCTATCTGGACTAAAGAGGCAACACTTATCTGTCCCTTATCCTTTTTGGTACTGTTCCCTACAGACTCACCTCTCAGGCTGGTTGTCTAATGGATTGAATAAAGCCCAACGTCATTCTACCCACTTCCTGTGAACCCAAGGTGTTAAGGGCCGGCCTGAACTCAGAAAAGAATGCTGCAAAGTGATGCACCACTTAATTATGTAGCACTACTTGGAAACTGCCCAACTCTACAGAAAGAAGAGGGTGAGCTCTGATGTAACTGGGCTGGACTAAAGTTACTTTAAAAAAGTACAGTATGTAAGAAAATAGATTTTTAAAGTGGGAGTGAAGAGGGCAAGGTTAAAGAATCCCGAGACCAGAGTTGATCTTTAAATGTTTTAATTAATCTCTTCCATTCCCTTATCCATTTTCAAGTTTTTGCGCTAATCTGTTCTGATGGATCTTTCTATGGTAAGCAGCAACGTAATTTTAGAGTAGCTATGCAGAACATAAATGTGGAAGCACTGTTACTTGTAAAAAAAGTTATAATGGCATTGATCTTTAGCTTCTGGACCGGAAGGATTTACCCCCTTAAAGCGGAGTTCCGGGCACAGAAGTAATTTTTTAATAGACATACCCCTGGGACAGTCAGGGCTAGCACATTCCACAATGGCTAGCCTCTGATCTGTCCCGGTTCGCACTTACCTTTTAGAAGAAATACTTACTTATAAAATTTCTTCCACAGCATTTCCATCTCTCTTGTGGGCAGGTGAAGCCGGCGCGGTCCTCTTCTGTGTCTTCTTCCGCGTCTTCCTGTCCCAGAATGCGCCTGCACCGCCCCCTCTCGTCACTTCCGGTGCCGCGCCGCATTCCTCCACAGCTTCTGGGCATGCCCAGAAGCTGTTTAGCAGGGAATGCGGCGTCGCCCCCCGGAAGTGACGAGCGGGGCCGGTGCCGTCGCATTGATTCCTGGGAGCGATGACGTTCAGCTCCCAGGAATCATCGCAAGACAGGAAGTGACGGGGTGAGCCGCGGCGCTGAGGGAGGAAGTACTCTGAGGTGAGTATTTACGATCTTCAATTACAAGGTGAGTAAACAAAAAAAATAAATAACTATCCAATTCCTTTTCAGGTACTGTCGAACTAGCGGAGGGGCACAAAAAAAAATATTTGATTTTGTGCCCGGAACTCCGCTTTAATGACCAGGCCATGTTTTGCAATTCGGCACTGCGTTACTTTAACGGACAATTGCGCGGTCGTGCGACGCTGTACCAAAATAAAACTGATGTCCTTTTTTCCCACAAACAGAGCTTTCTTTTGGTGGTATTCGATCACCTGTGTGATTTTTATTTTTTGCGCTATAAACATAAAATAGCCACAATTCTGAAAAAAAAAAAAAAAAAAAAAAAAAAACAATATTTATCACATTCTGCTATATAATATTAAAAAAAAAAAAAAAAATGTAAAAATCTAAATTTTCATTCTTTTAGGCCAATTTGTATTCTGCTACATATTTTTGGTAAAAAGAAATAGCAATAAGCATATTTTAAATGGTTATCCCGTCTACAAACTAGGGGAAAGATTTATGTCATTTTTAATTTTTTTTACTAATAATGGCGGCAGTCTGAAATTTTTAGCGGGACTGCAACATAGCGACGGACAGATCGGACCCCTAACTGACATTTTTGACACTGGGGGGGGGCCAGTAACATTACTACAGTAATCAGTGCTAAAAATATGCACTGTTACTGTAATAATGCCATTGGCAGGGAAGGGGTTAACCTAGGGGTGATCAAAGGGTTAAGTGTGAGCCTAGGGGAGTGTTTTCTAACTGTGAGGGGGTGGGCTTGTGAAATGACCACAGAGACCTGTGATCCTAAATAGAAGGATCATTTCAGAGAGAAGAACGGTCAGCTGTGTTTACAACAGCCAACCGTCCTTCTCTCTCAGCAGGGAGCGATCGTGGGTGCCTGGCAGCAACCACGGCCACCGGCCCCATGGATCGGCATCTTCGCTGCCTAGTCATGGCGGGATCGCGCCACTGGTGGCACACCCTCACCCCACAGCACCATGCACGCAACAGGCGTAGGGTTACGGCGGGCGAACGGGAAGCTGTTAAAGCCTAAGTTTGTTTTTTGTATTTTTTAGACGGCAGATGGGATGCTACTTACATACATATAAAAGTGTCCCTTGTGCTGTTGCCTCTGTGATATATGAAATCCTCTGTCCTCAGGTCCCTTCCCATACCCGGCAGCACCGGACTATTATGGAGGTGCGATATGGGAGGTATGGTAACAGAGCGGAAGGACATGTCACAGGCATGTCAGCATGACCATACTAACCCTTTCAACCCCCTCCTCCATTCAAAGAAGCCATACTACAACTTTCATGAAAATCACTCGGTGAAAGGGTGAGGCAGACCTTTGATTCATTTGTTTGTCTTCCATTCATAGATCGCTTTTCATTTATGGAAGCTATAGTACACACCGGGATAACACAGGAACATGTCTCACATTCGCATGCGATTACGGGGGTTGCCATCTGGTGAGATTTTGCAGTCCATTTATTTGAATGGGTTGCAAATTGCACTGGAACCTGGAAAAAGTAGTTCATGTGTTTTTTTTTTTTTAAATGTGCCATACCAAATCACATGGTACTGCAGTGCCATGCGATTTGGTGCCCGCAAACGCACTGCATTTGGGGTACTATTACATTGGCACCGGCATGCACATCGCAAGGGCAGTGCAAGCAAACTAAGCACGGGAAGCATGCACGGAGTGCACTGGTGTGAATCGGTCCTAAGATGGCTTTTATCCAAGTAAAACTGGTGGAGACCGTAACAAACTGATCTTATGCAGATCCACTTCAAACATCAAGGCACGGTTAACAGCAAATAATTTCTAGCAAAAAATTTAAATTTTACCATGTATGTGAAAAATGTTAAAATTGCCCAAGTAGACAGGTGGTTAAGAGTTCTATATAGAATGGTTTACTCTATATAGAGTGGTCAACAAGTGTAAATGTACAGAATCCATATTTCCTGAATTTAGTATGTTTTTATACTGAGCTCTGAATTCTGAAGTATTTTTCTTTACATGAAAGAAAAAGGTCTTTTCACACAAGGGCTCTTAGACTAAGTAAAGCACAATATGATTCCATTGCTGAGACTATTTTTAGACAATAGACCAGAATCTCGTATTCCCGTACAAGATCAGATCATTAGTAGGGAAAACATATGGCTCTGTCTGCGATGAGAAATGCAGCTTTGTTTTATTTTCTATCCTACAATTTACTCTTCTTTTTCAATTTGATATGGGAAATCTATCAGAGGACTGATGTGTGATGCATTTTATTAATCACGGTTTCGATCTATCGACAAGAATGTTTTTATTTTGAAAAGAACAGCACTGAAATTTGTTTTGAACAGAATGGAAATGAGAGATTATTGTTGGGGGGTGGGGGCAGGGCCGCTGATAGGGGGGGACCACCAGCCCTCTTGAAGGGGGCCCGAGCACACAGGAGGGCCCACACAGGGAGGGGGATTAGTGATGGACAACAAATACAGAAATCTTCCTCTAGCACCTGAATCTGATCTGTCCCTCTCCCTATCAGCTTTTATCTGCTGAGAATGAGACAGTCGTCTCTCACTAATCCCCCCTCCCTGTGTGGGCCCCCCCTCCCAGCACTGGCTCTAATGTTATGTCTGCTCAGGAGTTTATTTGTAACTTTGTTTCTCTTCCTCTGTCTCTCTGATCACTGAGCTCAGACTGTCCAGGGTGTATATTTTTCATCTCATCTTCATTTTTATTTAACCACTTTACCACTAAGTACTGTAATAGTACTGCGGCAAAGTGGCTCTTGTAGGTCTGACGACGTAGACCTACGTCGCCAGACTCCTCCACTGTAGGCGGCGCTCGCGCGCCGCCGGAGGCGCGCTCCCGCTGTTTTCATTCACAGCGGGAGTCGGGCCAGGGGAGGAGCAGCGGCGATCGTCGGGGATCTAGTGTGGAGATCCGCCCGCCTGTGTAAACACAAGCGGGCGGATCTCCTCAGTGACAGGGAGTGACAGATCGGAGTGTTCAGCATAGCTGGACATCCGATCTGTCCCTGTCTCACACAGTCACCTCCCCCCCCCCACACGTCAGTAAGCACCAGGCATACATTAACCCCTCCCTCTCCAATAAAGTTAACCCCTTCCCTGCCAGTGTCATTTTTACAGTAACAGTGCATATTTATAGCACTGATTACTGCAGTAATGTCACTGGTACCCCCAAAAGTGTCAAAAATGTCAGTCAAGGGTCCGATCTGTCCGCCGCAATGTCGCAGTCCTGCAAAAAAAATCGCAGATCGCCGCCATTACTCGTTAAAAAAAAAAACACCAAAAATGACATAAATCTTTCCCTTTGTTAGTAAACGCAATAACTTTTGCGCAAACCAATCAAAATACGCTTATTGCAATTTTTTTTACCAAATATGGGTAGCAGAAAACAAATTGGCCAAAAATTTAAAAAAAAATTGGTTTTTACATCTTTTTTGGGGGGAATTTTTTATAAAAAAATGTGAAAAATATTGTTATTTTCTCAAAATAAACGCTCTTTTTTTGTTTATAGCGCAAAAAGTAAAAATCGCACAGGTGATCAAATACCACCAAAAGAAAGCTCTGTTTGTGGGGGAAAAAAAGCCGTCAATTTCGTTTGAGTACGGCGTCGCACGACCGCGCAATTGTCAGTTAAAGTTGCACAGTGCCGAATCGCAAAAAGTGGCCCAGACGTAAGACAGCAAAATGCTCTAGTGGTAAAGTGGTTAACATAATTTTTTATTCTAGATTTAGCAGGAGTTATGTGAGTTATGTTATATTTGTTTCTGCTAATAGTGATTTTGCTGTAATTTTAGCTAAATATATCTTTAAAATTTTCTTGGGGGGGGGGGGCTGCCACGTAGTCTGTACAGGGCCCCGCAATTTCTAACAGCAGCCCTGGGTGGTGGTATATATTTCCATTAGCTGATACATTCGCAGTTATCTTAAATGTCTTTGGTAGTCCAATAAAATCCAATCCACGATGGCCTATTTGGCAGTTTCTGGGGATTAATAAAAATTCCTAGTAGTCAGATCATAGCAGAATAGGGTCTTGGCAACATGGCAATTTCGCATGTTACCATCCCTTAAACTGACATTGATAAGAACTGCAATAAGCATAGAGAAGGCCTTCTTTGCGATTTCTGTACTGGCATAGTCCGCACTGCCACCAACTGCCTGCAGGTGCATCCTACCTTTTGAAGCGGTAAACAGGTACACAGATTTGACCGATTGCTCCATCTTCCTGGTTCATTGTGGGAGCATAAAGCGTTGTAAATAGTCCGCCAAGCTCTAGGCTCTTGCCTTGACTGTCTTTGAAATGATCCAGCTCTACTGGTAGCCTGTAGAAAGTAGACTGTGACACACAGTAAACTGCAAGCTTCTATTGACCAGTGGAAATATAAAGCAAGTTCATGGTAACCATTGCAAAGAAATAGGAAGCCATCCAATGGCTAGAAGAAACCCTACTGCATGTCCTTGGTAGCTAATGAAATATGAACAGCAGATGTCCCATGAATTGTGGAAAGAACACTTTATTTTACTTTTTATTTTTACACTGTCCCTTCAGTTTATTTTTTTTTATCACTTTTAATTCTTTACAAGGAATGCAGACATCCCTTGTAATAGATATAATGATGAAAGGTCCTATTTATGGAGAGATCTGGGTTCAGAAAGACCCCAAATATCTTCTTTACCTTTAAAAGCAAAAAATCAACAAAAAAATATATATATTTTTTGGATCTTTTGTTTTAAAAAAAGGAAGAAAAGATTTACTTCCAGCCTAGACCGGAAGTGACGTCATGACTTCACTCCGGTCCTCCAAGGCCATAGAGGCAATCAAAGAGGATCTACTCTGGGAGCAGCCAGCCGCACCGTCGAATCGCTTCGCATGCAAACCAGTGGAAACGTTAAGCCCGAAAAACACCATTGAATGGTGGGGGGGGGGGACATGGGGGGGGACATCCCCTCCAGCCAGTTCTGAAAGTGCTCCAGTGGCTCATGAGCCGCTCAGAACGCTTTCAAGAGAAAGCCAGCCACCGGCTGAAAGAACAATACCAGGGTTATGGCTGATATCTTTAGTCATCATCCCGGTAAATCACTTACTTATATGTACTGCGGTCGGCAAGTGGTTAATAAATAAGGAGGCTTCAATTGGGCCTGTTATAAGAAAAATAAGGGAGACTTCCTTCAGAAAAGGTCAGTTGCTTGGCTGCATTGTTGTCCCCTTGGCTCCAGTTCCTCCCAAGTCACTGACCTGGGCCAAGTATAAGATAAAAAATAAGAAAGTTAGAGAAAAAGTCAGATGTCTTTACCTATTCTGGGTCAGTGACTCAAATTATTAATGTAGGAGTATCAGGATGATCCCGAAGCAACTAGAAGTTTCAGAAGCAAAAACCTCTGTGTTTTTCATGTTTTTTCTCATGACAGGTTTCCTTTAAATCATTTTAAGACAAGGTCTTTACCTTACAAAGTCGCTATTCATAAGGTGCAACTGTGTCTATAGTGGTCTCTGGTGCAATGCTACCATTTTCCACATCTCCTGGCCCACACAGAGACCTCTGTCCAGAATCATATCTCTGTGAACTTTCCTTTCTGAGTGTGAAAACAGGATAAAAAAAGAAAGATTCACAGCGGGTTACAAATGGGGGATTCCCAGTCACATCAAATACACAACATCTCTTTATGCAATAAATACAAATCATTTCTTTATTTTTACAATATTTTTAGACACAGATGGGTATCTTCATGAAGCAGTAATGTAAATATGACATTCACCAAACATTCACTACAGGCAGCTCTTCTTGGTTCATGTGTTTAAAATTAATTAAGTTATTGATTCACCTGCAGTGAATGTTCAGTGACTATCATATTCACTACTTTAAAAATCAATTCCAATCTGTAATAGAGGGAAGCGCACGCAGACCTCAGGCAATATCGCTTTATTATAGGACAAACAGTACAGTACAGTTAAAATGCACTCACATATTTTCTTCTTTGCAAACGCATATCAGCATCTTAACAGAAGCTCCTCGCTCCTACCGTCCATCCAGATAGTATCACTCTGGTCTCCTTTCCTGCGGCTCCCGCCGCTGTGACCCCGCTCTCCCCTACTTCCTGTTTACGGCTCCACCGTCGAGTCACTACGTGTCGGTACCAGTGCGCCTGCACACCAGTCCGCCGCCGTCCACCGCTACACAGGAGAGCCGAAGCCACCAGGAGTAAGGGGCTACGGAGTGGAGGGTTCAACACGGGTACACTGCCTCTGCTGGTTAAAAAATATGTTTTCTTTTTAGATTTTATTTGTGGTGCTATTGCAAAAAGAGAAAAAAGTGCATGCTAAAAAATATTAGTATTAATTAAGTTAATATGATTAACTTAATATTAGTAATTATTACTAAATATTAATTAGGTTAACAAATTAAAAAAAAAATACAAAAACATGTATAAATTAAAAAAAGGGCAGACTCAATGAACCACTTGGTCTGTTATCTGCCATCCCTTTCTCTATGTTTCCATGTTTCTAACTTCCCCTTTTAAATTTTATCATACTTGAATTATCTAAATAAATATAATATATAGAGTATATATTGCACAGTCCTGACCTTGGGCCCAATAGGACACCCTTGGGATGAATTAGAGTCCCATAGATACATTCCCATAGACACACTTCTAAACCTTGTGGACAGCCTTCCCAGAAGAGTTGAAGCTGTTATAGCTGCAAAGGGTGGGCCAACTCAATATTGAAGACTGGGATGCCAATTAAGTTCATATGTGTGTAAAGGCAGGTGTCCCAATACTTTTGACAATATAGTGTATACATGTGTATATATATATATAATCTGTCTTTCTGTCTGTCTGTCTGTCTATCTATCTATCTACACTGAACAAAATTATAAAAGCAACACTTTTGTGTTTGCCCCCATTTTTCATGAGCTGAACTCAAAGATCTATTTCTCTCAAATATTGTTGACAAATCTGTCTAAATCTGTGTTAGTGAGCACTTCTCCTTTGCTGAGATAATCCATTCACCTCACAGGTGTGACATATCAAGATGCTGATTAGACAGCATGATTATTGCACAGGTGTGCCTTAGGCTGGTCACAATAAAAGGCCACTCTAAAATGTGCAGTTTTACTGTATGGGGGGAGGGCGGGGTCAGAAAATCAGTCAGTATCTGGTGTGAATACCATTTGCCTCACACAGCTCAACACATCTCCTTCGCATAGAGTTGATCAGGTTGGTGATTGTGGCCTGTGGAATGTTGGTTCACTCCTCTTCAATGGCTGTATGAAGTTGCTGTACATTGGCAGGACCTGGAACATGCTGTCGTATACACCGATCCAGAGGATCCCAAACATGCTCATTGGGTGACTTTTCTGGTGAGTATGCTGGCCATGCAAGAACTGGGATGTTTTCAGCTTCCAGGAATTGTGTACAGATCCTTGCAACATGGGGCCGTGCATTATCATGCTGCAACATGAGGTGATGGCGGTGGATGAATGGCACAACAATGGGCCTCAGGATCTCGTCACGGTATCTCTGTGCATTTAAAATGCCATCAATAAATAGCACTTGTGTTCGTTGTCCATAACATATGCCTGCCCATACCATAACCCCACCGCCACCATGGGCCACTCCATCCACAACGTTGACATCAGCAAACCGCTCACCCACACGACGCCATACACATTGTCTGCCATCTGCCCTGTACAGTGAAAAACGGGGATTCATCCTTGAAGAGAACACCTCTCCAAAGTGCCAGACGCCATTGAATGTGAGCATTTGCCCACTCAATTCGGTTACAACGACGAACTGCAGTCAGGTCGAGACCCTGATGAGGATGATGAGCATGCAGATGAGCTTACCTGAGACGGTTTCTGACAATTTGTGCAGACATTCGTTGGTTATGCAAACCGATTGTTGCAGCAGCTGTCTGAGTAGCGGTTCTCAGACGATCTTAGAGATGAAGATCCTGGATGTGGAGGTCCTGGGCTGATGTGGTTACACGTGGTCTGCGGTTGTGAGGCCGGTTGGATGTACTGCCAGATTCTCTGAAACGTCTTTGGAGAGATGGTAGAGAAATGAACAATCAATTCACGGGCAACAGCTCTGGTAGACATTCCTGCAGTCAGCATGCCAATTGCAATTCCCTCAAAACTTGCGGCATCTGTGGCATTGTGCTGTGTGATAAAACTGTACATTTTAGAGTGGCCTTTTATTGTGGCCAGCCTAAGGCACACCTGTGCAATAATCATGCTGTCTAATGAAAATCTTGATATGCCACATATGGATGGTGTAACTGATCAACCGGCACCCTAACTGGGTACCTCCGTTGACGGATGCTCCTAGTGCTTCCTGGGGGCTCCAAGCACTACACCAGACACCATAACCACCTCAGACCCCAGGAACCGCCGCAGCTTGGTTGAGGTCTCGCCGTCCCCTACCCACCCTGGACCTACGACAAGGCTCCAGGTTCCAGTGGGTGAACCTCTCTTTCCCTAGAGAGTGAAGCAGGAACAAGCTCTTACAAGAGCTTAGTGATTATCCAAGGGAGTATGAAGAGCATAGCAATCCCTTGTAGCATATTCCCCCCAAAAGTCGAGACTTCATGAAGGGGTAAAAACAGACCGTTTATTGTACAGACACACACTCAATTTATACACACATGAGCACATCCCCCTCCTCATCAAATTACTACACACAGGTCAGGGGTTGAATGATTACATTACCATATGCAGATGAAATTGTATACAGAAACAGTATTAACCTAAACTAATTATCTAGACATCTGGACAGAACAATGTGAGGTTATTAACATTTAACAATGGGACAGGTAGAATTTAACACAATACACATTCCATCTCAAAACACAAACAATAGGGGGACCCTGACCTGACATTGAAGTACAATACACATTAGCATCACTTGTAAATACAGACCCTATTTGAAGCAATCCAAACCATCAGTCTTTCACTCCCAGTGACGGTTAATACTGTCACAGATGGATTTTGAAAAATAGGGGCATAAACAAAAGTGTTGCATCTATCTATCTATCTATCTATCTATCTATCTATCTATCTATCTATCTATCTATCTATCTATCTATCTATCTATCTATCTATCTATCTATCTATCTATCTATCTATCTATCTATCTATCTATCTATCTATCTATCTATCTATCTATCTATCTATCTATCTATCTATCTATCTATTTCTTTGTGGGTGAGCACCTGAGCATTTACTTCAAGCATAGAGTGCCGTGACTACCCTCCTTGGAACATTATTTCTGTCTCTATATCTCTATATTATAATAAAGCTTACCTGTAGGTAAAATGAATATCTCCTAAATGTGCACTGTTGAGAAAATATTCCACTGAACAGCAGTCGGTGACCTCACCGACACATGAGCTATGAAGGAACAACATACCCGTGCCTTTCCTTTAGAGCTGTTTGCCGTGGCTGAGATTCCCGTGTGCATGCCCCGGAGTGATGTCATCGCAGCTCGGCCAGTAAGACAGCCAGAGTCTGCAAACTCAGAAGAAAGACCGGGTGAAGATGGAAGCCTCTACAGCGGTGATAGTGCGCTGCTGGAGGGCTTTGTTTTAAAGTACTGTAAGTCTATCATAATGTGCTAGTATGTGGTGCATACTAGCACATTATAATAATGCCTTGCAGGGGGAAACTTTTTATTTGTTTTCATAGACTTTACTACTACTTTAAAGAAATGGGCTACAATTACACTAACAGCTGTGGCTGCTGAGCCTCTGAAATGTGAACCAAGATCAGATCACTTTTCAGAGGTGAATGACAGGCTGTTTACACCTATGCGATCCGATTAGTGTCTGAATTGACAGTTCACACTGCGATATGCAAACTAATGTGGGGTTGTCGTTAACTTTGTATTGACATTCCCAGCAGTTTGCATATGGCCGTATGCAGTGTTGGGGGTAACTAGTTACAAAGTAACTGATTACAGTAACTAAATTACTTTTTTTGGTAACTAAGTAAAGTAACTAGTTACAATACTAATATTGGTAAATACACTACTTTACTAGGCAATAGGAGGTAACTACACTTTTTTACTAGGCTATAGGAACGCGCTTTCCTGCGTTACCCAAGCTGTGCGATACAATCGTTATTTCGAAGAATAGAGAGAGATGAAGTTTATGACTTTTTGTTGCACTTTATGTTTTATTCTGTTTTTTCAGGTTTTGTTCTCATGTTTCCCAAAGCCTGTATTTATACAATAAACTCTAAGAGTGTCATGTATTTCTTCTACACGGTCATTAAGAAAGAGGAAAGTAAAGTAATAAGTAGTGAAATTACTTTTCAAATGCAGTAACTAGTAAAGTAATCTCATTACAATTTACAGAAGTAACTAGTAACTAGTTACATTTTTTGAGTAACTACCCCAACACTGGCCGTATGAACTACCTGGGAGTCGGGTGCGATGTGGGAACCCGCAGTGGATTCGCAGGGTTCCCGCATTGCATCAATGTGAACTGCCCCTTAATGTAAAAAAAGTAATATGGAATTTCCATTTTTTTAAATTAAAAACTAAGAAAACAGTAAAGTTAGCCCAATTTTTTTTCTATAATGTGAAAGATGGTGTTACAGCGAGTAAATGGATACCTAAGATGGATTCCTCGTGGAATGACGTCAAACCTTGGTACCTTATAAATCTCCATAGGCGACGTTTTAAAAATTTTGATAGATTTTAAAATGATTGCGGCGATACTGGAGTAGAAGTATTGAAATCATTGAAAACATGTAGTGAAGTAAAAGTGGAAGTAGGAGAAAAAAATTCTACTCCAGGAAAGTACAGATACCGCCTTTCGGTACTTAAGTACAGTAGTGAAGTAGTTCTACTTAGTTACTATACATCTCTGGTTAAGTGTGAGCCTAGGGGGTGTTTTCTAACTATGGGGGGGTGGGCTTGTAAAATCAATATAGAGACCTGTGTTCCTAAATAGGAGGATCACAGGCGCTCTGTGTTCATTCCAGAGAGAACAACAGACTGCCGTTCTCTCTTCAAGGGGAGAGATTGCGGGTGCCCGGCGGCAATCGTGGCCATCGGCTTCCCCGCTGGCGAGTGGGTGCGCGTGCCCCCAGGATCGCTCCCGCGAATTGCCGTACAGGTACGGCAATTTGCGGGAACCTGCCTCCATATATAGGCAACAGCTGGTCGGCAAGTGGTTAAAGAGGCATTCTTATTAAATAAGGGGCAATTGAATTCTATCCCAATAAACCTGTAAGGTGCTCTGTGGATTCTGGCTACAATGAAGCTTAGATTAAGATACACTATGTAGACAATTTTAGCACATTTGCAGCATTTGATGGGTATTACGGGCAGCCTACTACAATGCCTTGAAAAAGTATTCATACCCCTTGAAATTTTCCACATTTTGTTATGTTACAACCAAAAACATAAATGTATTGCATGAGGATTTGATGTGATAAACCAACACAAAATGGCACATAATTGTGAAGTGGAAGGAAAATGAAAAATGGTTTTCAAAACTTTTTACAATTAAAAATCTGAAAAGTAAGGCATGCATTTCGTATTCGGACCCCTTTACTCTGATACCCCCTAACTAAAATTTAGTGGAACCAATTTCCTTCAGAAGTCACATAATTAGTGAATAGAGTCCACCTGTGTGTAATTTAATCTCAATATAAATAAAGCCATCAGAGGTGTGTTAGAGAACTTTAGCGAACAAACAGCATCATGAAGGCCAAGGTACACACCAGACAGGATAGGGATAAAGTTGTGGAGGAGTTTAAAGTGATTGTAAACTCTGTTACACCTCTTGTACTTACAGGTAAGCCTATAATAAGGCTTAACTGTAGGTACTGTGAATATCTCCTAAACTTGCACAGTTTAGGAGATATTCAGAGTGCATGTAGCCGATGACATCATAAAAAAATATCCCAAACTTTGAAAATCTCACGGAGCTCTGGTAAATTCATAATCCGAAAATGGAAAGAGTAGGGGACAACTGCAAACTTACCAAGACATGGCCATCCACCTTAACTGACAGGACGGGCAAGGAGAGCATTATTCAGAGAAGCAGCCAAGAGGACCATGGTAGCTCTGGAGGAGCTGCAGAGATCTACAACTCAGGTGGGAAAATCTGTCCACAGGACGACTATTAGTCGAGTGGCAAGAGGAAAGCCATTGTTGAAAAAAAGCCATAAGAACTCCCATTAGCAGTTTGCGAAAAGCCATGTGGGGGACAGAGAAACATGTGGAAGAAGGTGCTCTGGTCAGATGAGACCTAAATTGAACTTTTTGACATAAAAGCAAAACGCTCTGTCTGGCGAAAAACTAACAATAAACAAAATATATAAAGGTATGGCGCTCAACAAAGAAATTGAATCACAATAATATATTAAATAAAACCACAAACGTGTTGATAATGAAAGTGAATGTGCCAAACTTTTCATCTTGATCTTGATCCCCTGATGACGTCAGCATGGACTGACGAAACGTGTGTCGGGAACGTGAAATCGGAACTTCCGGTCAAGAGGAACGCAGGTGGAACGCGGAAGGGGCATTCCTATCCCTTGTAACCGTGATTCCTGCATTGAAGGCTCTTTGTTATCTTGGATGTAGTAAATGTGATTTTAAACGATTAAACGGTTTGTCATGAGATACTGCGCCATGAGAGGTTTTCTTCTCTCTCTATTCATGTCTTGGTCCTAACATTTGTTCTGGATATATACTCTCTATGGTGAGAGAATGTTCCCTCTATACCAAACACTAATATAAAAAGGATGCATGGTCTGGTCGGAACACATGTGGAAAGTAATATGCTTTAGTGACCCCCTATAATCAAAGGTCCTATATTTCTGGTAAGCATATATATTTGCTTGCACTGGATGAACGTGTGGAGGTGGAGGCTTTTAAAGGAACACGCTCCTATCAAGTCTAGGATTTTTCCATTAACTGTTGCTACTTGGATTTTTGTTTAGATGTTTTTTTGAGCACCAGAGACTTGATTTATTCATTGCCCCTCTTTATGGACTGAGCACAAAAGTTTGGCACATTCACTTTCATTATCAGAACGTTTGTGGTTTTATTTAATATATAACTGTGATTCAATTTCTTTGTTGAGCGCCATACCTTTATATATTTTGTTAATTTATCCACGTGTACCATGTTTATGTTGCAGCTCACAAGGTTGAAGGCAATTTCACAAAACACATGAATCCACATTGAATTTAATTTAGTAATAATTTAATCTTTCACATTCATTTGCGCAGGTTTGAGTTGGTGGTTTACACCAGCTCCTCCCCTTTCACGAAAAACTAACAATGCACATCACCCTGAACACACCATCCCCACCGTGAAACATGGTGGTGGCAGCATCATGTTGTGGGGATGCATTTCTTCAGCAGGGACAGAAAAGCAGGTCAGAGTTGATGGGAAGATGGATGGAGCCAAATACAGGGCAATCTTAGAAGAAAACCTGTTAGAGTCTGAAAAAAACTTTAGACTGAGGCGGAGGTTCACCTTCCAGCAGGACAACGACTCTAAACATACAGCCAGAACTACAGCGGAATGGTTTAGATCGGTGGTTCTCAACTCCTGTCCTCAGGACACACTAACAGGCCAGATTTTAAGTATTACCTTGGGGAGATGCAGACTAGAATACTGCAATCACTGAGCAGCAAATGATATCACCTGTGATGTATTTCAGTTATCTTGCAAACCTGGCCTGTTAGTGGGTCCTGAGGATCGGAGTTGAGAACCACTGGTTTAGATCAAAGCATATTCATGTGTTAGAATGGCCCAGTCAAAGTCCAGACCTAAATCCAATTGAGAATCTCTGGCCAGACTTGACTGTTTGCAGAGGCTCTCCATCCAATCTGACAGAGCTTGAGCTATTTTGCAAAGAAGAATGGCCAAACATTTCACTCTCTAGATGTGCAGAGCTGGTAGAGACATCCCCAAAAAAGACTTGCAGCTGTAATTGCAGCGAAAGGTGGTTCTACAAAGTATTGAAAAGTATCTCCACACTTTTCACATATTTATTTGTAAAAACATTTGAAAACCATTTATCATTTTTCTTCCACTTTACAATTATGCACCACTTTGTGTTGGTCTATCACATAAAATCCCAATAAATTACATTTATGCTTTTGGTTGTAATTGTAACATGACAAAATGTGGAAAATTTCAAGGGGTATGAATACTTTTTTTAAGGCACTGTATGTAGCTAGCTGGAATTTGTTTTTAACATCTTAACATCCATAGTAAGACTATGCAATATATATACACAGTATAAATTATACAGTAAATTGATAAAAAAAAAAAATAATACCATCTAAAGCTACGATGGTTTACTCCATGGTTCTTTGCAAAGACAAAGATGTATTTTTCGCAGGGAACTCCCCCATGTTCCCACACTGCAATGGCACAACCTTATTGACTCTCCCTATAACAGCAGTTCAAACACGTCCCCTCAATAGCACTTTGTTCCCTCTACCTTTCTGTTTGCCTACTTCAGCCCGTGCTAGAAACCACTGTCCCTTTTCACTGAGCTCATTTTTCATACACAATGTGATCCCCTGTCTGAAAACCTTAGATGTGTTTGACTTACAGAGTGTCATTGATGGTCGATGAAAAGGATCTTTGTCGCCTTTTAAGTGATGTTTTTCAACCACCTAAAACTTATGTTGGGATTTGGTTTAAAATATCCATATACTGAAAAATGCTCGCAAACATGAGAACGACATCACCAATAAACACGGATGTATGAAATTTGGCCGGCGTCCACCTTGACTCTTGTGTGAAAACGTAGGACAAGGCTCTTTTTAAATGTATATTTTTTTTTTTTTCCTCATTCATAAAGCTGTTTACTATAGTATGACCTTCAAAGTCTTGCCAAGGTCGCCCATTGTAATTAATCATCCTTTGTTTCTGCTAGACTATTTGTTTGTTAATTGAACAATACCACACAAACCATTAATCTCAATGCTTGGCGTACAATAAAATTAGGGAAAGGAGTTGTAAACGAGTTTATTGTGGGTTTTTTTTCCGCTTTTCTAGCACTACACATTAACAGCAACTCCGAGCAAAAAAAAAAATCAGCCAGTGAATGGCTAACTATATCCGAAAAAAACTACATCTGGGCTATTTTTTTATGTTTTTATTATTTTTACATCAGAAAAACATGAACAACATTGCGTAGTGTAGTGTTTACTCCCCGCAAGAGCCGCTGGTGATGACAGGTCTTCTGTTCTGCCACGACTCTGTTAACTGTTTGGTCCCATCTGACACACTTGTTTGTAGACTAAGAGCTGTTTACACCAATAGATTTAATGTTTAGCAGGTTACCACAGTCTTAGAATGCAGGGGAATAAGGCCACAAACACTTTTGCGGTAAATTATTAAAATGTATTAAGGCAATTCAATGCAACAAGGTGTAAATCAGCCATTAGCAAATAAATAATTGCACAGACATAAAAGGAACTATGATTTAAAAAAAAAAATGGGAAACAAACCACTAATTTGGAGCTAAGGGAACTATAGCAAGGTTAAAATGAATTACCAGGTAACTAGAGTTTCTAAACAGCAATAACCGGTTCAGAGGAATAGAAAAGGTCCTGGTGTACACCTTGTCTGTACACCTTGTCTGTACAACCCCAATAACTGGTGGGCATATGCGTTTCTAGTATGGGGGTAATCCTGGAGGTGGTAGAAAGTACCTGGCACCTAATAATTATTGTTGGCCGGCTTTTGGTGGGGCCCTTCTTTAGATGGTGCACTGTCCCTTTAGGAATGTGGGTGGATGATAGGAGATAGGTTGCTAAGTAGGATAAGTCTCTAATTGGGCTAACAGTGTGTGATGTGCATTTAGGATGGGTAGTTTAGCTCAACACTTTCTGGCAGGTGACTAGTCTGGTCCCAATGGCTTGCAGATCGGCAGGTTCCAGAAGCCAGGTCCTGGTTCCTCACACAGCTTGAATCCTGAAAACAGAGTGGTTCTCTTTCTTAGGCTCAGACTCTGCAGGTGTGTAGGCAGGTAGTGGTTTCTGCTTCTGAAGTTAGCGGTTAACTGCATTCTTTGTTTATCTTGGCAGGTTTTCTCGGGTCTGAAACTCCAGTTCTGTGTGCTAAAAAAGTGACGAGAACCCAGGTCCTAAGATTCCTGGGCGGAGGGAGGAAAGATACAGATAGCCAGCAAGATAGAGGAGGATTGCTGGGACTTGCCTCCATGAATCCACCTAAGTATTGGAGCATTAATTTAATAGATTATCTTGTTCATGGACTCTGCCAGTAATGACTTGAGTCTTCCAGACTTCCTGAAGACGCACATACGTTATTGCAAAATGCATTGTAGTCTAAGCCTGAACTATTGACCCTAATACATCATATCCTGGCGGTGGAACGCATGGCGGAATGCAAGCCATCACCGCTATACTTCTGTGAAGCCCTGAAGTTACCCTGTCGGATGACAGGACCAACGGCGTTTCAGACAGCATTAGGAACCTTCTTATCGGTGCTTGGAAAGCACCCAATAATGTAAGCACCCACTTTATTTATTTTTTCTTTTATATTATTAAAACGGTATTACACTATCCCTGGCTTCCTGTCTCCCATATCCCTCTACTGAGATATATATATAGAGACTCCATATTGGATTGCTACTGCTGGAGAAATTAAGCGGTTTATTTAACCCTTGAAGCCCTGGGAATCCCAATCGCATGACCCATTGAAAATGATTGATGGAGGAGAAATAAGAGTAACCTCACTTATTTACCTAAAGTCTGCAGGGTCTGTGAGATCCACTTACCTCTGGTGAGCATATAAATAATCAACACCTTGCTCACTGGATCACACGTTGGGTACACTGGATGATTTTATCTAACTTTTGAAGGAATTTTTTGTTCAGCTTTACAACCACTATATGGGCTGGAATACTATTAAGAGCACACTTTGCACTTAAGGATATTACTTTTACGTGATTCACGTTTTTTTGTCACTATTGAGTCATACCATTTGACTATTAGTGTCACACATGCTTCACTTTTATTAGTCCAAAAAATAGTTTTTAATGTTGATATTTGTACTGTTATTGCACATATATTAATTGCACATATATTAATTTTTGGTGTATTTATTCATCATATTTATGTATATATGTAGCACGGTCATAGCACATTCACTTTAGCACTATATCACTTTTGTATTACAATGAATTTGTATCCTTTGCGATTAGTCATATTATAAGTACAATTTAGTTTTTCATCTATCAGATATATATCATTTTTTATATTATTTATCAGCGCCCTTACACTTGTCACCTATACACTTTTTTAATAGTTTAAAACTTTTAAAACTCTGTGGCAGCAGATAAAACATTTCCAAGCTTCTCTATCTCACCCAGGACTGACCCCCTTGACATACGATTTAAAAGCGTTATTTTTTAGTTTGACTAATATCAGCTAAGAAAATTCATACTATATGAGTGCAGCTGGTTTTCACTGGCCAAAAATGCAAACTGAACCACTGTAGGTCCCCACGCTTGAGAGGCTTGGAACATATCTCCCCACCTGACATTCTCAGAGAAAAAAAAATCAATTAAAGCCAAATTACATTTAATAAATACCATTGCTGCCAAATTCAGGTGCCAATAATATTTTTAGTGTTTGGTACTGCAGGCTGATGTATTGTTATTTCTGTTCATTCTATTTTACATTTTTTTAGATATTTTGTTTATTTTTTTAGATTTTTTAGATTGGCCTATTTATTTATTTTACATATTATTTAAATTATTATTTTATTTTCAAATATGCAGTACAGGCTGGACTGTCTAATAAAAAAGCCCAGCATAAGCACTAAGGCTCCATGTACACGGGACACTGGAAATGGCCGTTTAGGAGCAGTTGGGCGTTTTTTTCAGAAGCCCCTGTACCCATCTACATTTTATCTTATCTGTCCATGTACACCAGGTCGTTTACAGTCATTTGCAGGCAGTTGCGTTCAGGGACTGTTTTTAGAACGCAATTATTTGCGTTCGAACGTGTGTTTCCCGGCGTTTCAAACGCACAAACGCGTCCGAACGCGTCTAAACGCAAACGCCCGCAAACGCTGCTAAACGCCCGCTAAACGCGGGTACAAACGCAACCGAACGGACGTTTCAAACGTCCTAAAAATTCCAGCATTCAAAGGGACTTTTAACAACGTCCCGTGTACATGGAGCCTAAAGGTGCCAGATGTTCCTGCAGACTGAAGATCTGGATGGTTCTGTCTCTATAGAAGATGAAGAGGGAATGTGCCCAACATCTAGGTATCTTAGCTGATTCATTCATTCATTCATATGTGTGTGTAATCTGAGAATCTGCAATGCAGATTTGTATTTGCAGTAGCATACTAGCAGTCCGGAATGCTGCAGTACTAGGCTTACAGTCATCACCAATTGGCTGAGTAGAAAAATAAAAAAAAATGTAAATATCTGTATGCAGCATTTTATACTTGTCTGACAAATTTTTCTCAAAATTAAAATTTTTTATTTTTTACTCCTGTAAATAATACATAAATAATGTAAATATGAGTTGAAATGTTGTTGTCAAGAATTCCTTTAAAAATACTCTCCCTAAGTAGCCTATTTTGTATTTGACATTATTCAAACTATCAGCCAGCAAGGAGTATACTAGTTAAAATACCACAAGCATGGAAATATACTGTCAAAATAAAGTTCACGTAAGTGTAATATTGCTCATAATAAATGCTCATTTTAAGTACACTTCTTTCCTTTCAAAAACATTATCAAAATTATGATGAATATCAAATAAAAATGTGTGTTTTTTTTACCTTTTTTTTACTGACATGCTAATTAAGGCTTCATGCACACTGTATGCTCTTGAGACTTTTTTTTTTCTCCTACAGGAACTTAGCAGCAGCAAAAACGCAGTAAAAAGCAGATTCATAGGAAATGTTTTTAAAAATGTGCGTCATATAAATGCTTGCATAAGGCATCAAAATGTATTGTAAAATGCAATCAACTACACATCAACACTATAGAAAATGTGTTCATCAATTTTTTTTTTTTTTATTTAAATTTTTTTTAGAATGTAAGTAACATAAAAGATTTCATGCTGTCATCATGGCGTCCTCACCAAACTGCTCAATTCGATGTCTATTGAACTGATCAGTCATATTTAGATACCCTGCTATAACAGGGAGCAATGAATTTAAAGGCTGCTAGTACAGTGTTTATCTTACAGAATATCTATTGCTCCAACTTCAGTTGGGTTTTAAAGCGGAGCTTTTAATATAAACAAAGTTGCAATATTTTCTGGATAAAATAAGTATTTCACTAATTATTTCAGTTGTTATATGAAAGTACTCTTTAGTTCCCATTTAAAAAATCTGCCTAGGTCTCATGCCATCCATAACACGCATGGATTGAGACACCTGCCCCTGCAAAAATGGGGCAAACTAGATGAAAAACATTAAATCCCTGTAGGTAGTTTTGAAATCTTAATTTGAGTAAAACTTTATTTTGTCTTTTCTTTAATTTTTATTGGGGTTTTCTACTTTAAAATGCCATTGAAGTCAAAGGGGAACCAATTTTGAACTCTGAAGGGATGTTAGACAAGCTAACACAAATGGCACAGGAAGCCTCATAGCAAAAGAAAGTTTCTTTGTTTTTAAGTAGTTTTTTTCTATTTTAGGTGTTTTAGACAATAAATACCCCTCCCAATTTGAATAGGGTATAAGAATAACACCAAGACAAATGTAAAGTGACAGTACAGAGTACGTTTTTGTTGGGCTATTAAGGAAAAAACATTTTTAAAAATTATGCATTGTACATTTTTCATGTTGTTATTTTTACCATGAAAACCATCAAAACCTTGAATAAACACCAAAAAGAAACCAAAAAGAAAGACAATGAATATTAAACTTGCAAAACATTTTCTTTTTATTTTACATTTATTTTACATTTTGTGTATTTTGTCTGTATCACTACCTAAAAAATATAAAAAGAGAGTACGAATTTTTTTTTTTTTTCATTTTTTTTTTTGTGCGTATTTTCGTCATTTTGTTTGGTTGTTGTTTTATCCTATTGCCTAAAAAAACCCTTAAATAACAACTAAATACTCAAAAAAACACATAAAAGAACCAAATAAAAAGTCAAAATATTTTACATCGTTTTTTTTTTCCTTTTGACTTTCTTTTGTTTGTTTTTGGTATAAATTGTTGTTATTTGATGTTTTTTAGATAATAGGAAAAAAAGGGTCAAAATAGCAACTTAAAAAAAAAAAGCAAAAACCCAGTACACACTTTTAGTTGAGTAGTTTACTGTTATATGTTAAAAACATGAAATACACTGATTAAAAAAAGTATGGTGTATTTTCTTAAAAAAAAAAAATTAAGATGCTACTGTTATACCTTTTTTTACATTTAATGTCTAAAATGCCTCAAGTATCGACAAATGACTCTCAAAGCAGGCAAAAGAACAGTATTTTGTCAAGCAGCTCCATAGGGTATCCAAAATGGTCTAAATGTTTCGAGAGTATCTTCAAGTTAAAAAGATATATGGTAGATATGCTCATCATTATGGTGTACGTTTATGAAACCTAGATGAGCAGCAATCCTGATGATTGCAGCTCATCTCGGAACTTTATCAGTTTATGAAACTGAGATGATCGGGGGAGAACATCTCCACACATGGAGAATCTGTCATTGACAGACACAGAAATGGCCAGTTTATGAAGCTGAGATCGCCGCACCTCACTAGCGATCTTTGTCAGAATTCACACTCCCAGATTCACCAGCCCAGAGGTGGAGAATCGTGGAGAACTAAGGGGGAAGAAGGAATATTACTTCATTACTACAAAATGACTTCATTCTTCCTTGACCAGACCCCCCAACACAGTAAACATGTCCCCCTGCCATATTTATGTATATATATATATATATATATATACATATACATATATCGAGGGCCGATATGCACCTTTCCCGATATATTGGAATCGGCCCCGGAGATTACTGATATTGCCGATATTTTGGAAAAGTGCTTGTACCGGGGTGATGCCTGCAGCTAGAGGTATCATCCCGGTACCGGTGTCCATAGCCGACGGTCGGCTGTCATTTCAAGGAGCGGGAGGGGGATGTCCCCCCCCTCCCCTGGCCTTCTGTGGCTCACCAGGGTCTCCCGTCCCACCGGAAGAGACCCGGGCAACCAGCCTGCATGGCCGCCGAAAGTCCTGATCAAAGCCGCATTCGGCACTGATCGGGTCTCAATGCAAAAACCCGGAAGTGATGTCATGACATCCCTTCTGGGTACTGTCTGGCACCAGATTAAAAAAAATGACAGCATTCAAAACGGCCAAACTTGGCGTTTTGAATGCTTTTAAGTGCAGAGGAGGGGGTTGGGGTCTTTTAAACCCCCAGATCCCCCCACAAAAGTACCTGTCAAAAAAATAAATAAATAAATAAATTTTTTTTAAATGTAAAAAAATATCGGCCAATATCGGCTGATACCGATATGCACTGGCCAAAATATTGGTATCGGCAACGAAAAACCGATATCAGACGATCACTAATATATATATATATATATATATATATATATACAGTATATATTTTTATATATATATATATATATATATATACTGTATATATATATATATATATATATATTTTGTGTAAGGGGACTAATTATTTTTTTAACATTAGGTGGGGGGTCGCCTCTAAGAATGCACATGTACTCAGCAGTGATAATTTATCTCTGCTTAATGAACGGGCACCAGTGATCTTCTCGTACTGTAATCTCGCTATGTCTCACGAGATTACAGGCGACCCATTCACTTGTACAAATGTCTTGGCTGTTTTTAGAGGAAAAACTTCTCCTCTGTTCTCACTGTGAGAAGTGAAGTTCTCCGCTTCATAAACAGGGTGCCAGAGGAGATAATTTTCCTCTGAGAACTGCCGAGAAGTGAACTGAGAAAAAAATTCTCAGTTTCATAAACGTACACCTATATGTGATAATTGAATAAAAAAATAAAGTTGCCATTTATTTCCCCACTTTTTGCTCAATGGTTTTCTGACAGAATTAGCCATACATTTTCCTGACTCCTCTGTGGTTGCTCCTTTAGTAGAAATACATTTCCATTTGATGACCTCATTCACCTGTTCAGTTCCTGGCAAAGGCTGATAATTTAAGTGATTATAGAGCACTTAGTTATATCAAACCTTCTTCATCATGTCAGTTGGAGATAAAAGATTTTCCTATTGTTTTCCATTGTCTATCATTTCTTTGTAGGCAGAATACCCATGAGCACTCTATTGTTACTGCATATTCCATACTTTACAATGACAAAGGAATGTGTTGCCTATATATGTGGCTGGAAAAAAACATGCAGTATGTCAATTATATAAAGGAGAATTATGAGCTATTGTAACATAAGCCAAATTTACAAATTTGCATTATTTAAATCAGATTTATTCTAAAATGAACTCCCTGACCATCCAACCTCCTTAAATTATTACATTCTAAAATAAAAACAAGCCTTAGCAGGTAAATTTATCAATGTGTTATTAGCTCCTGGGATGTTTCTAGCTTATTAAGCATGACATTTTCCCTTTAAAACCTAATTCATAAAACGTTTTTGCTGCGTTTACCTCTTCCCTTCCAGAATCTGTATATTAATGTTCCTCAATATGATGTCCTTTGGCGAGAACATGCTAATATAGAACTGCAGTCAATAATTTAACCGCTTGCCGACCGCTCACATTAATACTACTGCAGCAGTGCGGCTCCCCTGGGTCCAGCCACGTAGATCTACATCACTGGACTGCTAGTGATTTAATATACAGTGCCTTGTGAAAGTATTCGGCCCCTTTGAACTTTTCGACCTTTTGCCACATTTCAGGCTTCAAACATAAAGATATAAAACTGTAATTTTTTGTGAAGATTTAACAACAAGTGGGACACAATCATGAAGTGGAACGAAATTTATTGGATATTTCAAACTTTGTTAACAAATAAAAAACTGAAAAATTGGGCGTGCAAAATTATTCAGCTCCCTTAAGTTAATACTTTGTAGCACCACCTTTTGCTGCGATTACAGCTGTAAGTCACTTGGGGTATGTCTCTATCAGTTTTGCACATCAAGAGACTGAAATTTTTGCCCATTCCTCCTTGCAAAACATCTCGAGCTCAGTGAGGTTGAATGGAGAGCGTTTGTGAACAGCAGTTTTCAGTTCTTTCCACAGATTCTCGATTGGATTCAGGTCTGGACTTTGACTTGGCCATTCTAACACCTGGATATGTTTATTTGTGAACCATTCCATTGTAGATTTTGCTTTATGTTTTGGATCATTGTCTTGTTGGAAGACAAATCTCCGTCCCAGTCTCAGGTCTTTTGCAGACTCCATCAGGTTTTCTTCCAGAATGGTCCTGTATTTGGCTCCATCCATCTTCCCATCAATTTTACCCATCTTCCATGTCCCTGCTGAAGAAAAGCAGGCCCAAACCATGATGCTGCCACCACCATGTTTGACAGTGGGGATGGTGTGTTCAGGGTGATGAGCTGTGTTGCTTTTACGCCAAACATAACGTTTTGCATTGTTGCCAAAAAGTTTGAATTTGGTTTCATCTGACCAGAGCACCTTCTTCCACATGTTTGGTGTGTCTCCCAGGTGGCTTGTGGCAAACTTTAAACAACACTTTTTATGGATATCTTTAACCACTTTCCCACCGGAGGATTTTGCAGCTTAAAGACCAGACCCCTTTTTTCAACTTGGCACTTCGTGACTTTAACTGATAATTGCTCGGTCATGCAATGCTGTACCTAAACGAAATTTACGTCCTTTTTTTCTCACAAACAGAGCTTTCTTTTGGTGGTATTTGATCGCCTCTGCGCTTTTTATTTTTTGCGATATTAATAAAAAAAGAGCGAAAATTTTGCAAAAAAATGACATTTTCAACTTTGTCTTTTAAAAAATATCCAATATACTCAATTTATGTCATTTTTTTTTGCCAAAATATATTTAGCTACATGTCTTTGACAAAAAAAAAATCAATGAGCGTATTTTTATTGGTTTGCGCAAAAGTTATAGCGTCTACAAACTATGGTGTAAATAGTGAAATTTACGCAGCTTTAATTTCTGACTGCCAATCTCATTTCATGAAGTGCTAAAATGGCGGGGCAGTACAAAACCCCCCCAAACTACCACTTTTTGGAAAGTAGACATCCTAAGGAATGTCCTGACAGGCATGTTGAGCTCATTGAATATTTCATTTTTTTGTCACAGGTGTTTGAAAAATGACTAAAAAAAATTTTTTTTTTTTTTTTACACAAAGTTGTCATTGAAATGATATATTGCTCACACATGCCATGGGTATATGTGTAATTACACCCCAAAATATATTCTGCTGCTTCTCCTGAGTACAGGGATACCACATATGTGGGACTTTTTGGGAGCCTAGCTGTGTAGGGGTCCCCAAAAACAAATCACCACCATCAGAATTTCAAAGGGCGTACATTTTTCATTGCATTTTCTCACTACCTCTAACGGTTTAGGAGGCCCTGAAATGTCAAGATACCACAAAACCCCCCCAAATGACCCCATTTTGGAAAGTAGACACCCCAAGCTGTTTGCTGAGAGGCATGGTGAGTCCATGGAATATTTTATATTTTGCCACAAGTTTTGTGAAAATTACAATTTTTTTTTTTAATTTTTTTTTTTTACACAACGTTGTCACTAAAAGATAAATTTCTCACACATGACATGTGTATATGTGGAATGACACCCCAAAATACATTCTGCTGCTTCTCCTGAGTATGGGGATACCCCATGTGTGAGACTTTTTGGGAGCCTAGCTGTGTACAGGACCGCAAAAGCCAATCAACACTCTCAGGTTTTCTAATGGCGTAAATTGTTCATGTCATCTCTGCACTACCTGTCACAGTTTCGCAGGCCCTAAAATTCCAAGATAGCACAAAACCCCCCCAAATGACCCCATTTTGGAAAGTAGACACCCCAAGCTATTTGCTGAGAGGCATGGTGAGTCCATGGAATATTTTATATTTTGCCACAAGTTCCGGGAAATATATATATATATATATATATTTTTTTTTTTTACACAAAGTTGTCAGTAAATGATATATTGCTCACACATGCCATGGGTATATGTGAACTGACACCCCAAAATACATTCTGCTGCTTCTCCTGAGTACAGGGATACCCCATGTGTGAGACTTTTTTGCAGTCTAGCCGAGTACAGGACCCCGAAAACCAACCTCCACTTTCAGGCTTTCCAAGGGCGTAAATTGTTGATTTCACTCCTGACTACCTATCACAGTTTCGGAGGCCCTAAAATTCCAAGATAGCACAAAACCCCCCCAAATGACCCCATTTTGGAAAGTAGACACCCCAAGCTATTTGCTGAGAGGCATGGTGAGTCCATGGAATATTTTATATTTTGCAACAAGTTCCGGGAAATATATTATTATTATTTTTTTTTTGTTTTTTTTACACAAAGTTGTCAGTAAATGATATATTGCTCACACATGCCATGGGTATATGTGAAATGACACCCCAAAATACATTCTGCTGCTTCTCCTGAGTACAGGGATACCCCATGTGTGAGACTTTTTTGCCGTCTAGCCGAGTACAGGACCCCGAAAACCAACCTCCACTTTCAGGCTTTCCAAGGGCGTAAATTGTTGATTTCACTCCTGACTACCTATCACAGTTTCGGAGGCCCTAAAATTCCAAGATAGCACAAAACCCCCCCAAATGACCCCATTTTGGAAAGTAGACACCCCAAGCTATTTGCTGAGAGGCATGGTGAGTCCATGGAATATTTTATATTTTGCCACAAGTTCCGGGAAATATATTATTATTATTTTTTTTTTGTTTTTTTTACACAAAGTTGTCAGTAAATGATATATTGCTCACACATGCCATGGGTATATGTGAAATGACACCCCAAAATACATTCTGCTGCTTCTCCTGAGTACAGGGATACCCCATGTGTGAGACTTTTTTGCCGTCTAGCCGAGTACAGGACCCCGAAAACCAACCTCCACTTTCAGGCTTTCCAAGGGCGTAAATTGTTGATTTCACTCCTGACTACCTATCACAGTTTTGGAGGCCATGAAATGCCAAGACAGCACAACCCCCCCCCAAATGACCCCTTTTCGGAAAGTAGACAACCTGAGCTATTTGCAGAGAGGCATGTTGAGTATTTTGCAGATCTCACTTTTTGTCACAAAGCTTTGGAAATTGAAAAAAGAGGAAAAAAAATGCATTTTTCTGTTTTTTCTTCATTTTCCAAAAAAAATTAGAGCTGCAAAATACTCACCATGCCTCTCAGCAAATAGATTGGAGTGTCTACTTTGCAAAATGGGGTAATTTGGGGGGGTTTTGTGCCATCTTGGCTTTTTATGGACTTCAAAAGTGTGATAGGTAGTAAGGAGTGAGATCAACAATTTACGCCCTTGGAAAGCCAAAAGGTGCGCATTGGTTTTCCGGGTCCTGTACGCGGCTAGACTGGCAAAAAGTCTCACACATGGGGTATCATTGTACTCAGGAGAAGCAGCAGAATGTATTTTGGGGTGTCATTTCACATAAACCCATGGCATGTGTGAGCAATATATCATTTACTGACAACTTTGTGTAAAAAAAAATAAAAAAATAAAAAAAAATTTTTTTCCCGAAACTTGTGGCAAAATATAAACTATTCCATGGACTCACCATGCTTCTCAGCCAGTAGCTTGGAGTGTCTACTTTGCAAAATGGGGTCATTTGGGGGGGTTTTGTGCTATCTTGAAATTTCAGGGCCTCTGAAACTCTGACAGGTAGTCAGGGGTAAAATCAGCAATTTACGCCATTAGAAAACCTGAAGATGTGGACTGGTTGTCGGGGTCGCGTACACAGCTAGGCTCCCAAAAAGTCTCACACATGGGGTATCCCTGTACTCAGGAGAAGCAAAAGAATGTATTTTGGGGTGTCATTTCACATATTCCCATGGCATGCATGAGCAATATATCATTTAGTGACAACTTTCTGTAAAAAAACAACAACAAAAAAAATAATAATAATTTTCCCGAAACTTGTGGCAAAATATAAAATACTCCATGGACTCACCATGCCTCTCAGAAAAAAGCTTTGGGTGTCTACTTTTCAAAAAGGGGTCATTTGGGGGGTGTTTGAACTGTCCCGGCATTTTATGCTCAATCTTAGCCACACATCACCCACTCTTCTAACCACTTGAAAATCAAGCCTTTTCTGTGCCTTTTTGTTTACATGAAAAAATATTTTTTTTTTACTAGAAAATTACTTTGAACCCCCAAACATTATATATTTTTTTAAAGCAGAGGCCCTATAGAATAAAATGGTGGATGTTGCAAATTTTTTTGTCACACGGTATTTGCGCACAGATTTTCCAAACGCAATTTTTGTGAAAAAAATACATTTTTTTTTAATTTATTGCACAAATACACTATATAATTCCAATTTTTTTGGTAAAATTTAAAAGATGATCTTATGCCGAGTTCATAGACACCTAACATGACATGCTTTAAAAATTGCGCATGCCTGCGCAGCGGCAAAAACATACGTACATTTTTAAAAATCTTTAAAAGTCTCTACAGGTTACCACGTTAGACTTACAGAGGAGGTCTACTGCAAGAATTACTGCACTCGATCTGGCGATCGCGGCGATACCTCACATGCATGCTGCAATTGCGGTTTACATATGACACTAGACCACCGCTTGTGTGCGCCATTGCGCGCAAGCACCGGGGGAAAGGGGGGGGGCTCAATTTTTTTTTTTTTTTTTTCTTTTTTCTTTTGCTTTTTTATGTTATTTTGACACCTTTCCTTTCATTTTTTTTTTTTTAAATCATTTTTATTGTTATCACAGTGAATTTAAATATCCCCCATGATAGCAATCTGTGGTGACAGGTACTCTTTTTTAAAAAAATTGGGGTCTTTTAGACTCTAGATCTCTCCTCTGACCTTAACGCATCTGACCACACCAAAATTGGTGTGATAAAATACTTTCCCAATTTCCCAATGGCCCTGCTTATTTCTGGCGAAACAGAAGTCATGAAATGCTCGTAGCCTCCGGCATCTTAGGCCATAGAGATGATTGGAGCCATTCTCATCTCCAATTAGCTCTATGGTTAGACAATTGAACCACCGGCTGCACTCTCGGGTTAACCGGTGGGACAGGAGAGCCCGAGAAAAACCACGGAAGGCTGCGGAAGGCGGCGGTGGGGGGGGGAGGCCCCTCCCACTGCATGTAAAAGCAGTCTAGCGGCCAATTACCTGCTAGGATTGCTTTTACATGTAAGCCGACCGCTGGCTGTAAAAAACGATACCAAGATGATGCCTAAATCTGCAGGCATCATCCTGGTATAACCACTCAAAGTCCAGCAACGTACCAGTACATTGCTGGTCCTTGTTTGGCATATAGGTTTTTTTTTTTTTCATGCAGCCTGTGGGCTGAACGGAAAAAAAGAGAACCTATCAGAAATCAGCACAGGAATAATGCGTAGTATTACTCATCATTAACCGCCCAAACAACCACCCACTGAATTTAATGATGGGTATACACGACACTATCCACGTATACCAAAATAGGATTTTAACTGCAGTGCTGAAATCAGAAAATCACCACAGCTGCTATCAGCAAAGGTATCCATATATGCTGAGCGCAAACACTGTTTGTGTCAGAATATATAAAATCAATGCGTGGTAGCCGACGAGTACCTGCTAGAGAAACAGGTCACAAAAGAATGAAAAAACAAAGGACATTAAAAAAAAGTACAGTAGGAAGAGTAGGACATATAAAATGACTGACACAACAAAAGTTTTTGGATTCTCATCATTAACCGCCCAAACAACCACCCACTGAATTTAATGATGGGTATACACGGCGCTATCCACGTATACCAAAATAGGATTTTAACTGCAGTGCTGAAATCAGAAAATCACCACAGCTGCTATCAGCAAAGGTATCCATATATGCTGAGCGCAAACACTGTTTGTGTCAGAATATATAAAATCAATGCGTGGTAGCCGACGAGGGACCTGCAAGAGAAACAGGTCACAAAAGAATGAAAAAACAAAGGACATTAAAAAAAAGTACAGTAGGAAGAGTAGGACATATAAAATGACTGACACAACAAAAGTTTTTGGATTCTCATCATTAACCGCCCAAACAACCACCCACTGAATTTAATGATGGGTATACACGGCGCTATCCACGTATACCAAAATAGGATTTTAACTGCAGTGCTGAAATCAGAAAATCACCACAGCTGCTATCAGCAAAGGTATCCATATATGCTGAGCGCAAACGCTGTTTGTGTCAGAATATATAAAATCAATGCGTGGTAGCCGACGAGGGACCTGCAAGAGAAACAGGTCACAAAAGAATGAAAAAACAAACTAAGGACATTGAAAAAAGTACAGTAGGAAGGAGAAGGACATATAAAATTACTGACACAACAGTTTTTGGATCCTTTTATTTTTCTAACTGTTTCTTGATTTGGGACTGCGATCTTCTGCGATCTTCTCTTCCAGCTTGGGTCTCTCAAAATGTCGATGGACATCCAACATCTTTCGAGACCCTGTGTTTATGTGCCCTACACTGTGTCGTGCTGTACCCTACGCTAATACTCCACTAGTGTATGGTAGCGCTCGAAACATTCCCCGATGCAGAGACCAGGTTGGTCAGGACATTTGGGACAATAATAACGGGTGTCACGCCTAAATCCGCGCCTGCTACAGACACGACATCTTTTTTGGGGGTATCTTTGGGTAGGGGTACTCGGGAGGACATAAGGAAAATGCCTCTCATGCAGCCGGCTCACTGCATCTGGAAGGGGAAGTTGGGCAGGCATGCCTCCTGGGTACAGGTAGGCAAGGATGATCTCTTCCTGGAATTCCCGGAAAGATCCAGTTCGTCCTGACGCCCTGTATAGGACAAAGGCGTTCAGCATAGCCAATTGGTAAAGGTAAACAGACACTTTTTTGTACCAGCGTCTGGCTTTACGGGCAACTAAATACGGCGCCAAAAGCTGGTCGTTAAGGTCCACCCCTCCCATGTTAAGGTTATATTCGTGGACACAGAGGGGTTTCTCCACAACGCCAGTTGCCGTAGTGATTTGGATCGTCGTGTCTGCGTGAAGGGAGGACAGAACATAAACATCCCGTGTATCCTTCCACTTCACCGCAAGCAATTTGTCCGTTTTCAAGCAGGCTCTCGCCCCCCGACTAAGACGGGAATTTACAAGCCGTTGGGGGAAGCCCCGGCGATTAGGTCGCACGGTGCCACATGCGCCAATTTGTAAATCGAGAAGGTGACTAAATAGTGGCACGCTTGTATAAAAGTTGTCCACGTACAAATGGTACCCCTTTCCGGATAAGGGTGACACCAAGTCCCAAACGATCTTACCGCTGCTCCCTATGTAGTCTGGGCAGTTGGGGGGCTCCACACAGCTATCTTTTCCCTCATAGACCCGGAAACTAACTGTATAGCCTGTGGCCCTGTCACACAGTTTATACAGTTTGACCCCGTACTTGGCACGCTTGCTGGGGAGGTACTGTTTCATAGCAAGGCGGCCAGTAAATTTAATCAGGGACTCGTCAACGCAGACAACTTGTTCGGGGGTAAACAAGGCTGCAAACCGCTGATTGAAGTGGTCTATGAGGGGCCGAATTTTGTGGAGCCGATCGTATTCAGGGTCTCCCCGAGGACGACAGATTTCATTGTCGCTGAAATGCATGAATCGCAGAATTTGCTCGTATCTCCCCCTGGACATGGAGGCAGAGTACATGCGCATATGGTGAACTGGGCTAGTGGACCAATATTGCCGCAATTCACTCTGTTTAGTTATGCCCATGTGGAGGGAAAGGCCCAGAAAGATCTTAAATTCGGAAACCGTTATAGGTTTCCAGCCGAATTGTCTGGCAAGGTGTGAATTTGGGTTGGCGGCGATGAACTGTTGTGCATACAAATTTGATTGATCCACAATCGATCTGTAAAGATCTTCCGTGAAGAACAGCTCATAAAAGTTTAGGGGCGTAAAACCAGCTGTCTCCACGTGGATTCCAGGTTGGGCGGTGAATGGGGGAAGTACTGGCGCTGTAGTATCGGTGGGTTGCCAATTAGGATATGCCAGCGCATCAGGGAGGGCACTATGGGCTCTACGGGCCTGTCTACGAATACGCGGTGGCTGCGGGCCACTACTTGTGCTAGCCACCGCACCAGCTTCAACTGCACTTAGGGGACTCGCCACGTCACCAGGTCTTACTGCAGTGCTGGTTGTACTAGGTCCAGGTTGTACTAGGCCGCTGGCGCTTGCCAGGTCGCCAGAAAAATGAGCGGCACTAGTACCCACACTCTGCTCCATACGAGCACCCTGCGATTCCTGCATCTCAACAACTTCAGAATGGGGTCGGGTACGCCTGGGTCTAACAGGGACCCATCTGTCGTCGGAGCTATCTGTCAGGGAGCCGCTGCCGTCATCAGGTTCATATACTGACACTAATTCGGTCATTGTAGCTTCCCCTTCGCTATCAGATGACTCGGTCAGCATATAACTGAGAAGCTCTTCATCCCTGTACGAACGTTTGGTCATTTTGGCAACTAAATTTACTCGTACAGTGATGCGACTCACAGGTAATAAAAGCACCTGGTTGTCGAAGATTATTTCAAGCGCTACAAAAAAAACTGCTAATGCTAGCAGGGATCAGGCCTGACTCTGCTAACACAGCGGTTTTGTGTCTTGTGTTTTTTTGCAAGTGACAGTAATCTATTGATTACTACACTTGCCTGGGTGAAAGGGTTAAACGCAGGTGCTGGCCGGAATCAGTACTGATCGTGCAAACACCGCGTTTTGGGAACCCTAAACTATGGGGGCGCTAGTATAGTTCTGATCAGATCAGATATTGATCTGTTCAAACACTATACTAGAAAGGGAAGTGTAGGTGCGTGCGTGCGTGCGTGCGTGCGTGTGTGGCAATCAAGGGGTTACTTCTAAACTATGCGCTGGGGATCTGGGGGGGGTGGCGGGGACCCTAAACCTCCTTTGGGAAAGAAACTAGCTAGCTAGCGCAACCTCAAGTCACAATGACACCAATACAAAATACAGTAAAAACAGTATATTATGTGTGTATTAGTGCTAATGTGACAGAGGGTGTAGGGGTTAACGGGATGTGATCAGGGGGGGATCAGGGGTTTAAATCTTTATTGGAAGGGGCTGGCGGGTATCCTAAGGATAAAAGGAACGGTGGCAAGCGCTAAACCTGGTCACAAGTCACACTTATACAGGTATATAGAAAATGCTATATACTGTATACAGTGTGTGTTATGGCAGGGGGTGTAGGGGTGATCAGGGGGGGATCAGGGGATTAAATCTTTATTGGGCGGGTGGCGGGGACCCTAAACCTCCTTGGGACACAAACTTAGTCGCCTGCGCTAATTCTGATCACAATCACACTAATACAAAAATACAAAAACACTGTATATTACGTTTGTATTAGTGCTGATGTGACAGAGGGTGTAGGGGTTAACTAGCGGTGATCAGGAGGGGATCAGGGGGGATCAGGGGCTTAAATCTTTATTAGGGGGGGGTGGTGGGTAATTCAAGTGGAAAAAGGGGGGTCGCAAGCGCTAGACCTGACCACAAATCACACTTATACGGGTATATAGCAAAATGCTATATACTGTATACGGTGTGTGTTATGGCAGGGGGTGTAGGGGTGATCAGGGGGGGGTCAGGGGCTTAAATCTTTATTGGGCGGGTGGCGGGGACCCTAAACCTTCTTGGGACAGAAACTTAGTCGCCTGCGCTAATTCTGATCACAATCACACTAATACAAAAATACAATAACACCGTATATTGCGTTTGTATTAGTGCTGATGTGACAGAGGGTGTAGGGGTTAACTAGCGGTGATCAGGGGGGGGTCAGGGGAGATCAGGGGCTCAAATCTTTATTAGGGGGGGGTGGGGGGTAATTCAAGTGGAAAAGGGGGGGTCGCAAGTGTTACACCTGTTCACAAATCACACTTATACAGGTATATAGGTATATGCTATATGCTGTATATAGTGTGTGTTGTGTCAGGTGCTGTAGGGGTTAATCGGGGGGGCGATCGGGGGTGAAATGTGCCTATCTAACTGTGTGTGGGTGTGCTTGGTGCAGTACTCACAGTAAGATGTGCTCTCCTCTCACGCTGGATCCAAAAAGACCGTTGTGGGGGGAGGGCACATCTCCTCTAAGCCTGTGTTTACATTTCACAGGCTTAGAGGGAGATCTGATTGGGCAGGACCGATCAACAGGTCCAGACCAAAAATGATTGGCCTGGACCTGATGACTGATCGGTTCTGAACCCAATCGAGCCATCGGTGTCGGCGGGCACGCGCGGGAGCGCGCACAGGACCGGCAGGAAGTAGCGACGTAGACCTACGTCACTCTGCCTGGCCGGGGCCGACTGCCGCAGTAAATATACTGTGCGCAGTCGGCAAGTGGTTAAGAAATGGCTTTCTTCTTGCCACTCTTCCATAAAGGCCAGATTTGTGCAGTATACGACTGATTGTTGTCCTCTGGACAGAGTCTCCCACCTCAGATGTAGATCTCTGCAGTTCATCCAGAGTGATCATGGGCCTCTTGGCTGCATCTCTGATCAGTCTTCTCCTTGTATGAGCTGAAAGTTTAGAGGGACGGCTAGGTCTTCGTACAGGACGGCAGTGGTCTGATACTCCTTCCATTTCAATATTATCGCTTGCACAGTGCTCCTTAGGATGTTTAAAGCTTGGGAAATCTTTTTGTATCCAAATCTGGCTTTAAACTTCTCCACAACAGTATCTCGGACCTGCCTGGCGTGTTCCTTGTTCTTCATGATGCTCTCTGCGCTTTAAAAGGACCTCTGAGACTATCAAAGTGCAGGTGCATTTATACAGAGACTTGATTACACACAGGTGGATTCTATTTATCATCATTAGTCATTTAGGTCAACATTGGATCATTCAGAGATCCTCACTGAACTTCTGGAGAGAGTTTGCTGCACTGAAAGTAAAGGGGCTGAATAATTTTGCACGCCCAATTTTTCCGTTTTTTATTTGTTAACAAAGTTTGAAATATCCAATAAACTTCGTTCCACTTCATGATTGTGTCCCACTTGTTGTTGATTCTTCACAAAAAATTACAGTTTTATATCTTTATGTTTGAAGCCTGAAATGTGGCAAAGGGTCACAAAGTTCAAGGGGGCCGAATAATTTCGCAAGGCACTGTATATATTAAATTGGGGTTAAGAGTTCCACATTTTAAGCAAAAAAATAATTATTGCCTGTCCATTGAGAGTACGGAGCTTCAAATCTAAATGATCTGTTTATCCATTTTATATATACTTCTACCAAGAGTACTTACCTAAATGATCCTACAGGCTTCCCTACACCCTATCTCTGTTCATTCCCCTTTAGTCAGGTACTGTTGCAAAATAATTATTCCACTTTTTATTACAAAGTTTCTTAACTTCATGATTGCTGTAAGAGGCTATTGAGTCATGTATACCTCTCATGGGGAGCTTTTTCCCCGAGACCTTGCCCACCAGGGAGGCTTTCCATGATTAGGCTTAATTTCCTTTCAGCATGCTGACATTCAGCTTTCATTTCCTCAGTATAATTCATTATTTGTCTATAGGAAAAATTTAACTTATTAGATATGCCCAAGTTCTCCTTTATATCTTCAAATGAAGTCATTTTAACTTTCTCATCTAAAAAATTTTGCAAAGGAGGCAAAACATCTTCCTACCTGTTGGTCACAACTGTTATGCATTAAGCCTGGGTCAAACCTTGATTTGCCTTTTAAATGGCATGTAATATGAGTGTTCCAATCTAAACTGAAGGTGGTGCCAAAGTGAAATCCAAGCTTTCAGAATGTCTTTCAAAAAGGGAATCTACAATAAGTGCTGGGCATTCAAATTTTTTTTTTTTTGCAAGTAAAAGAAAGAATAAAGAGAACCCCTCTGTTGTTCTAAATTCAACAAGATTCTTGCTATTCAAAGTGGAACTTTAGTCAGAAAATGAGGTCCTGCTATCATTAGCAAAATATGGACCAAGGCACCTAAGCTATGTGAACATGTCATTACAAATATGCCTAAAAATGATTGCTAAATTAACCAACACATGTAAATACTGCTAAGTTTGGCCTGGGCATCTAGTCATTAATGACCTTGGTTCACAAAAGGGGTAAAAAGCTAAGTTGTTAAAGGGGACTTTTCCATGGGGTCTGCCATTTCTGACTTCTTATGGTGCTCGTGCTGGATATCTGTCTCTAATGTTGTTACTCTGGCTTCAGTACCTTAACCACTTCTGGACCGGAAAGGATTTGCCCCCCTAATGACCAGGCCATTTTTTGCGATTCGGCACTGCGTTACTTTAACGGACAATTGCGCGATCGTGCGACGCTGTACCTAAATAAAATTGATGTCCTTTTTTTCCCACAAATAGAACTTTCTTTTGGTGGTATTTGATCACCTGTGCGATTTTTATTTTTTGCACTATAAACAAAAAAAAAAGAGCGACAATTCTGAAAAAAACAAAACAATATTTTTCACTTTTTGCTATATAACATTCCCAAAAAAAATAAAAAATTTAAATCATTTTTTTTATCTTATTTATCAATTTGTATTCTGCTACATATTTTTGGTAAAAAAAAAAATCCCAAACAGTGGATTTTTTATTGGTTTGCGCAAAAGTTATAACAAAAGTTATAACAAAGTCTACAAACTAGGGGAAAGATTTATGTCATTTTTATTTTTTTATTTTTTTTACTAGTAATGGCGGCGATCTGCGATTTTTAGCGGGACTGCGACATTGCAACAGACAGAGCGGACCCCTAACTGACATTTTTGACCCTTTTGGGGGTACCAGTGACATTACTACAGTAATCATTGCTAAAAATATGCACTGTTACTGTAATAATGACACTGGCAGGGAAGTGGTTAACCTAGGGGTGATCAAAGGGTTAATTGTGAGCCTAGGGAAGTGTTTTCTAACTGTGGGGGGAGGGACTTGTGTAATGATCATAGAGACCTGTGATCCTATGTAGAAGGATCACAGGCGCTCTGCGATCATTTCAGAGAGAAGAATGGTCAGCTGTCTTTACATCAGGAGACCGTCCTTCTCTCTCAGCGGAGAGCGATCGTGGATGGCCGGTGGCTATTGGTGCCGCCGGTCCAGTGGATCGGCACCCCCACTGCCTAGTGGGGGTGAGAGCGCGCTGCCCCAGGAGTGCTGCCATGGAACAGCGTACAGGTATGGCGATTCGCGCAGCTGAGCCAGCCTGCCGCAGTATATATGCGGCGGATGGTCAGCAAGTGGTTGAGGAGTCTAAGTATAAAAAAGTGCAGCATATATTTTTCTGAAATACCTCAACTGTAGAAAAAACAATACTGCATTATGGCCACTAGATGGAGCTGAGGATCATAGGAGATAATTAAATTACCAGCAACGGGGTGATAATATGTTGTGCCTGTGTGAATTTTGAGGACATTCGCACAGGTAATTCTTATTACATAGACCCCCTAAGTGAACAAGCATTTCAGTAAGGACTTATGACTATTATCTGTCTCCCTTGACCTGCATACTTGCTCTGTAAGTTACAAAGTATAAAAACCAGAGTGTTGGTATAGCAGTCAGGCAACTAGTATTTTCCAAAAGACGTCAGTAATGGCAGCGCCCAGTTCCCTCTGGAACTGTTGACTGTAAGATCTCCTTTCACCTGCCAGAAGCATGAGGTTAGCTAGGCATTGCATGGATCTGTAGTGCCTCTTATTTATTACACAATAACTGTTGGTCATAAATATAAAACTAAAAAAAAAATACATATAAAATGATTATTTTTTTCAATCAGGTAAAAGTTTATTGAGATGTCACAAATTTGTACAAACAGACATTAAAAGTAAATCAAGATATCAATCAATTCAGCATACCAGTCAGTGCTGTATCTTGGCCTAGCCCGACAATGCCCAGGCCTAGGGCGGCACTTTACAGGGGGCAGCAAAAAAGCTGCAACCCGCATGGAAAAAAACAGCCTTCTCCTGGCTCCCGCACGAAAAGGGTCCCCGCCAGCTTGTGCTACACTTTTAGTATAGTGCCAGTCTTATGGGGCGAATTGGGCCGGAGGGCAGGGTCCAGGAGGCAAGTCAGTCTGCCACCCCCATAAAGCAGTCACACTGCTACCTGTTGGTATGATAATACCGGCCGGTGAGGACATTCAGGCAGACCACAGGCCACTGACCACACTTAATACAACTGGCCCGACGGCCGCCAATGCTAATAAGTGTGGCACTGCAGCCAAATGCTCCGCCTACCCTCCTCCGCCACCCGAGGTATGGCAGGCATCATGTCAATAATATAATTTAATTTATTTAAACATCCTTGTCCTTGAGCGAGCATTCTGAATTACATCATATACAATAAAGTCTTTTAATTGTATATGATGGCAATAATATTTTGGACCTGCTTACCTCTATATGTGCTATCAAAATATGTCACTGGATTAATAAGGTTACTCCTTTCTTTTAGGATATTTGGACTTGTGTTTGCTGCCACTGATTATTTCACTTATTTATATAATGACTTTGGATTTACTAGTCATTATACAAATACGTGAAATAATCCTATGATTACAATCAGTGGCAGCAAACACAAGTCCAAATCGCTTAAAAGAAAAGAGTAATCTTACTAATCCCATGACATGAGGCTGTACTAATGGGCACTGATAAGGCTGCACTGATGGCCACTGTTGAGGTGGCACAAATAAGCTGCACTGATGGGGCTGCACTGATAAGGTAGCACTGATATGCTGCACTGATGGGCACTGATATGCTGCACTGATGTGCGCTAATAGGCTGCACTGATGGGCACTAATATGCTGCTCTGATGGGCACTGATGAGGTGGCATTGGTGCGTACTGATAAACTGCACTGATGGGCACTAATGAGGCAGCAATGATAAGGGAGCACTGGTATTCTGCACTGATGGGCACTGATGAGGCTGCACTGATGGGCATGAGGCAGCAATGATGAGCTTCACTGAAGGGGCTGCACTGATATGCTGCCCTGATGGGCACTGATATGTTTCACTGATGGGCCACTAATGGTATTGTACAATAAAATAACTTTAGTGAAACTTTCACTGAAAATGTGTGCTGGATAAACCTTTGCGCTAATATCATGTGACATAAAAAAATGAAAATTACCACTGTTTCCTGGTGTTTTTAGCCCTTAATACATCAACACTCACTAGGTTGTGAGTGATATATATATAATGTATATTTTGATTATATGGTTTCATTATATTGTCTTCTATTATATATTTTTTTTATTAGGATTGTTAAGTCCCCTTATGATGTTTTTTTTCTCTGGGGTGGGATGCCTCATGTCCGTATATCCAGCTATTGCTTTTTCTTTACTTTTGTGTTATGTTGGGATTTGATGTGTGCTTTTTGCCTCTACCTTTTTATATATATATATATTTTTGTCTTTGTGGGTGTCCCTGGGCACTCATAGCCCTGTTCTGTAATTTTTTCTTGGCACCTGTGTCTTTCGTTTTTCTGTTTTGTTTTTTTTCTGGGACATTGTGGGTGTTCCAATATGCCGCCTGGGTTTGTTTTCTTGTTCCTACCAGTAATTACATCACTGCAGGTGTATTGCTGCTAGTGCATGGTAATAAGGGAACTTCCAGTTCTCCCGTCTATGATGTCATCGGCATAAGTGGGAGTGACTACAGGAAATACTTGTTGCTGTCAGATATGTGGAGCGTCCCACAATCTTATCCATGCCTGTTTTTGTACATTTTTTGTGGCGGGACATGGGGGATGAAGGGGCTAGGGCGAGACCCTGAGTGATCATCTATAAAAGGAGCTGTATTGGGATAATGCGGATTGGGACCCTGGCGTGTGGCTGGATTTTTTGAAGATATATTACTGTTTTAATGAGTAATAGTAGGTGAATCTTTATGTCATTTTGAAAAAAAATATATATATATATTTATTATGTCTCGTGCTGAGTATGTTTTTTTTAATTTCAGCTGCCTATCTTCAAGTGTGAATCCTAAAGAAGAAAACTCTTGCAAAACCCTTTGATTCCACATGCTTGTCAGCACATTGTTGTAATACTGTCATGTTGACTTGACACAATTTTTATATTTTTTACATGCTTTTGAGCAGATGGTGCTACTTTTTAACGTAAAAAAATAAATATAGACTTTAAGGAGTTAAGCCTCGTACACACGCACCGATTGTTGGCCGTGAATTTTCGGCCAACGTCCGATCGGCCAATTGTCAGCTTGTTAGTATGATGCTTCCGACAACCGACTGTGACTTTTCGGCCGAACAAAATCTGGTGTGCATGCTATAAAATTTTTGTTGGCCGTCAACAGAACGGCCGATTTTCCGTCAGTCAGTACAGATTTCGGCAGACAAAAATCAGATGAGCAAGACTGGGCATGCTCAGCGAAGAAAAAACACAGTAAACAAGCACATGACATCACTTCTGAAGTTGGTTTTTGTTGGCCGAGAAAATTCGTGTGCAGTCTAGAGCACATTTCATCCAACACAACAACACTGGACAAAAGACGGCCGATCGGTCGGCCAACAATCAGTGCGTGTGTACGAGGCTTTAGGTTCCTTTTGTTTATGTATATTTTTTTCCTGTTGTTTGGCACTTATAAAGTCCCCCTTTCCTTCCCTGGTGTGTAGAGGGGGTCCACTGTTCCCTTCTCGAGGGGCAGTTTTTTCCCCTCTATTTTCCCTCCCCTTTTTGGTACAAAAGTTTGTGTGGAATGGTGCCACAGTGTGGATATATTGAGTGTAATGCTCTGCTCGCACACTTATGCCCCGTACACACGTGCAGATTATCTGAAGACTTTTGTCTTCAGATTTACCTTTTCTATGTAGTGCAAGGGCCTGCCGGATTGCATACAAATTGAAAGTGTTTAGGTTTGACCTCATATTATATGGTTTTGGTAAGTCTACAGACAAAAGTCTTCAGATAATCTGCACGTGTGTACGGGGCATAACACTTTATTTTTAACTATCACCATTTTATTCACCAGGGTCTCTGCTTTCAGAATATATACAGTATACTGTTTGGGAGGCTATAGCCGGCTATTGTATTGACAGCGGGGAACCTTTATCTACAATGAGTGTGTGGACGGAGGAATTAAGTCATTTTTTTCTTTGTTTAACCCGCTGGTTGAACAAATAAAAAATGAATCATCCATGGGCTGCTTTAATTATTACAAAGCTGCTTTAATTTGTCTTTTATATCTACCTGGAGTTTGGCTTTATTCTTGATAGCTATTCTTTTTGCAAAAACCTGAATTACAAAAACTGGTAAGTGGCAAAGTGTCATCTTTTGGTGTAAAAAAAAAAATGTTAAAATTGTTTGCGTTCCCTGTCCATTTTCCCTTAAAATATATCCCTTAATGACAAACTTGGAAGGGGCTGTTCTGGATTATCTCTGTTAAGTGATTGTGGATTAAACCCCCTTTTAGCCATGAAATAAATGTGTAAAAGTCTGCCAACTTTAAACAATGCTTTTCACTGTTAGGTTGTCAAATTGCTATTATTGTGCAGCTCAACTTCAGAAGTGCTCAGTGGTTTTAATGGAGCTCTTATTGAAATTATTAACACTTAGTTCTAATAAAACAGCTGGAGGTTCTGAGAAATTAAAGCACATAAAGAACTTTCAGTGAAAAAAGAACAGGGGCTGTGAGATTTTCACTCTTTACCTCCCGTGCGTGCTGCTGAATCAATGAACGATCTCCAAACATTGCTTTGATGCAACATTTATCAGCCCCACCAAGCCCGATTCTCAACACTCTTTACTGTGGCTAATGGCCATCAAGATGTCTTAATTGCTAATCAACTTTTCTCAAGCTAGCAGGTGTTTGGAGGCATTTCACACTTATTAGCAGAATAGCTTTGCAAAGGGGCAAGCATGGCCTTTTTATCCTACAGAAAAAGTGCAAGGATTACTTACAAGATGAATGGATTTAATCAAAGTGCATTTTCATCGGCAATCCAGGAGGATGGAGAAAAGGGAGAGAAAAGCCTGATTTTGGCATGGGATCTCATTTGGCTATAAAGGCCATGCATGGAGAGTCAGATGTCATACGGGCTGCACAATAATCAAACTGATGTCTTTTCTTTGGTTTAATATATATATAAAAAACGTTTTATACTTTGAAGTCTTGGATTGACCATGGACACAAGAGGGTAGATGTAATAAACTTGCATATTGATTGCAATGTTAAGCTCTGACAATCTTTCTTGACCATGGCATTGATCCATTAAGCTGCACTTTAAGCTAAACTCCAGGAAAACAGCTAAATACACAGACAGCATGCATATAAAGAAACTATTTTACCGACCAAATTATTTGTCCCCATCCAGTCCAGAGATTTATATAGTCCACCTAGGTAGGTGGCACCACTTAAAGTTAAGGAATACATAGGGATCTTTAGCCATCCAGTGCTTGCTAACTGGAAACTGAAAGAGAAGGCTCAAATTGCTAAATTCAATTTTTTTGCCCACTCTGCTCCCTCCTCCTATCAGCTTTTTTATTGTTGACACAATTACATGCAGCACACCTGTAGCAATGCTACAACTTAACCAACCCTGCAGCTTGCACCATTATGCTAAATAAGAAGGAGCTTGCGCCGTGGAGTGACAGCAGTGACCCGTGTAGATTCCCCACCCCATCCCTCCTCTGCTCTCCTACACAAATGTGCAGCAGGGGTTCTGTGAGGCTGCTGGGAGAGTAGTGCAAGGTGCACAGAGTACAGGGTTGAGGGGTATGCTTTGTCCTGAGTCCACAGTTAAGGGTTGCGCTACATAAAGAGTGCAGAGCTCAGGGGTGCGTTATGTACTGAGTGCAGGCTTGAGGGGTGCGCTACATACATAGTGCAGGGTTGAGGGATGTGCAACATAAAGAGTGCAGGGTTGAGGGGTGCACTATATACAGAGTGCATGGTTTAGGGGCGCTCTACGTACAGAGTGCAGGGTTGAAGAGTGCCCTACGTACAGAGTGCAGGGTTGAGGAGTTCACTACATACTGAGTGCAGGGCTGAAGGATGTGCTTTGTACAGATTGCAGGGTTGAGGAGCGCGCTACATACTGAGTGCAGGACTGAGGGATGCGCATTGTACAGAGTGCAGGGTTGAGGAGTGCACTATGTACTAAGTGCAGGGTTGAAGAGTGCACTACGTACATAGTGCATGGTTGAGGAGTGCACTACGTACAGCGTGCAGGGTTGAGTGGCGCTCTACGTACTGAGTGCAGGGTTGAGAGGTGCGCTATATACCCTGGAAATAACCCAGGTTTCACTTACCTGTGTAGGGGCTGCCAGTCTCAGTTCCAGAGCACACTAACAAAGTTCAGGCTCAGTCTAGGGGTGTCTTTTTAAAGATTTATTGCAGTACTTTAACACAGGCGGGTGGAGGGATGAGGGTGCAGGATACTCCAAAAGACATGCAGAAATAGGAGTGCACATTTTCAAGCAAAGTTCCTTAAAAGCAGTATTGTTGGAAGTAAAGGAGACAGCCAGCTGATCTGAGACTCAGTCACAGTACATGAAGAAACCTCTGTTTTCTTACCCTTAAAGTATAAGCACCCCTGGAGCTCTAGGTAAGGTCCTGCATACAACGTCCCAAGATAGTTCCCAACCAGTTTCTCTTTGACACTCTTCAGTGAAAAGTTCCCTATTCCAGCTGAGCTTTCACAGGCACTGTCTTTCATCAAGTTTCCTTAAGTCCAAGTTCCTCCAGGGCCCTCACCCAAGCACATGCTGAGGCCTGATAACAAAACCTCTTCAGTTACATAGGCTGCCTCCCAGGGGGCAGAAGCCCCAGGAGAGAGAGGCTGAACAGTCCATCACATACATTTATCTTCTCCCAAGGCCCACGCCTTCTGGGCCTACCTCCCAGGGATTGGCGGAGGTTAGATAAATATTCATAACCCCATGGCTAACTTCCATGATGTAGCTCAGAAGTCCACAAACCCCGGGCTGTGGACCAGTGCCGGTCTGTAGCTTGCTGGGGACCGGGACTTGTGTTGAGGGGTGGGCAGCAGGCGAGTGATCAAGCACAACCTGCACTTCTACCCTCCAACCAACAGAGGGCACCTGCTCCCCTTCTCCCTGCATCTCTTTATGGCTAGAAAGATATTCACAGTGGCCTTAACAGATGCTCCCACTCACACTACAAGACTTCCAGTGAGTTCACATCATTGGGAATTGTTCTCTATGCAAGATCCCCCACCCTTCCCCCAGATAACAGGCTGCACCTTTAATTATTTTAGCTCACTAATTTATATTTCACTAATGATCTCTATGCTCCTATAAGTTCATTACTGAATATAGAAACATTCACTGTAGAATTAGCAAATACCTTATGTGTACATAGGCTCTTTACAAGGTGCGTGCCAAGCCACAACTAATTAATGCAATGGAACCATTCTAATCAGTGCGACTCAACGTTCCTTTACTACTTTGGAGCGACTTTATCATGACTTGCATTGACTTCTGTCAATGAGCAAGCCCCAATGAAGTTGAGCAGAATGTTTGCTTTTAAAGTCGCGCAACTTTGAAGCCCCATAGATGTGAACCGGCACTTAAGAATTGTTAGGGATTGTTTTACTCTTCAGTACTCTCACCACCCCCCCAACAACTGCCACTCCACTCTTCCGTAAACCCGGGCCCTGATTCCGGGGAAGTTGGGTGTTCGCTGATTTAGCAGGTACAATTACTTTTTTACCCCTTCCAACCATAAAAACCAAGTGCTGTATTACCGAAAAAATTGAATATGTATAAATTCCTGGTTGTTGCATTAGAAGCTAGAGCAGGACAACAAAACAACACTCCTACACCATGGATGCCAAAAGACAAATTTAGCGAGGGAATTTGCATTTAGCAAGGGAACCTTCCCCAGAGCTTAGTGAAAGCGGTGCAATTTCGCTTTGCATAGAATAACCAATCACATGCAAGGAAAATAAAAGAAAAAACAGTATTTTTGCTCTCACATTTTTGGATGATGGAAGTAAGCACAGCTTCACCTTATTTAGTAAGGTATGGGGAAAAGCCCTTGCAAAGTGAACAGCCCATTTGCTTTTATTAAATCAACCCCTAAGTTTTCCTTATCTTGCCTTAATGGGAACATGAAACAGCCACCTGCAGGCTGGGCCTGTGCTGTAAATAAGGGGCTCGGGACTCCATAGTTGCCTACTGGGACATAATGGAATAAGCTGTACAACTCTCAAGCTTTCTTAAACTAAAGATTTCTTTTCAGTTTGTAAGTGGCAAGAATACTTTTTGTTTAAAGCAGAGCTCCACCCAAAAGGGGACGTGCCACTTATTTTCTTCCTCCCCCTCCACCGACACATTTGGCACCTTTCGGGAGAAAGGGGGAGTGGGTATCTGGTTTTGATAGGTATCCACTCTCTCTTCCGGCTGACTTTGCCACGGCAAACTCAACCAAAGATTCGGACCCCTTCCTCCTCCTCCACCCCCCCCCCCGCAAGGCTATTTACAAAGCGCAGCGTGCTTTGTGCATGCGCAGTAGGGAGCCAGATGTGAAGCTGCAAGGTTTCACTGTCGCTTCCCTTACCCAAGATGGCGGTGGCAGAGCCGATTGAAAAATCAGCTTGGGTGAGAATACCGCTGGATTCGTGGACAGGTAAGTGTCCTACTATTAAAAGTCAGCATCTACAGTATTTGTATAGCATTTGTAGCTGCTGACCTTTCATTTTTTCTGAAGGAGCCTGAAGCTCCAAGGCAATGCAATTTTGAATGTTTCTCTTTTTTCATTCCTGTAGATCTATCTTGCCATTAATGAAGACATGGTAGTTCTGTAAAGAAGATGAAAGCAAGATCCAGAAAGTAAGACATCTGCCTACAGATTTACAATTAGGACCGATGTTCTGCCAGTCTTATGTTTGTGTGTATTTACAGCTCTGGCTAAGTGACATCTTGTGATCTATAAAAACACAGAACATGACATTCTTTCTCCACGTACGTAATGGCCTATGTTACCTAGGTACATCGTTTCCTGCAGTAATGCTGTCAGGTTATGTCTTGCAAAGACTGATAGCTTTCATAATAACTGGGTTATATTTAGCTCAACCAGCATGACAAGCTGAGATGCTACAATTATTTGGAGGAATGGGTAAGCGTTCTTCCCCAGAGGCTTTTTTCCCACTATAAAATACCCAACTGTTTTCAAACTGGTAAAATGTCATTGTACACTTAAAGCTGAACTCCAGGCCCAAAATTTTTCATTTAAATATATTCTTCAATAGCCACAAATGAGTGATGACATCATCACTGTGATGTATATAGCCTTTGCAGAGAGCAGAGCTTTGGGAGGGACCAATAGCTCCTCCTACTACAGGCAGCCTCTAGAGAACTACAGGAGGGGGCGGAGACAAGACCAGTCAACCTGAACAAGTACAGAGAGCAGCAGTGATCAGTCTTTATTGCAGGAAAGACTTTTGCAAAAGAAAAGTTTCACACTGGAGTACTGCATAGATCTGGAAGAAATACAGCACACCAAGATTCAAGGAAAATACTCATGACTATTATTTATTTGCTTATCCTGGAGATCAACTTTAAAGTGAAGTTCCACTAAAAAGTGGAACTTCCACTTATTTGTCTCCTTCCCCCCCCCCCTCTTTTCGGAGGGGGGAGGGGAGCGGATACCTGTTTTTGACAGGTACCCTTTCCCCACTTCCGTCGGACCTCACCGTGGCAAGGTATGTCAGAAGTTTGGCCCCTCCCTCCTCCTTCCTCTGCTTCTGGGTCAGTAAGAGAACGCAGCGAGCTACAAGCATGTGCAGTAGGGGCCCGGCCATGAAGCCACAAAGCTTCACTGCCAGGTTCCCTCTTCCACAATGGCCGTGGTAGCATCCGACAGCCAATGGAAACATTGGCTGCGGTGTCGACATCGCTGGACTCCAGGACAGGTAACTGTCCTAATATTAAAAGTCAGCAGCTACAGTATGTGAAACTGCTGACTTTAAATTTTTGGAAGGGGGGGGGGGGCGCAGAACACCGCTTTAACTGAAAGACTTTAAAGGATAAGTCCAGCCTAACACTAAAATCCCTGCATCTATAGACCTCCACAATCTAACACTAACCTATCTAGCCCTGTAAAGAAGAAATCAGTATACATACCTTTTTTGAAGCCGATCCGACCCGATCCCATGCTGAGCTGTCAGCCACGGCTTCACTGTGCAGAGGACACATCCGACAACGGAAGCCCCATAGTAAGTCTGTGGGTGAAGTCACTCCCCATTCATTTCACAACCGTTATCGGCCGTGTCCTCTGCGGAGCTTCCGCCGCTGGAGACCGGGTCGGATCGGCTTCAAAAAAGGTATGTATACTGATTTCTTCCTTATAGGGCTAGATAGGTTAGTCTTAGATCATGGGGGTCTATAGATGCAGGGATTTTAGTTTTAGAGTGGACTTATCCTTTAATACATCAAATAATGAAATCTGGAGCCTATTTGTGGGATAGTCAGCCACCACTGTTTTAATGTAACCACTTATCTGAGTGGTTACATTCAAAGAGAGACAATGACTTACCCTGGACACAGACAGTGGGGTTGATTTATTAAAACTGGAGCACACTGTGCATGGTAGCCAATCAGCTTCTAACATCAGCTTGTTCAATTAAGCTTTGACAATAAAACCTGGAAGCTGATTGGTTTCTATGGAGAGCTACACCAGATTTTGCAGTCTCCAGTTTTAGTAAATCATTGTGCTCCCAGGGTTGGCATTGCTGCAGAGTTCTGGCCGAAGTGGATCCACCACTTTGTCTGTGGCTTATGCCCCGTACACACGTGCAGATCGTCGGCCGAACGATCGGCCGTCTTTTGTCCAGGGCTGTCGTGTCTGTTGAAAAGTGCAAAAGACTGCACAAGAATTTTGTCTGCCGACTACAGCCGACTGCAGAAGTGATGTCATGTGATGGTTAACTTTCCCTGTGTTTTTTCTTTTCTGAGCATGCCCAGTCTTGCAAATCTGCTGTCTGTCGGCCGAATTCTGTATTGACTGGCAAACAATCGGCCGCTCTGGTGTCGGCATACAAAAATTTTAATGCTCGCATGACAGATTATTTTCGGCCGAAAGTGCGCTGTCGGCTGTCGGAAGCATCATACTAACAAGCAGAAAATCGGCCGATCGTTCGGCGGCCGAACATTTTCAGCCGACAATCTGCACGTGTGTACGGGGCATAAGGCACAGTGTTGCATTGTCCAGAGGCAATATTTAAAGCCAGCCTTACGTGGATCGAATTCAGCTGGTTCAGCACAGCATGAGTTTGCCAGCAGATTTCAGCCAATGAATTCAGCTGAAACCTGCTGCTCGGCTGTGTACAATCACACAGAGTTCTGTGCGTATAAACACACAGAACTCTGTGTACATAGGAACAGCGATCTGGCAGCTGCTTCTTCCCAAAAATCAAGAAGAAAAAACAGCCAGATTAGTAAGTAAAACCAGCACACATTACACTTGTTAGGCACACAGTTACCCCTTGATTAACCCCTTCCCAGCCAGTGTCATTAGTACAGCGACAGTGTATAGTATTAGCACCGATTGCTGTATTAGTGTCAATAGTGATGTCAGTGTCGGTTAGTGACCCTCCCAGCCAATATCTCTTAGCGCCAGATTAGATGCCACCTATTACAGACACACTATGTCATTCATTATCATCATTACAGTATACCGTCTATAGCTGTATAAATTCCAGTATATATACCAGTTTGTAAATCCTATAACTTTTGCAAAAAGCAATTAATATACACTTATTGGGATTTTTTTTTTTACCAAAGACATGTAGCAGAATACATTTTGGTCTAAATTTTTGAAGACATTTGATTTTTTTATTTTTTTTATTGAATATGTTTTATAACAGAAATATTGTTTTTTTTTGTTTTTTTGTTTTTTTAATTTTTGGTCTTTTTTTCATTTATATAATACATTTTTTTAAAACTAGTGATTAACTACCACTAAAAGTAAGTTCTATCTGTGTATAAAAATAATATAAATTTGGGTACATTGTTGCATGACCGAGCCATTACCCATCAAAATAGCGCAGTGCTGAATAGCAAAAAATACCCTGGTCATGAAGGGAGTTAAACCTTCCAGAGGCCAAATGGTTAAACTTTTTACATTTGTTCAGTTTCTTCCTGATTTTTCCTAAAAGTCTTCATGGGCATTTTTTTTCTTCATCTGAAGAGGGGGAAGAGGGGCTTTTTTAGCTAAGCACACCCTCCTGCCTGCATGCCCAAGCTAGAGGGAGGTGGATTCCAGAAAGTCAATGTTACTTGAATCATCTCCTCAATATGGCTGCAGCTAGAAATACTAGGGGATGTCTTCCAAAGTGATTTCTCAACAGAATAAAGCATGGAGTTATGGATGGATAGGCAAGTTTGCTCTGAATATTAAATATAAGTTAAATAGCATTTTCAGTTTGTGGTTTTCGTCCACTTTAAAGCCACTGTGGGGTTTGAGCAGGAATACTTGCCCACTGTAACATACAGTATGTTCTCTAATAAAGAAATAATACACTTCCCTAGGTGCTATGCTAATGAGAAACACAATGCACACAGTTCATTGTTATATTGTGAATATTCATGGTACTTCCAGCATTTCAACAAATGTAAGGGTGATAGAGAGGAGTGACATTACGGAAGGGATGAGTATGGAGTTAGAATCCGTATGGATAGAACTCCATAGGGAAGGAGAAAAGGGAAAAGTAATTGTGGGGGTTTGCTATAGGCCACCTAAACAAGGGGAGGAGGTAGAGCTGGAATTTTTAGCACTATTGGGTAAAGTGGCAAAACTAGGATCAGTCATCATATTGGGGGACTTCAATTATCCCGACATTGACTGGGAAGAGGGGACTGCACACTCACAGAAGGCTGTCTATTCATGGAAACCTTACAGGATAATTACATGTCACAGTTGGTAGACTCTCCGACTAGGGAAAACGCAGTCCTGGATCTATTGATCACTAACGACCCAGACCTAATCTCGGAGGTAGGAGTCCAGGACTACTCTAGCGATCACAGGATGATCACATTTAGCGTAGATAACAATATAACAAGGCAAGTGGGGAACATAAGAACCCTAAACTTCAGAAGGGCAAACTTTCCAAAATTGTACTCATTGATGGAAAGGGTAAACTGGGACCAAACCCTGGGATCCCTGACCACAGAGGAAAAATGGGAATGCTTTAGGAACATATTAAGCAAATGCATCTTGCAGTGCATTCCTATGGGAAATAAATTTAGAAGAGACAAAGTCAAACCTGGCTGGCTAAACCGTAGAAAACTTATTAGGGGAAAAAAATTGGCCTTCAGGAAATATAAATCAGAGGGCACAGTATCGGCTTTTGACCAATACAAGGAGGCAAATAAGAAAAGTAAACACGAAATCAAGATGGCTAAAATAAACTTTGAGAGACAAATAGCGGAGGATAGTAAAAAAAACTCAAAGAAATTCTTTAAATATATCAACAGCAAAAAAATTAGGGCAGAGCATATTGCACACATAATTAACGATGATGGGAGGATGGTTACAGAGGACACTGAAAAAGCAACCGTGCTGAATGCTTTTTTCTCGTCAGTCTTTACACAGGAAAAGGAGGGGTACACTGACCATGACTGTATGGTCAGTAGTAATACACAGGACTTGCCACTATGGCTTACAGAGGGTGAAATCAGGGAAAGGCTGGATAAACTTAACACAAACAAATCACCAGGCCCAGATGGCGTACATCAAGGTATCATCATCGAGTACTCAAGGAACTCAGTAAGGTTATATCTAGACCACTGTTCCTGATCTTTGCTGACAGTATTAGGACAGGAGATGTACCAAGGGAGTGGAGGAAAGCAAACGTGATTCCGATATTCAAAAAGGGTCAGAGGCATATACCGGGAAATTATAGGCCTGTCAGTTTGACATCGATAGTATGTAAACTTCTGGAGGGGATGATAAGAGACTATATCGTAGAGTTTGCTAAAGACAACAACATCATTAGCAGTAACCAGCACGGGTTTGCAAATGGGCGTTCTTGTCAAATCAATCTCTTAACATTCTACGAGGAGGTGAGCTGTGAGCTAGATAGGGGCAGACCAGTGGATGTGGTGTACTTGGATTTCGCTAAGGCATTTGATACAGTTCCCCACAAGCGCTTAATTTATAAAATAAGGTCTGCAGGTATCGACAGCAGGGTTTGCTCTTGGATACGGAACTGGCTAAAAGAGCGAGTCCAAAGGGTGGTAATAAATAGCGCATACTCAGACTGGTCTGAGGTAGTAAGCGGGGTCCCCCAAGGCTCAGTCCTAGGACCAACCTTGTTCAATTTATTCATAAACAGCATTGAGGACGGGATCAGGAGTTCGATATCAGTTTTTGCAGATGACACAAAATTGGCCAGGGCAATGACTGCACAGCATGAAGCAGATATCCTACAGGATGACCTGGACAAAATAACGGAGTGGGCAACGACTTGGCAAATTAGATTTAACGTGGAGAAGTGTAAGGTTTTGCACTTGGGGACTAGAAACATAAAAGCACAATACACATTAGGAGGGGAGCCCTTGGGGGAATCAAAAATGGAGAAAGATCTGGGAGTCTTGGTTGATGATAGACTAGGCAATAGCATGCAATATCAAGCGGCAGCTGCCAAAGCCAGCAGAATATTAGCATGCATAAAGAAAGGGATAAGTCTATAATCCTTCCACTTTATAAAACTCTGGTCCGACTGCATCTGGAGTATTCTGTCCAGTTCTGGTCGCCAGTCCTCAGGAGGGATGTGTTGGAGCTGGAGAGAGTCCAGAGAAGGGCAACTAAACTAATTAGGGGATTGGAGGACCTTAATTATGAAGAGCGTCTGCAATCGCTTGATTTATTCTCCCTGGAGAAGAGACGCCTGAGGGGGGACACGATAGCAATTTTTAAATATCTCAATGGGGAATAACAGCTTAGAAAAAAAGCTGTTCAATCGAAGGGATTGCATGAGGACTCGAGGGCATACAATGCGATTAGAGGAGAAGCGTTTTAACCTCAGGCAACGTGGGGGGTTCTTTACTGTTAGGGCTACAAGATTGTGAAATTCTCTACCACAAGAGGTGGTTTCTGCGGGTAGTATGGTGGCTTTCAAAAGACTCTTAGACGTACATCTCAAGGATCAGAACATTCAGGGGTATGTGAGATGATTACAGCCACACACACCTACACAGGTTGAACTGGATGGACTATTGTCTTTATTCAACCTCCCCTACTATGTAACTATGTAACTATGTAGCGCATGTGAAGCCCTGACAAACTACTTTTGTAGTTGGGATACATCAGATGCCTCCCATCACCATAAAGTTCCTGTGACAGTATTAGCCGTCACTGGGAGTGAAAGACTGATACTTAATGGTTTGATTTGCTTCAAGTGGGACAGTAATATTTGTCAGCTGTTTGATTCTGAACATTTTCATTGAAGGAGCGAATCACATTGGCTTCTGTTCCATGTTCTTCAATGTCAGAGACAGGCTTGCCCTGTTGTTTGTGTATTGAGATAATGTGTTATGTGTTAAGTCTGCCTGTTGTAAGGGGGGATGGGTGCGCTGATAGTGTGTTGAAGCTGCTCCCGGTATTCAGTGCTTTTGAATATAGATAAATGTATATGTGGTGTGGGGTGCGCTAAACAACAAATAAATAATGAATATATAACATATATCTATGTGTGAACCAAATCAACAAAAGTAAATATATATAACATATATCAATCTGTGAAGCCAATTAATAATGCAAATCAATTGGTGCATAAACATAAAAGTTCATAAGTGTCCATAAATATTTTGCAGGTGAGTAGAATTGTATTCTATCCGAATAATACGTGTATCCACCACCGAGTGAAATTCATCCTTACCAAACGGAAATAAATAAGGTGCAACTATATTTTCTTGTGCTGAAAAAATATCCAATCTCCTTGTGAACAAACACCACGTGTAAATCACCAAGAATTAGCCTCTTACCAGATGGTAATAGGTATGCACTTGTTCAGTGAAACCACCGCCTTGCTTCCTCTTTAAAATCCTGAAGTGGGATGTAGAACCGCTCTACCTTTCTTTCTCCACTAGATGGCAACGAGTACCAGCAAGAAACACAGCCTCATCCTTCTTTACAAGCTCACAAAACCACCGTGTATTAAAGGAAAAAAAAGGGCTAATAGTGTATTACCCTTGAGATTTATTCAAAAAACAGTTGATAATGCACTTACAATTAGATGTCTTGTATTCAGCATAAACATAGGCATACGAATTCCTGCAAAGGCTTGCGGCCGGCTGCAGCACGGACCGCAAGTTGTGTGTGACGTGTGCGCCTCCTAATCTGACCGGTTTCTTCCCATAGGACTTCTACTGAGACAGGAGTGTCTCAGAGTGTACCGCGACCTCGGCGCGACTTGCAGGGACTTCATATAATTAAAGTCAATGCAAGTCGCCTACAGGTCGCCCCAAAGTAGTACAGTACCCTTTTTCTAAGTCGGAGCGACTTGTGTCGCTCCTATTAGAACGGGTCCTGTACTATTCAATGGTGACCGACCGACCGACCGCGACTTGTCAGGCGACCAAGTCACCTGACAAGTCGCGCTAATGTGAATGGACCCTAATTGTGAAGTGGAAGGAAAATGATAAATGGTTTTAAAAAATGTTTACAAATAAATATCTGACAAGTGTGGCATGCATTTGTATTCAGCCCCTTTACTCTGATACCCCTAACTAAAATCTAGTAGAACCAATTGCTTTCAGAAGTCAATTAGAAAATAGAGTCCACCTGTCCAGACCTAAATCCAACTGAGAATCTGTGACAAGACTTGAAAATTGTTGTTCACAGACACTCTCCATCCAAACTGACAGAGCTTGGGATATTTTGCAAAGAAGAATGGGCAAAAATATCACTCTCTCGATGTGCAAAGCTGGCAGAGACATACCCAAAAATAATTGCAGCTGTAATTGCAGTGAAAGGTGGTTTCACAAATTATTGACTCAGGGGGCTGAATACGAATGCATGTCACACTTTTCAGGTATTTATTTGTAAAAAAATGTTGAAAACCATTTATCATTTTCCTTCCACTTCACAATTATGTGCCACTTTGTGTTGGTCTATCACATGAAATCCCAATAAAATACATTTACATTTTGTGTGTAACATGACAAAATGTGGAAACTTTCAAGGGTTATGAATACTTTTTCAAGGCACTGTATATGCTCTTATTGATTAGCTTTACAACTACTGATCAGTGATACTGGTAAGAGCAAACAAAAATGTATCAATCAGTTCCTGCTTCATGTGAAATAGAACATTGCGTTGTGTGCTGTCACAGAATAAAAAGGTGTCTCCACCATTGCAAGTCGGCCTGTAGGAGAGAAGAAGGCTCCCTATAGATCAGGATTAGTGCAGAATTTGTTCATTCCTTTGCTCAAATATGTTGTTTCTAGAAAACATTGTCTTTACCTTCTATGTCAAAAAATAATGAATATTTGATGAGCCCAGCTACATTGGTGGTCCTTTGACAAATTCTCTAATATTGAGCTGCCACATAATGATGTCATGAACGGGCACAAGCACAGTTAGGCATCTTTGCCTTCTGTTTTCAAGCAGCTTGTGCCACCATCGATACTATGAATTTTCCCAGGAACTGGAATCTTTTTCCGAGCGTGAAGGATGTCATTAATATAGCATAATGGATATTGTTAATTACAACCATTGTCTGCAGATTGCCAGTGCAGAGGTGAATCATATAGATTTGTTTTTCCTAAGCACATTAAATGATTTAGCTGCTGCCAATCAAGTTTTTGGACAGCCGCTTTGAACATACTGGTATGGGTGTGTTCCAAACAGCGATAATTGTTGGCAGCCAACGGCAGAAGACGAGCTGGAGTCTTTCTTGCTGCACCAAATGATATTCTGTCACTTCTGTAGCACCATTCAAACTCAGTCAGGTCACATCTTGTTTAAAAGGAATGTATATGTATATATATATATATATATATATATATATATATATATATACACAGTATATAGATATACGTGTATATCTACATCTATATCTATCTATCTATCTATCTATCTATCTATCTATCTATCTATCTATCTATCTATCTATATACATGTGTGTATATATATATATATATATATATATATATATATATATATAAAGTACAGTAAAACTGCAGGAAAGGGCACTGGGGGGCAAGCTAATGTCAATTTATTTTATTTTGTAATGTAATCCAATAGGATTACAATATATCAGCGTGTTTATGTGTTTTACTTTTCAAATTTGCCGCCGGTTCCACCCCCCTGCGAGCGTCACGTCGCAGGAGACGGAAGCCGGGGCACAGAGCATCCGGCTGCCGTATGCTGCAGGGACCCATCGCGGGATCCCGGGGACAAGGTAAGTACCCTCTACCAGGATCCAGCGATGCTCCCTGGCGGTACCCCGAGTGTGGCTCGGGGTTACCGCTAATGGCACTGAAATTTAACCCCGAGCCACACTCGGGAATACCGCTAAGGAGGTTAAAAGCTTAAAAGAGTAACTTCACTTTGTTGAGAAAAAAAACATTCCCCTCTGGGTGATCTCTGTACATTACAAGGATTATAACAAACTTTGTTGCAGATTCCTACCTTTTGTTATTCTGAAGAAATCACTGTTTGTTCCTCTGTGCCCCTGTGCTGAGTGGGTGTGGAGTGGTTTCATAATTATCAATCAGCTGCACAGCTGCAGGGCATTAATGAGGAAATCTGCTGGGCCTGCATCCCTTTAGACGTGTTCCTATTGGGAGTATCTAACCAAAAATGACATTTTTGTTGCAGGGGATGCCAAAAATCTGACTTGTATCTTAGTGCAGAATTCTGGGAAAATTGGTGAGCCAATCACACAAGCAGAAAATTATGTTTCTGGGGTGTGGTCAGTATACATTCTGTGTACAGAACAGCTCCAGGTTGACATATTGCTTTGCATTTTCTGAAAATTACAGTGGCTGCAGAATAAAAAGGAAAGGTAATTTTTAATAACATTCAAATACAATATGACTTGTGTTGCAATTGTATACGTTGTATTATTTTTTCTTTATTTGCTATTTTTTTTCCCCATGAAAGTGGAGTTGCCCTTTAAGTTTTAAATCTACTTTAAGGGCCTATTCACACATAACCATGCATTACAAAGCATAAAAATGCTCAAAATGTGCATTGCCCTCCACTGACGCACACTGACATGCATGTTGATGTGCGTAGACACACATTTCTATGCGCATTAAATTGCTTTGCATTTCACAGGCTACTTCCTCTGACTTCATATCTTTTTTCTATTTAAGGGTTGAGAGATGGAGTGAGAAAGAGAAGAATGGCAAACAGGATGTCTAGTATAACTGGCATAATCATTGTGACTGTACTGGCGATATTGAGGAGGAGGTGGCAGATGATTAGGCTGAGGCTAACCAAACAGCGCTATTAGGTCCCGTACATCTATTGCTCACAAAACATGACAGTCATGGACCTTATACCAGGATTTACAATGTCATCCTAAAAATTGATTTGTTTATACATGGATGTCCATTTCAAGGTAAGTCAATGTATGTAAACTAAAGGCCCGTACACACGTACCGATCGTCGGCATACAAACGTCGGTGGACGAAGGATCTGCCGATTGTACGCGTGTTAGTATGGTGCCTCCGACAGATGTCTGCGCACAATCCGCGGACAAAAGTCTTTCTTGCAAACATGAAAATTTTTGTATGCCGACACCAGAACGGCTGATTGTTCGCCTGTCAGTACACAATAGGGCCGACACACAGCTACAAATCCCAACACGCATGATCAAACCAAATGAGTTCCCGGAAGAATTTTCTCTAGTAAACTCAACATTTTATTCAGAAAGAACTTTCGGCTCGCGGAAGTCCAAGAAATATGTGAAATGCGGAGCACATGCTCATCTTGATAAATGTGAGAAGAAGGAAGATGCTGCTCATAATGCCATACTTTTCTAATAAAAAGGCATGTGTTCTGTTATGATGAAGATAATGTTTGTCTATTCTATCTGTTCTATCAAATTTTAGAATTAAATAATTTGAACTCTTCACCATTATTTTTGTATTTTCACACCAAAGATCTAACTATTGATATGACCCTTTATTCTTGTATGAATTAATGTCTAAAACATATTTTTCAGGTTATGCACAATATTAAACATGTTAACAAATTCTGATAGGCCATTTTTTATTTTCATTTTCTTTATTTTTTGGATCTCAGCAAAAAAAAAACAAAGCAAACATCAATACTTTCCGTATAATAAACTAAACATAAAAAAGGTCCATTTGGACAAAATTAAACTAGAAACTGGCAAACAGGGGTAAAATAAATAATAGGGGGTTGCAAAAATTAAAGTTGCTGGTAACTGAAATCAGGTTGCCATGAGGGCAGGTTTGGATCCTGCTGGCCATATTGCCACTGGCCATGTGGCATTTGGCGAGGTGGTGGGTGTTGTGGAGGTGGAGGTGGAGGGCACGGGTGCTCCTGGCATGCATGGCTGTGCTCAGTAAGTATGCCGTTTTCAGCCTTTTGCAGCACATCGAGGATGATTTTTCTGGCATACTGACACTGCCTGAGGTCCACCTTATCCAAAATTTTTACCGTCATGTTGCCGAAGGACTCATTGTCCTCCGGTTTCCGACGTAGGGCTATGGTGGCCTCCTGGATAAACTCGTCGGTGATGTCATCCACGTGCTTCCTCTTTTGCCTCCGTTTGGCAGAAGGAGGTGGTGGTGGAAAGAGTTCCACAGGCTCCTCAGGCTCCGCAGGCTCCCCAGGCTCCTGGCTGCAACCTGGCTCCTCCTCAGTGACACTTCCCTGTTGATGAAATGAACAATTGATTAGAATGTTATAGTGTATATAAAAATGCATGTTTGTTATATTATTGTGAACAAATAGCAGACTTTACATACAGTGGCGTATCTAGGGTCTCCAGTGCCCTTGTTGAGGAGCTGTATTTGGCAACAACCCCCCCCCCCCCCAAGATCAATGTAAAACTGTAACCCACCCCCCCCAAAAAAAATTTAAGGGCATTAAAAGTTTCTAATTTGCCCCTTGTTTGCCCAGTGTAGAGCTCTCTAGTGGGCAATCATTGTCTCAGGTGTGAAAAAGAAAGAGAGGGTTGAGAGATAGAGAGAGGGAGAGAAAGAGGGGGTGTGAGAGAGAGAGGAGGGGGTTGCAGAGAGAGAGGGGCCTGAACTTGCAGAGGGCTTGATGTAGGGCATTGAGGGTGAAGCAGTGCAGGGAAACAGGAATAAGGAAGCCACCTGCCTTGCTGACCCAGAGTGAGAGACCAGAGACATGGAAGCAAGGATGGATGTATCATTTGCAGGAGCTGTTAGTTTTGTATTAAAAAAGGTTGAGCCAGAGGAATGCTGAGGCTACAGCAGTGTTTGTTAGGACCAGAGGTGTGCTGGGGATGCAGCAGTGTTTGTAAGACCGGAGGGGTGCTGGGGATGCAGTGAGAGGCAGTCTCAGTCTCCTGGTCTTTTGGCTCAGCTGCTCTCAATGTTTTACACCTGCATGAAGCAGCTCTCAATGTTTTACACCTGCATGAATCCGCCTGCAAACTGGGGGTTCTGGGGTGTGCAGGCTGAGTGGATTGTTAAAATAAACAATAAAACAATGCCAATGTTTTTGTGACCCACCCCCCTTGGCCTGCGCCCCTGGCGGTTGCCTGTCATGCCAACCCCTTGCTATGCCCGTTTACATAAAGGGTCAATTATGGTTTAGCTTATAATTTTGTTACATGATTACATTTTAGCAGACAATATATTGTGAAATGCCATACCTGAGTAAAACTCTCCTCCAGGAAATCCTCATCCTGGCTTGGATCAACCGACACTGAGCCCTCTGCCGATGTAGAAGGCAGTGTTGAAATTGACGGCCTGGATTCCATGGTGTCTGCCAGGAATCGCATGTTATCATAGTACCACAGCCGTGGTACATATACATTCCGTGCACCTGCTCCAGACTGGGTGGACTCCTCTATTTTTTTTTAACTCCCGCCTGTAGGCAGTGCGAATACTGTTTATTTTTTTGCGGATATACTCAAAATTTGCCCCAGGACAGACGGGCTTGTAGAAGGCCACCAAATGTTCCATGGCCTGTTTTCTGAGTTTTCTATTTTTATAATCTGCGGACTTGACTTGCCACAAACACGGCAGTTGCCTGAATTCATCAATGAAACTGATGAGAAAGTTGTGGGTGGTGAAATTGTCCACCATATTGCAGGACAGTATATGCCTGCAAGACACAAAACAACACAAAACATATTAAAATAGCTTGTATTTTGGTACATAATAAAGATATTCCTAATAAAAGCTGTATAGGGCCCAAAACACACACTTTCTATTAAAAGAGTCGTACCTTTGTTTGTGGGGAAAAGTCGTGATTCGCCGCTCGATCGTGCTCCAACTCTCGATATGTCCGCTAGCGAATCGTCGGCCGAACGATCTGGCGTCCTTTAAATACAGCGCAGGCGTCAACTCCTCCTCCAGTGGCGGGCTTGTGCAGGGGTGTGTACGTGCCGAAGATCAGGCCTACATGCGGCACTCACACCTGAGGCAGTGGAATAATCATTGTTTAATTACGAACCATGTCTCAACAATCTGGGAGCTCAATTAGTGGGGGCCGAAGTGATTGGGCCACCCGAAAATCAAGGGCTACACCCATGTCAAAGCCAGAAATGGTGGAGATGGTCTCCATTTTAGAAAAAATGGATTACGATGGAAAGTTGGCAAATTACGATCGGCCCAATGCCAGGAAAGATGGCATCATGGACAAGGTGGTGGCCTGTTTGGTCAAAAAATTCGGTGTCGAGCGATCGAAAGATCAGATTCGGAAACGGTGGTCTGACCTCAAACACCGTGAGCAGGATCAGCTTTCCCAAATCCATCGGATTTTGAAAAAAAGTAAGTTTTTTTTTTTTTTTTTTAATCATGCAATATGTTTTTTATAATTTTGTGTATGTTGTATTAACATGTCTAGATTATAATGTCTATGTAAAAAGTTAGATTACTCATTTTAGTTGTCATGTCGTGATTTGATCGATCTATTGTTGATGTTTTAGTATATGACATTAAAAGTCAGGAAGCCATAGTTAAAAATATATGTATTGTGTTGCAACGAACGTTCTTTCCTGCACGAATCTTCTCAGCAAACATTCCTATTAATCACAGATTATTATTCAAACCTTTAAATAGGAGAAAAACGTAAACTCCGTGCCAAACTATGGGAAAGGAGGAGGAGAGGTTTGGCAGCTCCATCGGCAGTTGTGGAAGAAGAGGAGGACATGGGCCCAGATGGTGGCACAGATTCCACTAAAGGTAATTGGTTCCTATGCACTGTCAAACATTAATGTACCATATTTTTCGTAGATAACCATGTACATGTCTTCATATTTGTTACTAAAAGAGCTATCAAGCAGGGCACCATGTCCTAACAAATGTACCTCTTGTGACTTTTATGATATGGCCAATGTTTTGTATTATGTAGATGAAGACATTATGCCTGAGGTGATTCTGGTGGAGCCTACAAGTGACCAGACACCAGAGCAACAAGAAGGTTGGTAGTCACAGATTTTTGTGTAGTGGGATCATAGAAATATGTGTATTTGCAATGATTGTTTAACCTTATATTCTTGTATTCCCTTACAAATTTACATTGCAGATGTTGCGTCATGCCAGGATGTGGCATCCCCAGCCAGGTCTGAACCAATATCTCCTGGCAACTTGCCAAGCAGCATGGAAGCCACTTCCGAAACTGTGGAGGAACCAGGACCAAGTGTCCAAGAGCCAATTGTGTGCCCACGTAGGTTTTTTCAGAATGATTTTTATCAGTGTTATTTTTAGCCTCCAATTTACAACACTAGTTCCCTATGGGAGCCTCTTTATTTGAATGGAAGTCGCACCGTAAGTCGGATCAGGATGCTCTGACTTGCGGGGCCACTTGCGTTGTGAAGATTTTTGAGGGGGAACTACACCAAAAAATTGAAGAACCCACCGTGGGTGTCCCCCCAAGTTCACAACCAGGCCTTTTGTGTGTGGTATTGAGTTTGAGGGTATGCCCACAACAAAAAGACAGCGTGGGTTACCCCCAAAACCCCTACCAGACCCTTATACAAGCATGCAGCTTGTCAGGCCAGGAAAGAGAACGAGCAAGCGGACCAAACACCCCCTGGACCACAGCAGGACACATGCCCTCAACATGGGGGGGTTTTGTTGCTTTGGGCCAGGGGGCCTCTGCACCGCACACCCAAAAGCACCTTACTCCCATGTAGAGGAGGACAAGAGCCTCATCCCCACAACCCTGTCTGGTGGTTTTGGGGGGTCATGCGGCCAGGGGGTTCCTAGGACTTTGGAAGCAACCTTTAACAAAGGGTGGCCCCCAGATCCCAGACCCCAATCACTATGTGAATGGGTATGGGGTACATAGTACCCCTACACATTAACCACATAAATGGAAGTGTATGTGAATAACGACAGGAGACGTTTATGAAATGTTCTTAAAGATCTTCGTCCGGTCTTCTCCACTCTGCTCTTTGGATCTTCTCCTCTCCAGTCTTCTGCTGTCCAATCTTCTGCTCTTATGTTGTCTGCTCTTTTGCCCTAGGCTCTTCTTCTTCCTCCTGTCCTCCTCCAATGCTGTTGCCGTGCATTCTGCCCGTCTCTGGTCTCTGCATCTTAATATATATACATTACAACCATGCCCTCACAATGACGTCATCATGCGTTCACACCCCTAATGAATATATAGTAAGCTCAGGAGACCGGCAGAATCATCAGCAACAGCATTGGAGGAGGTCAGGAGGAAGATGAAGAGCCTAGGGCAAAAGAGCATAAGAACAGGGTAGGTATTAACTCGAGAGGAATTTAAAGATTACCTGCACACCAAATGTTTCTATATTATGACCTCATGTAGGTGATTCACATTGACTCCGTTGTATTTTATTTTCCAGATCATGTATTACATAGTTGCACATTGGCCAAATTGACCCGTGAGGCTCTTCAATGCTGCTCAGACCTCGAGCAAATAAAAGAGACTGCAACGGCATTGCAAGGAAAGATGCGTGATTTTGTGGACATGCTTGCCAAATTTTAAAAAAAATTAATTTAAAATTTTTTACTGTTTGTTTTGGGATGTTCCTATTTTTATATAATATTTTATGCCAGTTTTATGACACTCAGATGTTAAAGAGTGTACCCAAGTTTGGGAAAAGCACTTTCCAACACCCTAACCCTAACCCTAACCCTAACCCTAACCCTAACCCTGTGAATGTTTGATACTAAAACATTTTTACATTCAACAATGTGTGTTCAATTCTTTATTAGACTTTCGTTGGGGGGTCGAGGTCTAAAGCTGTGTAAAGAAGCACTAAATGTATGATGGCTGTCCTATTCACATATTTACATGTTAATGAAAGCATTTGGGACACTGCCATATGCAAGTTGCTGGAGGTGTCAATGAAATGTTAAAGATACCCCCAGTTTTAACGCATATCACAGTGCGATCTGACATTTCACACAGGATCGGATCACACAAGTTTGAACGACTGTGCGATCCTATCCTGATGCGGCTGAATAAATGCATCATGTGCGACTTTTGTGCGAGTGCAGTGCAAATTGAGCCATACAAACTGTATAGCTGATTTTCGCATGAACATCTGATCGCATGTAATAAAGGAGCAGTGCGCTACGATATTACATGCCATCAGATGTGCAGTGTGAATTGAGACATACACTTTGTATGGCTACATTCGCACTGAACACGCATACAAGTCGCACATGACCCTTTATTTCTGATGTATCTGGATTGGATCGCACAGTGCTTAACACTTGTGGAATACAATCCTGTGGAAAAAGTAAGTGGCGGGTCACCCTTATGCAATGCTGGAAGGCTGCAAAGTCGCAGACTTCCCGCATCGCATAAGTGTGACTCAACACTCAAGGTACTAGCAGTCCTAGGATTCAATATGGCATTGATATTGCCAGTAGCAATCAGTGTAGGGAGATCAGTGTAATCTATAGTGTATTGCTTGTTCGTTGCTCTAGTTCACTTTCCATTACCTATATATATATAACACTTTGAGATGAACAATGATCAAGTTTCACATAACACTGACATATCCTAACATTGGTGGGCAGTGAGAAGGATGTCATAAATGAACACAACATAACAGGTGTAGGTACTTTGTTAATACCCTAATGTATTATCTGAAATATATAGTATGGGCAACTTCTGGACAATGAACACCAATATAAGGTGACATTAGATGAACCTTGGGTGTGACCTAGTTCTCAATGTGACAGGGTTTGTGTACATTTTGTGGGGTGCAGAAGGCCCTTGTATTTACACCACTGGCTAAAAAATAACACATGGCCATCATCACTTTGGATCAGCTGGTGAGAGACTACAGTCAAGAAACACACTGATGAATGTATTAACCCTTCCAAAGTCACACATATATAACACATGATTAACCCAAATAATTGTGTTTGGCATATGTGCCCAAATGATTATAATCCACAATACAGAATCATTGCAATTTTTGTTTAATGTGTTGAAAAATAATATATCTCTGACATTTATCTTGTGTGTCCAATCTTTAACAAGATTAATGTGTTTGTGACAGTGATTGCTGCCAGGACACAGCTCCTCTCCCCACGAAATAGTCCAGATATTCCTGGCGGATCTGACGGGCCCTGTGTGATGCCAATGCTGACCGTCCAACTTCCATTGACGGCATGGACTCCACTTGGTTAGAAGGTTGGGCCTCTCCACTTGTACCTGGCATAGCAGGGTCAGTATCCAGTTGCTGCAATACATAATTTTGTGCATTCCTGCGTAGGAAGTTGTGCAAAATGCAGCAACACAAGACCACATTATCCACTTTGTACAGTGCCAGGTTTATGGACGTCAGGAATATCCGGAACCGGTTGGCCATTATCCCGAAGGCATTCTCCACAACTCTGCGAGCTCTGGACAACCGGTAGTTGTAAATCCTTTGGTCTGGCGTGAGGTTCCTCTGAGGGTAGGGCTTCATGAGATGCTCCCCAAGCGCAAAAGCCTCATCTGTGATAAACACAAAGCTCATACCCTCAACAGTTTGCTCCCTGGATGGCAGGTTCAGAGTGCCGTTCTTTAGACGACGAGCGAACTCCGTCTGATCAATAACTCCCCCATCCGAATTGCGGCCATTTTTGCCAATATCCAAAAAAATAAACTCATAGTTTGCATTAACTATGGCTAGCATGACTATACTAAAAAAACCTTTATAATTATAATAAAATGTGCCGGAATTCGGAGGGGGGACAATGCGGACGTGCTTCCCATCAATAGCACCCCCACAATTGGGAAAATTCCACTTCTCCAGAAATCTCCAGCCATTGCTCTGCGTTTGAAGGAAACTGTGGGGAAAAAATAAAAAAAAATAAAAAAAATAAAATTAGTGCTTGAGCACATCACATTATTAATTACACACACAGTTGTCTGTTAAATGCTTATGCAACTTGCTAAAAAAATATACAACAGGAAGGCAAAGGTTTGGATATGGGGATGTAACATCTACATACATTTATTTTCAACCTCCTATTGTTCTTATATTGTAAAGGGCCATACACACTAGAAGATTCTCTGAAGACTTTTTCGTGCAGATTTACCTTTTCTATGTAGTGCAAGGGCCTACCAGATTGCATAGGATTTGAAAGTGTTTGTTGGACCTCATATTATTTGGTTTTGGTAAATCGGAAGGATAAATTGTTCTGACAATCTTCTAGTGTGTATGGCCCATTATACTCACCAGCTAGAGCTGAGATTTACAAACTACGGCCCTCCAGCTGTTGCAGAACTACACATCCCATGAGGCCTTGTAATTCTCTGACATTCACAGACATGACTAGGCATGATGGAAATTGAAGTTCGTGAACAACTGGTGGGCCATAGTTTGAAGACCTCTGAACTTGAGCTTTGGTATATGCTGACTTTGAGATTTAGCATGTGGGTGGGGGATGGGTAAGTAAAACTGGGCATTTATACATCAATAAGGGCTTGTGGTCAGTGAAGGTTTTAACATCATTACATAAACATACAGAATCATAGGTGGGAATGGATGGACTGATGTATTTTAGATAAATCATTAACTAGGTACTAAAACATTGGCCAAGGAATAATTGTTTGAGGGAAAGCAATAAAATGACCCAAATTCAAAATACTGTTAACAGGCAATGCGTTTAGGGACACATAGGAGAGAATGGTGGGGTGGTTAGTGGGTAATTTTACAAATGGTTAAAGATAATCTACATCTTTACTACTATGTGCATGCGGACAGAGGGTAGTTTACAAATAATGGCCTGTATCAATTGCTGTACATCCAAAAACATCATAATTCGGGTGAAACTAGTAATACATGTAATGTAATGTAAAAAATCAAACATACCTTGATATAGTCCTTCTGCAAGACCTTGATGATGGCAGAGCAGGTCTCAGGGATGATGATACCAAGTGCTTGGGGGGAGATGCCTGTGGTGAACTTCAGATCCTGCAGGCTTCTCCCTGTTGCAAGATACCTCAACGTCGCAATTAACCTTTGCTCAGGAGTAATTGCAAGCCGCATACAAGTATCCTGCTTCAGAATATAGGGGGACACCAGGGCAAGAAGACGGTAAAAGATGGGATCCGTCATCCTCAAATAATTCCTGAAGTCATCAGGATTATTTTCCTGGAGCTCCCTCAGCAAGGACATATGAGAAAATTGATCACGGTTAAGCAACCAATTTTTCGTCCAGGAGGTCCGCTTCTTCTTCCTATTGCTCGTACGTCGTCTCAGAGCCAAAACTCCAACACTAACGACAGCAACGGACGAATTCACGGTCGCCATAATAAATTCTCGAACGATGTCTCGGAAAATAGCGAAATGTCGTCAACCAAACAAATGCTACCGAAATCAGCGCGAGATGCCCAGAAGGGTCACGGCCAAACACTCACTTCCTCTTTTGTAGCGGCGAACGTGCGTGGAACGTAGTGACGTCATTTTCTGTCGGAAGACAAATGTCCTGGGCAAGTTTAGAGCACTTTTCAACAGACAAACAACAAACACACCAGCCGCGAACATTTGTAGGACGTTCTGTCGGCCGACGATCGGTACGTGTGTACGGGGCTTTAGTTACAGGCCCCCCTGGTTACCGGCACATATTTACTTTCCGAATCCCTCCTTATTCCCAATGGCTTGACACATGAATGAACAGTCTACGGTGTTAATTGGTTTTGTTGTTTAGTTGATCATTTGGGATAGGAGAAGGGAATAGTGGGATACTCCATTTGGACTATTCACAACATTTGAGGACTTCTATCTTCAAATCTCTGCTGGTAGATAGAAAACAGCCAAGCTGTTAATTCACCCTGCCACTGAGATGAATGGGGTTCAGTCTCTTGTTCTCTTTGCTTTCTCTAACAAGGTGACTTGATGGATGATAATCTATCCTTAGGACACTCTCACTAGCATCCTCTCCCTACACCCATCCACTGACTATCCTATGAGCAGGGTGGCCCCCCTCAGGTCAGGCCCCTTGACACGAGTTCCTGTACTCACGATACTGTAGAAACAGGTCCTGAAGTGTCTTCCCTCTCAGTCAGCATCACTGGACCTCTGAGTTCAGCTCCTCAATGCTACTCCTCTGGCTCTCAGGAAGACCTCCTGAGGCCGCATCGCACCTCTACAGAGGAGGAGGCAGCCGCCCCTCCCTTCGGGACTCCGCTCCCCAACGAAAGACCTCAAGCACATGTGCTCCTGGCTTTTATACAGTATCCCAACATGCACCGAGGCGTCCTGCCCCCTGCCAATCATCAGGACTGTATCAAAAGCCCATGCACCCATTCGGCAGGTTTCTTCCCACTGTCTAATATGCCTCCATATTAGATCAGTGTGAAACACTCTCTAGACAGAATGAGTTGCATCCTGAGCACAATGAGCAGACCTCACTAACTGATCCTGCTTTCTGGTAGACAGAGAACAATATAGATTTATCTGCAGCCCCTCTGGTAAGCAGACAGATCTCAAAACTATACTTTTTCACTAGCACTTACCTAGGAAGGTGCTACACTTGTAAGGCACAAAATACTAAAAAAGCTTTTGTTTCCCAACAGAAATGAATTTATTTGTGTTAACGCGTGTTGCGTTGCATTAGAATGCATACACATACCATATTGCACCACACTGCACATGACACCAGCATTATGATGTGAGCAGGACACATAGAAAACAATTGTTTTCTAAGTTTTCATGCAGTGACTAGAGATGTGCACAACTGTTTAGTTTTGTTTCAGATTAGTTTGTTAAGTTAATCATTTTATTTCATTGTATTTGCTACATTAGAATGATTTGTTTTTGGAATTCTTTTCATATATTTGGATTTGTTTCGTATATTCATTATTTTCAAATCGATTCGAAATGCAAACATGTTGCAATAAATATAGTAAGGTAAAAAAGTGAAATAAGGTGATGATTTCTACTTAGGCTGCTTTATAGAATAAAGTATAAAATAATAGAATAGAATAGAAAAAAATAGAATAGAATCAAATATAATAGAATGAAGAAAGCCGTCTGCTTTAAGACGAAAACAAATTGTAAGACATTGAACACCTTTTTAATGCATTTTTAATGTATTTAGGTGATTTAAACTGAAATTTCAGTTGGACGTTAAATGAACCATATATAGTGGAATAACTGTTATTAATTTTAAAGCCTCCATTCCTCCTGCAGAGTGGAATGGACATTGGGTCTTTGACCGGCTGAAAAAAAAAAAGATAGAATGAAGAAGAAAATTGGCTCATCAGTGGAGAACTGCCTCAGCAATTTGAATGTTTGCTTTGGCAAATTGCGATAATTATGTAAATATGGGGACACAGGAAAGAAATTAGCAAATAAAAGACCAATTTGCAAAGATACTTGCAGGAATTCTTAGATGTCAGCCTTCATTTTCCTGCATATTCATTAACTTTGGACACTATGATGTTATTTACAATTACTGGTTTCACTATGGTGCTCGGGGACGCTAATGGGATTCCAGACCCTGGTGTAGGCTTGCCAACTGTCGAAGGGCCTTTTCAGATTTTTGACAAGTAAGTCAATGTATGCCTGTCAGACTCCTCAACTCAACAGGACTAAGGGCTAAAATAAAACGCTGGTGTTTGGCCAGGGCTCCTTCCCACCCAACCACTGCATAATAAATTAAGTGAAAAATCTTATATAAGACTCCTAGTTATAACAGCCCATTGATCAACAAGACCTATGGCTCATAAAAGGCAATCTCCTACACCATTTTAGTCATAAATGGTATTAAAGTGGAAGTTAGCCTAAAATTAACTATAAGTTAGACTTATGTATAAAAAGATTGGCGTTATAATAAGGTTTGGATATTGTGTCATATCTTGGAAGACCGTCCCTATTCTACCCCAGCATAATCCAATCCAGACCCCCACTAGCATTGAATAATGAGCGGGTGGTGCTCAGGCCCTGGTTAATGCTTAAGGACACAGGTTCTTACTTATAAAAAATTCAGAAGGGGAAGACTGGCGTGCTGCTCTCCTCAGGCAGGGAACTCCAACATGGGTACATAAGAAAAAGAGAGAAAGGAGGCGCAAACACCTAGTGCATTACCCGTTCCCCTTCCTCAGGGGGTTGACTCCCGAAACGCGTTGGCAGTCCTGACTTCAAGGACATGTTCCATTTCATGTATGGTGGATTCTTGTAACACGCTTTTATTATCTTCATGTCTGTGAGTATGCATTTGGCATTTTATTAAAATTATACAAACAGTGACCACGGGTAATGCACTAGGATTTTGCGCCTCATTTCTCTCTTTTTCTTATGTACACAGGTTCTTACTTACCTACTCCCCCTCTCTACTACCTCTTCTCTTCCTAGTTTTTTGTTCCTTCCTCCTTTGCTTCCTTCCCTATTCTGATATTTTTTCTCTCCACTGACTAACTGTTACACCTAGTCATGTCTAATTGACAGTTTTTCTTAAGTTACACGCATACTTCAGCTGTTTACGTAATACAATGGTACCTGCTGAATGATTTATTTAAATATGTGCTTTACGCTTAAACCTTGGCCTTTATCAGCTGGGTTTCTGAACTTCATGTAAGAATTCTCAGTCAATGTTGTCTTATTTTCTATGACTTATGGATCCTGTCAGGAGGATTCCATCTGAAAACGTCACTGTAAACCTGGGCATTGTTTTTTATGTTCACGGTCTCTTATCTGTAACATTACAGTGCATCTTCTCTTACTATTGTAACCTAAAAAAAACATTCTTAATAAAAAGACAGTTTAAAAAAAAAACAATTGTCATGCTCCCAACATTGTAGGAACAGTTTGGGATGGCCCCTTCCTGTTCCAACAGGACTGCGCACCAGTGCACAAATCAAGGTCCAAAATGTCTTGGTATGCTGACGCCTTAAGAACTAAGGGGCCAAGCCCAACCCCTGAAAAGCCACCCCACACCATAATCCCCCCTCCACCAAATTATTTGGACCAGTGCACAAAGCAAGGTCCATAAAGACCTGGATGAGCGAGTTTGGGGTGAAAAAACTTGACTGGCCTGCACAGAATCCTCCTGACCTCAACCCAATAGAACACCTTAGGAATGAACTAGAGCAGAGAGTGCGAGCCAGGCCTTCTGGCCCAACATTAGTGCTTGACCTCACAAATGCGCTTCTGGAAGAATGGTCAAACATTCCCACAGACACACTCCTAAGACCCCTTTCACACATGCGGACCGTTCGGCCCCTTTCACATGGGCAGTGCGCCCGGCGGATTCCGTTTTGCTCAGCGGGGATCGATCTGCCGATTCTCGCTGGGCAGGCGGATGATAGCTCCGTCTCCGCTTACTTTGCAGAGACAGAGCTGTCACAGCCCCACTTTCCTCTATGGGAGATCGGATGAGAACGGACCACCTGTCCGTTTTCATCCAACTTATCCGATCCTCCAGACGTATGGAAAATAGGGTTTCTATCCATCCAGGATTTCACGGACCGGATTGGATCGGATAGCAGCGGGTGTCAAGGAGATGTCCATAGGGGTGCATGGAGCATCCGATCAGGTCCGCCTGAAAAACTGACAGGTGCACTGGATCGGAAAGCCTGTGTGAAAGCACCCTTCATTTCATCAGTTCAGTCACGTCAAAATGGATGAAGTATTTATCAGTTTTTCATCAGTGCTCATTAGTTTTTCATCCGTTTTTCATCAGTGCTCATAAGTTTTTTATCAGTTTTTCATTAGCTGCTCATCAGTGGTCATCAGTTTTTCATCAGTTTTTTTTACATCCAATAAATGCAAAAACGTATGAAAAACGGACCATTTGTCAATTTACATCCGTTTTTCATCCTATCTGTTTTTTTAACAGAAGAAAAACAGAGCTTTGATCAGTTTAAAAAAACTGTTGATGACGGATGCAGATGTAAACTGATGTACCTATATGGATGATCATCCGTTTACATCAGTTTTTCCATAGAGATGCATTGATGTCCGTTTTTTATCCGTCAACGGATGGATGAAAAATGTACAAACGGACAGCATGTGTGAAAGGGACCTAAACCTTGTGAACAGCCTTCCCAAAAAATTTGAAGCTGTTATAGCTGCAAAGGGTGGGCCAACTCAATATTGAACCCTACAGACTAAGACTGGTATGCCATTAGAGTTCATGTGCATGTATAGGCAGGTGTCCCAATACTTTTGACAACATAGTGTATTATTTTTTTAATCCACTTCAGTGTGATCACATAATCCAGCAGCTCTGGCTCTCCTGTGTCAGAACCAGTCCTTCTGCAGTGGAGGGAAGGGTATGCCAACAACCGAGAGGCAACGGAAACTAGCATGTGGCGCCACGACTCCGGGTATTTAGAATCCTTGTTGAGCACTCCCTCAGCCAGTGGAGCTAGAGCTGCTAGGTCACATGACCACAATGGAGTGGATTAAAAAAGGTATTTTAGGTACACAGATCTTTTTATAAAGGCTATTCAGGATATGTAGGATGAGGGGGGAGGCAGCATTTTTGAGAATATATTTAGTTAGCCTTTACTACCACTTGCTAAAATGCACATGCGTTGTGATGCAGTAGCTAGGGGCATTGAGGTGCCACTCAAAATAAATCGCTCCAAGCAGCTAGAGATCATTTGCAAATTCTTGTTTAGAGTCATTATCTCCACCGGGAAAAAAGTGTATTTATTTCATCTGTGATGCACATAAAGTCACTTCTCATGTCAAAGATTAGCAGCGCATTTCTGTAATAGTGGCTTTCTTTGAAAGTTTTCTCCTATGCACTTAGAAACAATGAGACAACAAGATATGCCTTGGGCCCCTTTAAGAAGGGAATGTAAAAACTAAATAGCAGACGTTGCTATCTTAAAGTAATCCTACCTAATCGCATCCCCAGGGGCAGCATAAGATACTGACAGCTTGTACACTCATTTAGGGCCATAATTGCAGCCTTCAAGAACATCTTGTCACAAATAGTGAACTACGGGAAGGCTTTCCCATTATAATTTTATACGAATAAGGGAGCAGATAATAGTAAAAGGATATTTTATACTTTCTTCTTCTAAACAATAGTGATCTTAGCTCAAGGTATACTTTTCATAAACCAGAGCAATTTAAACTGAGGATATGATTAGAAAAAGATGATACTTTTAGTTAAAAACTCATGTCAAAATGATCAGCACATCTAAATGTATAGGCAGCAGACTTTTTAACAAATTGTGACTTTTCCAATAAAAGACAAACTTGTCCCCATCTCTCCCACCTGCCAGGCAGTCTTTTAATGTGGTGGGTAGCTGCAAACAATAGGGTGGACCTGGAGGTGGGAGAAGTTTGACTATTTTTTTTTTTTATTATAAGAAAATCTGAGTCCTTATTGCTGGTCTACCATGTATAGTCTCCATTAAAACTATAGACCAGGGTTTCTCAACCAGGGTTACATGGAACTCTTGGGTTCCTTCAAAGGCTGCTAGGGGTTCCTTCAGCAATGAACAATTTGTGCCTCTCAGATAAGTTCCTACTGACACCATTGGTCTTTTTAGCTATCTGTAAGGGTGGAATTGTTCCCAATAGCCACAAATATAAGGAGCATTCTTCCTATCTTTTTTCCATTCTTGACCATCACACTAATGTACTGTGAGCTGCAAGTAAAATAACTATTATCAGGGGTTCCCTGAAGCCAAAAAGTAAATCAAGGGTTCCTCCATGTTAAAAAGGTTGAAAAAGGCTGCTTTAGAATCTCTGCAGTCCTAAACGACTACCTAGAGCTAAAACATGTTTTTCCATTTTAAATTGAGTAGGGGATGTTTAATTAAAATCCTTTCCAGGTTTTATTTGCTATGCTCAACTGCTCAGATTTTCCTTCACTTTCTCTCCCAAAGATGGAACAGAAACTGAAGAAAGTGAAGTAAACTCTCTCATAGACAGTTGTCACTTCAGCAAGTGTTCCCATTGGAAGATTGCCCCTTTATTCCTGTCTGCTAATAAATAAACATTTTGAAATTTCCCTGGGTTTCAGCTCTGAGAGGATGAATCTCAGAGAGGATGAATCTCCGCACTGGGTACACAAAGGCATAAACCTGACTTTAATCATGGAATGCTCCTGGTAGCAAAAAGAGATGCTTTTACCTCCAAATAATACTGATTTACCAATATTGACATGTGCCCAATGAACTAACATGATGTACATTTTAATGAGTAGAGTTCATTGGCATGAACAAAGTGAAAATTCTCAGTTGCATCATGTAAACTCTACCAGGAATGGGATGTTGCAGTCATATTGATGAACCTCAGTGTCTCTTTCATGTCTTTCGTGTCATAAATGATCAGTTGGTAATGGAACTGTTTGTAAACCACCCACTATACCCTGAATTGTGGATGTGCAGGTCTTCTGAGAATATTTGCCTTTCCCAACAATCAGGTATCCAATTTATAGTTAGTTTAAACCAGCCTTTTTCAACCAGGTGCCAAAGCACTCTGGGGTGCCTTGAGGTTTCTTTAGGGGTGCCTTGGCAAAATGCCTTAAAATTGCCCAAAAATTGTATACAAGCCAGCGTGTGGATGAAGCCTGCTTTTTTGGTACACAGAGCCACAGGTTTTCATTGTGCACCATTACAACCTTCTAGCTCCTGGCATCATCAGTTGATATGGAGGATGTCAGTCGCCTGCACAGCATCCATCTTCTGTCTCTTTCCATCAGCGTTGGGGTCACATTGCTGAGTGATGGAGAAAAAAATGAGGGAGAAGAGAAACATTGGAATACTAGTCAGTACCAGTTTGCAAAAGTGTATTTGCTTTGGAAGAATAAATCCCCTCTAACGTTGGGTGTCCTGCTTGTGTGGATGTTGCTGCATTATGTAAAAATATTTGTTTTTACATTTTAGAATGGGGTGCCTTGAGATTTTCCACAATTTTTAAAGGGTGCCTCGAGATTGTCCATAATTTTTAAAGGGTGCTTTGACTGATAAAAAGTTGAGAAACACTGGTTTAACCTCCCGGGCGGTACGATTCTTTTGGATTTTAGGTGCTGAAAGCGGTACCATTATTTTGCATGTAATTCTTGTGAATGAGCAGCCCAAACCAACTGTATACATTTATTATATATATATATATATATTATATATATATATGTATACATATATATATATATATATATATATATACAGTTGGTTTGGGCTGCTCATTCACAAGAATTATGTATATATATATATATATATACGTATATATATATATATATATATGTATATATGTGTGTATATAAATATGTACATATATTTACATAAAACGTACAGTAAAACTGCAGGAAAGGGCACTGGGGGGCAATGTAATGTGATTTTTTTTTTATTTTGAACAGTATCAGTGTGTTTGGTGTGTTTTACATTCGAATTTGCCGCTGGTTCCACCCCCCTGCGAACGTCACGTCGCCGGAGACGGAAGCCGGGGCTCGCAGACGATCGGGAGAGAGCTCCGCCGCCGCATACCGCTCGCAGTCTTCGCTGGATCCCGGAGAAAAGGTAAGTAAAACCTCTTCCAGCATCCAACGATCTTCCTAGCGCTACCCCGAGTGTGACTCGGGGTTACCGCTTTTTGCTCTAAAATCTTACCCTGAGTCACACTCGGGAATACCGCTAGGAAGGTTAAACCATGGTTGCATCTTGGTCACATACTTTGATGCAGCAATGGATATTATGAGGTATACACTACAGGAGCCAAAAGGAAGGGTATTATTTATTTACCTATTTCAGGTACTTATTTAGCAACTTCAATTTACGCAGCGCTTTACATATACATTGTACATTCACATCAGTCCCTATCCTCAAGATGCTTACAATCTAAGGTTATTACAAGATTGTTCACATAGCTAGTACAAAGAGAGGACGGAAGTTATAACCTGGATAGTAAAAGTACCCCCATTCATTGGAGGTACTTCTACTACCCAGGTTATAACTGAGTGTAAGTATTTTTACTACCCATGTTATAACTTCATTCCCCTCTTTGTATCAGTTGTTGGGAAGATCTTGCAGCTCCCTTCCTTTTGGCTCCTACAATGTTCACCTCAGAGTATCCAGTGCTGCTTGCATCTCTCCTTCTCCCAGCTACCTAGTGAAAGGTAGCAACTGTCTGTCGGTGTTACCTGGCATTCAACTGGATGGATTTTCCTAGTAATATGTCCTGATCAAGTCACTTTATTATAAGTGCATTTTCATTATTAGTTCAGATTTACCATGGTACAAGTGAAGTGTGCTACGTTCGAGGATTTGAAAATTCAAGGCCTGCCTAACAAATAATGTCCCCATAATCTAAAAATGCCACTTTCCACCATTAAAAAGAAGAACAAACTAAGAATAGAAGTGAACTGAACAAACTTACCTTACATCCTTACTAAGCAAGTATGATGTCATAATCCTCCTGCCAAGATCCTGGAAACCCAGAGGATCCCAAATCTTGCAAAAAGACACTCTTGCATTGCATATGAGCATCTTCTCGTGAGATTTGGGATACTCACTGTTCATAGGATCTCACCAGAAGAACCATGATCTCACTCTTACCTTTGTGGATGTTACCTGTAAGCTAAATATAGTTTGTTAGCTGTGCCTCCTCTAAAGTCCACCTATTACTTTGCCCAAGATGGGCAAAGATAGAGATGAACTCTGACCCTCACCACCTTCTATTCCTTTAGAAGCCCAGTGGTGAGATCTCTTCCCCTGAATTTCCAGAGCCATATAACTCCTGCAGTCATTATGGCAGATCCTGTTTCTATTAGATTTTTATTATTTATGTTAAATCCTTCAAAAAGCAACAACTTTCCTACTGCAGGAGAATGATTAAGACTTTATGGCAAGCAAGAGAAAAGGCAGAAAATTGGCAGGAAGAATTTACTACTGTTGTCCTCAAGACATATAAGCCAAAGATGATTAAACCCACTATTATAATTAGGGTGTACTGACCCTTTAACCGATGTACATTTATGAGTGTAGAGATATCCACATGTTCACTAAATCCAGCAATCGTGAATCATATTTTCTTCGCCGAATCCTGTGTTTATGAACAATTTTCCACACATCAATAAATCTCAGCCTGCTTCACTGAACCGCCGGTCTTTAAACCACCCAGGTCAGGAATCCCATGGCGTGGGGAATAACAACTGTTTCTGCCAGATATCACACGACTCCAAAAAATATGTTTTTACAGTCCCATATGCACCAGTGGGGCTCTTGTTTATTATGTGTATCGGATAGGCTTGCAATACCAAAATTTGTGGTGTAATTTATCCTACTTTGTGAAGCTATGATGTTCTCCTAACAACATAAAAGGACATTATTACTCAAGTAAGGAAAACATATACTGTTTCATATTTTGTATTGCTGCAGTTCCTTGCCCAAATCTCCTTTTAAATAAATATACTATATGGCCAAAACTATGTGGACTATGTGGCCTTCCAAATGATCAAGTTCAGGTGTATCCAGTGATATGTCATTGTAATGCTACAGCATACAAAGACATTTTAGACAAATGTAGACTTCCAACCTGGAAGCAACAGTTTGGGGAAGGACTTTTTCTGTTCTGGCATGACTGTGCCCCTGTTCAGCAAAGCTTATTTAGTAAAGACACTGTTTAATGACTTTGGTGTGGAGGTATTTGGTGGTCTGACCTTGACCCTACTGAACAACTTGGGATGAAATGGAGCTTCAATTACGAGCCAAGTTTTCCTATCCAACATCATCCAACCTAACACATTCTATTATGTTGGCTGACTGGGCACCAATTAACACAGATAAAATCTTGTTGAATGTTTTACTAGAAAATTGAAGGCTGTTATAGTCAAAAAGAAAGGGGCTTCCACTCTATATTACCATCTATGATATTGAAAAAGGATATTTAACAAATTCATGTTGGTGTGAAGGTCAGTTGTCCACAAACCCCTGTATATATAATACAGGCGGTCCCGGGTTACAAACAAGATAGGGACTGTAGGTTTGTTCTTAAGTCAAATGTGTTTGTAAGTCAGAACGGGTACATTTTTTAAGTTTAGCTCCAGCCAAAAGAATAATTTTTTAGTTTTTTGGATAGCACAGGGAAGGGATAACACTGTGTACCATTTCTTTTGTTGTCTGTGCCCCTGTTTAGAAGATTTCACCTCACTTTTTGTCCCTATGACAATTGGATTTTGAAAATTTTGGGCTGTTGTGGAAACAAGGATTGGTGATAAAGCTTCAGTGGAGACACCTTTTTCCAATGAGAACTCTTACAGGAGTGAATTTCCCTTCCCATGGCTAGATTTCTCCTCACTTACTGTTGTCTCCCTTATTTGTAAGTAGGAGTCGTTTGTAAGTCGGATGTTTGTAACCCGGGGAGCAAATATTGGGGTATTGGGGAGGCCCATAATATGTTTGGCAAGGAATTCAAAAATCACTTCAGCAGTTAAAATTAGGAGTTAACACAATTTTCATATTATTTATCATTATAGGGAAACCAAGCATTATTTAAAGAACAAGACTTAGTATAAACAACTATGTCCACACTCTCTTGTTTTCTATTCTTGGAGTATGGCCCAATGCAAGCCAAAGAGGACTTACTTAGCAGGCATGGCTACTGCTAAAGAATATTTTGATGGTGACAACACCAAATGATGCCTGCATAATGTATGTTGAAATAGCCACTTGAAGCATCCATCCAAAGGCTTTCGGATATGGTGACAAAGCATGAGCACAACAAATTGTTGTCACCCTATACCAGGAAGTCCCTGAACAAGATTATTATCATACAGCCTGCAAATTTAATGATGTTGAAAATAACTTTTGCAATAAAATGAATAGGTAAAAGCTTATTCAGTATGAGACTGTAGCGGCTAGGTTTACATACAGTACTGGAGATCAGATCGTGTCTGGATGATCAGCCTTCCCCTGAGCAGCTGTCTCAACCACGGATTCATGAATGCTGTTTGGTGAACTCTGATCCTGGTGTCATTCTAGCTGCACTCATTCAGAAATTGTAAAAAAAAAAAAATTGGCATTCAATTCAATAAAGAAGCCTAAGCAGGTCCATGTTTGTTTCATTAGCTAAGCCTGCAAAGTCCTTTACAGTGAAGCTGTAATAGAAGACAGTGGTCCCGTGAGGCTGGTGTTGATTACAAAGTTGGCAGCATGAGGAATACATTAAGAGAAAAAAATCTCAGTGTTAAGAAAATTGTAAAAAAAAAAAAAATGGGGGAGGGCTGGCTGAGTGTTAATGGTCAGGTAATCTGTCACAGCTGTGTTTCATAAAGCCTACAGTTAAAGGGCCGTGCATTATAATAAAATGAGGTAGGAATTTATGCAAACATCCTGCCGTTGAAGAATTCCTTCCTTTCCTTGGAGACTGATTGAATGCTTCCTGTCTTCAGCATTGCAGAAAGGTGTTGGCAAGCCTCCCACCAAAGATATGGCAGAGCTATAATTCATTTATATTTTGACATGACCTGCCGTTTATTTCCCAAGACATGCACATAGGTGAGCTTATAGAAAGTAAGTCTCCAAAAGAGAATGCGGTTGGTTTGGTCAGCATGCAACTATACCGCAGAAACTAGCCATTCTACTTTAATTTAAACACTCAGTTGCTTTCACATAACTTTTTATTGTTTTCTCTGTCTGCAAAGGAATGTGTTTCAATTAAAATTTCAATATGTTGGCACATACCAGAATGCAATTAAACTTTATTTACCAAGTAAAGAACTTCACTGCCTTCTAAGAGTATAGTTATGTAGCTACCCCTACCACCAGGGAGCAGTTAGGGACCCCCATTGGTTGGGTGGGCTGACGTTTCACCTCAGCATTGAGTTCTTGATTCATAGTGGGATTGTGAACAGATGGGCACCAGTCACTTTAGAGTTAGAATTTTGAGTTTTTTTTACACCATTAACTCAGGAGAAGAGGGGCACAGGACATCCAAAGAACACAACAGACTCCGGGAAAAAAAATGTACAGCCTTCACAGGTAAAAGGACCTTTTTCCAAACTAGCATCCTGTGATTTTTCATCATTTGGCTGTAGAGAAGATTTAGCACAGACTCCAAGGAGAGTGGGCTGGCTTGTCCATAGTGTCAGTTTACAATCACATTCCTATAACATGAATTCATTTAAGGTAACCAAAATAACCAGAATATTAGAGATTTTATTAGATATGTGTGAGGCCAACATTAATAAGAAAATATGCAATTTTCCAGATAAAGATACAGAATAAAAAAAAAACAATTAATATCAATAAACTGTTTTAAATTCTGATACAAATATACATTTGAAATCAAATCTTTCATATTTTTTGGCAACATGGTGTGGGCGGATTTCTGCCAGTCACAGGATGTGTTACACCCTTCCAGCCTGTGTCTTAGAATAAGAGGGAGGTGAAGCCTTCATAAATCTACATGTATTATCCCGCCCCCCCATTGTGTTTAGGTGGATAGTGGGCATGAAGGAGGAGGGAGGCAGTGGGCTGTCATTTACTGCTGTGTATGCATCCATATTTGTAACTCTATAAAAACGAAACACCAAAGAATGAGACTTTATACATACAGTACCTCCAATAGTAGAATTTACATAGGTTTAACATATCATCAATTTTTATTGTATACAAAGAATAAAAACATGATTTGTTTTCATAAAAACCATATTATCTCATAGGCATAAGGTCAATACATAACACCAATAGCACATCACAGAGACATTCTACTTGGAATGTCTGTATAGTTAGCAGGAATAGGGTCAGGTCGATGAGTTTCGTAGGACACCCCACTTCTTCAGGACCTCTCAGATCTCTTTTGTATCCACAAATGAAATAATATGTAATTTTAGCTAAAAATAAACAAAATCTCAAATTATATTACAATCACCATTAATGATAACAACAAAAAGTATAAGCTCAGCAAGATGCAGAGATATAAATGGGGGAACAAATAAAAATTTGCTAGTCCAAAGAATATGTATATCTATTATTATCTCAAATAATTTCCCCAATCAAATCCACATTGGATAGCGGAGTACTGTATTCCACTCAAGTGGTCTTGGGGCGGCCCATGGGGAAAGGGGAGTTTGGGAGCAGACATGCATATGCGATATCAAAGATGGAAAAAGCTGAGGGCAACTACAGTGGCAAAAAAATATAATGATAATAATAAATTATGTCATTGAGAGCATGTAAAAACAAAAGGAAAAAAGAAAATATATATGGAATCCAATGATCTTAATAATTACCTCCAGATAGTAATGAGGGATACTTAAGACCCAATTGGGGTCAGATAAGGAGGAATACTGCTACAAAAGCAGCCGTGAATCTTGCTGAATCTATACCTCTTGTGATGTGGGTTTAGCGACACTTTAAACTGCCATCCATCGATTACATGTCTATGGAATCAGTGGCTGGGTTGTGAGATCGTTACATATACAAATCTGTTAATATGTCTCTGTTCTCAATACTGTGTGCTAGTAATTTACCACATTGTTTTTAGATCAACACCTTCTGCTCCAACAAGCGCACCGTGTTCTAAGGCAGTGGTCTCAAAGTTGTGGCCCGAAGGCCGGATATGTCCCTTTGCATGCCTTTATCTGGCCCTTGGGGCAATATTTCTCCCACTGATACAGGGCACTATTAATCCCACCTACACCAGTGATGGAGCACTATTACTCCCACTAATACCAACTATGGGTCATTGTTTTCTTTCACTGATGCAAGGGCATTTGCTTCTACGACTATCCACAGTCCAGCCCTCCTAAAGTCTAAATAACAATAAACTGTTTAGAAAGATTGGAGACTCCTATTTAAAATAGTGTTCTAATGTAAATGTGAAAATACTTTCCACGCTATCCCTGTGTATTAACTACCTTTTACTCAGCTCTATATACTATAGGAAGCAGCTAGCACCACTATGCATCCAACCACCTTTACAACATGCAATAAATATATATATAATCACAAAAAAGTGCAATAAATTAATGTGAGTCCTCTTTTCTTTTAAATATACAGTTTCTCACAAAAGTGAGTATACCCCTCTCATTTTTGTAAATATTTTATTATATATTTTCTTGTGACAACACTGAAGAAATTACACTTTGCTACCATGTAAAGTAGTGAGTGTACAGCTTGTATAACAGCGTAAATTTGCTATCCCCTCAAAATAACGTAACATGCAGCCATGTCTAAACCGCTGGCAACAAAAGTGAATACACCCCTAAGTAAAAATGTCCAAATTGGGCCCAATTAGTCATATTCCCTCCCCCCTGTCATGTGACTCGTAAGTGTTACAAGGTCTCAGGTGTGTATGGGTAGCAGGTGTGTTAAATTTGGTGTTATCGCTCTCACTCTCTCATACTGGTCACTGGAAGCTCAACATTGCACCTTATGGCAAAGGAGGATCTGAAAAAAGAATTCTTGCTCTACATGAAAATGGCCTAGGCTATAAGAAGATTGCCGAGACCATGAAACTGAGCTGCAGCACAGTGGCCAAGATTATACAGCGGTTTAACAGGACAGGTTCCATTTAGAACAGGCCTCGCCATGGTCTATCAAGGAACTTGAGTGCACGTGCTCAGCGTCATATCCAAAGGTTGTCTTTGGGAAATAGACGTATGAATGCTGCCAGCACTGTCGGATTGGTTGAAGGGGTGGGGGTCGGCCTGTCAGGGCTCAGACCATATGCCGCACACTGCATCAAACTAGTTTGCATGGGTGTCGTCCCAGAAGGAAGCCTCTTCTAAAGATGATGCACAAGAAAGCCCGCAAACAGTTTGCTGAAGACAAGCAGACTAAGGACATGGATTACTGGAACCATGTCCTGTGGTCTGATGAGACCAAGATAAATGTATTTGGTTCAGATGGTGTCAAGCATGAGTGGCGGCAACCATGTGAGGAGTACAAAGTGTGCCTTTCCTAAAGTCAAGCATGGTGGTGGGAGTGTCATGGTCTGGGGCTGCAAGAGTGCTGCCGGCACTGGGGAGCTACAGTTCATTGAGGGAACCGTGAATGCCAACATATACTGCGACATAATGAAGCAGAGCATGATCCCCTCCCTTCAGAGACAGGGCCGCAGGGCAGTATTTCAACGTGCTAATGACCCAAAACAAACCTCCAAGTTCGACCACTGCCTTGCTAAAGAAGCTGTGGGTAAAGGTGATGGACTGTCCAAGCATGTCTTCAGACCTAAACCCTACTGAGCATCTGTGGGGCATCCTCAAACGGAAGGTGGAGGAGTGCAAGGTCTCTAACATCCACCAGATCCGTGATGTCATCATGGAGGAGTGGAAGAGGACTCTAGTGGCAACCTGTGAAGCTCTGGTGAACTCCATGCTCAAGAGAATTAAGGCAGTGCTGGAAAATAATGGTGGCCACACAAAATATTGACACTTTGGATCCAATTTGGACATTTGCACTTAGGGGTGTACTCACTTTTGTTGCCAGCGGTTTAGACATTAATGGCTGCGTGTTGAGTTATTTTGAGGGGACAGCAAATTTACACTGTTATACAAGCTGTACACTCACTACTTTACATTGTAGCAAAATGTAATTTCTTTAGTGTTGTCACATGAAAAGATATAATAAAATATCTACAGAAATGTGGGGGGTGTACTCACTTTTGTGAGATACTGTAAATACAGTCCATCAATAAATGATTCATAGTCCAAGAAAAAAAGATTGCAGTCCCATACACCAGAAACTCTTCAGTAATTGCCTCTTATCACCCCAGTGCCCTTCACCCCACCTATGGGTGTCTTCTCACCATGTTGAATGAGCCTCACTAATTGATGGAGGTCTATATACGCATTGCAGTGTTATAAGTGCCACCGCTCCCACTGGCTGTAAACTCCCAATCTGTGGCCCTCAGCAGCTCTCAGTGTGGTGTCAATCATATAGAAGGCAAGAGGAAAGAACAATATCAGCCATAACCCCAGTACCGTATTTTGCACCCGGGCAGCTGGCTTTCTCATGAAAGCATTCCCGAATGGCTCACAAGCCAGTGGACATCCCCTCCTGCCACTCATGTTTCTTAGGCTTACCGTTTCTGCCAGCTCACCCAAGAAACAATCCGACAGTGCAGCCGGCTGCTCCCATAGGCGATCAAAGAGTAGATATTCTTTGATTGCCTCTATGGCTTTGGAGGACTGGAGCAACATCATTATGTCACATTTGGTCCAGGCTGGAAGAAAATAATATTTTTTTTAAAGCAAAAGATTCAAAAATGTTTTTTGATCTTTTGCTTTTAAAGGTAGAGAAGAGATTTGGGGTCTTTTTGACCCCAGATCTCTCCATAAAGAGCTGTCATCCTCATTTATATTACAAGAGATGTTTACATTCCGTGTAATAGGAGTAAAAGTGATTAAAAAAAAAAAAAAAAGGGACAGTAAAAAAATAAAAAACAAAAAGTAAAATAAATAGAATTTTTTTTTTAAAGTGCCCTTATCCCTCCGTGCGCGCATGCAGAAACAAACGCATACTTAAGTTACATAAGCTTATGTAAATGGTGTTCACAAGTGAGGTATTGCTTTAACCTGTAAAGGCGTTTAAAATGTCGCCTATGGAGATTTTTAAGTACTGTAGTGTGTCACCATGGGAAGGCAGGCAGATATAACCTTAAACTTCTTGCAAACATCCTCATGACTACCTCACCCAGCCCGCGGCCTTCTCAATCGCTGTTTGAAAATCCAAGTTCAAAATATCTAGGCCTATATCTGAAATATGTATACCATCTTTCCTATATAGCCCCGGAACCCCTCCTTCCAAGTTTTCATGCCTAAATTATATACCATAACCTAGGCTCAAAAACTTTGCTAGCATCCTATTCTTTTTCTCATCTTTTCGAACACTTTTTTGCCACCACCTTGCAACCATAATAGACGCGGAATAATTTCTAAAAATACCAGAATTGTACCTGGAGACCTTGCTTTAAACACTTGAATAAACCATTTCATCTTCAATATCAAGTGCAGCGTTTTTTGATTACCTATATCATTACCTCCTAGATGGATTACCATAATATGAGGCATTGGCCAACCATAACTGAGCTTATTCAATTATTTTTTCAAATCATCCCAAATCATTTCGCGTCTACCAAACCATACTATTTTAAATAAGCTTGGATCCAAATCAAGATTCGAACCGTAGGATCTTCTTTCTGCTCTTTTCTGAGCCCAGAACACAAAAGAATGTCTGACAATCCACACCACCATTCTTTCACCTAGGATTAAATGAATAACAAGTTAGGTCTCAGGTAAGATTTATATACATTGGAACGCCATCTACCGATCTTCTTTATTTTTTCTTTCCTCATCCCTGATTGTGCAGTTGCCATTGCTGACCCAATCTGGAAAGAGTGGCCAGACACTTTTGCATTCTCCTTACCCAATAGCGTCAGACATTTATCCAGAACTTTCTTGAATTGATATTTTGTTAGAGTCTCTAAATTCACATGTATAAACAAACATCCATTAGTTCTTGGCCCTTCCTTAATATATCTCGTCAATAATTAATGAGGACAAATCGCCTTATCTGGGCATTTACCCAAACCAAGCCATTCTCCTTTACCTATTTGGTCCGTTTTGGATTTTCCCACATGCACTCTTACCACTTCCCTTTCTAGCTTTATTCCTTCCATTTGCAGCCTACCCTTATCAAACTTACTTGCTGGAATAAGTTCCGATATCCTCAATGCTGCGAAAAAAACAAATAGAAAAAAGAGAAACACTCTCATATACTGAAAAACACACTGACCTAATACACAAACAAAGCTTGTGTAATAAGTCTGTTGATATGGGACACCTTTTATCCACCACAAATTAAATTGTTCTATAACCTTTTAAAGTTTGCAGCACTGAGAAAAATTTTAAAATAGAAGGAAAACCTTTTAACTTCAGAAAAAATTATACACCTGACAATGTCTTGTTAACATGGGCCCAAGAATAGCCTTTAGTTAACAATTGGTTCACAAAACCTAATGCTACTTTTTCGGAGAATTTATTAAGAGATAAGCCAATTATATTCAAATACCTCATCCATAAAAACCATGACGTTGAGTAACTTCTCCAAGTCGATACTGCCAATGAGTTACGGATGTGTACATAAATTAGACTGTCTATGACAAATTCCTGTTGTAAAACTGTCCTGCCATTGAAATCCCCCCCAAAAATGTATCCAAACAACCATATCTGCCCTCATATCCTGCGTAATCCTTATGTGAGACTGAGGATTTTTTAGGCCTGGTATTGCTGAATACATTTTTCTTGAATATATCCTACCTACTGGCAAAACTCTTGTTGGAAATGCTAGGTAACCCAGAAGTTTTTGCATTTCTCTCAACAATACCTTTTTTCTTTTTATCAATAAGAGGATTCAATTTGAAATTCTCCACAGCTTATCCTGTGGCAATCTGAACTCCATTCATCGGGAATCTATGCAAATACCCAAAAATTCCAAACAGCGAGTTGGTAAAACTGTTTTCTCTTTTGCCAACGGGATACCGAAATTGTCACATATCCGGACAAAAGAGTTCAGAAGCTCCAGGCAAGCAGCAAATTTTGCCGGGCCCAAATATAAGAAATCATCCAAGTAATGCAAAATAAAAAGTGACTTTGTCTGCGCCTGGACCACCCATTGTACAAAGGAGGAAAACATTTCAAAATAGTAACATGACAAAGAGCAGCCCATTGGCAGGCATTTGTCGAAGTAGTAGAATTCCCCAAATTTGAAACCTAAATAATTAAAGCTTTCCCTGTGGATAGGTAATAGCCTAAATGCTAATTTTATATCGTCTTTTGCCTCAATGCATTAGGTCCTAAGATACGCAATAAACGTATTGCCTCCTCAAATGATGTATATTCCACGGGGAATTTGTTTATATCTACTTGGTCATTTAGGGAACCTCCTGCAGGAAAAGACAATTGCTGAACCATCCTGAATGTGCCTGGTTACCTCGTTGGTATTATAACATTTTCAAATGGGGGGGGGGGGGGGGGTTGCGAAAGGGCCTTCCATTCTGCCTTCTCTAATTTCCTTATCTATTTTTTCCTGTACAATGCTTGCTAATTCCTCAGCCGATTTCAAATTTTTGTTTCCCCTACAACCTACCCCTTCAAACCTGGGTAGCATAATACCCTGCTCAAAACCTTTAATTAGAATGAAAGCTTTCTGTTGATCTGGGTATTTGGCTAACCATGGCCGCATGTTTTGGAGGATCACTGGGGTTCTGGCTTTTAAGAAATGTCTCCTTTTGTAGTACATTCTGACCCGATGCTAATTTCTTAAAACATTTGGAAATACCATGAATGTGCATTCTTGCTTGTATCTACAATTGCTCGCCCATTTACACTGAGCCTCATTGAATGCAAAGCATATTCCTTTCTTATAGCTGGTTGCTGGACTTATGTTTGGGTTACTTAATTGTTTTCCAAATGGTTGTCTAGGTGGAATAAGCAGGTTTAGCCATAATCCCACATCTTTATTTCCCCCGCTGTAGCTCCTTGTGCACTGCTAATTTCTGCCTGAAAGACTCCTCATATGAGAACCACCCTGTGCCACCAAAGTTTTTGTAGGCTTCCAAAATTATTTCAATGTGATAAAAAAACCAACCAGAGCCTTTTTCTGGATATTTCTCACACATGACGCTAGAATATATGCAGAAAGCCTGGAGCCAGTTATTGAAGGATTTGGGGACAGGTCTCCTTCTCTCATCTTCACTCTTATCTTTTTCATTCCTCAGCAAGTCATTATTTGAGGGAAGCAATGACAGTAAGTCTATAAATTCCTCCCTCCAAATTTTCTCTTTTAAACCTCCTGGTAAATGAAAACCCAAAGGTGAAGGTAAACATGGCATGCATTCTTTCACCGTACATTCAATTACACCTGTTGCTTTTATTAACCTTTTCTTCTTCACACTCACTTTCATCAATTTCCCAAACTGCGGAAACATCATTACCTCTATATTTTGATGAAGATTTGGTTAAATTATCTAATTTATCAGAGATGTTATCTAATGATCTAATTAATATTGAGACTTTCCTGAAGACGCACAGATTGCGAAATGCATTGTGGTCTAAAGCCGAACTATTGACCTTCACACGTCACTTCCTAAGTGGTGGAACGCACGGCGGAACGCACGCCATCACCGCAATCCACTCCTGTCAGCCCTGAACTCACCTGCCGGAAGACAGGAACAGGGGCGTTTCAGAACCCCTAAGAGCTTTCTTTCTGGTGCTAGGAAGGCACCTTACAATGTAAGCTCCCATTCTATTATTTTATTTGTGATTTTATGTTATTAAAACGGTATCACACTATCCCTGGCTTCATGTCTCCTGCATCCCCCCATTGAGTCTTCTATCTAGAGATCCCATACTGTTTTTTGGATTAGTATTGCTGGAAGCCTGAAGCCTGGTGAACCCCTGGTGAATACCGTATCCCCCTGATGAATATCTGGTGATGACCGTACCTCCTATTGAAAGGGATTGATGGAGGAGGATTAAAGAGCGATTTATATAAATCCCAATGCCTGCAGGGTCTGTGAGACCCACATCTTTCTGGTGAGCGCATTATACTATCCACTCCTTGCTCACTGGATCACTGAATCACAGATTGAGTACACCTGGATGATTTTAGTTCACCTTACAAGACACTTCTTGTCCACCTTTAATACCACTATATGGACTTTACCATTGTTCATAAGAGCACATTATTTGCACGGTTACCCATCACTTTTGAGTGATTCACACTTTGTCACTTTGAGTCATAATTTTTTTGACTATTAGTGTCACACCATAGCACTTTATTAGTCTTATATACAATTTATATATTTATTTTTTGCGTCATTTGCACATATTGCACAATTGCACATGAATTAATTTTTTGATATTGATGTTCATCCGATTCATGTTTATATGTAGCAATGTATCCACTTCATGCTTTTATGTAACACTGTTTATCATATAAACTTCATCATTTTTTTAAGTATATATTTTTAATATTTACAGTAAAGCTATATAACAGTTTTTATATCAGCGCCTCTCAAATCTGTCATCTATGATCTAATTAATATACTCAAAATATTCTTACCACACTCACCCTGCATATAGACATCTTCTGTAACGCTGGTTTGCTGTTCTCTGTATTCATTTGCCCTTTCAGCCTGTGCAAACTCACACTGCACTGCGTTGTAGCCACAGCCAAAGCAAGCGCTGCTTCTGACTGCTCCTGTGCTCTCACTATTCTTGCACTCTGATGTGCCTCCTTTTCTTCTACCTGCTTCTTTCTTTCTGGCCCCACCCATAGGCGCGCTTCCTCTTGCCAGAGATGTTGCTCTTCTTCCTCTCCCGGCCGTCTCTATTCTGCCTCTGGCGAGAAAGGCCTCCTGGTGCCCCGCCTTCTCTTCCTCAGGGTCCTGCCTGCGCTTTCGCCGCCGCTCCTACCCGGGCTCGCTGGTTCTGGATGTCCCGCCTCCTATCTCCTTGGCGCATCTTCCTTCATTTCTTCCGCCGGCGACTGTGCTCTTCTTTCTTCTCTCGCCATTAGCCGCTTTCTTCATTTCTTCTGCCGCCTCCGCTGCCGGTAACTCTAGGCATCTTCTCAGCCATTCTTCTCCTCCCTCTTCCGTGGCTCTTTCTATCAGCTGCCGCAGCAGAGTCTTCATGTCACCTCAGGCTTTGCGGCAACAGTATTATAGCTCTCCTACATGGGCTTCGCCACTGATGAAGCTCTGAGGTGACTGGCAATATCCCGCCTTTGCGCTGTCCATTTATAGAGGTTACCTAGGGCTCTAGAATGTTCCACCCATCTAGCCAATCACATTGTGCGGTCACACCCACTCCAGTTCTGGCTCCACCCCCCTATTGTATAAGCAATAATCTGTTGCCTTCCCATGAGGAAAAAAGGCAGTAAAAGGGGGTTATGACCCCTTACCCCTTTTTTTCCCTTATATTCCATGAGCGTGTGCAATTTTAAAGTGTGACATGTTAGGTATCTATTTACTCGACGTACAATCATCTTTCACATTTTACATAAAAATAGTAGTACATATTGTGGGTTTTTTTTATTTATTTATTTTAATCTATTCAAATGTATTTTTCCAAAAATTTGTGCTTAAAAAACCACTGGTCAAATACCACGAGACATAAAAAATTGCAGCAATCACCATTTTATTCCCTGTCTCTGCTAAAAAGAAAAATGTATAATGTTTGTGGGTTCTACATAATTTTCTAGCTAAAAATACAGATTTAAACTGGTAAACAAAAAAGTGCCAGAAAAAGTCTGGTCGGCAAGTGGTTAAGGTAATTTAAAGGACTTGAGAAACTGTGCAGAACACACACTATGCAAACCGCTAAATAGAAGAAATTAAGACTACGAGTGACCTTAAAAAGTTTCTTTGAATTGCATTTTTAGATTGGACTCCACATTGAATATGAATGAGCACCAGGATCCAGCTATTACAAAGTCCTGGAGCAGTAGCAGCAATCTACCCGGCATCTCCCTCTGTGTACACGCACGTTTTGTCAGAAAATTGTGCTAAGGTAAATTTGCAATTGCTTACAAAAATTGGCCTCATTATTCTCCACGTGGAGCTGCTAACATGACAATTTTGATAGATTTGAAAATGATCGATTTCAGTGGCTAAAAAAGCCCTTCAGATCAATGTAAAAAGATGTTATGACTTTTGTTCAACAATAAACTATATTTATAGCAGGAACAAACTGCTCTTTTCTTACCCAATGGTGTTCTTATGGTGACATTACTTTTATAGACACTATATTTAGAAGCCAAACCTTCTTAGGGATTGCACAGAAGTCTGATGGAGATGCAATGCAAGGTGCCTTGAGACATAATAGGTTTTCACATGTCTTCCTTGATTTAGAATGATAGTTATTATTAAATATACTGTCTGGTAAAAATTAAAGTATATGTAAATCCTACAATACAATAATTTATATATAATTTTTAACATGTTATTCATATCTTAAATGTAAAGTTTTTAAAATGTTTCGATTTTTTTTAAATCTGCTATTTTCATTAAAATATTATCTGGTGGTTCATGTTTAGGCACTTCCTGTTATATGGTTGCAGAGTAGGGACATGTAGGTGCCCAGTGTAGTTTCTCGAATTGGCCATAAGGGGTGTCAACATAGTTAAGGTCAGGAAGCCTGCTTTGCAATCCTTCTTAACTTAAGTTCCTAGGTGGTTTCTAGTTCCAGAGGTTGCTAAGGGTTTCTTGAGCTGACATAATTGACCTTCTATTGAACCCTGCCTACATTGTTCTGGGTCAAACCCCACTTGGTAGAGCTAGCAGCATGACACTATTTGTATCATTCTACTATGTCCTAAAGAGGACAATAGTCTCACTGACCACAAATAAAAGGGGCATTCTTCCAGATGACCTAGATAAATTCATTTCAGTAGGGGTTCCCTAATACCTGAAAACTATTTATAGGGTTCCTATGTAGTAAAAAGGTTGAGGAAGACTGCTGTACTGAGAGTGGGCAGGTATATGTAGCTGCTAGAGGTCCCCAGAGCAGTGAAAGGGGTGTACCCCAGATAATGAGGTAATACCAGTCCTGCCCCTGCCATTGTGGGCCATCTTGAGTAAGAGGGCTCAATCATTACAAATAGTCTGGCAGGCTTGGCAGTTGTCCACCTGTGAAGTTGGCCATGGGAAATGTGGCTAGGCTAAAGGCATGGCAAAGATGTAATATTTGCGGCTTAGGCTTCTGGGAGCCTCCCCTTTAGGGAGGAAGCGAGGCTTGGAAAGGTTCAGGAATTATGAGACAAATGTATCTCCTTTGCATGTGATGCAGGACTCTGGCAAACCCCTAAAAAAGTATTGACTCCTGGATTTGGCTTTCTGCTGGTTAGCCCCCGTTCACACTGGGGCGACCTGTCAGGCGACCTGGTCGCCTGACAGTTCGCCATAGGTCGCCTAGCATAGAGAAGCTGTGGACCCATTCTAATAGGAGCGACACAAGTCGCTCCGACTTAGAAAAAGGGTCCGGAGCTTCTTTGGGGCCCGGGAAGTAGCGTCGCCCCAGTGTGAACGGGGCCTTATTGTTTTATTTATCATTTGCTCCTGCATTGGTGCTCAGGAAAGAATCTAAGGGGACCAACCAATGGGCAGGGCTGGAACAGGTTAAAGTTGCACATGCCCCTTGCCCCATCTCCTGGCTGTACAGGTGGACAGCATGCAGCTCAATACGCAGCTAGGCTGTGACATAGTATGATGACAAGTATTATACTGTCATGTCTATGTATGTCCCTAGTCTTCCAGATTGAGTGAAGCTGAATATCATTCACCCTAGAAGACCTAGGACATCTTGTGGCATAAAAGAAGTGCAGGGGGGGGGGGGGGCAGTTCCAGATTGAGGGTATTGCTACCTAAGCTGTTTATTTTTTTTAACATCTGTTGTGGTATATGGTAATTGTACAAAATGCACTACCTCTTCTCTTGCTGGAGTAGAATTAAGTGATTTTTTACTAAATGCAAATATCAATTATTTCTCTTACCCTATTACATCCTTAAGCCTGGTCCTGTAGAACCCCTCTTCTGCTATTCCTCGTACCATAAAAGGGCATGTTTTTGTAGTCCTCAGAGATAGCTAAGAACAATGCAGCTGATAACAATCAGCAGAGGAAGCAAGACAGGAAGCTATCAACTCAAAAGTTTTACGTTCCCTAAAGCTGGCCAGAAATGGTTCGAACAAACTTGGGTACAACCAGCCTGCTGGATTTAATATGCGAATATTGCAATGGCTCAGCGGGAGGGATTTCCCAGTCAACACTATCTGTGTTGATGGGGAACCAGTGTTTGCAGGAAAGAAATTCGCTCCATCTATGGCTGGCCTAACACTGCATCATCCCTAATGCTTAATCTTCCTATTGTTTGAACCCTTAACACTAAAGCAGCCCAAAGATTATGCAGTGCGATTTGGGTGGAAGGAAAGAAAAATGGCTCGATTCCCCCATCAACACAGTCAGAGTTGATGGGGGAATCTCTAAAGGCCCGTACACACGTACCGATCGTCGGCATACAAACGTCGGCGGACGAAAGATCTGCCGATTGTACGCTTGTTAGTATGGTGCCTCCGACAGCCGTCAGCGCACATTCTGCGGACAAGAATCTGTCTTGCAAGCATTGAAATTTTTGTATGCCGACACCAGAACGGCAGATTGTTCGCCAGTCAGTACAGAAATCAGCCGACACACAGCTACAAATCCCAACACGCATGATCAAACCAAATGAGGTCCCGGAAGAATTTTCTCTAGTAAACTCAACATTTTATCCAGAAAGAACTTTCGGCTCGCGGCAGTCCAAGAAATAGGTGAAATGCGGAGCACATGCTCATCTTGATAAATGTGAGAAGAAGGAAGATGCTGCTCATAATGCCATACTTTTCTAATAAAAAGGTGTTCTGTTATGATGAAGATAATGTTTGTATATTCTATCTGTTCTATCAAATTTTATAATTAAATAATTTGAACTCTTCACCATTTTTTTTTTTTTTAACAGCAAAGATCTAACTATTGATATGACCCTTTATTCTTTTATGAATTAATGTATAAAACATATTTTTCAGGTTATGCACAATATTAAACATGTTAACAAATTCAGATAGGCCATTTTTTAGTTACAATTTTCTTTATTTTTTGGATCTCTGAAAAAACAAATGAAAACATCAATACTCTCCGTATAAAAAAAAAAAACATAAAAAAGGTCCATTTGGACTAAATTAAATTAGAAACTGCCAAACAGGGGTAAAATAAATAATAGGGGGTTACAAAAATTAAAGTTGCTGGTAATTGTAATCAGGTTGCCATGAGGGCAGGTTTGGATCCTGCTGGCCATATTGCCACTGGCCATGTGGCATTTGGCGAGGTGGTGGCTGTTGTGGAGGTGGAGGTGGAGGTGGAGGGCATGGGTGCTCCTGGCATGCATGGCTGTGCTCATTAAGGATGCCGTTTTCAGCGTTTTGCAGCACATCCAGAATAATTTTTCTGGCATACTGACACTGCCTGAGGTCCACCTTATCTAAAATTTTGCCCGTCATGTTGCCGAAGGACTCATTGGCCTCCGGTTTGCGACGTAGGGCTATGGTGGCCTCCTGTATAAATTCATTGGTGATGTCGTCGATGTGTTTCCTCTTTTGCCTCCGTTTGGCAGGAGGAGGTGGTGGTGGAAATAGTTCCACAGGCTCCTCAGGCTCCGCAGGCTCCCCAGGCTCCTGGCTGCAACCTGCCTCCTCCTCAATGACACTTCCCTGTTGATGAAATGAACAATTGTTTAAAATGTTATAGTGTATATAAAAATGCATGTTTGTTATATTATTGTGAACAAATAGCAGACTTTACATACAGTGGCGTATCTAGGGTCTCCAGTGCCCTTGTTGAGGAGCTGTATTTGGCAACAACCCCCCCCAAGATCAATGTAAAAATGTAAACCCCCCCCAAAAAAAATATAAAAGGGCATTAAATGTTTTTCATTTGTCCCTTGTTTGCCCAGTGTAGAGCTCTCTAGTGGGCAATCATTGTCTCAGGTGTGAAAAACAAGAAAGAGAGGGGTGAGAGATAGAGAGAGGGAGAGAAAGAGGGGGTGTGAGAGAGAGAGAGGAGGGGGGTTGCAGAGAGAGAGGGGCCTGAACTTGCAGAGGGCTTGATGTAGGGCATTAAGGGTGAAGCGTTGCAGGAAAACATGAATAAGGGAGCCACCTGCCTTGCTGACCCACAGTGAGAGACCAGAGACATGGAAGCAAGGATGGATGTATCATTTGCAGGAGCTGTTAGTTTGATAGTTTTGTTTTAAAAAAGGTTGAGCCGGAGGAATGCTGAGGCTACAGCAGTGTTTGTTAGGACCAGAGGTGTGCTGGGGATGCAGCAGTGTTTGTAAGACCAGAGGTGTGCTGGGGATGCAGTGAGAGGCAGTCTCAGTCTCCTGGTCTTTTGGCTCAGCTGCTCTCAATGTTTTACACCTGCATGAAGCAGCTCTCAATGTTTTACACCTGCATGAAGCAGCTCTCAATGTTTTACACCTGCATGAATCCGCCTGCAAACTGGGGGTTCTGGGGTGTGCAGGCTGAGTGGATTGTTCAAAAAATCATTAAAACAATGCCAATGTTTTTGCGACCCACCCCCCTTGGCCTGCGCCCCTGGCGGTTGCCTGTCATGCCAACCCCTTGCTATGCCAGTTTACATAAAGGGTCAATTATGCTTTAGCTTATAATTTTGTTACATGATTAAATTTTAGCAGACAATATATAGTGAAATGCCATACCTGAGTAAAACTCTCCTCCAGGATATCTTCATCCTGGCTTGGATCAACTGACACTGAGCCCTCTGCCGAAGTCGAAGGCAGTGTTGAGATGGATGGCCTAGATTCCAAGGTGTCTTCCAGGAATCACAGGTTATCAAAGTACCACACCCGTGGTACATGTACATTCTGTGCACCTGCTCCAGACTTGGTGGTATCCTCAATTTTCTTAACCTCCCGCCTGTAGGCACTGCGAATGCTGTTAATTTTTCGCCGTACATACTCCACATTTGCCCCAGGACAGACGGGCTTGTAGAAGGCCACTGGGTGTTCAATGGCCTGTTGTTTTAGTTTCTTATTTTTATATTCTGCCGACTTGACTTTCCACAAACAGGGCAGTTGCCTGAACTCATCAATGAAACTGATGAGAAAGTTGTGTGTGGTGTAATTGTCCACCATTTTGCAGGACAGTATATGCCTGCAAGACACAACACAACACAAAACATATTAAAATAGCATGTATTTTGGCACATAATAAAGATATTCATAGTAAAAGCTGTATAGGGCCCAAAACACACACTTTCTATTAAAATAGTCGTACCTTTGTTTGTGGGGAAAAGTCGTGATTCGCCGTTCGATCGTGCTCCAACCCTCGATATGTCCGCTAGCGAAACGTCGGCCGAAAGATCTGGCGTCCTTTAAATACAGCGCATGCGTCAACTCCTCCTCCAGTGGCGGGCTTGTGCAGGGGTGTGTACGTGCTGAAGATCAGGCCTACATGCGACACACACACCTGAAGCAGTGGAACAATCTTTTAATCAAGAAGAATGTCTGAAAGATCTCAGAGTTCATCAAGTGGGGGCCGAAGTGATTGGGCCACCAGAAAATCAAGGGCTACACCCATGACAAAGCCAGAAATGGTGGAGATGGTCTCCATTTTAGAAAAAATGGACTATGATGGCAATTTGGCAAATTACGACCGGCCCAATGCCAGGAAAGATGGCATCATGGATAAGGTGGTGGCCTGTTTGCTAAAAAAATTCGGTGTGCAGCGATCGAAAGATCAAATTAGGAAACGGTGGTCCGACCTGAAACACCGTGAGCAGGATCAGCTGGGCCAAATCCATCGGATTTTGAAAAAAAGTAAGTTTTATTTTTTATTTATTTTTTTAAACATGCAATCTGTTTTTTATAATTTTGTGTATGTTGTATTAACATGTCTAGATTATAATGTCTATGTAAAAAGTTAGATTACTCATTTTAGTTGTCATGTCGTGATTAGATCGATCTATTGTTGATGTTTTAGTATATGAAATTAAAAGTCAGGAAGCCATAGTTAAAAATATATGTATTGTGTTGCAACGAACGTTCTTTCCTGCACGAATCTTCTCTGCAAACATTCCTATTAATCACAGATTATTAATCAAACCTTTAAATAGGAGAAAAACGAAAACTCTGTGCCAAACTATGGGAAAGGAGGAGGAGAGTTTTGGCAGCTCCATCGGCAGTTGTGGAAGAAGATGAGGACATGGGCCCAGATGGTGGCACAGATTCCACTAAAGGTAATTGGTTCCTATGCACAGTCAAACATTAATGTACCATATTTTTCGTAGATAACCATGTACATGTCTTCATATTTGTTACTAAAAGAGCTATCAAGCAGGGCACCATGTCCTAACAAATATATTACGGGATGTGGCACATTTAGGTGTGATTTCACATGAGCATACATTATGTCCTAACAAATGTACCTCTTGTGACTTTTATGATATGGCAACTTTTTTGTATTATGTAGATGAAGACATTATTCCGGAAATAATCCTGGTGGAGCCAACAAGTGACCAGACACCAGAGCAACAAGAAGGTTGGTAGGCACAGATTTTTGTGTAGTGGGATCATAGAAATATGTGTATTTGCAATGATTGTTTAACCTTAAATTCTTGTGCTCCCTTACAAATTTACATTGCAGATGTTGCGTCATGCCAGGATGTGGCATCCCCAGCCATGTCAGAACCCCGATCTCCTGGCAACTTGGCAAGCAGCGTGGAAGCCACTTCCGAAACTGTGGAGGATCCAGGACCAAGTGTCAGAGAGCCAGTTGTGTGCCCACGTAGGTTTTTTCTTAATGATTTTTATCAGTGTTATTTGTAGCCTCCAATTGTCAACACTAGTTCCCTATGGGAGCCTCTTTATTTGAATGGAAGTGGCACCGTAAGTCGGATCAGGATGCTCTGACTTGCGGGGCCACTTGCGCTGTGAAGATTTTTGAGGGGGAACTACACAGACAAATTGAATAACCCACCGTGGGTGTCCCCCCCAAGTTCACAACCAGGCCTTTGGTGTGTGGTATTGAGTTTGAGGGTATGCCCACAACAAAAAGACAGCATGGGTTACCCCCAAAACCCCTACCAGACCCTTATCCAAGCATGCAGCTTGTCAGGCCAGGAAAGAGAACGAGCAAGCGGACCAAACACCCCCTGGACCACAGCAGGACACATGCCCTCAACATGGGGGGGTTTTATTGCTTTGGGCCAGGGGGCCTCTGCACCGCACACCCAAAAGCACCTTGCTCCCATGTAGAGGAGGACAAGGGCCTCATCCCCACAACCCTGTCTGGTGGTTTTGGGGGGTCATGCGGCCAGGGGGTTCCTAGGACTTTGGAAGCAACCTTTAACAAAGGGTGGCCCCCAGATCCCAGACCCCAATCACTATGTGAATGGGTATGGGGTACATAGTACCCCTACACATTAACCACATAAATGGAAGTGTATGTGAATAACGACAGGAGACGTTTATGAAATGTTCTTAAAGATCTTCATCCGGTCTCCTCCACTCTGCTCTTTGGATCTTCTCCTCTCCAGTCTTCTGCTGTCCAATCTTCTGCTCTTATGTTGTCTGCTCTTTTGCCCTAGGCTCTTCTTCTTCCTCCTGTCCTCCTCCAATGCTGTTGCCGTGCATTCTGCCCGTCTCTGGTCTCTGCATCTTAATATATAAACATTACGACCATGCCCTCACAATGACGTCATCATGCGTTCACACCCCTAATGAATATATAGTAAGCTCAGGAGACCGTCAGAATCATCAGCAACAGCATTGGAGGAGGACAGGAGGAAGAAGAAGAGCCTAGGGCAAAAGAGCATAAGAACAGGGTAGGTATTAACTCGAGAGGATTTTAAGATTACCTGCACACCAAATGTTTCTCTATTATGACCTCATGTAGGTGATTCACATTGACTCTGTTGTATTTTATTTTCCAGATCATGTATTACATAGTTGCACTTTGGCCAAATTGACCCGTGAGGCTCTTCAATGCTGCTCAGACCTAGAGCAAATAAAGGAGACTGCAACGGCATTGCAAACCAAAATGCGTGATTTTGTGGACATGCTTGGCAAATTCTAAAAAATTTTTTTTTAAAGTTTTTAATGTTTGTATTGGGATGTTCCTGATGTTCAAAATTTTATATAATCTTTTATGCCAGTTTTATGACACTCAGATGTTAAAGAGTGTACCCAAGTTTGGGAAAAGCACTTTACAACACCCTAACCCTAACCCTAACCCTAACCCTGTGAATGTTTGATACTAAAACATTTTTACATTCAACAATGTGTGTTCAATTCTTTATTAGACTTTCGTTGGGGGGTCGAGGTCTAAAGCTGTGTAAAGAAGCACTAAATGTATGATGGCTGTCCTATTCCCATATTTACATGTTAATGAAAGCATTTTGGACACTGCCATATGCGAGTTGCTGGAGGTGTCAATGAAATGTTAAAGATACCCCCAGTTTTAACGCATATCACAGTGCGATCTGACATTTCACACAGGATCGGATCACACAAGTTTGAACGACTGTGCGATCCTATCCTGATGCGGCTGAATAAATGCATCATGTGCGACTTTTGTGCGAATTGAGCCATACAAACTGTATAGATGATTTTCGCATGAACATCTGATCGCATGTAATAAAGGAGCAGTGCGCTACGATATTACATGCCATCAGATGTGCAGTGTGAATTGAGACATATACACTTTGTATGGCTACATTCGCAATGAACACGCATACAAGTCGCACATGACCCTTTATTTCGGATGTATCTGGATTGGATCGCACAGTGCTTAACACTTGTGGAATACAATCCTGTGCAAAAAGTAAGTGGCGGGTCACCCTTATGCAATGCTGGAAGGCTGCAAAGTCGCAGACTTCCCACATCGCATAAGTGTGACTCAACACTCAAGGTACTAGCAGTCCTAGGATTCAATATGGCATTGATATTGCCAGTAGCAATCAGTGTAGGGAGATCAGTGTAATCTATAGTGTATTGCTTGTTCATTGCTCTAGTTCACTTTCCATTACCTATATATATATATAACACTTTGAGATGAACAATGATCAAGTTTCACATAACACTGAAATATCCTAACACTGGTGGGCAGTGAGAAGGATGTCATAAATGAACACAACATAACAGGTGTAGGTACGTTGTTAATACCCTAATGTATTATATGAAATATATAGTATGGGCACCTTCTGGACAATGACCACCATTGTAAGGTGACATTAGATGAACCTTGGGTGTGACCTAGTTCTCAATGTGAGAGGGTTTGTGGAAATTTTATGGGGTGCAGAAGGCCCTTGTATTTACACCACTGGCTAAAAAATAACACATGGCCATCATCACTTTGGATCAGCTGGTGAGAGACTACAGCAAAGAAACCCAATGATGAATGTATTAACCCTTCCAAAGTCACACATATATAACACATGATTTACACCAAAAATTATGTTGGCCATATGTGCCCAAATGATTAGAATCCACAATACAGAATCATAGCAATTTTTGTTTAATGTGTTCTAAAATAATAGAATTGTGTGTCAAATCTTTAACAACATTAATGTGTGTGTGACATTGATTGCTGCCATGACACAGCTCCTCTCCCCAAGAAATAGTCCAGATATTCCTGGAGGATCTGACGGGCCCTGTGTGATGCCAATCCTGACCGTCCAACTTGCATTGACGTCATGGACTCCACTTGGTCTGGAGGTTGGGCCTCTCCACTTGTACCTGGCATAGCAGGGTCTGTATCCAGTTGCTGCAAAACATAATTGTGTACATTCCTGCGTAGGAAGTTGTGCAAAATGCAGCAACACAAGACCACATTATCCACTTTGTACAGTGCCAGGTGTATGGACGTCAGGAATATCCGGAACCGGTTGGCCATTATCCCGAAGGCATTCTCCACAACTCTGCGAGCTGTGGACAACCGGTAGTTGTAAATCCTTTGGTCGGGGGTGAGGTTCCTCTGAGGGTAGGGCTTCATGAGATGCTCCCCAAGCGCAAAAGTATCATCTGCGATAAACACAAAGCTCATACCCTCAACAGTTTGCTCCCTGGATGGCAGGTTCAGAGTGCCGTTCTTTAGACGACGAGCGAACTCCGTCTGCTCAATAACTCCCCCATCCGAATTGTGGCCATTTTTGCCAATATCCAAATAAATAAACTCATAGTTTGCATTAACTATGGCTAGCATGACTATACTAAAAAAACCTTTATAATTATAATAAAATGTTCCGGAATTTGGAGGGGGGACAATGCGGACGTGCTTCCCATCAATAGCACCCCCACAATTGGGAAAATTCCACTTCTCCAGAAATTGAGCAGAAATCTCCAGCCATTGCTCTGCGTTTGAAGGAACTGTGGGGAAACAAAAAAAAAATAAAAATTAGTGCTTGAGCACATCACATTATTAATTACACACACAGTTGTCTGTTAAATGCTTATGCAACTTGTTAAAAATATAAACAACAGGAAGGCAAACGTTTGGATTAGGGGATGTAACATATACATACATTTATTTTCAACCTCCTATTGTTCTTATATTGTAAAGGGCCATACACACTATAAGATTCTCTGAAGACTTTTTCCTGCAGATTTACCTTTTCTATGTAGTGCAAGGGCCTACCAGATTGCATAGGATTTGAAAGTGTTTGTTGGACCTCATATTATTTGGTTTAGGTAAATCGGAAGGATAAATTGTTCTGACAATCTTATAGTGTGTATGGCCCATTATACTCACCAGCTAGAGCAGAGATTTACAAACTATGGCCCTCCAGCTGCTGCAGAACTACACATCCCATGAGGCCTTGTAATTCTATGACATTCACAGACATGACTAGGCATGATGGAAATTGTAGTTCCTGAACAACTGGAGGGCCGTAGTTTGAAGACCTCAGAGCTTGAGCTTTGGTATATGCTGACTTTGAGATTTAGCATGTGGGTGGGGGATGGGTAAGTAAAACTGGGCATTTATACATCAATAAGGGCTTGTGGTCAGTGAAGGTTTTAACATCATTACATAAACATACACAATCATAGGTGGGAATGGATGGACTGATGTATTTTAGATAAATCATAAACTAGGTAATAAAACATTGGCCAAGGAATAATTGTTTGAGAAAAAGTAATAAAAATGACCCAAATTAAAAATACTGTTAACAGGCAATGCGTTTAGGGACACATAGGAGAAAATGCTGGGGTGGTTAGTGGGTAATTTTACAAATGGTTAAGATAATCTACATCGTTACTACTATGTGCATGCGGACAGAGGGTAGTTACAAAATAATGGCCTGTGTCAATTGCTGTACATCCAAAAACCTAATAATTCTGGTGAAACAACTAATACATGTAATGTAAAAAATAAAACATACCTTGATATAGTCCTTCTGCAAGACCTTGATGATGGCAGAGCAGGTCTCAGGGATGATGACTCCAAGTGCTTGGGGGGAGATGCCTGTGGTGAACTTCAGATCCTGCAGGCTTCTCCCTGTTGCAAGATACCTCAACGTCGCAATTAACCTTTGCTCAGGAGTAATTGCAAGCCGCATACAAGTATCCTGCTTCAGAATATAGGGGGACACCAGGGCAAGAAGACGGTAAAAGATGGGATCCGTCATCCTCAAATAATTCCTGAAGTCATCAGGATTATTTTCCTGGAGCTCCCTCAGCAAGGACATATGAGAAAATTGATCACGGTTAAGCAACCAATTTTTCGTCCAGGAGGTCCGCTTCTTCTTCCTATTGCTCGTATGTCATCTGAGAGCCAAAACTCCAACACTAACGACAGCAACGGACGAATTCACGGTCGCCATAATAAATTCTCGAACGATGTCTCGGAAAATAGCGAAATGTCGTCAACCAAACAAATGCTACCGAAATCAGCGCGAGATGCCCAGAAGGGTCACGGCCAAACACTCACTTCCTCTTTTGTAGCGGCGAACGTGCGTGGAACGTAGTGACGTAATTTTCTGTCGGCAGACAAATGTCCTGGGCAAGTTTTGAGCACTTTTCAACAGACAAACAACAAACACGCCAGCCGCGAACATTTGTAGGACGTTCTGTCGGCTGACGATCGGTACGTGTGTACGGGCCTTAAGGCAGTACTATTGTGTTCTGCCTTCCCAGCCGGGAGAACACAAAAATCCAAGAGGCTGTTTGTACTGAAGATGATCGATGGATTGACCTCAGTACAACCAGCCTGCCCATAGATCAACCAAATCTCGGCTGGTTCAGCAAGGACCATCTATGGCCAGCTTAAGGGGTCTTTTTATAAAAAATTAGTTGGGTACATGTCAGACACGTGTATGCTGCACACATTTTGGCCATAATTTCTGTAATAGATTAATTCCTATGACTATCAGCTCCATCTAGTGGCCAAAATGCAGTGCATTTTGGAATTTATATTTTTTGAAAAATGCAGCCTGCATGAATGTGACATTCGTCCATTGAATGTTTTATAAATAGACACCTTAAACCTACTTTACTTTGTTGACCACTTACAGTCTTTGTGGAACTTCAAACCTGGAAATTTGCTTCCATCATCATTTTCCATTTGGCCTCTTCCATGTTTGAAAAGAAAGCCAGAGCTTCATTATCCACTCAACGGAGTGTTACCAGGATCTGCCACTTGGAGGCTGCAGTTGAGGTTTTAGACCCCAAACCTAACTTATATGTGATATGTGAGAAAAAATTGAACAAAAGTTTAGAAGGTGGGACTTTATATGAGGCTCTGCCCAATGGGGCTAGATGCCTCCATCCCTGGTCATAAGAATACGAGGGGAATAAAGTAATTAAAATAAGTAGAAAAGGAGTACGTCAGGTAGTGGGCTTGTGCAAAGATAATAAGGTAAAAACATAGTAATATGGCAGTAATTATTATACATTGGTACAATGTAGCCCATTGCCAAGAGGCTACTTATTTTAATTACTTTATTCCCCTCATATTCCTATGTGATATGTGATTCTAAAGACTTAATGTTTACCTTTGGTAATGAGGATGCTCCCAGTAACCCCCCCCCCCACCATTCTTCCTAAGCCCAATCCTATACTAACGCTGTACCCGAGAGCATCGGCTCTGATTTAAATCTTTCCTGTGAGGAACCAGAAGTTCAGGGAAGCAGCACTGAGAGAGCAGGAGCTATCATTTTGAAAGCTATAACCCGCAAGTGCTGAGGAAAGAATTATAACAAATAGTCTACTGGGGAATGTTTATTTTATTGTGCTCAATGTGTTAAAATGAAAATTGCTGAGGGTTTATTACTACTTTACCCTAAAACTTCAAAGCCTAGTTGAAACCCCACACCTTTTCCTTTTTAATCGCTTTCAGATCTCCCCACACACATATACTTCGGCAGGGCAGCCCTTCAGCGTGAAATCACGCACCGGTACTTCTATTTCTTCTTTGGGTCTGGGGCACGTGCCACTGGCAACCCGGCGATCGTTTCGGAGAGAGGCAGATTGCCGTTCTGTGAGAGGGAAAGATGGAGATCCTGTGTTTCTGTGAAGCAGGAACACGGATCTCTGTCTTCCCCTGGTCAGAACAAACCCAACACAGTTAGCAAGCACTCCAAGGGAACACATTTAACCCTTTGATCGCCCCTTCCCAGCCAGTGTCATTAGTACAATGACAGTGCATTTTTTTAGCACTGATCACTGTATTAGTGTCACTGGTCCCCAAAAAATGTCACTTAGGGGTTGATTTACTAAAACCGGGTAGTGCAAAATCTGGTGCAGCTGTGCATGGTAGCCAATCAGCTTCTAAGTTCAGCTTGTTCAGTTAAGCTTTTAAAAAAAAAAACTGAAAGCTGATTGTTTTTATATGCAAAGTTGCACCAGATTTTGCACTCTCCAGTTTTAGCAAATCAACCCCAGAGTGTCAGATTAGATCGCCTCAATGTCGCAGTCCTGCTAAAAATCAGTGATCGCCACCATTACTAATAAAAACAATTAAAAAAACAAAAATTCCATAAATCTATCTCATAGTTTGTAGACTCTATAACTTTTGTGCAAATCAATCAATATACATTTATTTGAATTTTTTTTTTACTAAAAACATGTAGCAGAATACAAATTGACGAAGAAATTTGATTTTTTACATTTTTTTTTTTTTTGGATGTGTTTTAAGCAGAAAGTAAAAAATGTTTTTTTTTTTTTTTTTTCAATTGTCGGTCTTTTTTTGTTCATAGCGCAAAAAATAAAAACTGCAGAGTCGATTAAATACCACTAAATAATACTAAAAGAAAACTCTATTTGTGGGGAAAAAAAGAACATCAATTTTATTTGGGTATAGCGTTGCACAACTGTGCAGTTGTCAGTTAAATTAGTGCATTGCCGTATCGCAAAAAACATGGCCTGGTCGTGAAGAGGGGTAAACCTTCCAGAACTGAAGTGGTTAAAGTCCTGTACATGTCCTGTTGATTTTTGATGTCCTTGTAGTGCAGAGGGAGAAAGGGGTGGGTCTGACCAGGTTTATGAGATTAAAGCCATATTAAACCCAAAAGCAAACATTTATTATATTGCAGCTTATTAATTCTTAGATGTGATGGCTGCATTCGTTTTCGTTTTCTTTTTTAAAGGGTAACTCCACTTCCCTGGGGAAAAAAATTGAAAACAAAGAAAAAATATTATAGCGTATACAATTGCGACACAAGTCATATTGTAATTGAATGTTATTAAAAAAATACCTTTCCTTTTCAATCTGCAGCTGTTGTAATTTTCTGAAAATGCAATGCAATATGGCTGCCTGGAGCTGTTCTGTACACAGAATGTATACTGACCACACCCCGGAAACATCATTTCCTGCTTGTGATTGGCTTACTGATTTTCCCAGAAGTCTACACTAAGATACAAGTCAGATTTTTGGCATCCCCTGCGACAAAAATGTAATTTTTGATGAGATCCTCCCAATAGGAACACGTCTAAAGGGATGCAAGCCAAGCAGATTTCCTCATTAGAGCCCTGCAGCTGCACAGCTGGTTAATAATTATGAAACCACTCCCATTAGACCCACTTAGCACAGAGGAACAAACAGGGAATAATTCAGAATAACAAAAGGTAGGAATCTGCAACAAAGGTTGTTATAATTCTTGCAATGTACATAGATAAACAAAAGTGGAGTTACTCTTTAAGCTTTTTTCTTTTATGTTTACCTGGTTTTCCAAAGCACGAGCTCTCCAGTAGAATGTATCAGTTTACATGTATGAGACAAACCATTTAAAACTGGCAGGGGTGATTAAAATGATCAGCTTTTATTTATTCATGTAAAACTTTCATCCCAAAAGGAAAAAAAAACTGTTTGCTGTAACTTATTAGAAAGTATGAGCCTGAGTTTGGCTTTAATTTGTTAGCATATCTAAATCTGCTAGTACATTTAACACTCCCCTTCTCCCCAGGCTGTCAGTGCTGTGTCTGCTGTGCCTCCTATTCTCATTCCTCCAGAGTTGTGTCTCATTAATACAGGAAGTGAGTTACTGGCCAGATCACCAGGTGAAAATAGATGGAAAAAAACAAAGAAAAGAAAACGGATACAGCCACCACATCTAATGATTGGTAAACTGGAATATGTTACATTTTAGTTTTGGATTTATTACCGCTTTAAATATTGCACTGAGCAGCATGGTCACAGCATGGTGCTTACTGGTCTGCACAATCATATGTGCAAACTGCAATAGATGGAATGATTTGGGGGCAGCCATGCCAGCTCCTCTCCTCTCAGTTCAGGGACAAAAAGTAGCTGCTCTGATGTCCTAAGTCCCATTTACATCTCATTGTTTTGTAGCTTGAAGCTCCAAAACGCTGGAGGAGAAAAAAAAAATCATTATTCTCTATTGTAATAGTTCACTTCTCCACTACAAGTCGCCTTTTTTTGTTCCATAGAAATGCATGAAAACGCTTGATTTTCCAATTTTTGAGCGTTTTTCTGCTTAAATGTAATAGTCAAGTAACAATAAATAATTATAATAATTAATAAATAATTAAATACATGAAATACATAAATAAATAATAATGATAAAAAGCATAAATAAAAATAATATATACAAATAAAAAAAAACCTAACCCTAATATGAACCCCCAACCCTAAACCTAACCCCTAATATTACCTCTTAACCCTAATCCTAACCCCAAATCCCTAACCTAAATTTGGCTATACACAGTCCGAATCGAACCAATAATGGGCAGGCTGAAAGTACCAAGTTGACAAGTTGATCGATTGATCAACTTGGGTACAACCAGCCTGCCGGATTCACTTCCAATTATTGCAAGTAGCTGCTATAGGATTCCCCTGTCAGCACGATCTGTATTGATGAGAGAATTATGCGAATTTCTTTCCTGCAACCCATGGTTGCAGGAAATAAATTTGCACCATCTATAGACTGCCTAACAAAATAAATAAATAATATTAAGTAAATAAATAAAATAAATTAACTAACCGCTAACCCTAACCTATAACCCCTTACAAAAAAAAAAAGAAAGGGAAAAAATAACGAATAAATAATAATAAATCAAAATGAACGAAAAAGCTGAAAAACATAGCAACAAATAATGAAACAGATGATATTTTTTCTATTGGCTAATAAAAAAACGCCAAGCTCAAAAATGCTTTAAAAACGCTGTACAAAAACCCTCATACAAGCATCCAGAAAAATACCCAAAAATCGCTAAAAAATACAACATGCAGGTATGACTGCAGCCTACGAGCTGACAGGTTCATAGTCATTCAGACGAGGCATAGAAGAGCTTTGCTTATCCCTCTACAATGAAGGATTCTTTTCTTGCACCAGCCTGCGGGTGATATTCTTTTTTTTTTTCTTTTTTTTAATCAGAATAAAGTTTATTAACAACTTTTAACAGTACAATAAACAATGCACATTCCAAAGTATTACATTATACAATACGTTTACAGAATACAAAGTAGAATAATGTTCTTGTACACAGCCAAAGCAGGTTTATAAAACAAGATGGACCTGAGATGTCATTAGTCGTTATATCTCACAGTGAATGCATCCCTAGATATGGTTTAGGAAGACATTCTCATCATATCTCTTCCCCAGTACTTTATATTAAACTCACTCCAAGGGCCAGGACACACTGAGCAGTTGAGTTCCCACTTTAAGTTAATAGCCTATCAAGAATTACGTCCAATGGAGCCAAGCCAGGGGTAGTTAGCCAGCATCCCCAGATCTTCCTGAACCGGGTCGGGCTGCCTCTAATGCTGATATATCAAGCGCTCAAATCCCAAAGTTAATTCCACGTTGACTAACCACATCTCTAAAGTTGGAGAGGTTTAAAAGATCCAATGTTGCAAGATCAGCTTTTGAGCTATGAACAGTGCTCTGGACACTGCCTCTCTGACATATATGTCCATTATAACCTCATCCAGTATAGCTAATAAGCACGGTTTAGAGTCAAGAGAGACATTTATTTGAAAAGTATTGTTAATGGTGTTTACTATGCCAGTCCAAAAGCGGTGCAACTTTGGGCACTGCCAAAGGAGATGTATCAGGTCCCTCTTAGCTCCCTTGCATCTCATACACAATGGGTCTGGGGGACAGCAGTAGTTTAGACCACAATTTCACATTATCCCTAAACCTTGACAGCGGTGGAAATATGTTCAAACGGCATTAGTCCCAAATCTCAGCCCAGACTATGATTCCCAAATATCTGATCTGCCCCACTATAGGCACTGAGCAGAAAGAAGATAACTGGGGGTCAAGAGCTCCATCCAGTGGCAACATGGCTGACTTAGTCCAGTTAATAATCAAGCCTGAATAAGTGCCAAATTCAGTGATTATGTCCATTACCACTTGCAAAGAGGTTTCCTATCAAAAGCAGCATGTTGTCTGCATACAACATTATTATTATTTCAGGTACTTATATAGCGCTGTCAATTTACGCAGCGCTTTTACATTTACATTACACATTCACATCAGTCCCTGCCCTCAAGGAGCTTACAATCTAAGGTCCCTAACTCACATTCATACATACATAGTAGAGCCAATTTTACACAGGATCCAATTAACCTACCAGCATGTCTTTTGGAGTGTGGGAGGAAACCCACGCAGGCACAGGGAGAACATGCAAACTCCAGGCAGGTAGTGTCGTGGTTGGGATTCAAACCACTGACCCTCTTGCTGCTAGGTGAAAGTGCTAACCACTACACCACTGTGCCGCCCATGATCTTTTCATTAATTGTACCACATTTAAAGCCCTCAACTAGAGAGCTGGTCCAGGGGTTCTATTGCAAGGGCAAACAGGAGGGGGGAGAGAGGGTACCCCTGCCTAGTTCCCCCTACCAAGTGAAAATACCTGCGAGGTCCTGTCACCCTCCCAGATAGCAGCTTGGGAATTATGATACAATAAATGGACCCATGCAATAGGGTGATGTTCTTTAACATTAAAACTTAGACTTAAGCCCCGTACACAGGCACAGATTGTTGGCCAACCGATCGGCCGTCTTTTGTCCAGTGTTGTTTGTTGGTTGAAATGTGCTCTAGACTTGCACTGGACTTTTGTTGGCCAACAAAAACCAACTTCAGAAGTGATGTCATGTGATGGTTGACTTTCCGTGTGTTTTTTCTTCTCTGAGCATGCCCAGTCTTGCTCATCTGATTTTTGTCTGCCAAAATCTGTGCTGACTGAGGAACAATCGGCCGTTCTTTGTTGGCCAACAAAAATTTTATAGCATGCACACCAGATTTTTTTCGGCCGAAAATTCACAGTTGGTTGTCGGAAGCATCATACTAACAAGCCTACAATCGGCAGATCGGACGTTGGCCGACAATTTACGGCCAACAATCTGTGCGTGTGTACGGGGCTTTAGAATCGGACTATTGCAGTTGACAAAATAGCAGAGCTCAGACAAGGAGAGGTAAAATCATCAGAAGGAGTGAATTAGGTGTGTAGCATGCTCATAGTAGGAGAGCACAGTGCCAGAGAGATGCATTCATCAGCCCGCTGCTGCTTCTCCTTTCACTGTTCAGTTACAAGGGTAGCGGTGGAGGAGACAGATCCTTTTGGCAGGTAAAACTGTACTTATACACTGTATGTATTTCTTCTGTGTAGTTAACTGTTTGCCTGGAGCAGGGCGGCTGATAAGGTAGTACAACTGGTCCTGTTGTACTGGGCCCAGGCCTCATCAGCTAAACAGGGGGGACCAGAGCAGCTTTATTGTTAATTTCTGCCTACATTAATAATTTGATTTTATTGAACCACACTCCGACTCCTACTTACATACCAGAACTTAAAGTAGAAGTCCACCCTAGCCCTAAAATCCCTGCATTTACAGACCTCCACGATCTAAAACTAACCTATCTAGCCCTATGAAGAAGAATTCAGTATAAATACCTTTTTTTAACATGGTCCGACTCAAACCCACGCTGAGTTGTCAGCCGTGGCATCGCTGTGGAGGTGGGTGGAGAGGACACATCTGACAACGGAAGCCCCATAGTAAGTCTTTGGGTGATGTCACTCTAAATTCATTTCACAGCCATTGTCGGCTGTGTCCTCTGCAGAGCTTTCACCACTGAAGACCGGATCGGATCAGCTTCAAAAAGGCATGTATACTGATTTCTTCTTTACAGGACTAGATAGGTTAGTGCTAAGGTCTATAGATGCAGGGATTTTAGTTTTAGGGTCGACTTACACTTTAAATTCTATTTCCCAGGTCAACAAAGGGGCCCAGGAGGTGGGAGCAGAGGAGGGACTTTTTTCATTTTTGGGGAGCAGGCAAATAAAATGTCAGTGCCACTGTTCCGCTGCACCCCGGGGGGGGGGGATTTAGATGGGGTAGGGGAGCCTCATCCAGAAGGCTGTAGGGGGGCCCCATGATGGGGGATTTCTAACAGCAGGACTGGCCTGGAGTTCAGCTTTCAGAGATATACCGATAGCACTCAGTATAATAATGCTTTTTTGGCTTTACTTATATTTGTCTCTCACATGAAGACCAAGCTAACAAGCAAAAAAACAATGACAGGGGTTGAGACAAACTCCAGCAGTTCACACCTGCACACCTTCCATCCTGGGATTTTTATCACAGTACGGCTTGATATAAAAAGTGTGATCCTGACCCAGATTCCCCGGCCCACAGTGACTCTCAGCAGAGGAAAGGCCCATTTAGGATTACCCCAGAGAGCAATAATGAGTACTTTTGATGTCAGAAGAGCTTGTTAGTACTTACAGGGACTTTCAACTGGAAAATCTGTGTGATGGGGCTCTATGATCTTTTTTTTTTTTATTTATTATTGTTCAGTGTTAAAAATATGTATTTTTTCTATTTTTTTTCTTGTCAGGTAAACATAAAATATTGCATATAAATATTTCTTCCCGACTTGATGTCAGTTCTCTGCAACATCTGAATTTTAGTGCTCTAAATAGCCTCTAAATTGACTTGCTATTCAGATTTGCTAATTATGCCGCTAAATGGTTAAAGCATCCTCTGCAGAAAGCCCCAAAGGGCCCAGCAAACATGTGTATCGCTTACCCCTCGAAGAAGCCACTGGTATATGTGTCCCCTGATTTTAAATGACAACGACCGTTCCGGATGACGACACCAAGGCTGAAAAAGGAGGATTTATTTGGGCTACACACAACAAGGCTACAATAACAAAACAATGGCAAAAGCAATTAGCAGTTACAAGGTAAAAAAGATTTGTACAATACAACAAAACAATGAGGGGATCAATTATTTCTGTACCTGAATCCTAAACCTAGGGGGTCCCAAATAAAGGTGGCACAAAAAACGAAAAGGTCCCTGGGTCTCTCCCAATAGCCCCCTCCCCACCCACCAGTGTAGTACTAAACACTGGGCTCAGATCAGTTTAGAACGCCTGCATTGGAGTACTCAGGTATATTTGTATCCCACGGTAAAGGGAGTAAAAATTCAAAATAGGTTTCTGGTTATGATGGTGATACCCCTTCAAGAAAAAAGTAGGGAGGTTGTGACCAGTGTCCTCTCCCCACTATGCAGTCTGTTATGAAGCCTCCTCCAGTTTGGTGGTGTCCAGAAGTTGAACCCTGTGGCTTTGGCATTGCCTTTGGACTCTGTAGTGGCAATCTCATTTTTCCTTCAGCCTGCTGGATCTCTCTGACTGCTGCTGCCTCTGTGTGAATGCGGCATCACAGTCCTGCTCCAACACCATGGAAAACTCTGGCTACAGCAGAATCTCCAATACAGGGGCACCCTCCAACTGTCACCTCTCACTTCCCACATGAGACTGCCCCTAGCCCTGGCTTATTCTTCCTTTTTCCCTTCTCTGTAATACGCAATTGCTCCTGGGACTTGTAGTCCCATACAGTACTTTGCTTAATAGGGGCCGTCTCTTGGAGACTATATCTCCAATAGTTCCAGGAGGCCAGTATCAACTGGCAATTCAAGGATGCAGCGAGGCAGAAATCGATTCTTAGCTCTGTTTGGGTTCTTCAGAGAAGCTAATAACAGGCAAAAAATATTGAGGCATACCTTGCAATAAATGGCAAGGTTTAGTATAGGACGCCAGGAATGGTTCCTGGATGGAAAGGTATGTGTCTCCATTGTTTGGGTTGTGGTCCCTTTGAAAGGGAACATCAAGAATCAGGTTGGAGTGTTTACATATTCTCGCCCATGCAGGGTGAGAGGTTCCAGGGTGGTCTGATACATTGGGGGAAAACTGATTTACAATTTTCCCAGGAATATTGTTCCCTCACATGGGTCTCAGAATTTGTAGGCTCCGAGAGATATTGAGCGCAAAAGCTTTCCAACCCCAATTATGGGTACTTTGAACCTGAAAGGGTTAACTTACCTGCGAGAGAGGGCTGAAAGGGTAGGAAACAGCCAGCAGGTGTCCATAAGGTGTTGTGTGGAGCAGGACACACTTGTGAGATAGAGCTGTGTACTGTTTGGGCTACTGGGATGCTGCTGAGATGTGGTGACCTTTTTTCTGGACACTTGAGACTTTAAACCCTGATATGGGACATGTTTCGCCGGCAGTGAGCCGAAGTTTGGCTTTGTACCAGAGGTTGATGGATGGTCTTGGTTTATGCTGAAGAAAAGCTATTTTTGTTGGTTTTTTTTTAAAGAAAAAAGAAAAAGGAAAAAAAATGTTTGTTTTATAAAAACACAGCTGGCTAATGATGCAGCCCGCCAGAATATCACAGTCTGCTAATTACATCAGGCTTTCCCCCATCTCATCGCTGCATAATAGCTGTAAGAAAATACATCTGCTGGAAAAAGATAAGTAACTATACTTACTTTACAGTGCCTAAGCTAGGGTGACACCATGATCCTTCCCACAAGATCCTAGGAACACTGAAGATCACACATTTCAGAAAAGGCCTTGCAATGTGCTGGAACATCTTCTTGTGAGATGTGGGATACTCATAGTTCCCAGGATCTCGCTGGGAGGTTTATGAGGATCCCATATCTCGCAAGAAGACACACATCCGGTGTCTTCTCAGGATCTTGCTGAAATGATCATGATGTCCACCTCTCCAGTGCAGAAACTGGCTGTAAGGTAAGCATGCTTTCCAGCTTTTTACCCCATGGGTGTGTTTTTTTTTTTTTTTAAAGCCATTGTGCAGCAGTTTGGGATGGAGGGGCCTGAAGCAATCAGCAGATATTTTTAATACTTTTGGTGCAAGGTACGCTGTAGGAGAGTTTAAGAAGCTATAAACGGTTAAAGAGATGAAGCCTAAATCAGCTGAATGCGCTTCATGTCTTAACATACTTTCAGGACGCAAAGTTCTCCCAATTAAATGGTCTTTTTATTCTAAGTACAAACTTCTAGGTTTCATCAGCTTATTACAACTAGGGGTGATCGAACTTTTGAAAAGTTTGGTTCGACCAGAACACCCGAACTTCCTGAAAGTTCGGGTCCGGATTCCAGAACGCCATTGAAATCAATGGGACCCGAACTTCGGTAATCAAAAAACACCATTTTGAAGCCCTAAAACCCAATAAATGCCCCTAAAAAGTGCCTAGGGTTCTGGGTCATGCCCCAGGGACTATTAATCACACAAAAAAAGTTCTTAAAAATTGTCGTTTTTGATAGAGAGCCAATTATTGAAAAAAAAAAAAAAAAAAAAAAAGCGATTTCTTTGGATTTAGTGTCTGGGGGGTCTAAAAAGTGTACCTGTGAATTTTCAGCTCTGTAGCATGTCCAGAACCAGAAAAAAAAGATCGTTTGTATTAGAATTGCAGTAGAGCAGGCATAGGGCTCCACTATTTTCACACCTGGCCGTTTTTGTTGCAGGCGTTTATTGGGCTTTTTTGTGGACGTCTTTGGAGGCAGGCATGACATCTGAACTTCTGTGTAGCGGTATATATACACACACACACATGTATGTATATATACACATACACACATATAGGTGTGAAAGTAGCAGAACCCTATGCCTGCGCTAATGAAATTATTTGCAGGCATAGGGGTCCGCTCCTATCACACCTATATGTGTGTATGTGTATAAATACATATATATGTGTGTGTGTGTGTATATATATACCCCTATACAGAAGTTCAGATGCTATGCCTGCCTCCAAAGACGCCTAAAAAATGCCCAAAAAAACGCCTGCAACAAAAACGCCCAGGTGTGTTGTTGCAGGCATTTTTTTGGGCATTTTTTGGGCGTCTTTGGAGGCAGGCATAACATCTGAACTTCTGTATAGGGGTATATATATACACACACACACACACATATATATGTATTTATACACATACACACATATAGGTGTGATAGGAGCGGACCCCTATGCCTGCAAATAATTTCATTAGCGCAGGCATAGGGTTCTGCTACTTTCACACCTATATGTGTGTATGTGTATATATACATATATGTGTGTGTGTATATATACCCCTACACAGAAGTTCAGATGTCATGCCTGCCTCCAAAGACGTCCACAAAAAAGCCCAATAAACGCCTGCAACAAAAACGGCCAGGTGTGAAAGTAGCGGAGCCACTACCCTGCTCTACTGCAATTCTAATACAAACAATCTTTTTTCTATGGCGGTCACCCTGACATGGAAGAGTTTGGTCACCCTGCCATAGCAGTCAGAGTCAGTTCACCCTAAACTACAGTACGGTCACCCTGACACTTAACACTTTCCCTACAGAAACTAGATTATTGAATCTAACTATAGAGGAAAATAGTACCCTAACTACACTAGATATCCCTTTCCTCACACTAATAATTGCTAAATGACACTTTTGAAGCAGGATTAACAGAATTGCTTCCACTCTCTTCCACAGCCCCTGTATTACAATGCTAGAGATTTGGCGGGGCTATCTTATATACTGGGGGCGTATTCACTACTGATTGGCCTCTGGACCCCCTAGTCACTCCAATCACATTCCTAGCATCCTCCTGCCCCCTCAATTGGCTTTTACTGATGGTTCTGGTCCAATCACGGGCTTTTTAAGCCCAGTTCCTGTCCCATTGCATTTTGGTCGGTTCTGGTTGCCGAATTCCGAACTTTTTCAGCAAAAAGTTCAGAATTCGGCCGAATTTCGAACAGTCAATGTTCTGGTCGAACCGATGGTCGACCCGAACCGTTTGATCATCCCTAATTACAACTTGTATCTCATTCTCTCTCTAACCAGCATTCAACAATGCATCAGAGTACCTTATTGACTGACAGACAATAAAATCTAAAATGTAAAATATGGTATAAGGCCTTGAAGCAAATTTATATAGTTACTGTACATTGGTCTAGCTTGAACCTATGTAATTAGGTATGTGTAATATCCGTGGGATCCCCGAAGAAGTTGGAAATCAGTCTAGTAGGCAAAGCTACTACAGTGATCTTAACTAGCTCCCAGGTCCCACGCTGCGTGTGTAGTGAACACATCAGGTCACTCGCTTGGTACGGGTGCCATTCACCAAACATTTTGCATTTTTACAATGAATATAAGTGTTCTCTGATTGGAAAAGGTGGGGATTGTGTTGTCACGCCCCACCTCTCCATTCATTCAGAGAACACTTTCCATTCACTGCAAACATTGCAGTACAGTAAGTTCCAGCTTCCACAGTGAACCATCAAAGTATGGCACATACTTACATTGATCCAAGCTGAACCAATGTACCGTAACTATATAAAAATTGACATACTTGGAATTCAGCTTTTACCCCTTTCCCGCCTGCCTTGGCATCCCCTTTAAAAGTTCTTAACGTCCAGGGGGGCGGGAATAATCAGCGATCACTTGATCACTGTGATTTGCTGTCACAGTGTTCGCATCATTTAAAGGTAGCATCTGCAGGCTACCAATGTCTTCTCAGGACCGAGACACATTTTTGGTAGCTTGGTCTTTGTGCTTGGAGTAAGCAGGGAGCGTGCTCCCAGCACAGAAACATTGCCTGCCCAGCAATGCATATGTGCAGCATGTGGGCGTTAAAGCCCAGCTTTATGCCACCGCAAATATGGGTTACTGTGGCGTAAAGGGCTAAAGAGGGGCAGGACTTTGTAAGTTGTGCCAAAAAAGGTAGACAGAGGGCAGAGAACTATTCACCAATGTTGCCTGTGGTCTTCTGCAGCTGATCTTTCCACACAACTGACTTACCATGCCTTGATCTGCGCTGTGTCTCTGTGTGGAGGCGGCCATTTTGGTAAAGGCAGGGTTTTGCTTTCTCAGGTCAGAGCCTCCAGTAAGGGAAAAAGTAAGTGTCACAATAGCGACATCCCTATATCTCACTCCAAATGTCCTGAGACTAGCACAGCCTTGAGGTTTCTTCAGGGTGCCTTGGCAAAATGCCTAAAAATTGCCCAATAATTGTATACAAGCTGGTGTGTGGATAAAGCCTGCCTTTTAGTTGCACAAAGCCACAGGTTTTCATTGTGTACCATTACAACCTTCTAGCCGCTGGCATCCTAATGACCAATGGCATCACCAGTTGATAAAAGGATATCAGTGACCTGCATAGCAACCTTGTTTGACCCTTCCTTGCCCCTCTCTCCATCGGCACTGAGGGCACCTTAGCTGAGTGATGGAGAAAAATTGAGGGAGAAGAGAAACATTAAAATACTAGTCGGTAACAGTTTGCAAAAGTGTATTTGCTTTGGATGAATAAATCACCTCTAACCAGGGCCGGCGCTACCACTAGGTAAATTAGGCAGCCGTCTAGGGTGCATTACCGCCTAGGGCGCCCGGCCGCTGGTTTCCCTACTCTACCTCTCAGTCTCACCCAACCGCCTGTGCAGCTGTTCTGTACCGATCACGAGTATCATTAGGCACCACGCAGCCCAGTGGCAACACCAAAGACATGTCCTGACCCGACACTGACTCAGTCTCCTGAATCCTGACAGAGCAGAGGCTTCACGTGCTTCTGTGGTCAGTGACAGACAGGTCTGTCTCTCTCAGAGATTCTCCGGTGCCGGAAGTGGTAAACGTCCCTCCCATCCATGCTACCTAGAAACCAGTAAAGCCAGCCAGCTCTGCCTTATCCCCTCCCCTTTGTACAGCGGCACAGCACAGTCACATGACGATCCGATTAGTGGGTGCTCTGGGGGCGGTGCCTGGTGTGACAACTGAAGCTTGAACTGGAAACACCGCTGAGGCAGTGTTTTTGCCTGAGACTGAGGGAGACAGAACCGTTGGATGCAGAGGCAGCAGAGCAGAGCCCCAGTGGTGAATGAAGAACAGTGACATTCTATAACTGTATAGTGTTAGTGTATATGATTTATGTGTCCTCAGACTCCTTAAAATGTGAAATGTCATCCCATCCTCCTCCTCCCCTCTCCTCCTCCCCCTCCTCCTCCTTCCCTCCTCCTCTTCCCTCTCCCCTCTCCTCCCCCCTCCTTCTTTTCCCCCTCCTCCTCCCACTCTCATCCCCCCTCCTCCTCCTCCCCCTTCCTCCTCATCCTCCCTCCTCCCGCTTCTCCTCCTCCTACCCACCAGCAGTACCCACCAGCAGTACCCACCATTAGTACCAGCCAGCAGTACCCCCCAGCAGTACCAGCCAGCAGTACCCGCCAGAAGTACCCACAGTAGTACCAGTCAGCAGTACTTGCCAGTAGTACCCACTAGCAGTACCCGCCAGCAGTACCCACAGCAGTACCACCCAGCAGTACTCACCATCAGTACCCGCCAGCAGTACCCAGCAGCAGTACCACCCAGCAGTACCCACAGCAGTACCAGCCAGCAGTACCTGCCAGCAGTACCCGCCAGCAGTACCACCCAGCATTACCCACCAGCAGTACCCGCCAGCAGTACCAGCCAGAAGTACAAGCCAGCAGTACTCGCCTGCAAGTTCCCGCCAGCAGTACAAACCAGCATTACCAGCCAGTGGTACCAGCCAGCATTACCCACAAGCAGTACCAGCCAGAAGTACTCACAAGCAGTACCAGCCATCAGTATTCACCAGCAGTACCCACCAGCAGTACCAGCCAGCAGTACCCACAAAGCAGTACCATCTAGCAGTACCTACCAAGCAGTACCTGCCCTGGAGGACAGCCAGCAGCAGCCGCCAGCCATAGCCACCTGGGGGACAGCAGCAGCCGCCAGCCATACCTGCCTGGGGAACAACAGCAGCCAGACAGTTATTAAAAAGGTAGGGTATATATGGGCAGGGCATTTCGGGGTGAAGTCAGGGGTGGAGCCAAGAGGGCGGCGCCAACAGGATGGAAAAATGAGGTTTCGCCTAGGGTGTCAAAAATCCTTGCACCAGCCCTGCCTCTAACATTGGGTGTCCTACTCGTTTGGATGTTTCTGCTTTATGCAAAACTGTTAGGATACCTTTTAAAGTTTAGAATGGGGTGCCTCAAGACTGTCCATAATTTTTAAAGGGTGCCTCGAGACTGTCCATAATTTTTAAAGGGTGCTCTGACTGAAAAAAAGTTGAGAAACACTGGACTGGCAGACAATGACAGCAGTGCCTTAGGTGTCAAACTGTAGATATACAGCTATGAGGCACAGAAGTGACAACAAGGCAAATTTACATAACAAGAAGAGCACTGCTATTTTTCAGGAGGAATTTCAAACCGAATGGTACTGCGTAGGTACAATTAATACCTAATAATGTTCCCTATAACCTAGCAATTCATCACTTTTTTAATTTAGATCCATTTTAAAGAGGCCTAGCAGGGTTCTGACTTGACAGATTATTTTTTAATTCTCACCTGGGTAGCAGATGGAGGGGGTGCTGTGAGATGAAGTAAGGAGCAGCTTGTATAACATATCACTGAAGTGGGGGCAGCTCCACATTTATTGTGTAAAGTGGATGTATCAATCGCTCTCCATGACATGATACATTCCCTGCATGCTGCCTTGTCCCCGCTGTGTCTGTAGACATTCCCGCTGTCGCATTTAATAATAAAAGTTAGAATGAGGCTGTATGGACTGATTTCCTTTCCTGTTTTTAATTTTCAGCTTATTAAAAAGGAATCAGTCAAGGAAGCAGTGTCATTAAATAGTGGAGAAGACATTAATTTTACCTGTAATGAAAGCAGTAAGTAGAGCTGCTCTTACCACAGTGATGATGGCAGCAATACTCTTACTTTTGCTTTGTCTTCTTCTTCTTATTCATTTATTTAGAGCCATCCTTGGCCAGGACACAAGGATTATACTTTCTATGAATGTACTAGTGTAGCAATACATAGGACAGTGGTGCAAAAGGCAACTCTAGCAACTCTTTTATTAAAGAGTATTCTCTTTCTTTTTCCATCTTCTTTGTAGGAAAAAACATGTATTGCCAAGCAAGTTAGGAATAAAGCTGGACCTGAGCAAAGTATTGATATTTGATGTTTTAGGCCCTGTTCACCCTACAGTGACTTTGAAGCCAACATCTCAGTGTGACTGCGGCACAACCTGCATACAACAACAGAAGTCAATGCAAGTCATGCCGCAGTCGCACCAAAAAAGAGTGCAAGAACCTTTTTCTTAGTTGGAGCAACTCAAGTCGCTCCTATTCGAACGGTTCCATTGCACTTAATTGGGCACAACTTGTCATGCGACATGTGCTCTCAAAGTCGGAGCGTATGTGGCACCAGTGTGAACCGGGTCTCTAAGTGATTATAAAGGCTAAGGTATTTTTAAATAACACAAACATTCCACTTACCTACTCTGTGCAATGTTATTGCATAGAGCAGCTCCAAACCTTTTCTGGGGTGCCCGTCAGTGCTTCTAGCTCCCCCTCTTCTCTGTGCACCAGCATAGGAAGGCGAGCCAGGCTGTGTGCATTCATAGACAGAGCATGGCTCAGCCCACCCCCTGCTCTCTGCTCACAGGATTTGATTGACAACAGCGGGAGCCAATGGCTTCCATGTCCTATGAGTGCAGGGAGAGAGCCGCTAGAGACAGGCACAGTGCTGGATCAAGTAAGGATGATACAAATACTGGGACCTTTTTTACCCTAATGCAGAAAATGCTTTCAGGTAATAAATGTCCTGGTTTTAGAACCACTTTAAACTGCACGTATAGCAAAATCTTTTTCTTTTTCTTTTCTATTTCAATTTCGAATATGCTGTAGAAGTATGGAAATGCCAGGCAGTTTATTTTTTGCTGTCTGTGTCCTGTTGGAACGGTTTCCAATCACATAATTTCATGGAGGTACAAATGGAAGTTAGAGGAAGTCCTTAATCACTTCAATACCATGCCATAACCGAAAGATGGCTACATCGCGGCTCACTTATTCTGGGAGGACGTCCATAGACGTCCTTACAGAACACGCATCTCGAACATCCCCTAAGCAGTGGTCCTCATCTCCGGTCCTCGGGGCCAGTGCCATCTTAAGAGCCTTATAGGCCCCCGGGCAATGCAATGCACTAGGGCCCCACCTACACAATCACCCACAAGAATAAAAAATGCAAATTATCGATAAGGCCATATTTATTGGTAGATGTACGTCGGTCGCGCGCAGGAAGCTAGGGGGCAAGCGTGCGCTGCCGGCGGTGCGCTCCTGCCCCCACTCGGCAGCGGGGAAGCCGATGAGCGGGTAAGGCGTCTCCGATTGGGGTGGAGAGCACAGGGGGGGACAGGAAAAACAAGGGGGGTGGAGAGCACGGGGGGAAGGGGGGAATTGGAAATCACTGAGGGGGGATCCAGGGAGCACAGGGGTGTGGAGAGCACTGGGGGTGCCAGAGAGCATAGGGGAAGAGATGAAAAGCACTGTGGGGAGCTGAAGAGCACTGGGGGAGCTAAAGCGCATGGGGGGGGGGGCTAAAGAGCACGGGGAGGGCTAAGGAACGCTGGGGGGGCAAGAGCACTGGGGGGTTAAGAGCAGCGGGGTGTTAAGAGGACTGGGGGGTGTTAAGAGCAGTGGGGGTGTTAAGAGCACTGGGGGGGCGTGTTAAGAGCAGGGGGGGTGTTAAGAGCACTGGGGGGTTGTTAAAGATCAAAAACTTAGTCAGAGTTCCCCACTTGTAGGTAATCTTGTGGTTCCTCAGACATTTGGTAATGGTATTCAGCTGTTTCTGCAGTTGCATGGTATGCTGGGATAGGTCAGCAAAGAATTGTAGATTTTCATAAGATTGTGGAAAGTTACCCATGTTGCGAGATGTGTACAGAAGCTGTTCTTTTACATGGTAGAAATGTATGCGTAGTAGTATATCCCTGGGAATATGCTCTGGGATGAATGAAGGCTTGGGTATACGGTGTATTCTATCAATGATTAGGTCCGCCTCTTTAAGCTCTGGTATCAGCACTTTAAATAAGTCGCAGGTATACTTTCAGGGATACTGAGGCTGTACAGTTTCCGCAACCCCTCTTATTTTTAAGTGATTCCGCCTGGAGTGATCTTCCAGATCCGCTAGTTTAGCTTTAAACCATGCGTGTTTATCCATGTTTTTGTCAAAGGCATCCAACAGGTCATTGATAGTGTGGGCAAATTCATCCATCTTAGATTCTATATGGTGCACCCTATATCCCATAGCCTTCATTTCACCAGTAAAGTGCTTAGTAAGTTGTATGATGTCAGCATGCAATGTGCTTCTGAGTGAAACAAGCATATCATTAAGTGCATTTTCAGATTTTGGCTGATCTGTGGCTGAAAAGACTTTATGGATTCAGGCAGGTCTCTGGTAATGTTCAGGAAGTCAGAGATAGGGGAATAATTGGCCACCTCATCCCCCTGCATCTGCAATCTAACTTTGATCTTAGCTGGGCTCCCATGTGTAGGTGTAGAAATCGTTGGTGACCTAGGAGAACGGGGAGAAACTGCGTGGGAAGAGCCGCCTGTCAGCCGCTCTGACACTGAGGAGCGGTTGCCTTGTGGAGCAGCATGTGCACCGGCGCCATGTTACTTTTGCTTCTATTTACCAAATGAGAGAGAGAATAATAAAAAAAAAACATCAGTCTCATTACCTCCCGCAGCGGCCGCACACAGAACACACAGAACGGAAGAGGTGGGTGGAGCCATTCTAGGCATGGAGGAGGACGAGGAGGATCCTCCCCCGCTGTGCATGCTGGTCCCTCTCCTCTCCTCCAGACGTCACTGGTTGCTAGATGCCAATTGGCTGGCCATCCTAGCAACCAGTGTGGCGCGGAGCCTGAAACTACAGCAGCTGGCGCCCGCGGAGGAAGAAACTGGTCTGGGGTAAATTGTCACCCCGCGTGGGGCCCCTTGGCAAGTGGGGCTGCCGGGCGTGCCCATTCGGAAAGACGGCCCTGCTCGGGGCCCACTAACAGGCCAGGTTTGCAAGATAACTAAATTAAATCACAGGTGATCTCATTTGCTGCTCAGTGGTTACAGTATCCTAGTCTGCATCTCCTCAAGGTAATACTTAAAATCCGGCCTGTTAGTGGGCCCAGAGGACCGGAGTCGAGGACCACTGCCCTAAGACACAGATCGGGTGCACTCTGTGACCGATGTGTCCTTTGGACACAGCTCATTGCAGATCGAGTTAAAGGGCCAATCACAGCTGATCACCTGTGTCCAATCACTGGGCACATTTACACTGACAATCAGGGCACTGATTATCAGTACAGCCCCATCAGTGCAGCTCCTCAATGCCTGATTAGTCCCCATAGTGCCACTTATCAGTGCCTCATTGGTGCCGCCTATTAGTGCTGCCTCATAAGTGGCGCTTCATCAGATCTGACTCATCAGTGTCCATCAGTGCCGCCTCACCAGTGCCCATCAGTGCAGCCTCATCAGTGCCCATCAGTGCAGTGCCATCAGCGCACAACAGTGAAAAAAAACTGTACTTATTTGCAAAATTTTATAACAGAAACTAAGAAAAACTTTTTCAAAAATGTTGGTCTTATTTAGTTTGTTTAACAAGAAAAAAAAACACCCAGTGGTGAATAAATACCACCAAAAGAAAGCTCTATCTGTCACAAAAAAATGATAAAAATGTCAAATGAGTAAAGTGTTGCATAACTGCGCAATTGTCATTCAACAGCAACAGCCTTCAATTGTCATGCAACAGCACTAAAAGCTGAAAATTGGCCTGGGCAGAAAGGGAGAGAAAGTGACCAGTACTGAAGTGGTTAAAAGTGATATTTCCCTGTTAGACAGATTTCACCAGTACAGGTAGCCCCATTGGAAGATTTGCCCTCACCTCTTGTTCTGATGACAACTGTAAAGTTTTGGATTGCTTGTCATTTTCTGTCATTTTCAGGGGAAATAGACATGGTGAATTTACCAGCAGGAACACAGGCAGCAATAAACATGAAATAGGAGTTCTAACCCTTCTCTATCCAAAACTAAAGGTTTTGTCTATGTAGCGATTGTCTCCCTGCCCGCTCAGCCAGACACGCTGACACATAGAGAGAGAGAGACAGCAGCTGCAGGGGTTTTCTTCCCCCTCCCTCTTCTCCCCACACTGCACACACATGAGAGCAGAGCGTATCAGGACTGCCGCCCGCTCTGCTCTTTGCCCTGCTTCCTCATTGGCAGGGAAAGGAAACCAATCACAGAAGAGCTGGAGGGGATCTTGGGACATGTAGTCCCGAAAACAGGTAGCCCCATGGTAATACCCTGGTGGAGGACTACAGCCCCCAGCATGGCAAGCGCAGGAGATGTATGAGCCAGAGGAGAAGGAGTGATCCAGGAGCCCTGAGAGAGGAGACCACGAGGCGGCAGGTGCGGATCGAGGGGACCACGAGGAACCCAGGGAAAAACCAGAGGGGCCACAAGACAGCAGCTCCATGGTGGAACAGAGACCCACCGCCTCAGGCACCCTAATGGCTGTGTGGGTGCCTGTACAGACATTGTTGGGCCTTCCACCCATTTTGACATGTTCCTGTGATTGCAATGCCAACCTGCGGTACAGTCAGAAATTGAGATTCCCTTTTTTATTTATTTTTTTTATTTCTAGATACCTTTTTAAATGTATGTAGGCGACACTTCTGGTCCCAGCCGTCTAGGCGATGTTGCCATTAGGCGATTCTCAAGGACCCCTGGGAATTTGGCGTCATCGTTCCCAGTCTTTAGGAAGCCAAATAGCTGCAATTTTGATTGACAGGTTGCCATAACAATGGGGCTGGAATTTCTGGCAACGCCACCATTACTTTAAATCAACAAAGTGTGCCGCACAGTGTCGTTACTGTGATGGCGCGAGATCGGGAAGGGGCACGCTGGGTAGGCAGCTGCACCAAATCCCACAAATAAATAGCAGTGGGCTTCACATGCCCACATGAGTGATGGCCGCTGCATGCCTGCCGGGATCATGTAAGTAGTTAAAGATTTATAAATACAGAGCATGAAGACACTTACTGTAAAATTCAAATTATACAGTAGGAATAATATGAATCACGAGGGTGCTTTTTTAAAAAGATTTCTTAAGCAACTGGAGCTCCCCTTTAATAGGCAACTAATTGGGCCACTGGTACCTGCCAAATGCTTGGAGACCTTAGATAAAAGTTTGACCATCAGATGAAGAAAGCCTGTTTTTTTTTTTTTTTAAACCACCTCTCAACCCGCCATTTTAGTTATATGGCCAATAGATGCACTTTTTTTTTTATAACCCACTTTTGACCATATAGGTGGGTGTGATGGTCAGGTGTCCACAAAAAGTTGACCATGTAGTATATGATAGTATTTAGTGGATACCCCATTTGTTTTTCTATTTATATTGGCCTGCTGATGTTAAAAATTAGCTTGACCAGTCATAAGCAGAGGTGACATTTTGAAGAATTTACCTGGAGCTGGTTGTCAGACACAGTTGGGAAGGATCTGCTTTACTTACAGCCCCCAATCCACCTAATACCCCAGAGAGACAGAAATCCCACAAGAATATGCTTATGCAATAAGATTGATTCCATTATCACAGGATTTCAAGTGCCAAGCTCTCCAGGGAGGCAACAGTTATGCAGGACAATGTCATTTATGCCCACTGATGCTAGTGAGTTTCAACCACGTGGGAAGAAGGAGAGGCTGACAGGTGAGATGTAAGCCCATCCTCTAGCAATCACTGGCCTGGAGGGGCTCTGCTACACTTTGCCTTCAGCTTCCTTCTATCCTTACTGTCCTCATTGAAGAGTGCCTGCCTGAGGAACTACCAACATGCCTGGGGCTGCTGTGCTATGTAGTCCCACAACACACAGCCTGCTGCATGGGAAGGAAAGATACAGACAGCCTGCAAGATGTGAGAGAGTACTTCTGTTCTTGATTCCAGCAAAGCTGCAACAAACCTGTGTTCTGGAGCCTTCCACATGAAAGGGGATTGCTGAGACTTGCAATCCTCCTGGAAGATACTACCCATGGACTCTTTCCTGGGCAGGTATGCCAGGGCAGCCACAAGCCTATAGTTAGGGATTAGGGAATTTTAGGAAAAAAATGCTCTTTCTGTTGAACTGTTATCTTATAATCCTCCCTATGCTGTATTATTCAAGTAAAGCTTTTTAACCATTGCCGTTGCCTGGTCTGAAGTTACTAAAGGGGTGTAATGTAGATAACCAGCACATATAGTCTACAGCTCAGGTCATTGGCACATGGGCATATGAAGACATCAGTATAAAGAGTTAATATAGTTTGAAGATACAGTTGTTTACAAGAAATGGGCAATTTTGGGACTTTGAGTGAGACACTGGCGAGCACTGCACAGTGTCTCCATCCCTGTATATAGTCAATTGAAAAGCAAGGGGGATAAATGAAGGTGTGTGGAAAACAGCCGGTCCCTAGTTTGAAATACTTACCCACCAGTCTGCTAACAAACCAAATAAACCTGTCTAACAATGTAGGTTAAAAACAGGAGTTTAGTTAACACACATTTGCAAATGCATGCGGAAGCTGCAAGGCCAACAACAAGGCATCCTGTGTAACTTGCATAACCTAAAGCCCCGTACACACGCACAGATTGTTGGCCAACTGATCGGCCAACTTTTGTCCAGTATTGTTTGTTGGTTGAAATGTGCTCTAGACTTGCACTGGACTTTTGTTGGCCAACAAAAAACAACTTCAGAAGTGATGTCATGTGATGGTTGACTTTCCCTGTGTTTTTTCTTCTCTGAGCATGCCCAGTCTTGCTCATCTGATTTTTGTCTGCCGAAATCTGTACTGACTGAGGAACAATCGTTCTTTGTTGGCCAACAAAAATTTTATAGCATGCACACCAGATTTTTTTCGGCCGAAAATTCGCAGTTGGTTGTCGGAAGCATCATACTAACAAGCCTACAATCGGCAGATCGGACGTTGGCCAACAATTTACGGCCAACAATCTGTGCGTTTGTACGGGGCTTTACACTAAATAACACTGCTCAACCTGAGTGTCTGAGTGTCTTCACAAAGGAAGGACATGATGCTAATGGATGGATGGGAAACAGATGGGATTGGAGATCGCCCAATCCTCCCCCCATCTGCTCCAATCCATGACTGGCAATGAAAAACTAATGGCTGTATAATAGCCATAGGGTGCAAACTAAATGTGATCAGCTGGGAAACACACATCCCTATTAGGGATGATCGAACGGTTCGGGTCCACCATCGGTTCGGCCCGAACATTGGGTGTTCGAGGTTCGGCCGAATTTAGAACTTTTTGCCCAAAAAGTTCGGAATTCGGCAACCAGAACCGACCAAAATGCAATGCTTCAGGAAATGGGCTTTAAAAGCCCGTGATTGGACCAGAACCATTAGCAAAAGCCAATTGAGGGGGCAGGAGAATGCTAGGAATGTGATTGGAGTGACTAGGGGGTCCCTAGACCAATCATTAGTGAATACGCCCTCCAGTATATAAGATCGCCCCCGCCAAATTCCTAGCATTCTTGTACGGGACATGGAAGAGAGTGGAATGCTGTTCTGTTCTAATGTGTTACAAAGTGTCATTTAGCTATTTTTAGTGTGAGGAAAGGGATATCTAGTGTAGTTAGAGTGCTCCTTTACACTTAAGTTAGCTTCAAAAATTTAGTTTCTGTAGGGAAAGTGTTAAGTGTAAAGGGACCGTACTGTAGTGTAGGGTTAACTGACAGTGACTGCTATGGAAGGGTGACAAAACCCTTCCATAGCAGGGTGACCGCTATAGAGAAATGATCATTTCTCTGAGTTGCTTCAGGACAGGAATATGGCTTCTCACCAGCCAAGCATTTTTCATGCTGCAGGGGCTGCCACTGCCAGTGCTTTTTTGAGGACATGTTTGATGTCAGACATGACATCTGAACATGTGTATAGGGGGTATATATACACATATATGTCTGTATATATATCCTTAGACATATATAGGTGTGATAGTAGCAGAAATATATGCTTGCGCTAATGAAATCATTTACAGTAATATATTTCTGCTACTATCACACCTATATATGGCTAGGTGTCTATATACATATAATTATGTGTGTATATATACCACTATACACAAGTTCAGATGTTTTGCCTGCCTCAAAAGAACCCCAAAAAATGCAAAAAAAAACGCTAGCGTCAAAAAAAAAAAATGCCCAGGTGTGTTTTTGCTGGTATTTTTTGGGGGTTTTTGGAGGCAGGCAAAACATCAGAACTTGTGTATAGTGGTGTATATACACACATACATATATTTATATACACACCTAGACATATATAGGTGTGATAGTAGCAGAAATATATGCTTGCGCTAATGAAATCATTTACAGTAATATATTTCTGCTACTATCACACCTATATATGGCTAGGTGTCTATATACATATAATTATGTGTGTATATATACCACTATACACAAGTTCAGATGTTTTGCGTGCCTCAAAAGAACCCCAAAAAATGCCAAAAAAACGCTAGCGTCAAAAAAAAAAAATGCCCAGGTGTGTTTTTGCTGGCATTTTTTGGGGGTTTTTGGAGGCAGGCAAAACATCAGAACTTGTGCACAGTACCACTATACACAAGTTCAGATGTTTTTCCTGACTGCAAAGAACCCAAAAAATGCCTGCTTTGAGACCGGCAAGGTGTGAAAATCGAGAAGAGAAGCTAACCCCCTGAGCTGAAAGTGTTCTAATACAAACAATCTTTTTTTTTATGGTTCCGGACATGCTACAGAGCTGAAACTTCACATGTACACTTTTTAGACCCCCAGATACGAAATCCAAAGAATCTCTTTTTTTTTTTTTTTTTTTTTTTTTAATTTTTCAATAATTGGCTTTTTTTATCAAAAATGACAATTTTTAAGAACTTTTTTTGTGTGATTTTGTGTCTGGGGGGTCTAAAAGGTGTACCTGTGAAGTTTCAGCTCTGTAGAATGTCCAGAACCAGAAAAAAAGATCATATAGGTGTAAAAGGAGGGTCCCACATCCCTGTTCTACTGAAAAATTATCTTTTTTTTTTTTCATGGTTCTCTTTTTTTTTTTTTTTTTCTCAATAATTGGCTTTTTTATCAAAAATGACAATTTTTAAGAACTTTTTTTTTTGTGTGATTAATAGTTAATGGGGCATGACCCAGAACCCTAGGGACTTTTTAGGGGCATTTATTGTGTTTTAGGGCTTAAAAATGGTGTTTTTTGATTACCGAAGTTCGGGTCCCATGGATTTCAATGGGGTTCTGAAATCCGGGCCGAACTTTCGGGAAGTTCGGATGTTCTGGCCGAACCGAACTTTTCAAAAGTTCGATCTTCCCTAATCCCCATCCCTTTAGTAAAGATGTTAAAGGCAAATGGGGACTTTGAGTGAGACACCCGCCTGTAAAGCAAGTGTCTCCATCCCTGGTCAGATACAAGAAATGGGCAATTTTGGGACTTTAAGTGAGACACTGGCGAGCACTGCACAGTGTCTCCATCCCTGTATATAGCCAATTGAAAAGCAAGGGGGATAAATGAAGGTGTGTGGAAAACAGCCGATCCCTAGTTTGAAATACTTACCCACCAGTCTGCTAACAAACCAAATAATAAAGGGTGGAAGGGATTCCGCGCTTATGGATAAAGAAAAAATTGGGGGGGGTGCACTGGCTTTGTCTCACCTACCACCCAGCACGCAGATCACCCGGAAGATCACCACTAGATTGAGATTTTTTCTTCACTGTATAGCACCTTCAAAGACTGTTTGTCACCCTTTGGTGGACTATCACATTTTTGCTTTGTGTCTTAGCACCATATGGACTATTATTTTTTTACTACTATATTGGTTTAATTGCGTGACCACTATTTGCGTGACCACTATTATCATCTTAATCCTTTTGTATTGATACATTAATTTGCACATTAATTTATTTACTATTATATTTATCACTATATTTATTTAATTTCTATGAACACATCTCCAATTAGAGTATATAAGTATCTCCAATTTTGTGTAACACCACCTTTACACTGGCATATAGCTTTTTGTTTATCAATTTACCTGAACAGTTATTGCTTAATATCTATTGCACATATCACTTTGAGCACCACTTTGGGGAGAGTGCCGCCTAAAACTGCTTTATAAAATATCTGCTTTACATGTTTTACATTGTCAATTGCATGCCAGTACCCAAACTAGCACACTAGCACTTTAGATTGTGATTATTGGATTAAACTCCTTTTTATACTACCCGCATATAACTAGGCAGCGCCATTACACCTCACCCTTCCCACAACAAACCAAATAAACCTGTCTAACAATGTAGGTTAAAAACAGGATACAGAAGATACAGTAGTTACCAAGGGTAACGAAGGATTGGGAAGCAGCACATGTACATGTGGCAGGTAAGGTAGTCTCTTGCAGAGAGGGAGATGTTGTCGGCACTCCTGCAGTGATCCGTCTCCAATGGTAATAGGAGCAGATCTGCACCGTGAAGGTTCTCAGCCTGCACACAGGTATGGAAGGGGAAGAGTTCATTAAGTGCATACATGGAGTGATCAAGTGTACATGGTGCTCAGCACAAGTAAAGGTACACCCTGTGCCAGGCAAGTGTTCTAGGTGCTTGACGTAGACTGGTGGCACTGTAGCGCGCTATTTGAACATCACAAACTCAGGGCTCTAGGCTTGTGATAGTTCTTACTACACCGGCTTCATACTCATACTATATCTGTATCCTGTTACCCTGCACTTTATCTCTCCTACTCTGGATTCTGATCCCAGTTTATTACTGGAACACCTTTACTGACTGCCTCCCACCCTGGCCCTGCCTGGCTCCAGGATACACTACCCTTTGGGCTCCTGCCTCTGCTATCCTCTGTGGTTGCCTGCCTTCCTCTACTACTGTTCTGCTCTGCCTCTTTGCTGATTGGCCAGGGACCATAGCACTGTGTGTTAAGACCTGGGGGCAACCAAGTACTGGTAGGCCTACTCACCCTATGGGAATGGGGGTTGCTAAAGACAGAAGCCCCTTACTGGAGTGGGAGCAACAAAGAGCCTAGGTAGTATGATCTGTAACACACCATAGAAGGGCACTGTATGAGCTTTGGGAAAATGTATACTACTTTATTCAGCCTAAATAGTATTACGCTTTTAGTGTTTTTTAGTTTAACAAATTGAGCACAATTAAACATTCCCCAGTAAACTATTCCTTCAAATTCTTACCCCAGCACTTGCAGTTTACAGCTTTTAATGCTGCTGGCTCCTGCTTCCCTGAACTTCCGGTCTTCAAAGAAAAGAGTTAATAGAGGGCAGTGCCATCTTCAGACAATCTGTTAGCTTGGAGAAAGGAAGGGGAGAGAAGGAGGGAGGAGCAGGGAAGTACTGTTTCATCCTAGGCTAGAGAGGGCTGTGTGTTTCTATTGATGCACATAGTGAATTGAGACACAACTCTTGTCCCTGCTTGCAAGGGTGGCTCTATAGGATGCTGCAAGAGAAAGGAGCCATCCTGAAACAGGAAACCTGGGGCACATACACTTTATGTGAGTAAATCAGCTACTAAAAGTGCTTAAAAACTGAAGGTTTAATATCACTTTAACCACTTCACCCCGGGAAGATTTACCCCACTTCCTGACCAGGCCTTTTTTTTGCGATACGGCACTGCGTTATTTTAACTGACAATTGCGCGGTCATGCAACACTACCAAAATAAAATTTATGTTCTTTTTTTTTTTTTTTTTTTTTTTTTTTTTACACAAATAGAGCTTTCTTTTGGTTGTATTTGATCACTTCTGCATTTTTTTTTTTTTTTTTGCGCTATAAACAAAAAAACGACCGACAATTGTGAAAAAAAAATAAACAATATTTGTTACTTTCTGCTCTAAAACATACCCAGTAAAAAAAATTTAAAAAATCCAATTTATTCATAAATTTAGGCCAATATATGTTCTGCTACATATTTTTGGTAAAACAATCTCAAAAAGCATATATTGATTGGCTTTGCGCAAAAGTTATAGTGTCTACAAACTAGGGGATATTTTTATTCTTTTTTTTTATTTTTTTTTTACTATTAATGGTGGGGATTTCCGACTTATATCAGGAATGTGGTATTGCGGCAGACAAATCGGAAACTGACACTTTAGACACATTTTTGGGGACCAGTGACATTAATACAGTGATAAGTGCTAAAAACATGCACTGTTACTGTACTAATGACACTGGCAGGGCAGAGGTTAACTTCAGTGGCGATCAAAAGGTTAACCGTGTGCCTAGCTAATGTTTCAATGTAGTGGGGGAGGTGCTTTTACTAAAAAGAAGGCATGGATCGTTGTCCATGCTTTACAGGAACACTGGATCCATGCCTTCTGCATTGACAGAATGGCAATCTGCATTGTTTACATAGACATTCTGTCAGTGTATCAAATGAACATCGGGTCTACGGGACCTGCTGACCAGCTCCTGCAGTAAATCTGCGATGGGGCAGTCGGGAAGTGGTAATAATACTCCTGGGCTCATAGAAACACGGGAATAATATCAGGTTACACATGCATTGTTTGTTTGCATTGAAATAATTTTGTTCCTTCCTGACTCTGTAGCCAGGAGATGCTCTGTATGCTCCTCACCCTCTTTTTGGTGTGATTTTAATTTATTTTATGAGCACAACTAATTGCTGGAGCTAGATGAACCATGACTTTTTGACCTATCTGATGTTCATTTGTGAAGATCTGCACAAGTTTTGGATTAAAGATTCCTTCGAACTGCAAGATGTTATTTGGATTCTAATTCACTGTCTGCTGATACTACTGAGACTGTAAGTTACAGCTATCTTGCCACAACTAGATTAGTTAAAGAGATCACACTTGCTGTGCGTAGATTGAAGAGGCAGAACAAATAGGTTTTAAAATAAGAAGCTAAAAAAATAAAAAAGTGCAACTATTTAAAACGTATTTTCTTTCTGTAACGGAACCACGACCCCACACTGTGTTTGTGGGCTTCTGTCAGAATACCGCTTCCTCCAGTCTTGAACATAGATATCAGATATTACAGTGCCCCATACACAACTAGCCGGAACTTAGCTTGTATAGATCTGGAAAACAACTTTTATTGAACAGACTCACACACTATATATACCACACAGGAGGACATCCTCCTCCTGATCAGATTATCCCACCAGGTCAGGTGCCTGATTACATTATCATATGCAGATGAAATTGTGTACAGAAATATAATTAACATATCCAAGGAACAACCAACACAAACAGTATTCTACTTTCCCCTCAGCAACTAACAGATGACAGTGATTTAATTAACTCGAGTTATTAACTAGTAGACTTGCGGTCATCGAGCTCACAAAGTACAATACACAATATTATAAGTGTAAACACATCTCCACAGTAGACAATAGGTGAGTAAATCAGCCCAATCAACAATGTGTGGAAGACAGGAGGCTGAGCTGATGATATTAGCATCTGCTATGAGTCTTACTGTGCGGAGCAGTCCCCTAATGGAAATAGGCAGCTAGGCCTTTTACATGGATCCTAGGCCTAGAGTCCCGGTCTTCATATATTCCTTCAAGTATATTGTTGATAAATATTACTGTCCCATTTGAAGTAATCCAAACAATATTCTCAGTGTCCATTAAGTAGCTGTCCATCATTTCATTGGTCACCCTGTGTCCCTAAAAGACACAGAGTGACTTACACATAAGAGGGGCCTAGGGAGCTGAGACAGGGATTATCTCAACCTCTCGAAGGTAAGCTGGGTCCCATGGGCCCCCCAACCAAAGTGACTCCCATCACACAATCCTATGGGAGAAGCTACATTGTACCCCAGTTCTTGGCATCTTAAACCATGTATTTGTGCCCACTGCCCACCTCTTTATCATGCTGGTTGGCAACAGAGCTCACAATCTGTATGGTGGCAGATAAACATCTTTTCTTCCCTGACCAAGACCCACACAGTTAAAGAAGAGGGCAATCATAGGTATTTCTTTTTTTTCCACAGGTGTCTGACAGTTATTTGTTTATTAGGAAGGGTTTTTTGCTTTAGTTGGGATTATGCTGTGTAGCCGGGTACGATGCTTTGCAGAGCCTACGAAGGTGGCAGGCTCAGACAACAGAAGAGACAAGCTGAGTAGTAAATACGGTTATTGGATATGACTGGCCATCTTATTTAGATACGCTTTGCAGCTGATGCATGATAACTAAGCCAATGAAATCATCCTACTGCTTAACGGCTTTTGGCATCTCGCTTCTGAAACTGAATACCAATAAATAAAAAAAAGACGATAATCCAAAAACGGCACAACGGTAGCAGCACCATCTGTTGAACAACATGGAAATTGGGCTCAGAATGGATTTTGCAGTTGTATTTTATGGCTCCAGGTTTACAACCAAATTCCCTGAAGCCGCTGAAGCAGTTTATATCACTTTTCTGTTATACAACGCTTACATTGCTAGGCAAACCCTATTAGAATTGAAAGCATGCTGTTCTGGAGTGTCTTGTTAAAAGAAGGTTTACAGTATTCCTCGAAGTATATACTGTACAAACACAGCTTTGTATGGTGATGCATTATTACGGCCCTTCTAATTCATGGATAAAAGTGATTTCTGGAACATGATTTTGGTTTTAACCACTTCAGCTCCGGAAGGTTTTACCCCCATTTTCTGCGATTCGGCACTACATGGTTTTAACTAAAAATTGCGCGGTCATGCGATGCTGTACCCTAATAAAATTGATGTCCTTTTTTCCCACAAATAGAGCTTTCTTTTGGTGGTATTTGATCACCTCTGCAGTTTTTCGATTTTGCGCTATAAACAAAAAAAAGAGCGTAAATTTTGAAAAAAAAAAAAAAAAACACAATATTTTTACTTTCAACATAACATTCCCAAAAAAATGTTTAAAAAATCTAATTTTTTTTTATCAGTTTAGGCCAATTTGTATTCTGCTACATATTTTTGGTAAAAAAAAATCTCAAAAATGGTATTTTAATTGGATTGCGCAAAAGTTATAGCGTTTACAAACTACAGGATCGATTTTTGGACTTTTCTTTTTGTTTGTTTTTATTAGTAATGACGACGATCAACAATTTTTAGCGGGACTGTGACATTGCGGCGGACAGATCGGACACCTAACTGACATTTTTGACACTTTTTGGGGACCAGTGACATTAATACAGTAATTAGTGCTAAATAAAATGCACTGTTACTGTATAAACGACACTGGCCGGGAAGGGGTTAACACTGGGGGTGATCAAAGCGGTTAATGTATGCCTGTTGGTGTTTACTAGCTGTGTGTGGGGGAGGTTCTGTGACAGGCACAGAGAGAACAGGGTTTCAGCTTAGATGAAGCTTCTGATCTCTCCCTGTCTGTGTGACAGAAGACTTGCCAGGTTTGTTTACATAAGCAGGTTGGTCTTCTGTCAGTCTCTCTGACAATCGCAGGAGGCCAGCGGCAATCAACGCCACTCCTCCCGTGGCCCGCCTCCTGCTGTGTCTAAACACAGCGGGGGCGTGGCTCTGGCGGCGCACGTGCACAAAATCACGTAGGTCTACGTGATTTTGCGCAGCCCAGCCCGTCTACCGCATTATATCTGTGGTGGGTGGTCGGCAAGTAGTTAAAAGGAAAACATAGCATTTTGAAAGTGTAAATTCTGAGCTTTTATTGCTGTATTTTTGGTTTAATTTCTGTATGCCTGTTCTTCTATACTTTCATTATTGCTTTAACCTCTTTACAACACGGCAACACATATATGTTGCATCCAGGAGGTGGGCTTTAAACCTGGGTGCTGCATATAGTGTATGTGTTAGTGTTTGTGCTGGGGGCATGCTCGATCCTGTACTCCCGACACACAGACTGGGCTGTCAGTGACATCCTCAGGTCTCCTACCAACAATCTGAACACGGGGGAACCAGATCCCGATCACATGATCACTGTAATAGTCTGATTTAGACCAAAGGGAGCCTGACCAAAGGGAGCCTCAGGTTCAGGGGTGGGGGGGGGGTGCCTTATACACAGAGTTGTTTTACATAGATTTTTACAGATTTGTGGACAATATTTGGCCTTTTGTGTACATAGAAAAAGTCTTAGATCGTTGAGTTCTTAGACCATGAAAAATGGTCGCAAAAACATAAGTGATGCGTTTATAATTTTGTTCAGTATATTTTTTTTTGGTATATTAGGTAAGTACAGTGCCTTGAGTAAGTATTCGGCCCCCTTGAACTTTGCGACCTTTTGCCACATTTCAGGCTTCAAACATAAAGATATAAAACTGTAATTTTTTTTTTTGAAGAATCAACAACAAGTGGGACACAACCATGAAGTGGAACGAAATTTATTGGATATTTCAAACTTTTTTAACAAATAAAAAAACTGAAAAATTGGGCGTGCAAAATTATTCAGCCCCTTTACTTTCAGTGCAGCAAACTCTCTCAAGAAGTTCAGTGAGGATCTCTGAATGATCCAATGTTGACCTAAATGACTAATGATGATAAATAGAATCCACCTGTGTGTAATCAAGTCTCCGTTTAAATGCACCTGCACTGTGATAGTCTCAGAGGTCCGTTTAAAGCGCAGAGAGCATCATGAAGAACAAGGAACACACCAGGCAGGTCCGAGATACTGTTGTGGAGAAGTTTAAAGCCGGATTTGGATACAAAAAGATTTCCCAAGCTTTAAACATCCCAAGAAGCACTGTGCAAGCGATAATATTGAAATGGAAGGAGTATCGGACCACTGCAAATCTACGAAGACCTGGCCGTCCCTCTAAACTTTCAGCTCATACAAGGAGAAGACTGATCAGAGATGCAGCCTAGAGGCCCATGATCACTCTGGATGAACTGCAGAGATCTACAGCTGAGGTGGGAGACTCTGTCCATAGGACAACAATCAGTCGTATATTGCACAAATCTGGCCTTTATGGAAGAGTGGCAAGAAGAAAGCCATTTCTTAAAGATATCCATAAAAAGTGTTATTTAAAGTTTGTCATAAGCCACCTTGGAGACACCCCAAACATGTGGAAGAAGGTGCTCTGGTCAGCTGAAACCAAAATCAAACTTTTTGGCAACAATGCAAAATGTTATGTTTAGCGTAAAAGCAACACAGCTCATCACCCTGAACACACCATCCCCACTGTCAAACATGGTGGTGGCAGCAGCATCATGGTTTGGGCCTGCTTTTCTTCAGCAGGGACAGGGAAGATGGTTAAAATTGATGGGAAGATGGATGGAGCCAAATACAGGGCCATTCTGGAAGAAAACCTGATGGAGTCTGCAAAAGACCTGAGACTGGGACGGAGATTTGTCTTCCAACAAGACAATGATCCAAAACATAAAGCAAAATCTACAATGGAATGGTTCACAAATAAACATATCCAGGTGTTAGAATGGCCAAGTCAAAGTCCAGACCTGAATCCAATCGAGAATCTGTGGAAAGAACTGAAAACTGCGGTTCACAAACGCTCTCCATCCAACCTCACTGAGCTCGAGCTGTTTTGCAAGGAGGAATGGGCAAAAATTTTAGTTTAGTCTCTCGATGTGCAAAACTGATAGAGACATACCCCAAGCGACTTGCAGCTGTAATTGCAGCAAAAGGTGGCGCTACAAAGTATTAACTTAAGGGGGCTGAATAATTTTGCATGCCCAATTTTTCAGTTTTTTATTTGTTAAAAAAGTTTGAAATATCCAATAAATTTCGTTCCACTTCATGATTGTGTCCCACTTGTTGTTGATTCTTCACAAAAAATTACAGTTTTATATCTTTATGTTTGAAGCCTGAAATGGGGCAAAAGGTCGCAAAGTTCAAGGGGGCCGAATACTTTCGCAAGGCACTGTAGCTCAGGATAAGTAGCACAGGATAAGGAGGGCAGGAAATTTGAATGAGCGGCACACACACATGAAATTCACTCTCACAATGACACTGACAGCAGTGTGCAGCAGCACAGATGATGATGAAACCTCACCGACACGACACGTCCCCTCCTGAGTCACAGTGACAGTCTCTCTCCATGTCAGGTGGTCCCGCTCCCGGCTTGCCTTGCTCCCGTCCCACAGACCTGCCCACGAGGCTCTGGCCGCTCCGCTTGGCTCCCTTGTGCTATGACATCACCCAATATGCTCAGGCACCGCCTCCGCCGGACCGGCCTGAGCCTCCCAAACACCCTGTAGCAGGCACTCGGATGGTCTTGGCTGGGAGTCACACTTTTCTGGTCACTGGCATTTACTGGCAGGAGAAAAGTGCCTGTTTTTTCTGGCTGCCAGGAAAAATGCTGACGGTTGAAAACACTGCTCTATTCATAGATACTACAGCTTCCATAAATGAAACATGGTCTAAGAATAGAATGGGGGAACCTACCAATCATCTTTCCGTCCTCCATTCATAGATCCTGCTATATCCTGTTTCTGTGAATGGAGGAGCTGGGTCGGCATAGTTGGGCTTTCCTGATGAATGCCGGGTACAGCTAGCTCAGCTCTATTAACCCCCACCACACCTGAAGATTACAGTGCCAGGGGTAGGAGCAATGGAGGAAGAAGGTTTTGGCTAGAAGAGGAGACACAAGCACAAAAGACACATCTCACTGAAGGTGAGTAATAGCCCTTTTGCTGATTTTTTTTCCTTTTTTGTTTTTTCGTTTTAGGTAAACTTAGACTTTAAGCTTTGCTCAGTTGTTCCGGATCCTCTCATTTATTGAATACTGAACACTGAATACTTTGAGTTTTCACAGTGTGTGTTAGCAGATCAGATAGAGCGTGCCTTATTTCCTCACTGGAAAACATTCAGCATCATCTAACCCTTTCCTCTCCAACCTGAATGTCTCTGACTCACCCCTTCATTCATTCCATTTGACTCATTACCCACTTTTGGACCAGAAGGATTTCCCCCCTTAATGACCAGGCCATTTTTTGCGATTCAGCACTGGGTTACTTTAACGGACGATTGCGCGGTCCTGTGACGCTGCACCCAATCAAAATTGATGTCCTTTTTTTCCCACAAATAGAGCTTTCTTTTGGTGGTATTTGATCACCTGTGCAATTCTTATTTATTGCGCTATAAACAAAAAAATAGCGACAATTCTGAAAAAAAAACAATATTTTTCACTTTCTGCTATATAACATATATAAAAAAATAAAATAATAAAAATATGTAAAAATCAAATTTTTTAATAATTTTAGGCCAATTTGTATTCTGCTACATATTTTTGGTTAAAAAAATCGCAATATTTTGATTGGTTTGCGCAAAAGTTATCGCGTCTGCCATCTAGGGGATCCGCGATTATAAGCGGGACTGCGCCATTGAGGCGGACAGATCGGACCCCTAACTGACATTTTTGACACTTTTGGGGGGACCAGTGACATTACTACAGTAATCAGTGCTAAAAATATGCACTGTTACTGTAATAATGACACTGGCAGGGAAGGGGTTAACCCAGGGGCGATCAAAGGGTTAAGGGTGAGCCTAGGGAAGTGTTTTCTAACTGTTAGGGGGATGGGCTTGGATAATAGGAGGATCACAGGCGCTCTGTGTTCATTCCAGAGAGAACAACGGTCTGCTGACTGTCATTCTCTCTCCACGGGGAGCGATCACAGGTGCCCAGCATCAATCGCGGCTGCCAGCCCTGTGGATTGGCCTCCCCGCTGCCTAATAGGGGGGTGTGCCCGCCTCCGGCGGTGAGCCCGCACCCCCAGGAGCGCTCCCACGAACCGACGTAGCTATACATTGTTTCCCGCAGCCGATCCAGCCTGCCACTATGTATCTGCGGCGGGCAGTCGGCAAGTGGTTAATCTTTGCCATGACTCAGCATCACATGCAGGCATTACCTACGGTGGTCTGCATGCAGATGCTTTTTGAAGTTCTCCGAACTGACCCACCAATCAAGGCATCTTGAGACTTGCATAACCCCTCCCAAGAGCCAGATTGCTGCTATAAGATCCTGGTACTTTCAGTACCTTTCTAGCCTCTTACTTCCGCATTGCGTTCCACCATTCAGGTAGGTGGAACGCATATAGCTGCATGTCTCTTTAACATCTGATGACGTCATCACTAGGCGCTGCTCTGAGCGGCTATTTCAACCGACGCTGTGCACTCACAAGGTGTTCGTGCAACCGTAAACATCCCTGTCTGACGCTGCCGAATCCTCCAGCTATCTTCCTATACCTGGATTGACCGGAGCCTCGCTACCTGATCCTTTACCACGCTACCTGATCCTTTACCTCGCTTACCAGCTAGTGATAAGTACCCCGCAGGGGATCCCTTCCTATCAAGTCACATGCTATCTATTCTTGCATATTAAGAACTGTTGCTAAACTCTAGGATATATGCACTACAATATCTATCACCTGCATTGTTACTTAGATTGCTAGCTCTTGAGCCCACTACCACCTGTAACTTATATCCTTGCATTAACTTAGCATCTCCTGTACACTTCATCTGCTATCCCCTACCACCTGTTACTTGTACATGATTGCTAACCCTCATGCATACTATCTATCACCATCTGCTACCGCTCCTGCAACATTACTACCTGAGTGCCTATCATTAATTGCTATCACTACTCAAGCCTATTCCTTCAGTATATCACCTCAATACTATTGCATAGATATCTATCACTCCAGCAACATCTTATCTGAGTGTTTGTGTATGTGTATACTGAAGCGGGCTGAGCCACTATGATGAGTCAGGAGAGTTGGATAAGGTGATTCAACACATCTCTACAAGACTACTGAGTGGAAATTCTGCAGCTGCAAATCCAGTTCACTAAATCAAACCCCAGAGCGTTACAGATTGCACGAACCAGAAAAAATGGATTCAGCAGAATTAGCCACTCATGTGATGCACCTAACACAAAAGGTAGATGCATTAATTGTTTCTCTTACCGAAGTGCAAAAAGAAAATCAGACTTTGAGACAGCAGATAGCCCGTGTATCACAGCTCACTGCTGCTCAACCCCGTGAGTCCAAAATAAACCCTCCACAAGTGTTTACAGGTGATCAGAAAAAATTTAGTGAATTTAAAAATGCATGTCAATTGCTTTTTAATTTAAAACCTCGTACTTACAATACAGACCAAATTAAAGTCTGCACCACTATCTCATATATGTCAGGTGATCCACGGGCTTGGGCAGACTCTCTCTTTGAGAAAAATGACCCTCTTCTCAACTCCTATCCTGCGTTCCTAGCAGAACTCTCTAGCCTGTATGAAGACCCAAATAGGCAGAGTACTGCTGACAGCTAATTGAGGGCTTTAAAACAGGGAAGGAGACCTGTTGAAGACTTCGTAGCAGAGTTCAAGAGATGGACCCTTGATTCAGGGTGGAATGATGCATCTCTGCGGACCCAGTTCAGGCTCGGGTTATCCGAAGCCGTTAAAGACGAGCTCGCCCGAGCGGATTTACCTGGCACTTTGGATACCTTAATACAACTCAGCATCAATATTGACAGACGTTTACGAGAAAGGAAGGCTGAGAAAATGGGTGTACCATTACCCAATCCTTCTCGGTTTTCGTCCTTTGACCCTACTCCTATGGAGGTAGGAATCATACGCCCACCATTATCGTTTGTTGAACGAGCCAGGAGAAAATCTCAAAATCTCTGCATGTATTGCGCTTCCGCTGATCATCTGATAAGCGTCTGTCCCCTTGTCCGCAAAAAAGAGGGTGAGTGTTCACATGTATTACTGGCGGGATTAACGACTTCTTTTTCTAATCCCTATCTTTTCATTCATTTGATCTTACAGTGGGACCAAAATAGAATTACTACCAAGGCTATGATCGACACAGGATCTTGTGGGAACTACATTGATACTAGTTTTGTTGCTTTGAATAAAATACCTATTATTTCAAAACCTATTCCTGTCTCTGTTAGTTTAATTAACGGTATTCCGTTATCTTCTGGTCCAATTACCAATCAGACACAAGCACTTCTTGTTACTACTAACGAGTCTCATGTTGAGACCACCTCCTTTGATGTATTAACTTCACCACATTTTCCCATTATTTTGGGGCTTCCCTGGTTACACATACATCAACCAAACATTGATTGGAAAACGCGGACACTAACCTTCCCCTCTCACTATTGCGAGACCACGTGTAACCTCCAATCTTATAAAACAAATCCTGTCCATGGTGTCAGATGAAATCACACCACCACCATGCTATCAGGATCTATCTGAAGTCTTCCTTGAGAAAAATGCTCAAGTATTGCCTCCCCATAGGGACTATGATTGTTCTATTGATCTACTCCCTAACAGTAAACTACCTTTCGGACATGTTTATCCTCTATCTCAGGATGAACTTTCTCATCTTAAGGAATACTTGGATGAGAATTTAGCGAAAGGGTTTATTAGACCCTCTACTTCTTCCACAGCTGCAGGACTTTTCTTTGTCCGCAATAAGGATCTAAGTCTCAGGCCTATCATTGACTATAGGCAGTTAAATACTATCACAATAAAGGATCGCTATCCTTTACCTCTCATTCCGGAACTTATTGAACAAGTGCGTGGAGCCACCTACTTTTCAAAGTTGGACCTAAAAGGGGCATACAATCTCATCCGTATCCGTAATGGGGATGAGTGGAAGACAGCATTCAGAACTAGATACGGACTTTTTGAATATCTAGTGATGCCCTTTGGATTGTGTAATGCTCCCGCAGCATTCCAGCGGTTTATAAATGACATCTTCAGAGACCTACTCGATGTTTGTGTTGTGGTATATCTGGATTATATACTCATTTACTCTCAATCCTTGTCTGAACATGTATGACATGTAAGACTTGTGTTGTCCAGATTACTCGCACACAATTTATGTGTAAAGCTGAAGAAATGCCTATTTCATAAGGAAGAAGTATTATTCCTAGGATACATCATATCAAAGAATGGCATCAAGATGGATATTAGCAAGATATCGTGTATCCTGGATTGGCCTGTACCAACAACTCGTAAGGCATTACAACGATTCCTTGGGTTCTCAAACTTTTATAGGAAGTTCATCAAGAACTTCTCTTCTATTGTAAGACCGCTCACACAACTTACAAGTGTGAAAAAAACATACAAATGGTCTGAAGAAGCAAATAAAGCTTTCCGCTTGTTAAAATCAAGCTTCACTTCTGCTCCCATACTACGCCATCCAGACCCATCCCTCCAATACATCCTAGAGGTGGATGCGTCAAATATGGCTGTAGGAGCAGTTCTTTCCCAACGACCAACGAATACTTCACCACTCCACCCAGTTGCTTTCTTCTCTAAAGCACTATGTAGCCCAGAGGTGAACTACCCAGTGGGTGAAAAAGAGTTGCTTGCCATAAAACTGGCACTTGAAAATTGGCGACATTTACTTGAAGGTACCCGGTTGCCAATACTCATATATACAGATCATAAGAATCTCCAATACCTTCAGACCAACAAGACCCTTTCCCATCGGCAGGTACGTTGGTCATTATTCTTCCTAAGATTCAATTTCTTAGTGACCTACACACCTGCAGATAAAAACAAGAAGGCGGATGCGTTATCACGGTTAACCGAAGATAACTGTGCTGAAATCCCTTCACTTCCTATAATACCCCATGACTGTATTATTGGTGTTGTTCGTTCCTTAAAGGAAGAGATTCTGCACAGTCTAGTACTGGATTCACCACCACCACAACTAAGTGCTGATGCAGGAGGCTTCCTCTACTTTGACAACAAACTCTACATACCTCCTGGTATGCGTACTAAAATCTTGGAACTATCACATGACGTACCTATGGCAGGACATATGGGTATGACTAAGACATTTAATTTGCTCACCAGGAAATTTTGGTGGCCTGGAATGAAGACGTCTGTACAGAAATTTGTTTCCTCATGTGACATCTGTGCAAGGTCCAAAATTGACACTACAAAACCATCTGGTCTACTTTGCAGTCTACCAATACCCAAAGTTCCATGGGAAGTTGTGTCTCTAGACTTCATAGTAGATTTACCACCTTCCAAAGGATTTACTACCATCCTAGTGTCAGTGGACCATCTGACAAAGATGGCACATTTCATTCCTATTCGCAGACTACCTTCATCTAAGGAAACAGCGGAATTACTAGTGAAACATGTGTTCAAACTACATGGAATTCCAAAGACTCTTCTATCTGACCGGGGTTCACAGTTCATCTCTAAGTTTTGGCAAGCTCTATGTCATATACTACGTATTGAGCGAAAACTTACTTCCCCTTATCACCCACAGACCAATGGACAAACTGAAAGAGTCAACCAGTGTATTGAACAATATTTGCGTTGCTACACCTCATACCTACAGGATGATTGGGTGGACCTCCTCCCTTTGGCGGAATTTGCTTATAATAATGCAACCCACAGTACTACTAAGCAAAGTCCGTTCTACCTAAACTATGGGTTTCATCCCACACTTCTTCCACCACGCATCCTACCATCAAGTAATCCAGTAGCCTCTGACTATCTTACCCAAATAAAAGACTCTCTGGGTTTACTTAACACCACCATCTCACATGCTCATAGCCAACAAAAAAGGTACTACGACCTTCGTAGAAGACCTTCTCCTCAATATACTATTGGGGATCTTGTTTGGCTATCTACAAAAAACTTGAGGTTGAACATCCCCAGTAAAAAGCTTGGACCTCTGTTTTTGGGACCTTTCCCAATCGAGAAACTCATTGGGACATCTGCAGTTCGACTTACTTTACCGGCAGATCTTAAGATACACCCCATTTTCCACTTATCTCTACTAAAGCCACATATACCCAACCAAGGAATTAGACCTACCATCTTGCCTCCACCTCCAGTACAAGTTGAAGGGGGAGAAGAATTTGAGATTAGGGAGATTTTGGATTCTCGTATCCACAGAGGAAAACTCCAATATCTCATAAGATGGAAAAACTATGGACCCCAAGATGACACCTGGTTGGATGCTTCTGACGTTCACGCATCCAGGCTTATAAGAAGGTTCCACTCTAAATACCCTGAGAGACCAGGGATTTAGGCCTTCTGGAGCCAGCCTTATGGGGGGGTACTGTAAGATCCTGGTACTTTCAGTACCTTTCTAGCCTGTTACTTCCGCATTGCGTTCCACCATTCAGGTAGGTGGAACGCATATAGCTGCATGTCTCTTTAACATCTGATGACGTCATCACTAGGCGCCGCTCTGAGCGGCTATTTCAACCGACGCTGTGCACTCACAAGGTGTTCGTGCAACCGCTCGTTATACATCCCTGTCTGACGCTGCCGAATCCTCCAGCTATCTTCCTATACCTGGATTGACCGGAGCCTCGCTACCTGATCCTTTACCACGATACCTGATCCTTTACCTCACTTACCAGCTAGTGATAAGTACCCCGCAGGGGATCCCTTCCTATCAAGTCACATGCTATCTATTCTTGCATATTAAGAACTGTTGCTAAACTCTAGGATATATGCACTACAATATCTATCACCTGCATCGTTACTTAGATTGCTAGCTCTTGAGCCCACTACCACCTGTAACTTATATCCTTGCATTAACTTAGCATCTCCTGTACACTTCATCTGCTACCACCTGTTACTTGTACATGATTGCTAACCCTCCTGCATACTATCTATCACCATCTGCTACCGCTCCTGCAACATTACTACCTGAGTGCCTATCATTAATTGCTATCACTACTCAAGCCTATTCCTTCAGTATATCACCTCAATACTATTGCATAGATATCTATCACTCCAGCAACATCTTATCTGAGTGTTTGTGTATGTGCATACTGAAGCGGGCTGAGCCACTATGATGAGTCAGTAGAGTTGGATAAGGTGATTCAACACATCTCTACAAGACTACTGAGTGGAAATTCTGCAGCTGCAAATCCAGTTCACTAAATCAAACCCCAGAGCGTTACAGCTGCTTGCATCAGGGCAGAGTGCTCCTGAGAGAAGTATTAAAGCAGGGCGCTGTAATAGTTTCAGAAACCTTTGTACATCACCCTTCCAGACCCTCCCACCAGCCACTATCTGTCTGCATTGCATAGCAAAGCACAGACACCCAGTGATCACAGCTTGTAATCTTAGAGGCTTGGTTTTGTCCCCCCAATTCTGCTGCCATAGAGCTGACCCATGATTGCCATTATAATATACATCTCTAGATGCCAGAAGAAAGACGTGACAGCTTCAAACAAAATGACATGCCCTTCCCTGTGCTCCATTCAGGAATAAAATGAAAAGAAAACAAATACAATAAATCTTTTGGGTGATAAAAGAGTTTTATATGTGCTTCACCTGTAAGGTTGGAGTCATCTTTTAACATGTACCCAAAGCCAATGATTAATGACCAGGTGGAAGTGTGAGATTCTATTATTGGAATTCGATAAACATTCATTGTTCCAAGCTGCAACTCAATATTTTGTGAGGTTTGCATTTCATTAATGATTTATTGTTGCCTATATAATCATTACTGAGTTTAGAAATGTCTGCTGTAAGAATTTCTGTACATTCCAGGTGTGATGTAGCATATGATGTTTTATATAAACTGGACGAAAATATGTGCACATCACAAACAATGGAAATGCTGTGTAGTGCTGTGTGGCTGGCCTAGCCGCATACTGGGGAGCATGTCCACCATGTGGTGGGGGAGGACCTGTACTCTTTGACCTTTTCCTGCCCAGCAAAGGATTCCCCCCTTAGATGGACTGAGGCTCTATGGGCATGGGATCCTCGATTAAGCACCATTACAGAGGCACCCCCATGAGACCCCCAGCCTGGCCTAACCAGCCCAGCCCATATGCTGTGTTGTTTGCCTAGCCGTGTACTGGGGAGCATGTCCACCATGTAGTGGGGGTGGACCTGTACTCTTTCACAACCCAAAGGGTAGTTGTTCACTTTGTTCCCCGGATCATATTCACTGTAAAGGCACACTCTTCTCCACAAGAATCAGACCAAGCAATTTGTCACAACCACCAACTTCTACGTGTTTCCAGCAGAACAGGTGTCAACTTGATGCAGCATTTAACATGTAGTACATGATTCATCCTCTCCTCCTGAAATAGGTGCTGTGTTGTGGTGCTCATCCCTTGCAATGGATTAATGTCCTTACAAGATGAAATCTAACAACTCAATCCTCCAACCCATGCCAGGCTCCTATTGTGGGATAACTCAACCCGCACACTCCTGATCACATCCTAAGATTTACTGTCCTTACTGCACACTTCCCATAAGTGTATGACCACAAGGGCCGTTCTTCTCCTGCATATATCCCCTGCAGAGGACAGGAAGTGACCCATTTTTGTGGAGGAAGGGGGTCTACTGTTGCTGTGCAGGTCTTCTGTTGCTTGTGGGGGATCTATTGTTGCTGGGAGTGGGTCTTATGTTGCTGGGGGGGGGGGTCAGTCGTTGCTGGGAGGGATCTACTGTTGAGGAAGGGGTCTTTGTTTCTTGCTGCTGGAAGATCTATTGATACTAGCTGTTTCTCTCCCCTACAGAAACACCTGTCGATCTATCAGTGTTTGCATTAATAAAGAATGCACTACAGGTTTGCAATTTTAATCTAAGGGTATGTCTCATTCAGGCTCTTTACTTTTGTTTAAGCGCACTGTAAACACTATGCAAGCATGGAGGATAATATATCTTCTGGATGTCATGCTGACCATCTTGATCTAGTACCCAGGCAGGGCAAAGCAACAAGTTCACTAAAGTGAAAACAATTTCAAGCAGCTGCAACTGTGCTACGTATGTCTCTTCTGCAACAAAATAAACTTACCTGCCTATTTGCAATCTTCTTTAGAATATACACTGACTGACCTGTCCATGCATGCCCTATGCAATCAGTAGGATGAGGGACCAAGAACTGCTTCCATGGGTGGTCATGTGACCTTTAGCCTCGGTTCACATATTAGCGGTGCAGGACACGCAGCAAATCCTGAGTGTTTACCGAACCACCCTGAAATCATACTCCATTCATGCGATCTGCCACTGGTTTCAGTGTTACATTAATGACTCCCCAAAACAAGTCGTAAAATGCAGTGCGATTGCAAGAATTGGATCACATGGGTGTGAACATCTATGCGATTGGATTCCGATGCAGCAAAAAAAAAAAATGCCATCATCACCTTTTTAATGCAGTGCGGTGTAAATTGAGCCCATACAAAATGAATGGGCTCAAATTGCACTGCAAAGAATTGCATGTGATTTGAATAGGAATGCAGTGCAATTCCTATCGGAATTACACGCGGTGTCCTGCACCGCACAAGTGTGAACCCACATTTACAGTGCGTACTATTGCCACATTTTTGGAACCCTACAATTCACTTCAATAGAGGCAGCTGCTTGCAACAAAGCTTAGAGAATGTGACATGTGCTAAAATTCTTAAAGCAACAGAATGCAAGCAACGCTAATGCACTTCTGTGTACTGTCCTGCCCAGTACCCGGCAGGTAGGGCAGGAGCATTAAAAAATGCAGTAAAAATGCATCTTTAGGCCCATGTGAAAAAGGCCTCTTGCAGTGGAGTTAATGGCAGCCTACATTACACTTCCAGACCCAACAGCCCTTCTGGAGAATGTCACAATGGCCAGACATCCCAGCCAGCTTGGGCGTGGTAGGCAATAAATTAGTATTTTATAGGGAACAATGAAGACAAAATGTTAATAAAATTTAAAAGAGAAGTATGGACTTGCTCTCTATTTTATAATCATGCTTAGTTAGGTGGATGCTGCATCGGTCCCCCGCCGATCGCGGGATCTAATATCGCAGTTCCCCGAGTAGAGAGCTGGTGACTTTCAGTCATCAGCTCTCTGCTCTGCCCCCTCCTCGCTCACTGAAGCGCTGGGCTGTGGAGGGGTGGGAGCGGCCAGCTGAGAGGCTGAGCTGGGTGCGGGTCCAGGCATGTGGGCGAGTCCCAACTGCATGGTTACAATCTGGACCGGCTCTGTGATGTCAGCAGACAGCAGAATACAGCCTGCTGTCTGCTGAAAACGGGTCACAGGAGTGCAGAATGAACTGCATTCCTGTGATCCACAGGAGACGTACAGCCAAAAGAGCTTTGCTAGAATCATGGAGTAAATTCCAAGATGACCTTTAATTAGGAAAATCCCAATGGACTTGTCACATTATTATGAGTCAAAGGGGACTGACATTCCTCAAATGCTTCCAGCAGTTTATAGGAAGTATAATGACCAAGTTTTTATGACTGTGAATTTCAATCCTCCGATCGGTCTTTTGAGTGGCATGTATATATTTTTAAGAAGACAGCATAGCCATCACTCACACAAACATAGTAACAAACGTCCAGTAGACAAGGCAAAAATAGTTTCTGCTTCATTGTTGGAACCAGAATAATCTTTAAAGTTTTGTCTTTTTTATGAATGTAAAACTGGCCATCCACCAGTAGAAGTGCATTTGAAAACTCATTTTTAAAATGTTCGTTAGATTTTTTTAATGTTACTGGAGTCACACCAACATTTGTTTTTGACCGCAGTGAAAATTCTAAGGACTGAGAAATTCAAAGGAGCAGAAGGTACATTTTTTCTCAAAAGAGCTATTATCTAACAGTGCGTTTTGTTTTTGTTAGGGAAAACCAAATGTTAAATCGAATGTTAAAAGCAAATTCATTTTTTAAGTACTTTGGAATGACAGTCATCAAGCTCTCAAATGTACTGACCAGAATTTTTGTGTGAATGTTCGTTCAGAAATCTACTAGAGTGTAGCCAGTTTAAGATTAGACCAAATGCTGCAAAATAGGGACAGTAAAGGCAATCTTTCAAGATACATACAATAGCACCCCTAGTGTACATAGTTAGGTATATTTAGTTTGGTTCACAAGTAGCTAAAGTGAGCATGTCTGTGGGGTTCATGTTTAGGTCAGGTTGGAGGGCTCTGCAGGTCAGGCCTCTGTCGCCTCCCCCAGGTTCTGGAAGTTTCCAGAAACTTCTAGAAGCTAGTGGGTGGAGGTACAGAGGCAGGTACCTTCTCACTAACTCTTGACAAAGGACCAGCCAATCTCACACCCCACTGTCACTTATGTAACAATGCCACTCTCAGCTGCACCCTGCACAAAGATTTTCCAGCTCGTGGGACCAAAATCTAGGTGCCAGCAGGCCGAGAGCGATTGTCACTGGGCTAATTTAGCAATTAACCCTTTCAATGCCACCACCTCCATTTCGTCCGAGCAGGAGGAAGCTCGTAATTCAGCAATATGAATTATGATTTTAGAATAATCGTCTGTAACACACACTGTCACCACAGACAGGTATGTTCATAGGATTTATTCTATACAGTAGCATTCTTCAAGAGAAAAGTTATTTTTTAGCTTGCATTAAGAGCTTAGAGACTAGATTAACACTTCTCAAAATAAGGTTTTAATAATGAAAAGGTTTACAGAAAAAAAGGGTGTTTCAAAGAAAAAGAGACATAATTCAGCAATAGAAAAAAAGGTAGAATTGAGGAAGAAGAATACCTGCAGTCAATGTCCTGGGTGTTATCAGAGTTCAGTCGATGACCCAGGTGTAATCGGTTCTCAAACTTGATAGATGTTCCTGCTTTGATTGTACCATGAGAACCTTAACTGGTTAGGGCTCTCTCTTTTTCTTTGGGACCAAAGTAGTGTTGACAGATGCCCCTGACCAATAAAACAGAGTAAGAATCTTCTGCTTAAGGCGGCTCGGGAGCAAGCACACATGAGTGTCTCCAGAGCAAGTGGCTTACTCTAGGACCACTCAGCAGAGGGGTGGAGTCAGGAGCGCTGGCGTGGGACCTAAGAAGAGGAGGATTGGGGCTACTCTATGCAAAAACCATTGCACAGAGCAGGTAAGTATACCATGTTTGTTAACAAAAAAAATGGAACCTTTACAAACACTTTAAATAAACACCTAGGTAAGAAAAACACAAACTACAGTCTGCAGAAGGCTCAAGGGCGACACAATATAGGTCAAAGGGCTGCATGCAGTCCCACTTAGCCACAGATAAGGCATCAGGGTGCTACAGCCTTTTACCTTTTGACTTATTACTAAGCTATAAAGTTGTATCACTGGGAGAGAGAAGACCGAGGAAAGGCTTCCTCCTACCAGCTGTATACTGGTACTCTGACCAGCGCTGGACTAGATTTTTAGGAATGGAAAAAATGGGGGAAGTTGCCCCCAATAAAAGAGGTAGGTAAACACCTAGCAAAGGATTGTCAGCTTAGGGCAGATACCTTTTAGCAAAAGTATGTAGTCATGGGACACACCCCTGCTATGCCCCTTAGGAGAATTATGGGAAAAAAACAAAACGATTAGCTAAATGCTTATTTTTTTACCTCTACTATTCCTTTATACTGGCTTTTAACATGTGCAAATGCAGCAAATTAGAAATTGGATGAGAGGTTGAGCACTGGGAAACACTTTTTGAAATATAAAAAGGCCATTTTATGTACAGCTATATAGATCAGGCCAAAATGAGGGACAAATGAGGAGGAAAGAGGGACAGAGGGACTTTGTACAAAATCAGGGACAGTCCCTCAAAATCAGGACAGTTGGGAGCTATGTAGAAAGATGATCCGCACACTGGTAGTTGCTCTTAAAAAAGCTTCATCCTTATGGGCCATACACACTATATGATTTTCTGAAGACTTTTTCCTTTAGACTTACCAAAACCATATAATAATAGGAGGTCAAACCTAAACACTTTCAATTTGTATGCAATCTGGCAGGCCCTTGCACTACACAGAAAAGGTAAATCTGAAGGAAATCTAACCAAAAAAGTTGGATAGTGTGTATCCAGCCTTATTCATGAACCACAGAACACAACTGCTGATAACATCAGTTGACGCATTTCAGCCTATGAGGCTTTAGTCATAACTACATTTAGACACAAAACTTTGAAATATATAGTGACTGTACATATCACAGGCTCCGCCAATTCATTATCCTTATTGATTTCAGACAATTAGCAAAAGATAGAGTCAATTGTAGTATATACTGAGGAGACCCATGTACAGTGCCTTACGAAAGTATTCGGCCCCCTTGAACTTTGCAACCTTTTGCCACATTTCAGGCTTCAAACATAAAGATATAAAACTGTATTTTTTGTGAAGAATCAACAACACGTGGGACACAATCATGAAGTGGAACGAAATTTATTGGATATTTCAAACTTTTTTAACAAATAAAAAACTGAAAAATTGGGCGTGCAAAATTATTCAGCCCCCTTAAGTTAATACTTTGTAGCGCCACCTTTTGCTGAGATTACAGCTGTAAGTCACTTGGGGTATGTCTCTATCAGTTTTGCACATCGAGAGACTGAAATTTTTTCCCATTCCTCCTTGCAAAACAGCTCGAGCTCAGTGAGGTTGGATGGAGAGCGTTTGTGAACAGCAGTTTTCAGTTCTTTCCACAGATTCTCGATTGGATTCAGGTCTGGACTTTGACTTGGCCATTCTAACACCTTGATATGTTTATTTGTGAACCATTCCATTGTAGATTTTGCTTTATGTTTTGGATCATTGTCTTGTTGGAAGACAAATCTCCGTCCCAGTCTCAGGTCTTTTGCAGACTCCATCAGGTTTTCTTCCAGAATGGTCCTGTATTTGGCTCCATCCATCTTCCCATCAATTTTAACCATCTTCCCTGTCCCTGCTGAAGAAAAGCAGGCCCAAACCATGATGCTGCCACCACCATGTTTGAAAGTGGGGATGGTGTGTTCAGGGTGATGAGCGGTGTTGCTTTTACGCCAAACATAACGTTTTGCATTGTTGCCAAAAAGTTCGATTTTGGTTTCATCTGACCAGAGCACCTTCTTCCACATGCTTGGTGTGTCTCCCAGGTGGCTTGTGGCAAACTTTAAACGACACTTTTTATGGATATCTTTAATAAATGGTTTTCTTCTTGCCACTCTTCCATAAAGGCCAGATTTGTGCAGTATACGACTGATTGTTGTCCTATGGACAGAGTTTCCCACCTCAGCTGTAGATCTCTGCAGTTCATCCAGAATGATCATGGGCCTCCTGGCTGCATCTCTGATCAGTCTTCTCCTTGTATGAGCTGAAAGTTTAGAGGGACGGCCAGGTCTTCGTAGATTTGCAGTGGTCTGATACTACTTCCATTTCAATATTATCGCTTGCACAGTGCTCCTTGGGATGTTTAAAGCTTGGGAAATCTTTTTGTATCCAAATCCGGCTTTAAACTTCTCCACAACAGTATCTCAGACCTGCCTGGTGTGTTCCTTGTTCTTCATGATGCTCTCTGCGCTTTAAACGGACCTCTGAGACTATCACAGTGCAGGTGCATTTATACGGAGACTTGATTACACACAGGTGGATTCTATTTACTATCAATATTCATTTAGGTCAACATTGGATCATTCAGAGATCCTCACTGAACTTCTGGAGAGAGTTTGCTGCACTGAAAGTAAAGGGGCTGAATAATTTTGCACGCCCAATTTTTCAGTTTTTTATTTGTTAACAAAGTTTGAAATATCCAATAAATTTTGTTCCACTTCATGATTATGTCCCACTTGTTTTTGATTCTTCACAAAAAATTACAGTTTTATATCTTTATGTTTGAAGCCTGAAATGTGGCAAAAGGTCGCAAAGTTCAAGGGGGCCGAATACTTTCGCAAGGCACTGTATGTGCCACTTAATATCCACAAACTACACAATAATAACATACAGATGTAGCACCATTCTAGGTAGGTGCTAGGGAAAAGCATATATTGGCCCTGTCTGCTTATCAGGGGGGCTGGGTCTGTTAGCTATTCTGTCACATGCCTCCAGGTGTGGCCTGTTGAGTCCCCACTGTATCCAATGAGGGATCTTGTTGGACCGGAGGTTGAGCTGGGCTGCAAGGGATCCAGAGTTGCTGACCGAGTGGAGCTACTGGGCAGAGATCTTCAGGAAAAACAGTGTCGTGAGTACTCAAGATCTGCCCAGGGGTCTGTCTAAGAGAGGGGACCACTCCAGAGAGGTCAAAGGGGATCCAGGAGCCAGCTAACCAGGAGTGTACAGTAAAGGGGGTGCCAAGTAGTAAAGCCCTGAAGTTTGGGGAGTAAAGGGGGCGCCAGGAAGGGCCCTGAAGTGTTCAGCAATACAGTTTGCATTAAACTCAGCTCCATCAGGAAGGAGTACTCTGGGGAGCTCAACGGGACTTTTCCACAGTCAGAGGGGAAGTTCTAGTAACTGGTCTAGCCGAGGCCAGCATCAATCAGCATTAACCAGCGTCAGTGAAGCGCTAATCAGCGCCAAGCAGCATTTTTCAGTGTCCCTGCCTAATTATGCATAGTTCAGTTGTTGGAGTATCCCACTTCTCCCTTCTCCCATCCAAGTTCTCATATAAACCCTAAAAACCAAAGAAACTGGACGGGTTCTTGTCTGAGGAGCTCACACTTGAAAAAACATGCTAAAAGGTACTGTTGTTGCTAGCGGTAACCCAGGGGGACCCACACTCAGCAGCTCCCTTGGGAGTAGTGCTACACATAGATAAAAATGAAAATAAAAAAAATCAATGAAAATAATTTAAAAAATGTATAAGGGACCAGGAGGGAGGAGAGTTTAATGTATGTGCAGATCTAGATCCCATCTCAGGTTTACCCCCTGGGGTGATCTAGAATTAAGTCTAAAAATCCACTATGCCTCTCTTCCTGGTAACCTTCTCTCAAGTTGGGAGCTATGGCCTAGGGGAGTCTAGGGGGCTAGGGAGGGTGGTATATGTAATAAGCAAACTTGTCCTTTAAGCAATACTACAGTGGAGATGTATGTCCTCATAGCTGTCAGTAGCCTAGTTCTGCTCCATGTGTCAGTAGATCCTTGTATCTCCTTCACATGGATCTTGTAATTACTATCTAATGTTACTTGTTGACATGCAGGAACACAAAATCAATGCATGTGCAGACTCCAGGGTGAAGTTTCTTAGCTAGATGTGTGTGATATCCTTTAAAATATAGAAAGCTGGATTCTAGAACACAGAGACTTATCTGTATCATCACTGACTAATAAGACTTCCTAAGAAAGAAACATAGAGAGCGAAAAGAATGAGCTGTATGTTGTTGAAGAAAGATATCAGGACAACCAATAAACATACAGTATGCAGGTTCATTGAACAGAAAGCTGTAAATTGAAAGTGCGGTGAAAAGTACTGATAAAGAAAAGTAAACATACGAAATGGAGCTTACTGCACCAGTTGCAGGTTGCTGAAACAATAACTATAAAATAAAATTTATATAGCTACTGTATTTGCCCCGTGAGAGTGCATGTATATTCATTCTGTTAATTAAAAAAATAAAAAATAAGCTATTTCCTGTGCTGGAAGAATGTTTTTCATCAAAGTGATTCTAAAGGCAGAAGGTCTCAACGCATTCTAAAAAAAAAACCTTCTGTGTGCAGCAGCCTCCCTCAGCCCCTCTAATACCTAGCTAAGCCCCATCTCTATCCAGCGATTGCACGAGCTTTCTGGGACTCTCCCTCACCATTGGCTGAGGCAGCATTGTTTAAAGTCAGTGACCCATTGAGGTGAGAGAGAAGGCGGGCCAAGCTGCGACTCCGTGTCTGAATGAACACACAGAGCTGCAGCTCGGCTCGGGTGCCCCTATAGCAAGCTGCTTACTGTGGGGGCACTCAGCAGGAGGGAGGGGCCAGGAGCAGCAGCCAGGGACCCGAGAAGAAGAGGATCTGGGCTGCTCTGTGCAAAACCAACTTCATAGAGCTGGTAAGTATAACATGTTTTTTTTTTTTTTTTTTAAACTAGACTTTAGTATCACTTTAACCACTTGCCAACCAGCTGCCATAGTTTTACTGCGGCAGGTCAGCTCTTTTTAATTTTTTTTATTGGGAATGTTTTATAGCAGAAAGTAAAAAATATTGTTTTGTTTTTTTTTTTTTTTCAGAATTGTCGCTCTTTTTTTGTTTAAAGTGATAAAAATAAAAACCGCAGAGGTGATCAAATACCGCCAAGAAAAGCTCTATTTATGGGGAAAAGGACATCAATTTTATTATGGTACAGCGTTGCACGATTGCGCAATTGTTAGTTAAAATAACGATGTGCCATATCGCAAAAAATGGCCTGGTTATTAAAAGGGTAAAACCTTCCGGTCCTTAAGTGGTTGAAGCCCAACTCCAGGCAAAAAAAAAAGTTTTCCCATGCAGTGGGTCTGTGCCCAATTGCACTGGTCAAGTTGCTCATTTTTGTCTAGTGGATTGGAGAAAGCTTATACTCACCTGATCCTGATCCACTCCACCTGCAAAAGGTGCTCACTCACAATCCAGCGGTGGACTGTTCTTGATGTACTCACATCCAGAGCAGGTCTATGGGCATGATGAACAGTGAGGAACAGTCCATAGCACAAGACCACAAGGGAGGGGGGACAAGGCGCCACAGGGACTGGTCTTGCACAGAGAGGATCAGAGGACTAGGTAAACAACTCTCCTTTCTCCAATCCCCTAGACAAGCACAAGCAAGGTGGATTCAGAAATGGCCCCCGCGTTGCTTTTGTATTCTGGCAGTGGGGATTCCTCAGTTTTCAGATTACTTTGATCAGCGCTGCATCCATTGATCACTGAAGGTTTTCCAGTAGGACTGTTCAACAGAAGTCAATGATCAGTTTCTGATGATCTTCTTCTAATAATCAGCTTCTGATGATCTTCTAATGATCAGCTTTTAATGATCAGCTTCTGATCTCTGATGATCTTCTAATGATCAGCTTCTGATGACCTTCTAATGATCAGCTTCTGATGACCTTCTTCTAATAATCAGCTTCTGATGATCCTCTAATGATCAGCTTCTGATGATCTTCTAATGATCAGCTTCTGATCTCTGATGATCTTCTAATGATCAGCTTCTGATCTCTGATGATCTTCTAATGATCAGCTTCTGATCTCTGATGATCTTCTAATGATCAGCTTCTGATGATCTTCTAATAATCAGCTTCTGATGATCTTCTAATGATCAGCTTCTGATGATCTGCGAATGATCAGCTTCTGATGATCTGCGAATGATCAGCTTCTAAAGATCTTCTAATGATTGGCTTCTGATGATCTTTTAATGATCGGCTTCTGATGATCTTCTAATGATCAGTTTCTAATGATCTTCTAACGATCAGCGTCTGATGATCTGCGAATGATCAGCTTCTAAAGATCTTCTAATGATTGGCTTCTGATGATCTTTTAATGATCGGCTTCTGATGATCTTCTAATAATCGGCTTCTGATGATCTTCTAATAATCGGCTTCTGATGATCTTCTAATGATTGGCTTCTGATGATCTTCTAATGATCTGCTTCTGTCAAACAGGGAGGGCAACACAGATCGAAAATTGGCCAGTGCAGCAGGGAGTGATCGAATTTCAATCTGTGTACCCAGCCTAAGTACCAATCAATGAGCTACTTAGGCAGCCCATAGAAGGTGCAAAATTATTTCCTGCAACCATGGGTGCAAGAAAGAAATTTGCATGATTCCCCCATGAACACAGATAGTGCTGACAGGGGAATCCCTCCTGCTGAGTAATTGTCTTCAATTGCAGTGAACTAGAAGTCAGTGAATTAGAATTGCTGCAGAGAGAGGGCCAACTCAATATTGAACCCTATGGACTAGGACTGGGATGCATATAAATTTCATGTGTGTAAAGGCAGACGTCCCAATACGTTTGGTAATATAGTGTACGGTATATATCTACAGTTAGGTCCGTATATATTTGGACACAGGCACAAATTTTTGTTTTTTTAAGGAATTTACCAAAGCATATTCAAGCTATAGTTATATAGTGGATATGGGCTGAAAGTGCACACTCTCAGGTTTAATTTGAGGGTATGTACATTCAAATCTGAGGAAGGAGTATAGCCCCGTGCACACGCAACGATTATCGGCCGACCGATCGTCCGTCTTTTGTCCAGAGTTGTGTTTTGTTGGTTGGAATGTGCCTAGACTGCACACAAATTTTCTCGCCCAACAAAATTCTACTTCAGAAGTGATGTCATGTGTTGGGTTGCTTTCTTTGTGTTCCTTCATCTCTGAGCATGCCCAGATTTCAGATTTTTCCCTGTCAAAATCTGTACTGACTGCACGAAAATCGGCCATTATGTTGACGGCCAACAAAAATTTTATAGTCTGCACACCAGATTTTTTTCGGCCGAAAAGTCGGAGTTGGTTGTCGGAAGCATCATACTAACAAGCCTAGAATCGGCAGATCAGACATTGGCCGAAAATTCCCTGCCAATTTTCGACGCATGTGTACGGGGCTTTAGGAATTACAGCTCCTTAGAGAAGCCATCCCCATATTTCAAGGGACCAAAAGTAACAATTCAACCAAAAGCTGTTTCATGGCCAGGTGGGGGCTAAACCTGTGTTATTTCTTCATCAATTAGGGTATAAGGTCTGGAGTTGTGTCTAAGTGTGCTATTTGCATTTAGAATCTGTTGTTGTGAGCCTACATCATGCATTCAAAGGAGCTGTCCATGCAAGTGAAACAGGCCATTGTAAGACACTGGTAAGCTCCGTGACATAAAAAGCCCTGGACGTCCACGGAAGAAAACAGTGTTGGATGATCGAAGGATCCTCTCTATGGTAAAGTAAAACCCATTCACAACATCCAGACAAGTGAAAGACGCTCTCCAGGAGGTGGGTGTATCATTGTCAAAAAAAGAGGGGGGTTTGGTGCAAACCAAAAACCGCGCAAGTGGTTCAACCGTGTATATATGTATAAATGTAAATATATTATCAATAAATACAAATTATATGTGAATATAAATATTAATAAATATTAATTATTTACAGGAATTGCTTCCTTGTAGTGAGCGGCAACAAAAAAAGCAAGGTGCTGAACAATTGTTTAAAAGAATGGGTAGTGTCGCGCTCAAACATAAAGTGCTTGTGCAGATATTTAAACCTTAATTCAAAAATTAAAAATACATGATAGGTGACAATCTAAAAAATCAATCAATCTGTGCTCAATATTGTAAAGTGCAAACAGTCCATATGCAGCATCAAACAGTCCACATCTCTTTGGTGTCACACAAATTAGCAGAGACTTGATGTTAGTGCAGATTAACCTTCACCTCCACACTTCACCCAGTGATCTAGTAAGGTACTCCTTACCGGAAATATATGACCCCTTAATTATAGGGGGTCACATAGGCAATATCTCCACTCAGTACACACGATCCTCAGCTCCTCTGTTACACAGTGGGTAATCCAGCATCAAGCCCTTATAGTGTAGCTCGGATCAGGTGGAAAACATGGGTGGGACAAAAAGGAGACTCTCATGGTGCAGTACATCTAAACATATCGCTTTATTTAAAAAGTATTGCACTTACTCGAATCACCATAAAACAATCGCCTTTCTCATAAAAACATCCAGCGAGGGTTGTGAGCACTGCCGATCGCACAGCGCTCCTCTAACCCGGAAATGGCTACGGTCTCACGTTTCCCTTCCCGACGTACGTTTCGTCAGTACGACCTGACGTCATCAGGGGATCATGTGACCGTATGTTTACTTCTCATATTTATTGAGAATACACCGCTTGGCATCCAATCAGAAACTCCTTAATTTGTAACCCCGCCCGCATGACTCGGATCAGAATCATTAAGGGAGCCTGCTTAGAACAAAAAGGATAATATCATAGTATTACAGCAATGACGCCGCAATTTATTTCTTTTTAATATATACCCAAAGCAAAATTGCTTAGTTTAAAACCTTGGACCGCAACTGTGCTTACTGGGTTTGTGGTGGAATGCCTCACGTTACATTATTGAAATTCCATCAATAGCGGTATTGATACAAATGCATAACCTAGTGAATTCATTAACCATTTCAGTACTAAATAAATTAAACAACATTTTGCAAATTAATTGAGTTTATATCATAAATTTTCCTATACTACCTCAATTTTGTTATTATTAGAGACAAGTTAAAATTAATTTTAATTTTGGTTAAAAAGATTAAAATTTTTATAAAAATTAAAGATTAAAATTATTATTATTAAAAGTTGGATATAAAGCAATTCAAATCTATCTCAATGTTCATACCTAAAGGTTGCAATGTGTTCATTTTATATATCCATTGGGTTTCATTAATGGATATTTTTTGAGTCATGTTTCCTCCTCTCCAATGGTTTATTACTCTATCAATACCACAAAAAGTCATTTTTGAAGGATCCTTATTGTGGTACAAGCGGAAATGATTGGAGAGGCTATGTTTTGGAAATCCCTTCCTCACGTTTTTAACGTGTTCGTTAATACGCACCGATAATTGTCTTGTGGTCCTTCCAATATACTGGAGGCCACAAGGACAAGTTATCAGGTATGTAACGTGGGTGGACCTACATGAAATGAATTTTTTGATATTGAATTGCTGACCGGTAACATTAGATTGGAAGGTGGTGGTTTTCCTTGGATTTTTCTTTGTTTTCTTGCACGCATTGCACCTCCCACAACGAAAAAAACCATTTACATCTAAGAAAGTTGGTTTATTGGTGGGCGGGTCTGGTATATTTGGAGCAATGCTGTGCCTAAGATTAGGGGCTTTTCGATAAATGAAAATTGGTTTTTCCGGTAATATTTTGTTCAGGGTCTTATCTTTTTTCAAAATTGGCCAATGTTTTCTCATAATTGCTTCAACTTTTTTATAATCCCTATTAAAGTTGGTTAGGAACGCTGTTTCTCCATTGCTGTTCTTCTTCTTTTTCGTTTTCAGCAGATCTTTCCTCGGCATTTGTCGCACAAGTTCTCTTGTTTTCAAAACTTCTTCCAATTTGTACCCTTTTTCAACAAACCTAGATGTTAACAGATTTGATTGGGTCAAGTAGTCTTCTTCTTTCTTACAGTTGCGTCTTATGCGCATGTACTGTCCCTTCGGTATAGCTCCCAGCCACTTGGGATGATGGCAACTTCTTGTGGGAATATAACTATTCCTATCCGTGTCCTTGAAGAAACTCTTGGTACAGATCTGATTGCCCTCTTTTACCAGGGTCAAATCAAGAAAATTCACGGATTCAGTCTCCCAAGTGGCTGTGAATACCAGCCCATACTGATTATCATTGATTTCTGCCAGGAATTTCTTTAGGTCCTCCTCCGAACCACTCCATAGGACTAGCAGATCATCAATGAACCTTTTGTATAAGGTTAACGATGGGTTGGGGTTCTTGAAAATTACCTCCTTTTCCCATTGGCCCAGAAGGATGTTAGCGACACTTGGTGCATATTTAGCACCCATTGCCACGCCCTTAATTTGGTTATAGTGACTACCATCGTGCCAAAAGTAGTTGTTGCCCATTGCCAGGCCAAGGGCATCGCATATAAACTTTTTTTGTATTGGTTGGAGATTGGTTTTAGAGTTTAAGGCAGCAATGGTGGTGTCTATCACGTCTGATTGTTTTAAACTCGTGTACAACGATTCCACATCTATGGTCACTAGGATAGTGTTCGATTGTACTTCTAATTCTTCTAAGATGTTAATTAGATGTTTACTGTCTTGTAGATGGGACGGATAGGTAGGTATTATAGGCTGCAAAAAATGATCAATGTATTCTCCAATCCTGGAGAAAATAGATCCAATTCCACTTATAATTGGCCTGCCGGGCGGCTTAGTTTTATGTTTGTGGATTTTCGGCAGCTGGTATATGGTTGGTAGTCTGGGTGCTTTTGGTACAAGGTACTGTGCTTCTTTCTTTGTAAGGATCCCGTTTTCTTTGGCTTTTTTTACCAATTTGTTTAATTTATCTTTCAAGGCTTTGGTGGGGTTGTTTTTCAGCTTCTTGTAGGTGACGGTGTCACCTACTAGTCTATCGAGTTCTTCTTTATAATCATTTTTGTTTAGAACTACGATTCCACCTCCTTTATCAGCTCCTCTGATTACTATATTCTTCCTTTTTTCTAATTCTTCCAGTCCTTTTTGTATGTCATTTCGATTGCTTGAATTGGTTTTGATCTTTTTAACATCATCTTCCACCATATTTTTGAAGACCTCCAAACAGTGATTGGAGGCTTTGGGTGGATTGAAAGTGGATTTATTTCTAAGTCCACTATTTTGAAATTCAGAACTCATAGGATTCTGGCTCAAAGGTTTCTCTAAAAAATGTTTTTTAATTTTGAGTTTTCTTATGTATTTTTCAATATCAATGTATGTGTTGAACTTGTCAACACCTCTATCAGGGGCGAATTTGAGGCCCAATTCCAATAATTTTAATTCATCAGTGGAAAATTGGGCGTCACTAAGGTTGAAGATTCCTGCCCCTAGGATTCTCTTTTTCTTTTGTTTCTTTCTTCCGCCCCTGCATCCTCTCCTCTGTTTTCTTGTCTTCCAGGTGGGGGGCCATTTCTTATGGGGGTCTGTTCCTGTTGATATTGGGGATAGGTATCCCTTACCCAATTCTGTCCTGGGTTCTCTTGTTCCCAGTAATTCTCCTGAGGCCATGGTTGTTGGGGTCTCCACCATTGTGGGGGTCCTCCTCCCCTCTGCCAAGGACGGCCTCTTCTCCCACCCCTCTGGCCGCGCGGGGCTCCATTTTGGTGGTTGGGGCCTTTTCCTCTCCCCCTTTGTCCTGGGGCGCCACCTCGCCCCCTTCTCGGAAAAACCTCATTCTGTTGGTAGTTTGGGGCATAAGCTAATGGAGAATAGCTATTATATGTAGGTACATTGAATCTCGGAGAGTTATAGTTTGGATGTTGGTATCTCGTTTTCCTGTTTGAGCTTCCTTGGGTTCTTTCATTGTCAAAATTAGGTGCTCCCCCAATGGGTGTAAAATTAGGGTTAATGAATCTTTCAATCCCTGTTTCACCTACTGCCGGTGATTGGACCTGGCCAGAATTGCTACTGCCATTCTGGCCTTCAGGTTGATCCTGCCATTTGTATACCTTAGACTCTTTGTAGTCTATTTGATCTCTTTGGTATTTGGTAATTTTCTTATTTCTGGTGTCCTTATCTACCTTATCTAGAAATTTCTGTGTCTGGGTGATCTTATCCTTAAATTCAGCATTATCTTTAAATGGTTCCAAGGTGGTTTTTAGTTCGCTTATCTTTTCTTCTAATTTATTCATTTTAGTTTTTCTACGTAGTAGAATAAGGCTAATAAGTCTGGCCTCACACTGATTGAAGAAATCGAACCAATCTTTGTTGAGGTCTGGGTCAACCAATCCATCGTTTGGACCCAGATCCCAACGTAACCTTCTTGGTGTCATTTTCATTTTGGAGTACTGCTCCAAGGTTGCTATATCCCACCATACTCGAATCTTTTTCTCGAGCACATTTTTTAGGGATTTAACATTTTGTTCCATATCCTTAGAGACAGCACTTTTGGCTGTGAATATATCTGCTGTATTGCGGTTGTTCATAAACTCAAATATTTCCATTGCTGCAGTTTTAAACACAAGTGGGTGTGTAAGAAATCAGAAAAAGAGGGGGGTTTGGTGCAAACCAAAAACCGCGCAAGTGGTTCAACCGTGTATATATGTATAAATGTAAATATATTATCAATAAATACAAATTATATGTGAATATAAATATTAATAAATATTAATTATTTACAGGAATTGCTTCCTTGTAGTGAGCGGCAACAAAAAAAGCAAGGTGCTGAACAATTGTTTAAAAGAATGGGTAGTGTCGCGCTCAAACATAAAGTGCTTGTGCAGATATTTAAACCTTAATTCAAAAATTAAAAATACATGATAGGTGACAATCTAAAAAATCAATCAATCTGTGCTCAATATTGTAAAGTGCAAACAGTCCATATGCAGCATCAAACAGTCCACATCTCTTTGGTGTCACACAAATTAGCAGAGACTTGATGTTAGTGCAGATTAACCTTCACCTCCACACTTCACCCAGTGATCTAGTAAGGTACTCCTTACCGGAAATATATGACCCCTTAATTATAGGGGGTCACATAGGCAAGTACGTCGGGAAGGGAAACGTGAGACCGTAGCCATTTCCGGGTTAGAGGAGCGCTGTGCGATCGGCAGTGCTCACAACCCTCGCTGGATGTTTTTATGAGAAAGGCGATTGTTTTATGGTGATTCGAGTAAGTGCAATACTTTTTAAATAAAGCGATATGTTTAGATGTACTGCACCATGAGAGTCTCCTTTTTGTCCCACCCATGTTTTCCACCTGATCCGAGCTACACTATAAGGGCTTGATGCTGGATTACCCACTGTGTAACAGAGGAGCTGAGGATCGTGTGTACTGAGTGGAGATATTGCCTATGTGACCCCCTATAATTAAGGGGTCATATATTTCCGGTAAGGAGTACCTTACTAGATCACTGGGTGAAGTGTGGAGGTGAAGGTTAATCTGCACTAACATCAAGTCTCTGCTAATTTGTGTGACACCAAAGAGATGTGGACTGTTTGATGCTGCATATGGACTGTTTGCACTTTACAATATTGAGCACAGATTGATTGATTTTTTAGATTGTCACCTATCATGTATTTTTAATTTTTGAATTAAGGTTTAAATATCTGCACAAGCACTTTATGTTTGAGCGCGACACTACCCATTCTTTTAAACAATTGTTCAGCACCTTGCTTTTTTTGTTGCCGCTCACTACAAGGAAGCAATTCCTGTAAATAATTAATATTTATTAATATTTATATTCACATATAATTTGTATTTATTGATAATATATTTACATTTATACATATATACACGGTTGAACCACTTGCGCGGTTTTTGGTTTGCACCAAACCCCCCTCTTTTTCTGATTTCTTACACACCCACTTGTGTTTAAAACTGCAGCAATGGAAATATTTGAGTTTATGAACAACCGCAATACAGCAGATATATTCACAGCCAAAAGTGCTGTCTCTAAGGATATGGAACAAAATGTTAAATCCCTAAAAAATGTGCTCGAGAAAAAGATTCGAGTATGGTGGGATATAGCAACCTTGGAGCAGTACTCCAAAATGAAAATGACACCAAGAAGGTTACGTTGGGATCTGGGTCCAAACGATGGATTGGTTGACCCAGACCTCAACAAAGATTGGTTCGATTTCTTCAATCAGTGTGAGGCCAGACTTATTAGCCTTATTCTACTACGTAGAAAAACTAAAATGAATAAATTAGAAGAAAAGATAAGCGAACTAAAAACCACCTTGGAACCATTTAAAGATAATGCTGAATTTAAGGATAAGATCACCCAGACACAGAAATTTCTAGATAAGGTAGATAAGGACACCAGAAATAAGAAAATTACCAAATACCAAAGAGATCAAATAGACTACAAAGAGTCTAAGGTATACAAATGGCAGGATCAACCTGAAGGCCAGAATGGCAGTAGCAATTCTGGCCAGGTCCAATCACCGGCAGTAGGTGAAACAGGGATTGAAAGATTCATTAACCCTAATTTTACACCCATTGGGGGAGCACCTAATTTTGACAATGAAAGAACCCAAGGAAGCTCAAACAGGAAAACGAGATACCAACATCCAAACTATAACTCTCCGAGATTCAATGTACCTACATATAATAGCTATTCTCCATTAGCTTATGCCCCAAACTACCAACAGAATGAGGTTTTTCCGAGAAGGGGGCGAGGTGGCGCCCCAGGACAAAGGGGGAGAGGAAAAGGCCCCAACCACCAAAATGGAGCCCCGCGCGGCCAGAGGGGTGGGAGAAGAGGCCGTCCTTGGCAGAGGGGAGGAGGACCCCCACAATGGTGGAGACCCCAACAACCATGGCCTCAGGAGAATTACTGGGAACAAGAGAACCCAGGACAGAATTGGGTAAGGGATACCTATCCCCAATATCAACAGGAACAGACCCCCATAAGAAATGGCCCCCCACCTGGAAGACAAGAAAACAGAGGAGAGGATGCAGGGGCGGAAGAAAGAAACAAAAGAAAAAGAGAATCCTAGGGGCAGGAATCTTCAACCTTAGTGACGCCCAATTTTCCACTGATGAATTAAAATTATTGGAATTGGGCCTCAAATTCGCCCCTGATAGAGGTGTTGACAAGTTCAACACATACATTGATATTGAAAAATACATAAGAAAACTCAAAATTAAAAAACATTTTTTAGAGAAACCTTTGAGCCAGAATCCTATGAGTTCTGAATTTCAAAATAGTGGACTTAGAAATAAATCCACTTTCAATCCACCCAAAGCCTCCAATCACTGTTTGGAGGTCTTCAAAAATATGGTGGAAGATGATGTTAAAAAGATCAAAACCAATTCAAGCAATCGAAATGACATACAAAAAGGACTGGAAGAATTAGAAAAAAGGAAGAATATAGTAATCAGAGGAGCTGATAAAGGAGGTGGAATCGTAGTTCTAAACAAAAATGATTATAAAGAAGAACTCGATAGACTAGTAGGTGACACCGTCACCTACAAGAAGCTGAAAAACAACCCCACCAAAGCCTTGAAAGATAAATTAAACAAATTGGTAAAAAAAGCCAAAGAAAACGGGATCCTTACAAAGAAAGAAGCACAGTACCTTGTACCAAAAGCACCCAGACTACCAACCATATACCAGCTGCCGAAAATCCACAAACATAAAACTAAGCCGCCCGGCAGGCCAATTATAAGTGGAATTGGATCTATTTTCTCCAGGATTGGAGAATACATTGATCATTTTTTGCAGCCTATAATACCTACCTATCCGTCCCATCTACAAGACAGTAAACATCTAATTAACATCTTAGAAGAATTAGAAGTACAATCGAACACTATCCTAGTGACCATAGATGTGGAATCGTTGTACACGAGTTTAAAACAATCAGACGTGATAGACACCACCATTGCTGCCTTAAACTCTAAAACCAATCTCCAACCAATACAAAAAAAGTTTATATGCGATGCCCTTGGCCTGGCAATGGGCAACAACTACTTTTGGCACGATGGTAGTCACTATAACCAAATTAAGGGCGTGGCAATGGGTGCTAAATATGCACCAAGTGTCGCTAACATCCTTCTGGGCCAATGGGAAAAGGAGGTAATTTTCAAGAACCCCAACCCATCGTTAACCTTATACAAAAGGTTCATTGATGATCTGCTAGTCCTATGGAGTGGTTCGGAGGAGGACCTAAAGAAATTCCTGGCAGAAATCAATGATAATCAGTATGGGCTGGTATTCACAGCCACTTGGGAGACTGAATCCGTGAATTTTCTTGATTTGACCCTGGTAAAAGAGGGCAATCAGATCTGTACCAAGAGTTTCTTCAAGGACACGGATAGGAATAGTTATATTCCCACAAGAAGTTGCCATCATCCCAAGTGGCTGGGAGCTATACCGAAGGGACAGTACATGCGCATAAGACGCAACTGTAAGAAAGAAGAAGACTACTTGACCCAATCAAATCTGTTAACATCTAGGTTTGTTGAAAAAGGGTACAAATTGGAAGAAGTTTTGAAAACAAGAGAACTTGTGCGACAAATGCCGAGGAAAGATCTGCTGAAAACGAAAAAGAAGAAGAACAGCAATGGAGAAACAGCGTTCCTAACCAACTTTAATAGGGATTATAAAAAAGTTGAAGCAATTATGAGAAAACATTGGCCAATTTTGAAAAAAGATAAGACCCTGAACAAAATATTACCGGAAAAACCAATTTTCATTTATCGAAAAGCCCCTAATCTTAGGCACAGCATTGCTCCAAATATACCAGACCCGCCCACCAATAAACCAACTTTCTTAGATGTAAATGGTTTTTTTCGTTGTGGGAGGTGCAATGCGTGCAAGAAAACAAAGAAAAATCCAAGGAAAACCACCACCTTCCAATCTAATGTTACCGGTCAGCAATTCAATATCAAAAAATTCATTTCATGTAGGTCCACCCACGTTACATACCTGATAACTTGTCCTTGTGGCCTCCAGTATATTGGAAGGACCACAAGACAATTATCGGTGCGTATTAACGAACACGTTAAAAACGTGAGGAAGGGATTTCCAAAACATAGCCTCTCCAATCATTTCCGCTTGTACCACAATAAGGATCCTTCAAAAATGACTTTTTGTGGTATTGATAGAGTAATAAACCATTGGAGAGGAGGAAACATGACTCAAAAAATATCCATTAATGAAACCCAATGGATATATAAAATGAACACATTGCAACCTTTAGGTATGAACATTGAGATAGATTTGAATTGCTTTATATCCAACTTTTAATAATAATAATTTTAATCTTTAATTTTTATAAAAATTTTAATCTTTTTAACCAAAATTAAAATTAATTTTAACTTGTCTCTAATAATAACAAAATTGAGGTAGTATAGGAAAATTTATGATATAAACTCAATTAATTTGCAAAATGTTGTTTAATTTATTTAGTACTGAAATGGTTAATGAATTCACTAGGTTATGCATTTGTATCAATACCGCTATTGATGGAATTTCAATAATGTAACGTGAGGCATTCCACCACAAACCCAGTAAGCACAGTTGCGGTCCAAGGTTTTAAACTAAGCAATTTTGCTTTGGGTATATATTAAAAAGAAATAAATTGCGGCGTCATTGCTGTAATACTATGATATTATCCTTTTTGTTCTAAGCAGGCTCCCTTAATGATTCTGATCCGAGTCATGCGGGCGGGGTTACAAATTAAGGAGTTTCTGATTGGATGCCAAGCGGTGTATTCTCAATAAATATGAGAAGTAAACATACGTTCACATGATCCCCTGATGACGTCAGGTCGTACTGACGAAACGTACGTCGGGAAGGGAAACGTGAGACCGTAGCCATTTCCGGGTTAGAGGAGCGCTGTGCGATCGGCAGTGCTCACAACCCTCGCTGGATGTTTTTATGAGAAAGGCGATTGTTTTATGGTGATTCGAGTAAGTGCAATACTTTTTAAATAAAGCGATATGTTTAGATGTACTGCACCATGAGAGTCTCCTTTTTGTCCCACCCATGTTTTCCACCTGATCCGAGCTACACTATAAGGGCTTGATGCTGGATTACCCACTGTGTAACAGAGGAGCTGAGGATCGTGTGTACTGAGTGGAGATATTGCCTATGTGACCCCCTATAATTAAGGGGTCATATATTTCCGGTAAGGAGTACCTTACTAGATCACTGGGTGAAGTGTGGAGGTGAAGGTTAATCTGCACTAACATCAAGTCTCTGCTAATTTGTGTGACACCAAAGAGATGTGGACTGTTTGATGCTGCATATGGACTGTTTGCACTTTACAATATTGAGCACAGATTGATTGATTTTTTAGATTGTCACCTATCATGTATCATTGTCAAAGTCTACAATCAATAGAAAACTTCACGCGAGCAAATACGGAGGGTTTTCCACAAGGTGTAAACCGTTCATAAGCCTGAAGAATAGAAAAGCCAGATTAGACTTTGCCAAAAAACATCTAAAAAAGCCAGACCAGTTCTGGAAAAGCATTATTTGCACGGATGAAGCTAAGATTAATCTGTACCAGAATCACAGGAAGAAAAATGTGTGGAGAAGGCTCGGAACAGCTCATGATCCAAAGCACACAATGTCATCTGTAAAACATGGTGGAGGCAGTGTGATGGCATGGGCATGCATGGCTTCCAGGGGCACTGGGTCATTGGTGTTTCTGCAGTGTTTCAAGATATACTGTCAGCCCAGATTCAGCCAAATGCAGCAAAGTTGATTGGAGGGCGCTTTACAATACAGATGGACAATGAGCCAAAGCAAACTGCAAAAGCAGCCCAGGAGCTTTTGAAGGAAAAGAAGTGGAATATTCTGCAATGGATGCATCAATCACCTGATCTCAACCCAATTGAGCATGCATTTCACTTGCTGAAGGCAAAACTAAAAGCAGAAAGACCCACAAACATAGAACAACTGAAGACAGCTGCAGTAATAGCCTGGCAAAGCATCAGAAAGGAGGAATCCCAGTCTTTGGTAATGTCCATGGGTTCCAAACTTCAGGCAATCATTGCCAGTAAAGGATTATCAACAAAATATTAAAAATTTACATTTTATTAATGATTATAATAATTTGTCCAATTACATTTGAGCCCCTGAAAATGGGAGGAATGTGTATAAAATGGTTGCAGTTCCTAACGTTTGTACTTGATATTTATGTTCAACCCCTGAAATTGAAGCTGAAAGTCTGCACTTCTAGTTCATTTGGATTGTTTCATTTTAATTTTATTCTGGTGGTATACAGAGCCAAAAGTATAAAAACTGTGCCCAAATATATATGGACAAAATTGTATACAGTGTATATATATATACAGTATCTCACAATAGTGAGTACACCCCTCACATTTTTGTAAATATTTTATTATATTTTTTCATGTGACAAAACTGAAGAAATGTCACTTTGCTACAATATAAACTGGTGAGTGTACAGCTTGTATAACAGTGTAAATTTGCTGTCCCCTCAAAATAACTCAACACAGAGCCATTAATGTCTAAACCTCTGGCAACAAAAGTGAGTACACCCCTAAATTAAAAAGTCCAAACTGGGCCAAATTAGCCATTTTCCCTCCCGGTGCCATGTGACTCGTTAGTGTTACAAGGTCTCAGGTGTGAATGGAGAACAGGTGTGTTAAATTTGGTGTTATCACTCTCACTCTCTCATTTTGGTCACTGGAAGTTCAACATGGCACCTCATGGCAAAGAACTCTCTGAGGATCTAAAAAAAAAGAATTGTTGCTCTACATAAAGATGGCCTAGGCTATAAGAAGATTGCCAAGACCCTGAAACTGAGCTGCAGCACGGTGGTCGAGACCATACAACGGTTAAGCAGGACAGGTTCCACTCAGAACAGGCCTTGCCATGGTCGACCGAAGAAGTTGTAACACTAACAAGTCACATGACACTGGGGAGGGAAAATGGCTAATTTGGCACAATTTGGACATTTTAATTTAGGGGTGTACTCACTTTTGTTGCCAGAGGTTTAGACATTAATGGCTGTGTGTTGAGTTATTTTGAGGGGACAGCAAATTGACACTGTTATACAAGCCGTACACTCACTACTTTACATTGTAGTAAAGTGTTATTTCTTCAGGGTCGTCACATAAAAAGTTATAATAAAATATTTACAAAAATGTGAGGGGTGTACTCACTTTTGTGAGATACTGTATATAGTAATTAAAAGCAGATTTGGAAACTGCCCTCCATTACTCTGTAGATTCGAGTTCCATCTGGAACCTCACTCATTCTAGCCGCATTGCAGTTCTTAGGAAGGCAATTGGCAGGACGAGAGAAAGTGGCAGAGAACCGTTTGTAGTAAACATCTTGTATAAACCAAAGTATTTATCTGAGGTTCCTGGCAGAGCCTCCCCCCTCCATTCACTGGATTATGTGGGCTTTTCTGTGGCGCTGCAATGAGAGGGGGGAAAAAAATAAGTAAATATGAGAATGAACTTGGAAAGTGTAAGCAAACAATTACGGCAAATGCAAAAATATCACTTTACACATAATCTATATGAGGGTCGGATTTATTTTCCTTGTAGACGAAGTCTTAGATTGTTTTGGCACAAGTGTAGTTATCCAGAAAGCCAGAGCGGGCACTTGTTACCCATATCACATCTTTTTTCTGGCATGGACTGCCACACTGGTATGTCATTTAACCCTCATTGTTTAAGATTCATGAGGCAATGAATTATGGTATGAGAATTATGGAGAAACTCTAGGCGACATGTATCTAAAGCCAAACTTTTTTCTCTCAATAGAAACTGGGATAATTAAAATGCTGTTGAATTTTCCTTAACCCCTTCCTGCTTACCCCCAACATTAGTTCAATTGGGTCTTTATGCCAGAGGGCAGGACAGATTTCCCTAATACATGACCACTGTGTTTGGCTGTCTCAATAGTCACATGATTGGGAGCCCATCCCCCCCTAACTAGAGCCCAAGACCTATGACAACTAAGTCACTGTGCTGGGGTGGTAGTGCACTACATAAACCTCGTCCATCTATGGATGCATATGAGCGATGTGTGGGTGTTAAAGCCTACCCTCTATATGCATTACATGGGCATCAAGAGGGTAACTTATTGTCCTATATTTTCATTATTATAATACAGGATTATTTTAGTGTCTACAGTCACAATACAATTAAAGACAGGAGATTCAGGAGATCCTTGTTTTGAAAGCTTACATTGTAAAAGGGAGGAGTAAATGATACAAAAAGTAATGACTGTGGGGGGAGAGGGGGGGGGGGGGAGAGAGCTGACAGATAAAGTACAAGTTCTGATGTTAGGTAGAGGTAGGATAGGCTTCCCTAGTTGATAGTAGATAGTTTTCGGGGATCGAATAAAGGTGGACAGAGTAGGGAAAACCATGACAGGCTGAGTTCCAAGTGGAGGCTATGAAGAAGTGCTGGAGCTGAGCATGAGAGAAACTGATGAGCAAGCATGGGTGTAAATAAGGGGGGGCAAGTGCCCCCCCCTGGATTCAGGGATCGAAAAGGTGTCCGCACACAGACAATGGTGTCCATGAGCGGTCCTTGCAGGGACCTTGCACTTTATTCTGAGTCTGCTGCTCTCTGACACACTGAAACTGTCCCTCCCTCACCCCCGATGCGATGGTTTGGGCCTCGGCTCGGCCGCTAGGTTCGAGTCCCTCCTGTACAGGGCCGCTGATAGGAGGGGACCACCAGCCCTCTTGTAGGGGGCCCGAGCACACAGGGGGGCCCACACAGATTAGTGACGGACAACAAATACCGAAATCTTCCTCCAGTACCTGAATCTGATCTGTTCCTCTCCCTGCTATCAGCTTTTATCTGTTGAGAAAGAGACCTTCATCCCTCACTAACCCCCCTCCCTTGTGTGGGCCCCCATCCCAGCACTTATCTCTGCTCAGGAGTTTATTTGTAAATTGTAACTTTGTTTCTCTCTCTCTGATCACTGAGCTCCAACTGCCCAGCCTGTATATTTTTCTCATCTCTTTTTTTTTTTCATTTAACATAGTTTTTTTTTTTTTAGATTTAGCAGGAATGATGTGACTTATGTTATATTTGTGTCTAATAATAGTGATTTTGTTGTAATTTTAGCTAAATATATCTTTAATATTATCTTGGGGACCCTTCCAGGTAGTCTGTTTGGGGCCCCACGATTTCTAACAGCAGCCCTGCTCCTGTGTACTGTGTAGAGAGAGATGTAGATCTGGCCAGGACCGCTCCCACTTAAGTGGAGTGGTGGTGGAGTCCTGCCTGCATGTGGAGTGATCTGTGGGACTGTCTGGGGGAGAGACTGCTGTGATGTGCTGTGCTGTGCTGTGCAGCGGCCGCCCAGCAGGGGAGAGAGAACCAGAGAACAGGCGGGAAGCCTGAGCCAAGGAGGAGGAGGAAGCAAGGAGGACTAGTGGAGTGGAAAATATATATATATATAATATATTCTTTGCAGGGGGAGAGGCTGGAGAGCATGGAGTGTGGTGCTGCAAGAAAACCTGGTGATTCTATTCTATACACAGGTGAAAAAATGTAAGAGTAAGAAGATGAAGTAAAGGGGGATCTATATGGGGGAACCTTGCCTTGCCTGCTCTAAAGGGAGATCTATATGGGGGACACTGGCCTGGCTTGCTCTTAAGGGGAATCTATATGGGGGACCCTTGCCTGGCCTACTCTAAAGGGGGATCTTTATGAGGGACCCTGGCCTGGCCTTCTCTAAAGGGGAATCTAGGGGGGACCTGTCCTGGCCTGCTCTGAAGGGGGATCTATATGGGGGGCCTGCCCTAGTCTTATCTAAAGGAGGATCTATGGGGGACCTGTCCTAGCCTGCTCTTAAGGGGGATCTATATGGGGGACCCTGGCCTGCCCTAAAGGGGAATCTATGGGAGACCCTGGCCTGGCCTTCTCCAAAGAGGGATCTATGGGGACCCTGCTCTAAAGGGGATCTATGGGGGACCCTTGCCTGGCCTGCTCTAAAGGGGTATCTATGGGGACCATGGCCTACTCTATAGGGGGATCTATGGTGACCCTGGCCTGCTCTAAAGGGGGTCATGTTGGCTAAATATATATATTCTTTGCAGGGAGAGCCTGGAGTACCTGGTATTGCAGTAAAACCTGGTAGCACAAGGAATATGGGGGAAAGGGTAAGACTAAAGGGGGATCTATAGGGACCATGGCCTGCTCTAAAGGGGGGATCTATAGGGGACCTTGGTCTGGTCTGCTCTAAAGGGGGATGCCCCCCCCTTCCTGAAAAAAGTTCTGTGGATGCCCACGTGAGTAAGCTAGAGTGCAGGTCTTGATAGAGAAATCTGTATGCATATACTTACCAACATTATGGTCCTGGAAGCCCGGAAACACTGTTAATCCTACTTATGGTCTGCATTAAATCTGCCCACTTTTGAGGTGGTTGTTTCCAAATAACACCCACTTTAGGGGGTTGTCCCACCCAGACCCTGGCTCTAAATATAGGGGGACTGCACATTATGCCTACGTTACAGTTTGGTCAGACGCACACTTGTGACCCCAATCCCTGTAATTAATGACCTTTTCAGTTTCTGGCCATGTGCAGTAACTCAAATAAGATTGATGCTGTGACCCAGGGACATGGTCTGGGACACAGCATCAATGGGACAGGGGGCCAAGGTGCGAGACTGTCCAAACAAATCTGGGATAGTTGCCATTTATGTATCCACAGGAAACTTAAAATTGACAGTGGTCATCAGGACAAGTAGAGAAACTTGGAGAGATGGATAGTTACCTGCAGAAACCCCAGAATTACTCTGTTGGTGTTTCTCCCCAATGGTGTTGTAGTGGAATTTGGATTGGATTGGGTGTCTTGATTTTGGGCTCGTGGCTTCTACGCACCAAAGGATCTCCAAAGTTTCCTTGGTTTGTGATGCAACAAAATGGATCTGAGCTTGAAGCACCACACCACCGGTCTAAAGTCCTGATACAAAAATTATTCCAATGCATTATCAAGGCTTCATTAAGGCGGCCACTTGCCAGTGAAACTGTAACATGCATTCTCTAAATGTATCATGGTGGGGCTAGAGCTATGGCCTACCATGTTGTGGCCTGTAGGATTGTCCCAGCAAGAGGTAAGCAAGGACAGGAAGGCTAACGTGTGCAAACTGTTTAGTAAGGGACCTACAAGAGAATAGACAGGTCCAGGCAGGGGTTGAGGCAGGCAGGAATCAAGAGAAAAGTCATGTGCAAGCAGGGGTTGAGGCAAACGTCATGGCAGATCAAAGTCAGCAGCTGGGCCTACAGTGAATGGGACTCCATTATAATGGCCACAGTAGGTGTGCAGACTTAGTTGTCAGTTTTGTATGGAGTGACCCTTAAAAACAGTAACCCAGAATTCTTCTTTACTGCTCTCCTTCAACTTTACTGGCATTTTTTTTAACATTTCAAATTGTGATTTATGCCATCATCCTAGACTCTGTGATGGCCAGGAAGTAAATACTTATACGGATATCAGTTACACTCCTCTGCAGGGTGTAACTACCACCTCCTCTAGGATATTTTCACAAATCTTTGCCATCACTCATCTTGTTACTGCTTGTTGCCATAAACAGTCTGCCCATTGTCTACCTATAAAGTCGGGTAACACTCTGCGCTGAGGAGCCTCTTTCATGATGAGATTTGACATTTTACCATCTCACGTCAATAATCTGACAGGAGGATGTCAGGGTTCCTTCACTTCTAATAACTGCAGGCTTGCACCTGGGCCCTTTTTATTGTTGTAACTTTTCCACTTAATGCTCAGCTGCCTCGTCATGACTTACATTTACTAAGCTAAATGTTTTTACATGTAAGACACATCCATCTCCTTAAACACTCCACAGCTGGATTCATTACGGGTTCAGTTACACAGGAAAACAAACATCCCCGATCCAGGGGATTAGGACTGATTTACCATATATAATCCAGCAGCGGTCAGTGTGCTACATGACTATTATTATGACTATTATTATTATTATTGTTATTATTATTATTATTATTATTATTATAATACAGGATTTATATAACAGTTTGTGCAGAGCTTTACAACATGAGGGCAGACAGTACAGTTACAATATAATTCAATACAGGAGGAATCAGAGACATAGATAGATAGATAGATAGATAGATAGGCCAGGGTCACCATAGATCCCCCTATAGAGCAGGCCAGGGTCCCCATAGATCCCCTTTAGAGCATGCCAGGCCAGGGTCCCCCATAGATCCCCTTTAGAGCAGTGTCCCTATAGATCCCTCTTTGGAGCAGGCCAGGCCAGGGTCCCCCATAGATTCCCCTTAAGTCCCCGTTCACACTGGGGCGACCTGTGAGGTGACCTGGTAGCCTCACAGATCGCCTTCCATAGGGAAGCTGCGGACCCGTTCTAATAGGAGCGACACAAGTCGCTCCGACTTAGAAAAAGGGTCCGGAGCTTCTTTGGGGCGACCCGGAGCGACCGTCATAAACTTCAATGTTATGAAGTCCGTGGCATACGCTCCGAGGTCGCGGCGCGCTGCTCGCACCGCGACCTCGGAGGTCGCCCCTGGAAGTCGGATCGCCCCAGTGTGAACGGGGCCTTAGCCCCCGTTCACACTGGGGCGACCTGTGAGGCGACCTGGTCGCCTCACAGGTCACCGTATGTCGCCTTCCGTAGGGAAGCTGCGGACCCGTTCTAATAGGAGCGACACAAGTCGCTCCGACTTAGAAAAAGGGGTCCGGAGCTTCTTTGGGGCGACCCGGAGGCGACCGCCATAGACTTCAATGTTATGAAGTCCGTGGCGGCCGCTCCGAGGTCGCGGCGCGCTGCTCACAACGCGACCTCGGAGGTCGCCCCTGGAAGTAGCGTCGCTCGTATGTGAACGGGCACTTAGAGCAGGCCAGAAGTTTTTTCTGGAAAAATTGAAAAAATAAACAAAATAAAATAAACAGTAAATAAACTAAACTTGCTTTTTATAATGTTATTACTTATAGCAAGTTGAATAATAAGAACTGTATATGTTAAGAACATTTTAAGGAATACATGAGAACAGGTACCCCCCCCCCCCCCTTTCCCTCAAAAGCAACAAAAAAGCAAGAAACCATCAACAAGAAAAAAAAAAAATCAGATTTAGCCCTATAGCACCAATTGCAAATAAAAAGATAAGTAATATGCATTGGGGTAATCATTTAAAGGTTATAAACATAAATTCATTTGTCAGACAAATTTACCCTATTACCTGTCAATTAAGGTCTGATAGGACAGGAACTATCATCTACTGCAGGGTTTCTCAACCAGGGTTCCTCCTGAGGTTGCTAGGGGTTCCTTAAGCATTGAGCAATTTCTGCCTCTCAGATAAGTTTCCAATGACACCATTGTTCCTTTTTGCTATCTGTAAGGGGTTAATTCTTCCCACTGACTGTCACACTAATGTGTCATGAGTTGTAGATTTTTAATATTTAGCAGGGGTTCCTTGAGACCAGAAATTTATTTCAAGGGTTCCTCTGTGTTGAAAAGGTTGAGAAAGGCTGATCTACTGTATCCCGGCAATCACCTTGTAGGAGGTACAAGATGGAGCCCACAAGCATACTAAACTGGAGCCTTTCCCCCACAGTGCCCCCTAGTGGCAGAAATGCATATTCCCCTTGTTTGAGAACTGCATTGAGAAGTACAGTGTTACTTGAATTGTATTCCAGGATTTTCTTGTCTTCAACTGAGAGAATTTGCAATAATTAACTTTCATTAAGGGCTTCATGTTATATAATTTAAATACCACGTCATAGATATATGATTTATCCTTGTAAATTGACATATTAAACATTTTTTATTTCAGAAAAAAAAACAGCTTTGGAGAAAAAGACGGAAAAACAAACAAACTGTGTTTTCTCAATTTTTCTGTTATTTTTCTAGGCCTTCCTATTTTTAATTCTGTCTCTTTTTCAAGCCTTGTAAAATGGTGTAGACAGAATAGTGCCTCTACTGCTTCCTCTCAGGGTCGGTGCCCCGCCCCTGACTCCACCTCCTTTGTCCTGCCCATGTATTCTCCTACCTTTTTAATGACTGCTACCAAGGGGGGAGAAGGTGGGGGAGGAGGGGGGGAAGGAGGAGGGGGGGTAGAAGGAGGAGGGGGGAGGGGAGGGGGGAGAAGGAGGAGAGGGGAAAAGGGGAGAGGGGGAGAAGGAGGAAGGAGGGGAGAAGGAGGAGGGGGGGGAGAAGGAGGAGGGGGGGAGAAGGAGGAGGGGGGAGAGAAGAAGGAGGGGGGGGGAAGGAGGAGGGGGTTCATCATGCTTTGTCTCCTTCTTCATGCCTTGTCTCCTTCTTCATGCCATGCCTCCTTCTTCATGTCATACTGCATGGCATGAAGAAAGAGAAAAGGCATGATGAAGATGGAGGCATAGCATGAACAGGTGGCTTGGCTACCTAGGTAGAGGTGTTGAAGGGTATAGGGTGACCCATCTTAGGTTACCTGTGTGTTCTTCACGTCTGCTGCCCACAATCACATACTGGTCTGGTCCCATCCCAACCTCTCATCAGCACATGGAAGGATTCCAGACAGGGGACTGACATGACTGCTGCAGGTGTCAGAATGCAGAGGCGCGCTGTTCAGCCAATCGCGAAGCATTGTGGCTCCTCCTGTCACAGGCGGAGTGCAATATCACTCTGCCTGTGACAGGAGGAGCCAAACTTGAGGAGGCCGAGGGCAGGAGGTGAAGAGGAGCAAGGGATCACTGGCTGTCATCAGGTCGGGAGGAGGAGTTTGGTAATGTTCAGTTTGTAGAGTAGATGGATGTTGCCTGCCTGTGTGTGATAGAAGAGACGCCTTTCCTCCCTGCCCATCTCACTCCCAGCCTGGCATCTGACAAGAGCAGTCAGTGGTGCCCCTGCCCTCCTCTCTCCCACCACCCCCCCCTTGCACCAGGGGAGAGGGGGGGTCCCAGGATTATTGCGGATGATCAGCAGAACTGAGGACATCCATTGAAGAGAGGAGAGAGGGGGAGAATCTGCACTGATGGCTGACAAGTGCAGCCGGCATATCGGGCTGCGCTTGCAGGTGTAAGTGAGCCGCCCGCAGTCATTATGCGGGAGGCTCCCGCACGGATGCCTGGAAACTGGAAGCAGGGCACCCCTAGGTGGCAGCGCGCCATAGGCGGCTGCCTAATTCGCCTTACTGGTAACTTGAATGAGAATATTTTTTGTGGATTCGATTTTTTTTTTTTTTATATTGGTGTGAAGCTTTTACGATAGGGAATATCTTTTAAATAATCACAAAATAAAACCTATATCGGTACCTTCTACATATTTGCTGGTACTTTGCAGCCAACAGGAACCTCATCACAGCTCTGTGCAATCATTCCACCATTCCGGGTTGCATTGCTGGCATTGGCGTGGGCAGGGGGTGTGCTTGTGAGGCGCAGATTCCCCCTGCTGATATTTTACCAAAGCCTAAAAACAATTGTAAAAAGGAATAAAAAAAGAATAATAAAAATAAAAAAACTCCTGACACCATCCACTGCCCTACAGACACCATCCACTGCTCTACTGACACCATCCACTCAGGGGCTGACTGGCACATTCGGCCCAATGGGCAAGTACAGACCAGAGGCCAATGGTGCAGCGACTTGGCACCCCTCCCACTCTCTCTCTTCCCGGCCTTCTCCTAACCCCCATTCCAGGCTTAAGGTACTGTCTACTCACTGTCTGAATCCGGTTTCCCAACCTGGCGAGCACGGGCAGTGGCGGAGCTAGACTTTTAAAACAGGGGTGGCAAAGGGGTGGCTAGGTATTATTTTGGGGGGTCAATATACAAAGTGTAATTTAGTGTCAGATTCGTCCACCGCAATGTCGCAGTCCCTCTAATAATCACTGATCGCTGCCATTACTAGTAAAGACATGATACAGGTGGTGGTGATCAGAGGATACAGACAGGATACAGGTGGCGATCAGAGGATACAGACAGGATACAGGTTTGCCCCCAATGATTATTGCAGAGTGCCACAGCAATGCCCCCAATGATTATTGCAGAGTGCCACAGAAATGCCCCCAATGATTATTGCAGAGTGCCACAGCCTTGCCCCCAATGATTATTGCAGAGTGCCACAGCCTTGCCCCCAATGATTATTGCAGAGTGCCACAGCCTTGCCCCCAATGATTATTGCAGAGTGCCACAGCATTGCCCCCAATGATTATTGCAGAGTGCCACAGCCTTGCCCCCAATGATTATTGCAGAGTGAGACAGCAATGCCCCCAATGATTATTGCAGAGTGCCACAGTAATGCCCCCAATTATTATTGCAGAGTGCCACAGCCTTGCCCCCAATGATTATTGCAGAGTGAGACAGCAATGCCCCCAATGATTATTGCAGAGTGCCACAGCCTTGCCCCCAATGATTATTGCAGAGTGAGACAGCAATGCCCCCAATGATTATTGCAGAGTGCCACAGTAATGCCCCCAATGGTTATTGCAGAGTGCCACAGCAATGCCCCCAATGATTATTGCAGAGTGCCACAGTAATGCCCCCAATTATTATTGCAGAATGAGACAGCCTTGCCCCCAATGATTATTGCAGAGTGCCACAGCCTTGCCCCCAATGATTATTGCAGAGTGCCACAGTAATGCCCCCAATTATTATTGCAGAGTGCCACAGCCTTGCCCCCAATGATTATTGCAGAGTGCCACAGCCTTGCCCCCAATGATTATTGCAGAGTGCCACAGTAATGCCCCCAATTATTATTGCAGAGTGCCACAGCCTTGCCCCCAATGATTATTGCAGAGTGCCACAGCCTTGCCCCCAATGATTATTGCAGAGTGCCACAGCAATGCCCCCAATGATTATTGCAGAGTGCCACAGTAATGCCCCCAATTATTATTGCAGAGTGAGACAGCCTTGCCCCCAATGATTATTGCAGAGTGCCACAGCCTTGCCCCCAATGATTATTGCAGAGTGCCACAGTAATGCCCCCAATTATTATTGCAGAGTGCCACAGCCTTGCCCCCAATGATTATTGCAGAGTGCCACAGCCTTGTGTAACGTTCATGCGTTTTTGTTAATGGATGTATTTTCAGCTGCAGAATTATCACACTCAGTAGCCTTGTAGAGATACTGTTGAATAAACCTATCCAACTCTCAGGACTTCATCACGGTGTACAGCCTGTTATGCAATATACATATACTCAATCAGATGTTTAGTGGAGGGATAGAACATATGAGAATGTATAGATGAGAGACAGGGTTGTATGGTGATTACTAGGAGTAGTATTAGGAGAGTTGCAGGTGATGGTAAGCAGATAGGTTCTGATGTCTAGTATAGTGCAGATGGTAAGAGGACACAGATGGAGTATACTTAGACAGAGTAACCTAGTGCAAGGATAGTTGAAGGTAGTCCCAAGAGCTAACAGTCTATGCAGATGGTATGGAATAGATAGATAGTCCAGGTAATTGCAGTAGATGACAGTAGGAGATTGGTTAGTAAGGAATCCCCTGTGGGGTACTTATCACTTAGATAGGTTAGTAGTAATAATGTCCATAGAGAGAGAGGTGATCCCGTAGCGAGATACGGATCAGCGGCGAGGTTCCGGCATCAGTTCAGCAAGGAAATGTCAGCAGCTCCGACTTCACAGGAGAAGGTGCGGTGAACATGTGGTTTGAACGAGCGATGAGTGAGAGAAAGCCGACGATTGAAATAGCCGCTCATAGCGGCGCTCGGCAATGATGTCATCCGGTCTTAAAGGTACCAGAACATTACAGTAACCCCCCCTTAAGGCCGACTCCGGAAGGCCTCTAGACCTGGTTTTTCTGGATATTTCGAGTGGAAATTGCGAATCAGTCTAGGGGCATGTATATAGGAGGTATCCAGCCAGGTGTCATCTTGGGGCCCATAGTTCTTCCATCGTACAAGATACTGGAGTCTTCTTCTATTGAAACGGGAATCCAAAATTTCTTTTATCTCAAATTCTTCTCCACCTTCCACTTGTACAGGAGGTGGAGGTGAGATAGTAGGCCTTATTCCTTGGTTAGGAACATGGGGCTTCAGTAGAGACACATGGAAGATAGGATGTATCTTGAGGTCTGTTGGTAATGTGAGTTGTACTGCAGCTTTTCCAATAAGCTTCTCTATTGGGAAAGGTCCCAGGAATAGAGGTCCAAGTTTTTTACTGGGGATTTTTAATCTCAGATTTTTTGTAGAAAGCCAAACAAGATCCCCAATGGCATATTGGGGAGAGGGTTTCCTATGGAGGTCGTAGTACCTCTTTTGTTGGCTATGAGCATGTGATATGGTATTGTTGAGTAATCCCAGAGAATTCTTTATCTGGGCAAGATAATCAGATGCCACTGGATTACTTGATGGTAAGATACATGGTGGAAGGAGTGTGGGATGAAACCCGTAATTTAGGTAAAATGGACTTTGTTTAGTAGTGCTATGAGTCGCGTTGTTATAGGCGAATTCCGCCAGCGGGAGGAGATCTGACCAATCGTCCTGTAGATACGAAGTATAGCAACGCAGGTACTGTTCAATGCACTGGTTAACTCTCTCTGTCTGTCCGTTGGTCTGAGGGTGGTATGGAGAAGTAAGTTTACGCTCTATTCGTAGTATCTGACATAGAGCTAGCCAAAACTTTGAGATGAATTGTGAACCACGGTCAGACAGCAGTGTTTTTGGAATGCCATGTAACTTAAAGACATGTTTCACAAGTAATTCCGCTGTTTGTTTGGACGAAGGTAGTCTTCGGATAGGAGTAAAATGTGCCATCTTGGTCAGATGGTCCACTGATACCAAGATGGTGTTGAATCCTTTGGAAGGTGGTAGTTCCACTATGAAGTCTAAGGATACCACTTCCCACGGAACCTGGGGTATCGGTAAACTACAAAGTAACCCCGATGGTTTCGTGTTGTCGATTTTAGACCTTGCACAGATATCACAAGATGAAACTAACTTTTTTACGGTTGTCTTCATGTCTGGCCACCAAAACTGCCTAGTAAGTAGATTTAAAGTTTTAGTCATACCCATATGTCCTGCCATAGGTACATCATGCGACAATTCCAAGATCTTGGTTCGCATAGTAGGGGGTATGTATAATTTATCGTTGTAATAGAGGAAGCCTTCTGCGTCAGTAGTTAGTTGTGGTGGAGGTGAGTCCAGTCCTATGCTGTGCAAAATCTCTTCCTTCAGGGAGCGAATGACACCGATAATACGTTCAAGTGGTATTATAGGAACTGAGGGAACCTCGGTAGAATCTTTCTCGGCTAGTCGTGAAAGTGCATCCGCTTTTTTATTTTTGTCTGCGGGCGTATAAGTCACTAAAAAATTAAACCTCAGAAAGAATAACGACCACCGAACCTGCCGGTGGGAAAGAGTTCTATTAGTCTGAAGGTATTGAAGGTTTTTTTGATCAGTATATATCAGGATTGGTAATTGAGTGCCCTCAAGTAGATGTCACCAATTCTCTAATGCCAGTTTTATGGCTAATAACTCCTTCTTACCTACTGGGTAGTTCACCTCGGGGCTGCTTAATGACTTTGAGAAGAAAGCAACTGGGTGAAGAGGTGAGGTGTTTGTTGGTCGTTGTGAGAGAACTGCTCCTACTGTCATATTTGACGCATCTACCTCCAAGATGTATTGAAGGGATGGGTCTGGATGGCATAGTATGGGGGCAGTAGTGAAGCTTGATTTCAGCAGACAGAATGCTCCATCTGCTTCTTTTGACCAATTAAATGGTTTCTTCGTACTTGTGAGTTGTGTGAGAGGTTTCACAATCGCAGAGAAGTTCTTAATGAATTTCCTATAATAGTTAGAGAATCCTAGGAACCTTTGCAATGCTTTGCGAGTGGTTGGCACAGGCCAATCCAGAATGCAGGATATTTTGCTCATGTCCATTTTGATTCCATTTTTTGATATAATATATCCTAGGAATAGTACTTCCTCTTTATGAAACAAACATTTTTTTGATTTAACATATAAGTTATGTGCAAGTAGTCTTGACAACAAAAGTCTCACATGTTTTATGTGCTCAGGTAAGGAATGAGAATAGATAAGTATATCGTCCAAATATACTACAACACAAACGTCAAGCAAGTCTCTGAATATCTCATTTATAAACCGTTGGAAGGCTGCGGGAGCATTACATAGCCCAAAAGGCATTACAAGGTACTCAAACAGTCCATATCTGTTTCTGAATGCCGTCTTCCATTCATCCCCTTTACGGATTCGAATTAAATTGTATGCCCCTTTTAGGTCCAATTTTGAAAAGAAAGAAGCTCCACGTACCTGTTCGATAAGTTCAGGAATAAGAGGTAAAGGATAACGATCCTTTATTGTAATGGCATTTAATTGTCTGAAATCAATGATAGGCCTAAGGCTAGAATCCTTATTGCGGACAAAGAAGAGTCCAGCAGCAGTGGAGGAAGTAGAAGGTCGGATGAATCCTTTTGCCAAGTTCTCATCCAGATACTCCTTAAGATGAGAGAGTTCATCCTGTGAGAGAGGATAAACATGTCCGAAGGGCAACTTGCTATTAGGGAGCAGATCGATACAACAATCATAGTCCCTATGAGGAGGTAGCATTTGAGCGTTTTTCTCAAGGAAAACCTCCGATAAGTCCTGATAACACTTGGGTATAATGTCATCCGGCACTACAGACAGGATCCTATCATATGTGGGGAGATTACACGTCGTTTCACAATAGTGAGAAGAGAAAGCTAGCGTTCTTGTTTTCCAATCGATGATTGGTTGATGTATGTGTAACCAGGGAAGTCCCAAAATGATTGGGAAATGTGGTGATGTTAACACATCAAAGGTGGTGGTCTCCACATGAGAGTCGTCAGCAGTTACAAGGAGTGCCTGTGTCTGACTGGTGATAGGACCAGAGGATAGGGGGGTACCATTAATAAAACTAACGGAGACAGGTTTGGGTTTTGAAACAATAGGTATTTTATTAAGGGAGACAAAACAAATGTCAATGTAGTTTCCACAAGATCCTGTGTCGATCATAGCCTTGGTGGTGATCCTAGTTTGGTCCCACTGCAATGTTAAATGAACAAAAAGATAAGGATTAGAAAAGGAAGTTGTGAGTCCCCCTAGCAAGACATTTGAACACTCACCCTCTTTTCTGCGGACAAGGGGACAGCCGCTTATCAAATGATTCGGGGATGCGCAGTACATGCAGAGATGTTCAGTCTTCCTTCTGGCACGTTCAGAAAGGGTCAGAGGTGGGCGTATCATTCCTACTTCCATAGGAGTAGGGTCAGCAGGCAACATCCGAGAAGGACTGGAAAATGGTGAGCCCATCTTCTCAGCCTTTCTTTCTCGTAGTCGTCTGTCAATATTGATACTGGTCTGTATCAGTCCCTCCAGAGTGCCAGGTAAATCCGCTCGGGCGAGCTCGTCTTTAACGGCCTCAGATAGGCCGAGTCTAAACTGCGTTCTCAAAGATGTGTCGTTCCACCCTGAATCAGGGGACCATCTTTTAAAATTTGCCACGAAATCTTCAACGGGTCTCCTTCCTTGTTTCAAGGCCCGTAACTGGGTATCAGCGGTACTCTGCTTATTGGGGTCTTCATATAAACTAGCGAGTTGTGCTAGGAATAGAGGGTAAGATATAAGGAGTGGATCATCCTTTTCAAAGAGAGCGTCTGCCCAGGCCCGGGGTTCACCCGTTAAATAGGAGATGATGGTACAAACTTTAATTTGGTCCGTGGTGTAGGTTAGAGGTTTTAACAAAAAAAGCAAACGACATGCGTTTTTAAATTCACGAAATTTGCTCCGATCACCAGAAAACACTAGAGGAGGGTTTATCTTAGGCTCACGGGGCTGAGCAGCAGAAAGCTGTGTGAGACGGCCAACCTGCTGTCTCAAGGTCTGATTTTCGTTTTGTACCTCTGTAAGCGCAAGGATCAATGCATCTACTTGCTGTTTTAATTGTAGTACATGAGTGGGTAATTCTGCTGAATCCATATTTTTTTTAAGGCTCGTTCAATCTGTAACGTTCATGCGTTTTTGTTAATGGATGGATTTTCAGCTGCAGAATTATCACACTCAGTAGCCTTGTAGAGATACTGTTGAATAAACCTATCCAACTCTCAGGACTTCATCACGGTGTACAGCCTGTTATGCAATATACATATACTCAATCAGATGTTTAGTGGAGGGATAGAACATATGAGAATGTATAGATGAGAGACAGGGTTGTATGGTGATTACTAGGAGTAGTATTAGGAGAGTTGCAGGTGATGGTAAGCAGATAGGTTCTGATGTCTAGTATAGTGCAGATGGTAAGAGGACACAGATGGAGTATACTTAGACAGAGTAACCTAGTGCAAGGATAGTTGAAGGTAGTCCCAAGAGCTAACAGTCTATGCAGATGGTATGGAATAGATAGATAGATAGTCCAGGTAATTGCAGTAGATGACAGTAGGAGATTGGTTAGTAAGGAATCCCCTGTGGGGTACTTATCACTTAGATAGGTTAGTAGTAATAATGTCCATAGAGAGAGAGGTGATCCCGTAGCGAGATACGGATCAGCGGCGAGGTTCCGGCGTCAGTTCAGCAAGGAAATGTCAGCAGCTCCGACTTCACAGGAGAAGGTGCGGTGAACATGTGGTTTGAACGAGCGATGAGTGAGAGAAAGCCGGCGATTGAAATATCCGCTCATAGCGGCGCTCGGCAATGATGTCATCCGGTCTTAAAGGTATATGCGTCTCTTGTGTAACAAGATGGGACGCAATTAGCAAAGGAGAAATATGGAACAAGGGTACCAGAGGTACCAGAACATTACACCTTGCCCCCAATGATTATTGCAGAGTGCCACAGCAATGCCCCCAATGATTATTGCAGAGTGCCACAGTAATGCCCCCAATTATTATTGCAGAGTGAGACAGCCTTGCCCCCAATGATTATTGCAGAGTGAGACAGCAATGCCCCCAATGGTTATTGCAGAGTGCCACAGCAATGCCCCAATTGATTATTGCAGAGTGCCACAGTAATGCCCCCAATTATTATTGCAGAGTGAGACAGCCTTGCCCCCAATGATTATTGCAGAGTGCCACAGCCTTGCCCCCAATGATTATTGCAGAGTGCCACAGCCTTGCCCCCAATGATTATTGCAGAGTGCCACAGCAATGCCCCCAATGATTATTGCAGAGTGCCACAGTAATGCCCCCAATTATTATTGCAGAGTGAGACAGCCTTGCCCCCAATGATTATTGCAGAGTGCCACAGCCTTGCCCCCAATGATTATTGCAGAGTGCCACAGTAATGCCCCCAATTATTATTGCAGAGTGCCACAGCCTTGCCCCAATGATTATTGGAGAGTGCCACAGCCACAGCATTTGCCCGCAATCATTGCAGAGTGCCAGCGTCCCCCCCCCCCGTGAGACCGGCTTACTTACCTCACGGACGGACGGTCATCACAGCACCTTCTCATCGGTCCGCGGCTCCCTGCATCTTCTCAGTCCTCCCGCCGGCGCCTCCTCGACCAATGGCACGGCGTTTGCCATTCGGCCAATCAGGAAGCGGGAGGACCCGCTCCCTGATTGGCCGGAGGAGGATCCATGTGACAATAGCGAATTTTAATTCGCTATTGTCACAGAATGGGCGGGCTCGGCCTCGGGACGCACTGCTCTGCTGCTCCCTGACCCTGGCCGCCAGCTTAGAGGGATCAGCCGGTTCTGCGAACCGGCTGATCCCACCACTGCCACCACTGCCTGTGATTCCTCCGCTGCCAGGATCGGGGTGGCAACAGGGGTGGCAGGGACTTTTTCTGGGGTGTCAATTGCCACCCCAGCTAACCCTCTGGCTCCGCCACTGCGCACGGGGTGGTTGGGGGGAGCAGGGACAGCTCGGTCGGGGCTGGCAGGGGGAGGAAAGTCTCCAGTGGGACTGTAACGCTCCTGCGTTTTTGTAGTAGGCTGGATTTGCAGCTGCAGAATCTCCACTCAGTAGTCATGTAGAGATGTGTTGAATAACCAGATCCAACTCTCCAGACTCATCACTGTGGGCCTGTCAGCTTCAGCATACAGATATACACACACTCAATAAGATGTTCCTGGAGTGATAGGATGTATATGATAGTATGAAGGTGATGTGCTGAAGGGACAGGTGTGAACAGTGACAGAAATGGTAAGCACTTGATAGCAATGTTCAGGAGAGTATTAGATGGTAATAGGTAGAATGCAGATAGGTTAGTAATTGAGTATGGTAACAGGTGGTAAGGACAGCAGATGACAAATACAGGATAGGCTAACCCAGTGCAAGGATAGATGGTAGTAGACTCAAGAGCTAGCAATCTATGTAACAGTGCAGATGATAGAATTAGTATGCATAGATAGTAACAGTCCTTAATGTGCAGAGGTAGATAGTGTAAGTTAGTTTATGGAGGATTCCCCTGTGGGGTACTTATCACTAGTAAGGTTAGTAGTAGAGGGGTCCAGTAGTGAGAGAGTGATCCGGTAGCGAGATACAGGGATCAGTAGCAAGGTTCTGGTCTGTTCCAGGTAAAAGCAAATAGCTGGAGGTTCCGGCAGCAAGACAAGCTTGTAAGCATGTAGACACACAGGCACATTGAACGAACAACGTGAGAGAGAACGCCGGCGGTTGAAATAGCCGCTCTGCGGCGCTCGGCGATGACGTCATCCGTCTTAAAGGTGTATGCGTTCCACCTAACTAGAAAGGTGGGACGCATATTGAAAGGAAATGGAAATTAAGGGTACCAGATGTACCAGAATCTTACAGGGACATAGAACCAGCTTCTGCTCAGACACAATTTACACTATCCATGCTGGGGGGGGGGGGGGCTGCTCTCTGTCCTTGTCTTTATCCCCCACTCAGTAGGTCAGCAGTGGGGACATTTGACTTCTCTCCACCAGGAATCTTTTAGGCATGTCTGTGTCAGAAATGGTGCAGCCTTTTTACGGGGCATTAGAGAGGCCCGTGGGGCAAATGCCCCCCTGCCCCCTGGCCCGGTCCTCCTCTGCATCCACTGCCCTACTGACACCTTCCATGTTTTAATACATTTTGGGTGCACACCCTAATGCAGTAGGCTGCACTCCCCTATGGTTGCTGAGAGCTCTTATCAAGCAGAACACTTCCCATAACACAAAATCCATACAGGGGTAAGTTCATGGCAGAGCGTAACGTAGGATTCCCTCTCCGACACGTCATCTGTCTCTCTGTCTTCCATGTTGTCTCTCCAGAGCCCGCATGTTTTCAATTTACCTCCATGTCCTACAATGTGATATCGGATATGTTTCTCTAACAGGAAGGTTATGCTCACACAGCACCGTGTTATACCGAACGCTGTAATATGTCTCACGTAACGGGGGTCAAGAAGAGTACAAGGCGCAGATTACTGAGGTGCTCTGATATTTTTATCCTGTACCAGCAGAGAAGAATGCAGATACCTTTTATACATTTGAGATTCCCCTGTAAGGCTTATTAAATGACAGATTGAGGGGGCATGGGGGTCAATTCTCAAAAGGTGCAACGTGTTTCCAAAGAGGTGATTTCTCTTCCTATCCTGTTCTGTCTGACACCCGTCACCTGGACAGGAATTGAGGACATTTTCCTCATGGGGACACAGACAGCAATAAATTCCTGACAGATGTTCTAATTCTTCTTCTCTGCTAGAAAATCTATTATCATTACTGTCTGGTTTCCTATTTGGGGAAATTTTCTGAGCTAGGTAGAGCTAAATGTCAAAAGAAGGATGGGAATTAAAATTATCCAAATCACCCCAACACAACCACCCCACAATATTCCATAAATTCTTATTATTATACAGGATTTATATAGCGCCAACAGTTTGCGCAGCGCTTTACAATAAGAGGGAAGACAATACAGTTACAATACAATTCAATACAGGAAGAATCAGAGGGCTCTGCTCATTAGAGCTTACAATCTAGAAGATAAATAAATACAAACAAATTTTATTATTTATTATTGTTTCTTCAACACTTCATATTCCTGATGTGTGTCTGTTGCACTATGTACTTGTATGAGAAAGTATCCTGTTAACTTTGTATTGCTTTCTTTGTGTGAAATTCCTGGTGTTCTTGCCAGTCCCTCTGTTTTCCTATTAAAAACTGACCACACTAAGCAGGAGGGCACACTTAGTTCTGAGCTGTGCTGGAAACTCAGCCTACTTTCGACACCCCACCCCCAACCCCATTCACTGAGAAGAGCGGTGTGCTGCTGTTTCTCCTAGCCTAGCTCTTGGTATGTGATCACTTAAAGGGTATGTGGTCACTTATAAAAGTAGGTATTTATTAGGCTTTTTATATATACACAAATGGTTTTCCTTTCAATTCTATTTCTAGTGAATGGGATGTTTTACAAGATGAGGGTTCACATATACTTTAGGAAATTCCACTGGATTTCAAATTGCTTTCCAGGGATATTGGACAATCTCCTCAAACTTTGATTCATTGGTCCGAGGGGCACTCTGAGACTCCATCTCAGAGTGCCCCTGACCCCCTCCTACCCACCCCCTTTTTTTTTTTCCTCCCCTATCTCTCTTTACTCCCCTCCAGTCCCTCTATTGCTTTAGGATAGCCTGGTGCATCCCTCTACATGTGCTGTACCATTATCTTTATCCATGTTTATTTGCATTACCTTTGGCCATGAGTTATTGATGTCATCATTGGCTGCTACCATTCTCGCATTTGCTAAAACTCTTTGATTGTGTTTTTGTTTGCCTGGCTGACAAGACTCTTTTTACAGTTACAATGCAATTCTAAATTTCTTGTAGTATTTTCAATTTCTTTGCAGAAACATTTTTGCATTGTTGGGTTCTTTTTGTATACTTGAAGAAAAGCTAATAAAAATATTGAACAGGAAAACTTTAAGAAATTAAAACTTTACTATACTCACATTGGCTCCAGTGATGTGACGTCCTGGAGCTCCCTGCCGGTCGCTGACATCGTTGGGCGGCCGGTTTCCCAGTATGGAATGGTGGCCACTTCAACTGGCTGGGCATCACTTTTCCTTGGAATGCGTAGGAGTTTCATCAATTTCGGCATTGCCAGATGTCTGTAGTGAATAATATGATTGGCTGGACCTGTCACAGGCACTAATCATGAGTTGGACCATTCATTCATCCACCCAATTTACAATCCCAGCCATCCTCCATTCCTAGATTGTGCTTTAATCTATGAAGCAGAGCATGGCAGCCATAGAATGTGTACAGCTCTCTCAGGCTGTAATGTTATGATTTGGGTCGGAAGCCAGGGGGTGGTAAAACCATGGGTTAGCTGCCTCTTTTTACTGACCCCAGCTGCCTGTGTGAAAGAACCTTAAAAAATGTAAATCAATACATAAATATTAGGGTTGTACCGATACTGGTTTTATATTGGCAAGTATGAGTAACGATACTTTCGGTCAAGTACTCACCGATACTGAGTACCGATACTTTGCAGTAGGATTTGCATCAATACAAAAGAAATTGTTGCAAACAGCACTGCAAAGAATCGCAAGCGATTTGAACAGGAATGTGGGGCGATTCCTGTCCGAATCGTATAATAGTTCCCCCTCTGCTCCTTTGTGTGTGTGTATAGAAAGGGAAAAGTGCTATCTAGTGGGCAGTATATTCAAAATGTTAGAATTCACAGTACATATCTGGCCAAATGCAAAATCTTTATAGATGTCCCTGTCCTGCCCACGATAGAAAATCATGAACACTGGAGGTGCTCACAGGGCTGGAGGAGAAGTTCCGGGACCCCGTGACTATTGGGTGGAAGTGATGTCAGCTGGGGGGCAGACCAACTCTACATCTCCAACCCTGTGAGCACATCCAGCGGTCATAAGTTTTTAATAAACTGCCCACTAGATGGCGCTTTTCTATATAGATACACACATGCAGTGGGGTAAATCGCATGCGATTCTTTGCAGTGCAATTTGCGCAAATTTGCTTTGTATTCGCACCGCAAAATATCGGTGTTAGGAGCACTTGTTCTGATACTCACGCAAATGCTTGGTTTTGGCACCGATACCAGTAGCGGTGCATCCCTAATAAATACTATCTTTACCTTTTTTTCATCTACTTTGCATCCTAATGCTCTGATCTCCCCCAGCCTCTTTCAGCCCCTTCCTAACCACATGCACTCACTCCAACACTGGCAGTACAACATGTAGTTTTTTCTGACATGGACAATGGCGGATCATGGCTGCACAATTTTTGTTGGCATGGCTGCATGTGGTGCCTGTCGGCGCCGCATGTGACATAATGACAACACAAAAGCACCCCTGGGAGACAGTTGTCACAGCATAACAGGAAGGGCCAGAACCAGGGCTTTATTTCAGCAGGAATGTGGGGGAACACAGGCACCTCTAGCACTGAATGTATGCATGGAGTGTTGGGGTCTGCTGAGGGGTCTACTGATGCTGGTTGCTGGGGTATCTATTGTAGCTGGAGGGGGTCTATGTTTTGCACAGGGGGGTCGGGGGTCTATTGTTGCATGGGATCTATTGTTGCTGCGGATGGGTCTTTTGATGCTAGGGGGTCATTTGTTTCTGGGAGAGATCTACGGTTAAGGGAACAGTCTATTGTTGCTCCCTGTGGGGAGATCTGTTGTTTCTGCTATAGGTCTATTGTTGCTGGGGGATATTTTGCTACAGGTGGTTCCTTGTTGTTGGGGGGGATATATTGTTGTTGCTGACTGAAGTGAATCTATTTTACTTCTTTTCTTTTAATCTTTAACCTTAACCACTTGCCGACCACCGGCTGCAGATATACTGCGGGTGGCTGGCTCAGCTGCGCAAATCGCCATACTTGTACAGCGATCCGCGGGATCGATCCTGGGGGCTGGTAACAGGAATCAGCACAGAGCTCCTGTGTTCCTCCTATTTAGTATCACAGGTCCCTGTGTTGATTCCACAAGCCCACCCCCCTCACAGTTAGAAAACACCCCCTAGGCATAAACGTAACCCTTTGATTGCCCCTAAGTTAACCCCTTCCCTGTCAGTGTCATTATTACAGTAACAGTGCATATTTGTAGCACTGATTACTGTAGTACTGTCACTGGTCCCCCCAAAAGTGTCAAAAATGTCAGTTAGGGGTCCGATCTGTCTGTCGCAATGTCGCAGTCCCCCTAAAAATCGCAGATAGCCGCCATTACTAGTAAAAATAAATAAATGAATAAAAATGACATAAATCTTTCCCATAGTTTGTAGACGCGATAACTTTTGCGCAAACCAATCAAAATACGCTTATTGGGATTTTTTTTTACCAAAAATATGTAACAGAATACAAATTGGCCTAAAATGATGAAAAAAAATTGATTTCTACATTATTTTATTGGGAATGTTATATAGCAGAATGTGAAAAATATTGTTTTTTTTTTTTTTTCTAGAATTGTCGCTATTTTTTGTTTATAGTGCAATAAATAAAAATTGCACAGGTGATCAAATACCACCAAATCAAGCTCTATTTGTGGGGAAAAAAGGACATCAGATTTGTTTGGGTACATCATCGCACAACCGCGCAATTGTCCGTTACAATAACGCAGTGCCGAATCGCAAAAAATGGCCTGGTCATTAAGGGGATAAAGGGGTAACAAATTCCATACAAATTACTTGCCACCATAAAATGATATTTGGCTCTGTATTCTATATAAAGTCCTGGGAGGTGGGCAGGGGGTGCAACCAAGGAATGGTCCTCGGAGGTGGGTAGGGGCAGAGAAAAGGGGTGACTCACAAAGGGGAAGTTCTTGCACCCATTCTTCGAGATAAAAAAAAAAGCCCTGGCAAGAACACAGACTTTCATGGCGGAAACACCAGATATTTTGATCCAGATTTAAAAGAACTGAACAGGACTTATGAAATTACATTAACAAGATAAAGATTATTAGAGATTGGCTTTGGATCTACATTAATCCTAGTAGTCTCCATGGCTTGTGCAGTGTTTGGCTGCCAAGTCAGAAACATGTTGCCAGTGTCTAATCCTTATAATAATTCCTTGCCCTTTCCCCCATTCAGTGAATTAAGGCCGACCAGATTTCCATTATTTGATTTCAGTCTGTGATCTCAGACATTCAATAAACAGTGACACATAATCTGTTTTCAACAAAAGACATTTATAAAAACAAAGAAAACGATAGCAGATTTATAGACGGAGGCAAGAATGGACATTGCTTTCCTTGGCTCCAGGCCTCCCCATGTCATTGGTTTGGAGCTGTGCGCATATTTAGTGTAAAATAATTATTCTTAGACTATCACTCGGCAGAGAGATCTCAGCTGCGGAGATAAGAAAGGCTTCCTGGGATACACAAGTTCATCTTCACCAGAAGCCTTTGCAAAGTGACCTTCCAGACCTTCATGTTTTAATTTCACACATCATCATTTGTAAAGATGAAAAGATCTTGCTAGTTCTGTATATAATATTCTGTCTGTGTCAAGATAATTCTGAAGTCAGCTTTGGCTCCTTATCAGCGGCCAGAACCATTAGTGATATTTTCCGTGGCTTTGTGCAAAGTTAGATTAATGGAAAGGCGAAATACAGTAAGTCTTGGCCTGGGGGTGGCAATATATTAAGAATGACTTTTAATTTGTTATCTTCTAAAGATTCTTTATTTTAGCTGTAAGATTTTTTTTTGCACGCCATTTAAAAGTTAAACTTTTTAGATGTATACAGGGAGCGCAGAACGTCTTTTTTTTTTTTCAGGCTGGAAGATCTCAGTGTGTAATAACAGGGCCACTTGAAGACCAAGCCTTTTTAGCACTTTTTGTTAACAAGTTAATATCATTATTTTTTGCTATTAAGTTACTTATAACCCCTAAATATTATATATATATTTTAGCAGACACCCTAGGGAATAAAATGGAGATCATTGCAATTTTTTATGTCACACAGTATTTGCGCAGCCGTTTTAGAAACGCAATTTTTTTTTTTGGAAAAATACACTTTAACCACTTCAGCACTGCTCACTAGAGCTCTACTGCGGCAAAGTGGCTCGATAACGTCTGGCGACCTACGTCGCCAGACATTCCCCTCTCTCGGCGGAGGCTCGCTCCCACTGTATTCAGTCACAGCGAGAGTCGGGCCAGGGGAGGAGCAGCGGCGATCACCGCTGCTCTTCTCCGATCGTCGGGGAATCGAGTCTGGAGATCCGCCCGCTTGTGTAAACAAAGCGGGCGGATCTCCTAAGTGACAGACAGTGACAGATTGCAGGGTTCAGCATAGCTGAACCTGCGATCTGTCCCTGTGTCACTCAGTCACCTCCCCCCACACATGTCAGTAAGCACCAGGCATACATTAACCCCTCCCTCTCCAATAAAATTAACCCCTTCCCTGCCAGTGTCATTTTTACAGTAACAGTGCATATGTATAGCACTAATTACTGTAGTAATGTCACTGGTACCCCCAAAAGTGTCAAAAATGTCAGTCAAGAGTCCGATCTGTCCGCCACAATGTCGCAGTCCCACAAAAAAAATCGCAGATCGCCGCCATTACTCGTTAAAAAAAAAAAACACCAAAAACGACAGAAATCTTTCCCTTAGTTAGTAAACGCAATAACGTTTACGCAAACCAATCAAAATACGCTTATTGCGATTTTGTTTACCAAAAATATGTAGCAGAAAACAAATTTTTACACTTCTTTGAGGGGAATTTCATATAAAAAATGTAAAAATTTCGTTATTTTTTCAAAATTGTCGCTCTTTTTTGTTTATAGCGCAAAAAGTAAAAATCGCACAGGTGATCAAATACCACCAAAAGAAAGCTCTATTTGTGGGAAAAAAAGGACGTAAATTTCACTTGGGTACGATGTTGCATGACCGCGCAATTGTCAGTTAAATTTGCACAGTGCCGAGTCACAAAAAGTGGCCCAGACGTAAGACAGCAAAATCCTCCGGTGGTAAAGTGGTTAATGAATTGAAAAAAAAAAACAATATATATACCCCAATTTTTTTTTTGTACAGTATAAAATATGAGTTTACAACAAGTAAATAGATACCTAACGTGTCACGCTTTAAAATTGCGCACGCTCATGGATTGGCAACAAATTACGGTACTTAAAATCTCGATAGGCGACGCTTTAAACATTTTAAAAGGTTACCTGTTTAGAGTTACAGAGGAAGTTTAGTGCTGCAATTATTGCTCTCCCTCTAACGTTGATGGCGATACCTCACATGTAAGCTGCAAATACTGTTTACACATGCGTGCGCGAACTATGTGTGCATTTGCTTCCGCGTGCGAGCACAGAGGGATGGGGGCGCTTTAAATAAATTTTTTTCTTATTAATTAGTTTTTTTTTAAACTGTCCCTTAATTTTTTTTATCACGTTTATTCCTATTACTAGGAATTTAAAAATTCCTTGTAATAGAAATAAGGATGACAGGTCATCTTTATGAAGAGATCTGAGGTCAAAAAGACCACAAATATCTCCTTTACCTTTAAAAGCAATAAAAAATATATATATATTTTTTTATCTTTTGCTTTAAAATAAAATGTGTTTACTTATGAACTAGACAGGAATTGACATTATGACGTTGCTCTGGTCCTCCAAAGGCCATAGAGGCGATCAGAGATCGACATCCCTTCTGGAAGCGAACCATTAGCTAATGAGCTGCTCAGACTGCTTTAATGAGGAAGCCAGCCACCTCCTGAAAAAAAAAAAAATACTGGGCTTATGTCTGATAGCTTCAGCCATAACCACAGTAAATCACTTGCAAACTGCAATTTATATATACATATTGCGCTTGGCAAGTGGATAAGGTGATCATGCCCTGGGAGGCTTATAATGGACTGATTATTGCTGGTGATGTCTGAAACTAGGAACTAATGCCCCGTACACACGTGCAGATTATCTGAAGACTTTTGTCTTCAGATTTACCTTTTCTATGTAGTGCAAGGGCCTGCCGGATTGCATACAAATTGAAGTGTTTAAGTTTGACCTCATATTATATGGTTTTGGTAAGTCTGCAGACAAAAGTCTTCAGATAATCTGCACGTGTGTACATACGTACACACACGCAGATCGTCGTCATACAAATGTTCGTCTTTTCTCCCCGGGATGTCGGTGTCTGTTGAAAAGTGCAAAGACAGCACAAGGACAGCACAAGAATTTTGTCTGCAGACTTCAGCTGACTGCAGAAGTGATGTCATGTAATGGTTAACTTTCCCTGTGTTTTTAATTTTCTGAGCATGCCCAGTCTTGCAAATCTGCGGTCTGTCGGCCGAATTCTGTACTGACAGGCGAACAATCGTCCGTTCTGGTGTCCGCAGACAAAAATTTTCATGTTTGCAAGAAAGACTTTTGTCCGCGGATTGTGCGCAGACATCTGTCGGAGGCACCATACTAACACGCGTACAATCGGCAGATCTTTCGTCCGCCGACGTTTGTATGCCGACGATCGGTACGTGTGTACGGGCCTTAAGACTTAATCCTTGGATGGTTCAGTGGAGACAGAGTTGGCTAAAGGATAGATATCAGTGTGTGGATGTAAATGAGGTTCATTCACAACAAAGACTAGTCACTAATGATGTACCAAAAGGTTGTGTACCAGGACCTGTTCTGTTTAATCGTTATTGTAAGTAATATAATTAAAAGTTTGGCGGTTAAGGTATGTCTTTTCGCTGATGACAGAAAGGTGTACAATAGGGTTGGTATTATTGGAGGTGACTGTAACATGGAACATGATTTGGCTTTGCTGAAAGATCGATCAAAGCAGTGAAAACTACATCTCTAGTTACCACTAGAGGGATAACAAAAAAGTGTTACCGCTCCAGGTGTCAGTCCTCCAAATCACATCTCCCCATGCAAACAGGTGCCGGCTCTGCAGTGCAAATAAAGAATTGAAGAGTTCTGGATGGCCGCACTCCAAATGCAAGACCTTTTATTGAAGCAATAAAATCCATACTGCATAGGAGAACACAAATACAGCAGCAGCTGATGTTTTTCACACCTTTCACTGGTGCTTAATCATAGCTATGGGGGTCAGAGGAAGACCTCGGGAGTTAGACCGCTTTTCAGTTCCTCCCCATTCTGATGCCTAATGACAGTCAGGGTTCCATTTTCTAGCCTAAAGAGGTCTTTGCATCCCTCCATTGATATGCCTCTCCAGACCATCACTGACCCACCACCAAACCGATGATGTTACAGGCATCATAATGTTCTCCATGGCTTCTCCAGACCCTTTCACGTCTTTCACATGTGCTCAGGGTGAACCTGCTCTCATCTATGAAAAGCATAGGGCGCCAGTGGCGGACCTGCTAATTCTAGTGTTCAATGGCAAATGCCAATCAAGCTCCACGATGTCGGGCAGTGAGCACAGGGCCCACTAGAGGACGTTTGGCCCTCAGCCCACCCTCATGAAGTCAGTTTCTGATTGTTTGGTCAGAGACATTCACAACAGTGGCCTGCTGGAGGACATTTTGTAGGGTTCTGGCAGTGCTCATCCTGTTTCCCCTTGCACAAAGGAGCAGAGACCAGTCCTGCTGATTGGTTAATGACCTTCTACAGCCCTGTCCAGCTCTCCTAGAGTAACTGCCTATCTCCTGGAATCTCCTCCATGCTCTTGATACTGTGCTGGAAGACACAGCAAACCTACTGGCAATGGCATGTATTGATGTGCCACCCTGGAGGAGTTGGACTGCCTGTGCAACCTCTAAAGGGTCCAGGTATCGCCTCATGCTACCAGTAGTGACACTGACCCTAGCAAAATGCAAAACTAATGAAAAACAGTCAGAAAACATTAGTAGGGAAACAAATGTCAGTGGCCTCCACCTGTAGAACCATTCCTGTTTTGAAAGTTGTCTCATTGTTGCCCATCTAGTGCACCTGTTGTTAATTTCATTACCACCAAAGCAGCTGAAACTGATTTACAACCCCCTCTGCTACTTAACTGACCCGATCAATATCCCAGGAGTTTCACTGACTTGATGCTATACTCTGATTAAAAAGTGTTCCTTTAATTTTTTTGAGCAGTGTACATATCTCTCTCTCTCTCTTTCTATAGATATATATCTATATCTAAATATATATGTGTGTGTGAGAGAGAGAGAATAATATATGTTCCAAAAACATGAAAACATCACTCATTACTAGCATTGTTTTAAAAAAAAAGGAATAAGAAGCAACATAAAAACCAAGCAAGGACAATTTATTTTAGGAATTAAAGAGTTAATCTCAGAATTTAAATGTATGTTTTTGTGGAAGTAACAGTTATACAATGAGAATCAATGGTTGACACTTGCATTTATATATAAATAATAAATAGTTTTCTAGCTCTAAAAAAATCATGCTTGTTTGGCATTCACATGTTTCAGAATTCACTATAGCAGGGCCTCCCAAACTTTTTTGGGCTGAGACCCACTTCCGAATACAGTTATTTTTCGGGACCCACTTGCTTGTAATTGAATATTGTAAAGCGCTACAGAACTTGTTGGTGCTATATAAATGCAAATAATAGTTGTAAGTAATCAGCACCCTCATAGACAGTATAAGGCAGGCAGAGGACAGAAATCAACCACCCCAGGACAGTGATCAGCAGGCTATATGGCACTCACCCTCCTTCCTCTCCCTGCGGTCCACAGTGAAGGTGAAGCCCCTGTTTACCCTCTCCAGGGCCCAGCACACCTCAGCCAGAGTCTCCATGATGAGGAGCTCTATGCTGGTCTTGGTGTCCTGGCTCTTTCCCTTCAGATCCTCTACTGGGGTCACTCGAATAAAAAAGAAAGGTCTGGACTTTGAATGAAAGACATGACCAGGTTGTCAGGGATAATATAATAGCTTTATAAATATAACAAGTATTGAACATCATCATAAAATTGTTCACAATAATGGTAGAGCGTAATAACTCAGAGAAGTAAAGGCTGGTAAAACATCCTCAGATCCAGTGTTTATATAATTACAATAGGTGTTAAAACAAGAGTAATGTAGTCGTTGGATGAAAATCACAACATCGTAGACTCAAAATTGCATCAATAATAGAATAGTAGTATGAACATAACATCAAAGGACTCGACGCGTATCGTTGATCAACTGTACCACTTCATCAGGAGTAGATGTTTTGTTCATATCTAAAAAAACGTATATGTATAACTGTATGAGGATCAGCAACAATGATATAAAATGAAGACTGGACTAACGAGAAAGGGGGAAAGTGATTCCCCCAATATACCAAAGCTTACGTTGCAAATGGAGTAGGAGCTGGAATAGGAGGTGAGACATGGCACCAGGAGTCTCCCACGGGAGCTGAGGACTCGCAGGGCAGGCGGGAAAAAGTGGAGAAGACACACATCGGAGGGTGTGGTCTAACTGGGTGAAATAAAATATAAAAATGCATATAAGCAGCAAAAGAGGATGTCCAAAAGTGATATAAGTAAAAATGTACATGGTAAAAATGTGACTGAAGTAAGGATATGTCATAGTGCTGCTTATAAAATGCAAATATGGGTAAAAAAATGTATAAGACTATAGAGGGTGACACCAAGTGAGAATAGAACATGAATATGTAAGACTGAGTAGTCAAGAGATAAAGCCTGGGGTCACAGATGCTGCCATGAACTCCTGACACCACTGGGCCACCTGGTCCTCCTATGACACAGAGGCTGTCGTCTCTGCCCGCTATCGCTTAGAAAATTCCACCGCCAGTCTAGCCACCACCCCTGCCACCAGCAGGACAGAGGAGCTGCCACTGCACCCCATGAACATATCCTAAATAACAGCCCACATACGTACAAATACAACATTACAATGCCACAGAAATGGTTACTTACTGATGCAGGTATCCTCCTCGCAGGAAATGCAAACCAGCCTCCGTAAACTGCGTGGGCGGGGTCCTGAATCCATCGTAATTTTACTGCTCTGGCTCTCTGTAAGTTGTGCAGGCTTGCACAGCACAATTTAAGCGGGCCCGCTCTCAGTGATTTCAGGTCTTAGTGCGACCCACTCAAACACAGCTCGCGACCCACCAGTGGGTCCCGACCCACAGTTTGGGAACTGCTGCACTATAGCATGGGGCTAAAACAAAATTAGTGTAGGTTTGTGACTAGTTTTCTAGTCTGGGCATGCTCAGTTGTGTCACTACAGAGTTCTGAATACAGGGTGAATTTACCTCTTCTCAGACTTTCAAGCATATTTCTGCTTTCACAACAATATTTTAAGAAATGTAAAAGCAGATCATCTCCAAACAATACACCACATATTTAGGAACCATTTAATCTGAGATACCGTTTCTGACTAGTTTTAGTCATTTTCTATGGATTTTAGTCGCTTGTGACCATTTGTTCACCCATTTGCCGACTAGGTGCTATAGTGAATTAGGCCCATAGTCTTAGATCTACAACTGGCTCCTTAAGGACAACAATAATGCTGATGCAGCCCCCGATGACTTTGAGTTTGACACCCCTACACCAGAGGGATCACCAGCAGGAGGAAGGAGGTCCTGATTCCTCTGTATAGATCTTTATTTATCACTAGGGAGATCATTGGCAGAGGGAATGAGGTCCTGATTCCTCTATATAGATCTTTGACTATCACTAGAGGGATCACTAACAGGGGTACGGAGGTCCTGATTCCTCTATATTGATCTTTAGTTATCACTAGAGGTATCGCCAGCAGGAGGAAGGTGGTCCTCTATATAGATCTTTAGTTATCATTAGAGGGATCAACAGCAGGAGGATGAAGATCCCGATTCCTCTATATAGCTCTTTAGTTATCATCACTAGAAGGATCGCCAGCAGGAGGAAGGAGGTGCTGATTCCTCTATATAGATCTTTAGTTATCACTAAAGGGATTACTGGCAGAGGGAAGGAGGTCCTGATTCCTCTGTATTGGTCTTTAGCTATCACTAGAGGTATCACCAGCAGGTGTAAAAAGGTCCTGATTGCTCTACATAGATCTTTAGTTATCACTAGAAGGGTCACCAGCAGGAGGAAGGAGGTCTTCTATATAGTTATCAGTAGAGGGATCACCAACAGGAGGAAGGAGGTCCTGATTTCTCTATATAGGTCTTTAGTTATCACTAGAGGTATCGCCAGCAGGTGTAAAAAGGTCCCGATTCCTCTACATAGATCTTTAGTTATCACTAGAAGGGTCACCAGCAGGAGGAAGGCGGTCTTCTATATAGTTATCAGTAGAGGGATCACCAACAGGAGGAAGGAGGTCCTGATTTCTCTATATAGGTCTTTAGTTATTACTAGAAGGGTCACCAGCAGGTGTAAGAAGGTCCTGATTCCTCTACATAGATCTTTAGTTATCACTAGAAGGGTCACCAGCAGGAGGAAGAAGGTCCTGAGTCCTCTATATAGATCTTTAGCTATCATTAGAGGGATCACCAGCAGGAGGAAGAAGATCCTGATTCCTCTATATGAATATTTAGTGAGACTTCATTTCACAAGTCCATAAACAGGCAACAGCAACGGTGAAAGGTCTGAGGGATAAAACATATCAGGAGAGACGTCAGGAACTTAATATATGTCATGCGGAAAGAAGGGAAATGGAAAACATGACTGAAATCTTGAAGTACAAGGGTGTGAATAGGGTTTAGGTGGGCAGTATTTTCAGTATGAGGTTAAGATTAAGAACACTGGGACATATGTTCAAACTACAAGAAAGAAAAAAAATTAACCTTAGAAAGTATTATTTTACTGAAAGAGTAGTTGATGCTTGAATTAGACTTTCAGCAGAGGTAGTGAGTCAGTCAACAGTAAACAGATCCAAACACACTTGGGACAAATACTCAGATTGAAAATGGGGCAAACTCGTGAGAGTACTTGGTCTTTTTTTCTGCCATCATTCTTCTGTTTCTATGTTTCCACAGGGTACATCCAATCTCAATCTGTTATTGTTAAAAAAGACCCTGTCGCCCAAAAAATTGGATGTAAAAGCACAGTAAATATAAGTGTTTCATTCAATCAAACAATCCATTTTTTTTCATTGAAAGAATCTCTGAATAGCAGAAGTTCTGAGTAAGCGACCCCCAGTGGTCAGATGGTAAGTCACCTGAGCAGCACCCAGAGAAGACCAGAAATTGCAACTTCTACAGCAAATTTCTGCATCCCTAGCAGACCTCCAGATGTGAGATATGGAGAATTACAAGTAACTGAGTTGGGCCAATGTAAGTTTAATAAAAAGATAATTCCTGCAGTCCAGCTTACAACAGTCAAATGTTATATCATACAGTGAACTGCTAATGCTATACTCAAAACATTGTAACTCAAAGTTGGAGAGTCCACCAGTTTCTTTTTCAAGGGTCATATAATTTTGGGTAAACCAAAAAAAACTTTTTCCACTTGGGACACCAACCTCCTGTCACATGATTCTATGTCATCTACGACATATGACACGCCTTTGACCCTGTAGATTGACAGATGGAGGGCTAAAATGAAACACAGAGCAATGAGCCTTCATTGGTTCTGATGCAGAAAACAAGGAAACCAGCTGATTTAGATAGTTGGCCAGACATCTGCACAAGATGAACACCAGAATGAAAACTAGCATTCAATAATTGAGTTTTATTGTATTTGATGGAGTGCACCTTTAAGACCACTGCTAAACTGCAGTACGGAGCAGAGCTTTTGAAGTGCCCAAAGCATACATTGGAAGTCTAATACACTCTGTATATTTACACTCTAGACTCCCTTGACTACAGTGTTCATGGTGAAAATATACACAGTCTTGTTCTGTTATTCCAAGTTCTAATTTGTGATGAATTGTGCTATTCATGGTCCTCCTCTACTTGCGCAATTCCAGCCCAGGGACAGCGAAAATGTGCCCTATAACAAATAAGCACTCCTCTAGGAGAAATGAAAAATATAATATGTTCAATCAATGGAAAATTCAAGCTGCATGTTTTATAAAGATGAATAAATGCTGAATCAAATGCTTAGAAAAGAAAACGGCCTGAAAACAAATTCATCGTAGCATGCATCGCTCTTAATGTGTTCTTTGTTTCAGAGGCAAATGGGCCATTGCATCCAAAGAGAAAGGAGGTGTCAGAAGTGAACAAAGACATTGAAAAACAGGTTGTAGAGAAGGACTGGGGGTTCCAAAAGCATACATTAATTAGGGAAAGTGAGTTTTTCAATTAAATCTGTCTGATAGGGCTGGACTGGCCTTTTGGCAACTTTGGCAAATGCCAGAAAATCTGATAAAGAAAGAATCTGACTTGATGTCAATGGCTATACACTGTCCAGGGTCATTCTGCACTGTTGCATAGCTGATTACACGCTTTGCAAAACCTGCAGTTGATATATACACTCTTCTGGGAAGGCTGTCCACAAGGTTTAGGAGTGTATCTATGGGAATATTTGACTATTCTTCAAGAAGCACATTTGTGAGGTCAGGAACTAATGTTGGACAAGAAGATCTAGCTCACAGTCTGTGCTCTAATTCATCCCAAATGGTGTTCTATCAGGTTGAGGTCAGGACTCTGTGCAGGCCAGTTAAGTTCCTCCACCCCAAACTCGCTCCTCCATGTCTTTATGGACCTTGCTTTGTGCAATGGTGCTCAGTCATGTTGGAACAGGAAGGAGCCATCCCCAAACTGTATTTACAAAGTTGGGAGCATAAAATTGTCCAAAATGTCTTGGTATGCTGACATCTTAAGAGTTCCCTTCATTGGAACTAAGGGGTCAAGCCCAACCCCTGAAAAACAACTCCACCCCATAAGCCCCCCTCCACCAAATGATTTGGAATAGTGCACAAAGCAAGGTCCATAAAGACATGGATGAGGTTTGGGGTGAAGGAACTTGACTGACCTGCACAGAGTCCTGACGTTAACCTGATTGAACATCTTTGGGATGAATTAGAGCAGAGACTGTGAGCCAGGCCTTTTTGTCCACATCAGTGCCTGACCTCACAAATGCGCTCCTGGAAGAATGGTCAAACATTCCCATAGACACACTCCTAAACCTCGTGGACAGCCTTCCCAGAAGAGTTGAAGCTGGTATAGCTGCAAGGGGTGGGCCAACTCAATATTGAACCCTACGGATTAAGAATGGGATGCCAATGCAGGTGTCCCAAAACTTTTGGTAATATAAGTTTTGGTAACTTTTGGTAATATAGTGTATGTCTATGTAAATAATATATATATATATATATATATATATATATATATATATATACACACATATATATATATATATATATATATATATACATATATATCTTTTTTTTTTTCCGGGATTACCCGCATCCAAAATGACGACGCGAGGATTGAGCTGGAGGGCCGCCAGGTCAATACTAACAAATATTGTTGGTCTGGTAACCGTAAGTGGAGATTTATTACAGTTCAGATTGGTTTGATCAGAGTGAGACCTGCAGGCAGCGATGCATACTGCATTATGCAAACCAAACAGCCAACCCTGACCCACGTTAAGCACCACAGGGCAATCGTTTCTTATTTTTCCACAATGACGGGTCTTATAATGCGCTAATCGTCTGACTCAAAGGTCAAACAATGTATAGGACATTTCTAGAACATCCTTTTTAAATCTGCCCCAGGTAGCTGAAAACCAATGGCCCTTCACAATGAATGCAAAACCAACAGATGCCTACAATTATTCAATATTATCTTTTAGTTGCATTTAGGGGGGGGGGGGGGGGAATAAATAAACCTTTCTCTGAAGATTTGAAGTTATTGTAAAGCTGCACTCCAGGCAAGAAGATACCTACACATCTGAGATGTATATACAGTACATGATTTTCCTGCCAAAATTCTTCTGTCTTGTAATTCACACATCACTGTTATACTGAATGGCCAGGTCAGGGACCTCACTTTAGTCCATTGCAGTGAAGCAATACCACTTGTTCATCAACCCATGCCCAGCCTGTTGAGTGGGAAATTAACATGATGGAGTTATTACTGTTCTTTTTATTCCTGACACCTGACAGCAACCTCATTAGCCCGTGCAATGCAGTCTTGATAGGCTCAAAGTGCTGCGTTACCTACACCCATCCTTAGGCCCAGCTGATTGCTGGCAGTCAATGCTCTGCCAATAACTTCCCATTCAGCTCTATTGATTTTGAAATTGAGTTTTGTGGTGCCAACAGGACCACCCACAGCCCAAAATTTTAACTGATTCAGCAGGAATTGTCTGACATGCTTTGGATAACAGGAAGCTAATATAATAACAGGTTCAGATACTTATATCTGCTGTAACATAACATTTAAAGTTAAAAAATCCAAATATTGCGCTAGAACAGAAAAAAGTAATAATAGATCAAAGTCCAGTAAATAGGTCTTGAGCTGCTAGCACAACATCCTATTGGTAGAGAAAAATACAGTACATTCAGGTAAACAGCAGCGCTCAAAATGTGTGTTTCAAAATAGTCCTCCAGTGAAATATACACAGACACTGTGGGAAGAAATCGATAGATCCACCACCAAGGGAACCAAACATGCAGCCTCTTACCAGATGTTACTGGATTATACAGCTGTCAGGAAAAACATGTATCTATCACTTGATCAATGGATGCAAAAGCATAAGCCACATCAGCACAAATCCCAAAGCATGTACATTCAGCAATGAGAGAGCAATCATTGTGCAGACATCTGTATACGTGTTTATTAGACCAATAAAACCTGCACACAAGGTACTCACACTTTCTCCTATACAATAGGCATGTAAAATGGCAAGGATGTGGTGTAGATTTGTTTCCAACCGGAAAAATGGCCGACCCCCAATGGCATACAACACCAGCGTCATGAGGCTAAGCTCCTCCCAACGCGTTTCATCATAACTGACTTTATCAGGGGCCCCTGATGATGATTTACCTGATGAAAGGTAAAAGCCCTGTAAGGTTGTTATCGCCATCTGTAAGATGAATAATCCCGCACATGGTCCTAAGTTCCAAAACACCAAGTTTATTCTTCTATTGAAAAACAGTGGACACAAGGGAAAGTCTTTTAACGTGTTTCAGCTGTAAATGGCTGAAATGCGTTAGAAGGCTTCACTTTGTGTTCACTGTTTGCTGGTGGAGGAGTAAACTTGGTATTTTGGACCATGTGCAGGATTATTCATTTTACAGTATGGTTCGCTATGATAGAAGGTATATACAAACCTTCCTATACCCTAGTGTTTCCCTAGATGGGAGTATATGTGAGGTTGAGTGAAGGAACATTTCTATTCATTTATCCGTTATTGCTGTCTGTGTCCCTGTTAGGGAGATTTACTCTGTTAGTTTGTCTTGATTTGTCTTGATGATTCTCACAAGTATGAAAGTGAGTGGAAAATCCAAATTTTGAGTTGTGACCAGAATGAGAATAGAGGATAAATCATCTAAGACTTCTGGTGACAACTAAGAGGACATTTTCTCACTTACAAGGGATTTCCTTTCACTTACACACATTTGGAGATGGGAGAGGGAAGGTTTTAGTAGCTAAGCAAAAGTCAACTGGGCAGGGCTGACACTACACAGTGCACAAAAAATCTGTGTGTTGTCAGTCTACAACAGGTTAAAGGAACTGTGAGCATTTCTGGCAAATCAACAGTTTTTTTTCCTGTACTCGCAGAGTATTTAAAGGGATGAAAACCATTCCCTACTCTATACAAAATGAAAAAAAGCTTTGTCCTTAGATATACTCAAAACTATTTTTATGCATGCTTTTTTATCTGTAAATGAGGAGGGGCTCTGCTGACTTCCATCATCCAAGCATGTGCAAGCAAAAATATCTTTTCATTATTTTTATTGCATGTGATTGGGTATTCTTTGGAAAGTGAAGCTGTACCTAGCTTACTAAATTCTGGAGCAACTGCACTTGCATAGCACCGTCTACTTGCTTTTAGTAAAACAACCCCAGTGCATCTTTTCTCCTTCCTAGAGGAGAAAAGTAGAAACAAAGAAGTGCAATAATAATAAAAAAGAAAAAATAGCTAGATCAGGGTTTGATCTTGGTCAGGGTCAAAGTTAATGGTTAGGGTCAAAAGCCAGAGTCAATGGTTGGGGTGAAAGGTCAGGGTCAGCCTATTTATAGATAGAATTAAAAAAAAGACCAAGGTCAGTGTATTTTAGATAGGATTATAAAAAGCTTTTTTTTTTTTAAATAGTATCCCTCAATGAAATTGGAGGAGAAGGGGTTCAACTTTAAACAACATAGGGGGTTCTTTACTGTCAGAACAATAAGGACGGGGAACTCCCTACCACAATTGGTGGTGTCAGAAGGAAGTGTTGATAGTTTCGAAAAAAACTCTTAGATGGGTATCTTAGCAAATGCAACATACAGGGTTATGGGAAATGATAGTGACATAAACACACACACACACCTACACGGGTTGAATTGGGTTGACTGGTGTCTTCATTCAACCTTACCTAATACGTAACTATCAGAGTCAGTCTATTTTTAGTAGGAGAAAAAAAAATGCCACTATTGTTTCTGGGTCCTACTATGGGTATAAATAATAAATAACATACACATATGTGGTATTGCTGTGATCGTCATGAACAGGAGAATTTGTTTTGGATTGTTTTTAGTGGTAGGTTATGGTATTAGCAAAAATGTACAGTAAGGTTTAAAAAAATTATATTTTTTTATTTTGTGCCAGCTTTCCTTTGATAATATAAATATTAAAAGATATTCATTATAATTTACCACCAAAAAAAGGCCCAATTTTTCCCTGTAAAAAAAACAAGTTATAATTCCCCTGACTGCAATCATATGCACAGTTTTACTAACACAAGTCAAAGTTGCAAAACTGTGTTCAGTTCCTACTTAGTGTGGTGAGTTTTTAATAAGAAAGCAATGGGATTGGCAGGAACACCAGGTATTTCACACAATGTAAGCAATACAGAGAGAATAGGATACTTTCCCATACAAGTACATTGTACACAGGCACATATCAGGAATATGAAGTGTTGGGGTAATAAACGCTTTAAAGAGCCTTTCTCATAATCCCCTTCTTAACTAGAAACTTGCTGGGAGATGTAGTCTAAGAGAAACTCAGGAGTCCAATGATGGCTTAACACAGGACTAAAAGTCCCACCGTCCATTGCTTCTTGGCTCAGAAATGTGATGCAAGCAGTTTGAGTGCAGCACTAGGGGAGGAACTGGAACAGTCTAGAGCAATGGAGGTAATGTCCACTATATTCATATTATGATAGCCTGCACCTGGATACATCCTCCTCCCACTAAAAATCTTTGGTCCCCAAAGACGGAATAAAGTTCCCGGAGATAGGGGGCCACTAATTAATAGACATAATTTGATATTATTTAGCTGTAAAACACTTCGACCAAAAAATAAATAACTGACTTAAAGAAGGATTCTTCAACAACAATACTACAAATCCTCAGATAAGTTAAAACCATTCTGGTGACAGGCCAGTAAAATGTTAGTGGCCCACCTAGTGTCAGAGGGTGCCCTGGGGCCACTTCAACGATCTCAGCTCCAACTGCCCCCTTGTGAGGATGTATATTTATAAGTGGTATCAATACTTCTGTATAAAATAAGTTATAATCTAGGCAACTTGGTTCTGCAACCAAACAAAAGATATAACTCTGTTCAAACGTACCACACTACTACATACTACTCCTCCACAGTGCTAGACCGTGGGCCTCAGAAAAATATCATGCATGACCATTTTATTTTCTATTTGTTCTTCAACATTCTCTTTCCTTGTGACAACAAATACCAGGAATAGCACCTTATCAATTCCAACTATCCTGTATGGTATGTATGTAAAAAAAAAAAAAAAAAACCTTTAGTAAACAAATATGAAGATTCTACAAAAGAAAGCAAATATGTCATTCAAATGAGCACTGTAAAGTGTGAACGATGTGTAAGGAAAAGGAAAACATATAACAATACATCAAATGTAATGTCAAGATAAGCATGAACCACCTGTCAGGGTATGTATCCAGAATTCATCTACGTGCAGATGTACAACGACAGTGTGTAAACACCAAAAACGCGGCTTCTGTTCTTTGTGTAATTTGTCTTATTGGCGGAGGTTTGATGTATGGCTGAACACACATGAGCTATGCCACTGCACAGAAGTTAGTCTGCTTTCTAAATATAGGAAGAACAAAGAAAGTGCTAATCAAGATCTTGAAGTTATTATAATATTTATCTGTATGGCTTTACATATTCACAAAAGCATAGCCAGGAATTTTTGCGCTCTAGGTACAGTTTTGTAGTATCAACGCTTTCGAATCTTACAGGACATACAATATTACACCCATTTCCACCACTTTCTGACATGCTATGTTACTCATGTATAATATTTCTTGCACAGGGGCATAACAATACACTATATCAGTGATGGCGAACCTTGACACTCCAGATGTTTTGGAACTACATTTCCCATGATGCTCATGCACTCTGCAGTGTAGCTTAACTTCATGGGAAATATAGTTCCAAAACATCTGGGGTGCCAAGGTTTGCCATCACTGCATTATATGATCAAATATATGTGTACACCCCTCCAGTTTTTCAGATGTACAAAACCAGGTCCTTAACCACTTCAGCTCGGGAAGGTTTTACCCCCTTAATGACCAGTCCATTTTTTGCGATTCGGCACTGTGTTATTTTAACTAACAATTGCGCGGTCGTGCGACGCTGTCCCCAAGTACAATTGATGTCCTTTTTTCCCCACAAATAGAGCTTTCTTTTGGTGGTATTTGATCACCTCGGCGGTTTTTATATTTTGCGCTATAAACAAAAATAGAGCAACAATTTTGAAAAAAACACAATATTTTTTACATTCTGCTAAAAAACATTCCCAATAAAAAAAAAATCCCAAAAAGCGCATTTTAATTGGTTTTCGCAAAAGTTATAGCGTTTACAAACTATGGATAGATTTGTGGACTTTTTATTTTTTTTTTTTTATTACTGATGGCGGCGATCAGCAATTTTTAGCGGGACTGTGACATTGCGGCAGACAGATTGGACCCCTAACTGACATTTTTTACACTTTTTGGGGACTAGTGACATTACTACAGTAATCAGTGCTAAATAATATGCACTGTTACTGTATAAATGACACTGGCAGGGAAGGGTTAATACTGGGGGTGATCAAGGGGTTAAATATATGCCTACTTGTGCTTGCTAACTGTGGGGGGGGGCTCTGTGACAGGCACAGAGAGATTAGTGTCTCAGCTTAGCTGAAACACACAATCTCTCTCTGCCTGTCTGACAGAAGAGCCGCCTGTTTTGTTTACATAGGCAGGCGGCTCTTCTGTCAGTGTCTCTGAAGATCGCGAGAGGCTGGCCGTGATCAAGCCCACTCCTCCCACGGTCTGAGTCCCACTGTGTCTAATCAGACCGCTTGCACACAATATAGTTAATGTTAATGAGGTTGAAAAAAGACATCAGTCCATCCAGTTCAACCTATGATGTGTGTGTGTGTTTGCTGTTAACCGTACATTGTATACCCCTGTATGTTGTGGTCTTTAAGGTGCCCATCTAATAGTTTTTAGTAGATCTACGTGATTATGCGCAGCCGAGCCGCCCTGCCGCAGTAAATCTGCGTGGGGTGGTCGGCAAGTAGTTAAAGACACGGTTTGATGAACATGGTAGGAGGAACTCAAATGGTCTGCATAGAGCCCTGACCTCAACCCTACTGAACACCTTTGGCATGAATTAGAATGCTGATTGCAAGCCAACCAACATGAATACTCACAAATGTTCTGTGCGAGCATTTCCACAGTACTCTAAAAAGGAAGGCTGGTGTGTGTGGGTGTAATGTGACTCCGTCCCATATATAAATACAAGAATACAAGAAAAAAAAAGTGCCCAAGGGACTTTGTGAGACACATCAACAAAAGGTAAAAACTTAGACTTTATTGGGAATAAACATATTAAAAATGCTCAAATTAGGTATAAAAAAACTTGATAAACATAACCAAAAAAATTGATACATATATAAATGTGAATAGCTGCAAATATTTTGAACATCACAGATGATTCACATCGGATGAGCTCTTGCAAGAACCTCGAAGCGTTTCTCGAGACAACACTCACTTGTTCAGGAAATTTGAGAATTCATACAAGTCTACGGGGAAATCAGGTCGTTAGTGAAAAAAAAAAAAAAAAAAGAACAAGCACAATGCTGGTCCATGTACATAGGTATGGCGGGGATATACCAACTTGCCAAAACCGTCCTAGCCCAGGAGATGTGCGAAGGGCCAGACCACCCACAAGAGGGGCCAAATGAAAAGCCAACAGAGGAGGGATAAGCATTTCCACAGATACATTCCAAAATATTGTTGTAGGGAGCAGAGGCTGTTATAGCTACAAAGGGAGGTGGGGAGCAACTACACATTATTGTCCGTGGATTTGGACTGTGATGTTCAACATACATTTAGGTGCGATTTATATCCTTATCATTTATGCAGTAGGTGTCTATTCTAGCAAGGACAATTCCACATTTGGAATGTAAAACAGGAGAATTGCCACGATGAACTCCATCTAAAAATGGATCAGCATGCACGCTGATCTCTGCATTGGGGGCATGTATTGCTGGTCACTGCATTGGGGGAACGCACACTGATCTCTGCATTGGGGGCATGTATGCTGGTCACTGCATTGAAGGGGGCATGCACGCTGATCTCTGCATTGGGGGAATGTACGCTGGTCACTGCATTGAAAGGGGGCACGCTGGTCTCTCTGCATTGAAAGGGGGCACGCTGGTCTCTCTGCATTGAAAGGGGGCACACTATACCTTATTTACTGAAGGCCCCTTTACACTTTTGCGACCTCAAAGTCACGCAATGCCTTTTACATTTTTATGTTTGCGCCCCCCACCCCAAAAATTTTGAGCACCAGGTCACTGACACTGAATAACCTGGCTATATGACATGGGGTTTTTTTTTTTATTGGTTTCTTCTATGATATCAGTTGGGTTGTGTTGCAAAATCCAAAAGGCAACTGTGCCAGCTTAATCGTCCTATACAAGTGAAGATGATAATTCAGTACACACTACAGCATTGAAGGCACACTAATGCTGTTGAATAAAGCATGACAGATTTGGGTTCATTCAGATCTTTACCCAATGATGGAGGTACCCTTTAAATTTGAGAGTTTTGCAAGGGGATTTTAAGTATTTTCATTCATTGAAACATCAGGATTCAGACCTGTCCTATTATTCACCTAACTACCTGAACTGTGTGATTCTCATTCAGACTGTACGCGCATCTGGAAGAAGGGTGAGAAGAAAGCCAAGAGACTGGGAGCGTGCGTCTGTCTGTTAGATCCTGATTATCGCAAGGTACAGTCACACACTGTTTCTGTCCTAAGCCTCTACTGTAATATTAGATTCTTTAACTTCTAAATATGTTCAGAAGAGTCTGTACAAGTGTCTGTATGAAAAGTTCAACTTCCAGGTCAAGCTTTGAGCTCTCAAGAATCTTTCACAGATTATTTTTTTTTTAAGACAATGAAAGACTAAAAATAAAGAAGCTAATAAATACATTGTACAATGAAGAGATACAATGTAATGAAGCTGTTATAATGTATTAGCAGTTTAATTCTAGGTTTTGCCTTCTTGCTAGGCGAACTCCACCTTTTGCAAAGAAAAAAATATATATATATATACATACATACACACACACACTATATTGCCAAAAGTCTTCGGGACACCTGCCATTACACGCACATGAACTTTAATGGCATTTGCAGACTGCGAGCCAGGCCTTCTTGTCCAACATCAGTGCCTGACCTCACAATTGTATCTCTGGAAGAATTCCCATAAACACACTCCTAAACCTTGTGGACAGCCTTCTCAGAAGAGTTGAAGCTGTTATAGCTGCAAAGGGTGGGCCAACTTAATACTGCACCCTACGGACTAAGACTGAGATGCTATTAAAGTTCATGTGCGTATAAAGGCAGGCGTCCCAATACTTTTGAAAATATAGTGTATATGCAGCCATCTTGCAAAAAGCCAAAATGTGTATTAATATTTTTTATTGAGCCTGCAAAACCCTGCAACCATGATCCATGTGTAGCACTGCCCCCATAGGGGTTGCTGAATGTAGTCTTCCCTGGGCCTCCCTCTGATTATCCTGCATCCAGACACTTGAGAATTTTTCACAAGACCATCCCCACACTCTCCCACTCATTATATAATGACCAGTCTAGGGTGTTTGGGTTTTTTGTATTTATTAGTAGAACTTGGATAGGAGAAGGGATTAGTGGGATACTCTCACTTTAACTGTAAACAGAGGAAGACAACTCTCAACTTGGCCTTACTTGGTTGAAATAAATAGCAGGCCCCAGTGGCGTCCGGTCTTTTGAGGGTGCAGGGGCGCCGCCCCCCCCCCCCAATCCATGCGTCCGGCCCCCTAATCTGCATGCAGGGGCGCCGGACGCATGGAGCTGAATGGGTTTTTTTTTTTAAATCACCTGATTAGAGCCAGAGGCTCTTATAGGGCGATGCAAAGGGTGGAGCTGGGGCGCAGAGCAATGCGCCCCAAGCCCACCCATTGTGTGGCAATAGCGAATGAAAATTCGCTATTGCCACACCGATCCTCCTCCTGGCCAATCAGGAAGCGCGTCCGATACGCGCTTCCAGATTGGCCACAAGGCAAACCCCATGCCATTGGCCGAGGAGGAGGCGGGAGAGGGAGGACCCGAGGAGACGCGCCGCCGGGACTGATAAGGAGCCGTGCGCCCTCCGCTGCTGCTCCAGGTAAGTAAGGGGGTGCGCACGCTGATCTCTGTATTGGGGACATGTATGCTGGTCACTGCATTTCGGGGCACGCACGCTGATCTCTGCATTGGGGGCATGTATTGCTGGTCACTGCATTGGGGGAACGCACGCTGATCTCTGCATTGGGGGCATGTATGCTGGTCACTGCATTGAAGGGGGCACGCACGCTGATCTCTGCATTGGGGAAATGTACGCTGGTCTCTCTGCATTGAAAGGGGGCACGCTGGTCTCTCTGCATTGAAAGGGGGCACGCTGGTCACTCTGCATTGAAAGGGGGCACGCTGGTCACTCTGCATTGAAAGGGGGCACGCTGGTCTCTCTGCATTGAAAGGGGGCACACTATACCTTATTTACTGAAGGCCCCTTTCACACTTTTGCGACCTCAAAGTCACGCAATGCCTTTTACATTTTTCTGTTTGCGCCCCCCCCAAAAATTTTGAGCACCAGCCGCCAATGCAGGCCCTCTGTTGAACCATACTGCATCTGTATGGAAGGAGAAGTTCCTTTCTCACTCTGGCAGCAGACTCAATGAACACTGACTCTTCAGGACACTAACCAGTATCCTCTTTAGCTGGCACCCATCAACTGACTTCACTAGCTTGAAAGAATGACCCTCACTGAACAGGTCCCTAGATGTGAATCTGTACTCATGGCAACCAGGGAACAGATTCTTCCACGTTTATCCCCCTCTCAGTCAGCTCTGCAGGACATCTGGGTTGCAGCTTCTGTAACTTTGGCCCTCAGGTCATCCATCTAAATCCGCATGGCAGCCTGTAAAGAGAAGGAGCAGCAGCCCCGAGACACCACTCTCCATAGACCCCCTGCACACGTGCTTTCTTAGTATTTATACAGTCACCCAGCATGCCTTGAGGCACTTTCCTGTGAAACGGGCAGAAAACATGAGCAGCCTCTGATCACACTGAGTTGACCCTATTATTGGATCACTGCTCCCTGTTAATCAGAGAGTACTGAAATATGCCTGACAGCTCCCCTGATAAGCAGGGAAACCCAAAAACTATACTCTCTCAAGCACCTAAATAGGAGGGTGCTACAAGTGGATCGCTGGTGAAATGTTTTAGCTCCTGCAGACTTTTCTTCCAGCCTCTGGTCTGTACAGAGGTACAAACCTTCAGCTACTAACCTGAAGAAAGTATCAATGAACTAAAAGTATGGTGATGTCAGGGAATTAGAGTCCCTTTGCCATGGTGGAAGATGGGATTTGTAGATTTTTTCATTCACAACTGTGAGTAAATGAATGACGATTTAAAAAATGGCAGAAGCCGACCAAGAACCCTGTGATCCTATGCATAATACCAGAGATAAACAGTGCTCAGAACCTTTGTGTGAAAGTAAGACCAGTTATGGCAAGTCACAGTTGCACACAGGATCCATAGTTGATTTAATCATAGAGGAACTGCCATGTAAGCTTCAATAAGCATTGCTTTGTCCAGTGGGGCTGGTGCTCCATGGGCCAGGCGGCAGAGGGACCAAACCATACCCCCCCAGGCCATACCAGTCTGCACACCATAACTCACTCACCCTGGACAAGTGGAGCACAGGCAGACAGCAGCTGCGGTGGCTTCCCCCTCAGTCTCCTGCATCTCCTCCCTCTTCCTCCTCCTTGGCCAATGGCATGGCTTCTCATTTCGGCCAATCGGGAAAAGGGTCTCAGGACCCGCTTCCTGATTGGCCAGGAGGAGGATCCGTGTGACAATAGTGAATATTCATTTGCTATTGTCACACAACTGGGTGGGCTCAGCCCACCTTTTTTTTAGGCCTATTAGAGCCTCTGGCTCTAATCACATGCTTAAAAAAAAAAAAAAAAACCCATTGGAATCCATGCGTCCTGCGCCCTGCAAGTAGAATAGGGGGCCGAACGCATGGATAGGGGGGGCGGCGCCACTGCGCCCCCAGTGGACGGGCCGCCACTGGCTTTGTCCCAAACATGAAGATAGCCAGCCAGTCATAAAAATGATCAATAATGTGCAAGCAGAACTAGTTATCGAACTCTCAGGCTTTGGTGGAAGATCAAAACACTCCTCAGTGGAAAAGCCGGTATTTACTGTAAGTAGCCAAGGTGGAAAGATGACAGCATCCATCCGATAATCCAGTCAACCAAGCCAACCAGGAGTGCTGGAAATGACACAATCCAGTCACTGAAAGGAAGTCGAAAGAGAGTCACAGAAAGCCGGAGTGGATCGCAAGCATTAGGGTTGCCGTATTTTGACACCTAATATTATACACTTATTGGGATATTTTTTTTTACCAAAGACATGTAGCAGAATACATTTTAGCCTAAATTTATGAAGAAATTTGATTTTAGTTGTTTTCAATTGCTTTATTTGATATGTTTTATAGCAGAAAGAAAAAAATATAGTTTTTTTTTTTTTTAATTTTCAATATTTTTTTTTTATTTATATAATAAAAAATAAAACACCCAGCGGTGATCCAATTTCACCAAAAGAAAGCTCAATTTGAAAAATTATATAAATGTAATTTGGGTACAGCATTGCATGACCACACAATTACCAATTAAAGTAGCACAGTGCTGAATAGCAAAAAATGCCCTGGTCATGAAAGAGGTAAAACCTTCGGGAGCTTAAGTGGTTAATGAAAAAAAACTGTTAGGAGGTGGAGTTTTTCGGTAATAGAGCATGTAGTCTTTTCTGGAAAAAAAAAAAACTTTGCTTCCTTCTAGCAGTAATTTATTTTGTGTGTACTTCTTACAAGCCATTCACAGTGCACACTGGCAGCTCATTCCTGTTATCTTAAAGGTGCCAAGAGTGGAGCTATCACCAGGTAAGGTGTAACTAACTGGCTGTCTTGCTGTACTTCCTTTATTATTGATTTATTTATTTACTAGACATTAAGCCAGTTAAATTAACGGGCGCTAGAACATATGGCTGACTGAGCGGCTCTCGCTTATCTCTTTTTTTTCTAACAACGCGAGAGCCGCATGACGTAGCCAGCTCTGCGCATAGAGTCTCTGTTGCTAGGGCAGAGCTGACCGAGCGGCTCTCGCGTGCGAGCGCGTACCCGCCGCGTGCCCACGCACACCCGCCGCTTCAAGAGTTTTGGCCGGCCGCCCGACTGGGGTGTATGTAGGATATTCTATATTAATAAAATGCAAGTGTCTCTGCGTCCATCCCTGTGTCCGTGGGATTGCGCTACTGCGCATGTGCCCCACGGACAGCCGTTGGGACTGGGGGCGGGCACCATGTCAGGGGCCCCAGAAGTAAGTCACACTGACCTGTGTAGGATGGGGAGCTCCTCTGTGTCGGAGGCCGGGTCCCCGGTGTTGGAGGTCACCCCGATAATGGTGCTCTTCAGGGAAGTTCCTCTGAGCAGGCGGCTCCGGACCAGATTCATATTCCCCGGAGAGTCTACACTCACCCGCATGCTGGAGCCGGGCAGGAGCACCCTGTCATGGGTCAGGAGAAGAGGCAGGCGCCGGGGGATCTGGATAGAGCCGCTAGAGGCGCAGTAGCGCAATTCCACGGACACAGGGAAACGGGACGCAGGGACACTTGCATTTTATTTTTATAGATTACAGGTACTTATAAAGTGCCGTCAATTTATGCAGCGCTTTACATATTGTACTGTACATTCACATCAGACCCTGCCATCAAGGAGCTTACAATCTAAGGTCCCTATCTAACATTCATACATACACATACTAAGGCCAATTTAGAGAGAAGCTATTTAACCTACCAGCATGTCTTTGGAATGTGGGAGTAAACCGGAGAATCCGGAGGAAACCCACGCAGGCACAGGGAGAACATGCAGACTTCAAGCAGGTATTGTTGTGGTTGGCAATATTACTTTGAATAGCTTACATGGAATAAGCATGCATGTAAGAACATCATACTTTTCTCCAGGATTCCAGCCATACATACCTCAAACGGTAATAAACCCAAAAAATGAAACTGTAATACATTGCAGCGTAGCAATCATTAGATGTGGTGGCTGCATTCATTTTCTTTTTTAAAAGAGGAGAGACCTGTGCGCTGATCATGTATCAGGATGTAGTGCAGGAAAATGTAAAATGAATGTGATAGGGATAATAACTAGCAGCCAATTCTCTGTAGTGTTACCACATACAGTACATACAGGCATAAATAATAATAAATAAATCGGCGCTAATCTATCACAAATTATATCTCATAAATGTAAAAAATACCAACAGAGGATAATATGGATGATAAAGGCTGAACAGTAAAACATTTATATCAGCAGCTAATGGTGACCAAAGACAAGTGCCACTAAATTAATAAATAATGAGGCTAAAAAGTGCACTGTGCTTGAACGTAAATCATAAACTTGAGAGAATGTAGATAAATATAGATTACACTTGTCACTTAAAAGCTAGAGAGTACATGTAGCAGTTAAAGGTGATTGTGAGTAAAAGTGCACTGTGCCAGAGTAATCAAGAGAAATATGATCAGAAAGGTCATAAAATATGACGAATCGATAATAAAATATAAACCAATGGTTAACATTCAAAAGTAACAATAAATAGTAATAAAGCAGAGTAAAAACGCACTGTGTAAAAGCAAAAAAGGGGGGGGTGGTGATGGGAAAGTGTGGGGACACCCTAAAGGATGGGTATCACTGAATATTAAAGTGAAAAATCAAACAGTCCTTTATGCAGAAAAGCATAAACTAAGTGCACTTTCAAATGAGAGGATAGGACAAAAGCGGGTCAGTGATGGTATCTTCACAGGTTGCCGGTAGTGCGGGAAACTACATCACCCAGTAGTGAGCATATATCCATAAGTAAGTGAAATGGCCGCTCACCTCCAAATCACTCATAAAGAGCGTTTTGTATCAAAAGGTCTCAGCTGCAGGTGTTATTCTCTGCTTTCTGGTAACCAGGGAGGGGAAGATCACTGTAAAGATTTTCTCCTCAAACACTTGAATAAGACAGCCAGGTACCGATCATGCAATAAATAAGGGATCCTGGTAAGGTTTGAAGCTCAAACCATAGACAGAGGAAGGGACTTCATAGTGTAGTAAATTTGTATATTAATTGATAAAACGTAATAAAAGACTCACATTTCAGTAAGGGTAAAACAGCATAGCAGCATAGGAGAAAATACAGCAATAACCTCCGATAACTTCCGTTCTCGGCCGCGGACCGGAAGTGACGTCAAAACGGCTTCTTCCAACGCGTTGCGTCACAGCACAACTTGACTTTTTCAAGGGATCCCTTATTTATTGGATGATAGGTATCTGGCTGTCTTATTCAAGTGTTTGAGGAGTCAGGGGTCCGATCAGGGGTCCGATCTGTCCGCCACAATATCGCAGATCACCGCCATTACTAGTAAAAAAAAAAAAAAAACAATAAAAATGATATAAATCTTTCCCATAGTTAGTAGACGTAATAACTTTTGCGCAAACCAATCAAAATACGCTTATTGCGATTTTTTTTTTACCAAAAATATATAGCAGAAAACAAATTGGCCTAAAATGTTAAAAAATTTGGATTTTTAAATTTTTTATTTTTGAGAATGTCATATAGCAGAATGTAAAAAATATTGTTTTTTTTTTTTCAAAATTGTCGCTATTTTTTTGTTTATAGCGCAAAAAATAAAAATCACAGAGGTTATCAAATACCACCAAAAGAAAGCTCTATTTGTGGGGGAAAAAAAAGTAAATTTTATTTGGGTACAGCGTCGCGTGACCGCGCAATTGTCCATTAAAGTAACGCAGTGCCAAATCCCAAAATAGGGCCCTTTCATTAAGGGGGAAAATCTTCCGGTCTTAAAGTGGTTAAGGCCCGGCATGCATGGGGCTTTAGTATCACGTTAAGGGTAAGACAATAACAGTAGATTGCCTTAGGTCCGAAAACCAGCAAGGAATGAGCGAGTAAATACTGTACATCTATTTGTCGCTCCGCTCTGGCTGGGGGCTTGAAGAAGGTAAGAGCCACATTTGGGATGTACATCCAGGGTTCAGCATTATAAATGTTCTCCTTGCAGTGACTGGCAAATGTATTCTCCTAAACATGAAAGATTTGTTTTATGCATTTACAGACACCAGAGGCTGGCAGATTCTACTCACACCACAGGCTGGAATTAGATTTTCTCAATCATATGATGTTTGCATTATACATGACAGACACCAGAGACTGCTAGAATATCTTTACTGACACCACAGGCAGATCTTGTATTTTTAGTGCATGACATTAATGTTGCAAATTTATTGAATATACAAATATTATAAACTGGTCTTTTTTTTCTAGGTAAGGGAGCTTGTCTTTAAACACAGAATGATCCCGGAAATATATTTAAATAGGAAAAAGATATGAATATCTTGATATATTTAATATATATGTCGTTTTTATCTGCTTCAACATGCTAAAAATATTTTTAAATATAACATTTCTATTATCATTACATATTTTTAGACTCTGAAACATCATCTCTGTGGTTCTCTATGCAATGCAGACAAATCGTGACAGGTGGGAGGGGCCAGTATGGTGCTGTACATAGCACCCTGCTTCAGTACTCCCATTAAACTGATTAAAGTCTTTTTTTTTTTTTTCTATTAAAATAACAAACATGTTATACTTACCTCCTCTTTGCAGTGGTTTTGTACAGGGCAGCCCAGATTCTCCTCTTCTCTGGTCTCTGGCTGCAGCTCGTGGCCCCTCCCTCCTGTTGAGTGCCCCCACAGCAAGCAGCTTGCTATGGGGGCACCCAAGCGGAGCTGCAGCTTCATGTGTCCATTCAGACATGGAGCTGATGTTTGGCCCTGCCCCCTCTCTCTTCTGATTGGCTAACTGAGATTGATTGACAGCAGCAGGAGCAAATGGCACCACTGCTGTGTCTCAGCCAATCAGGAGAGTGAGTCCCAGGTGGCTGAGGCAAGCGTGGACATCGCTGGATAGGGAGGGTGCTCAGGTAAGTATTAGGGGGGCTGGGGAGGCTGCTACACATAGAAGGCTTTTAATCCTAATGCATAGAATACATTAGGATAAAAAGCCTTCTGACTTTACAACTCCTTTAACCAGTTCTGGACAGGAAGCGTTTTCCCCCTTAATGAGTAGGCCATTTTTTGGGGGATTCGGCACTGTGTTATTTTAACTGACAATTTTGCGGTCCTGCGATGCTGTACCCAAATAAAAATGATGTCCTTTTTTTTACAACAAATAGAGCTTTCTTTTGGTGGTAATTGTTAACCTGTGCGATTTTTATTTTTTGTGCCATAAACAAAAAAGTGCGACAATTCAGAAAAAAAAAAAAACAATATTTCTCACATTCTGCTATATAACATTCCCAATAAAAAAAAAAAAATTTAAAAATCTAATTTTTTTCATCATTTTAGGCCAATTTGTATTCTGTTAAGTTTTTGGTAAAAAAAATGCCAATATGTGTATTTTGATTGGTTTGCGCAAAAGTTATTGCGGCTTTTTTAGTTTTTTTTTAATAGTAATGGCAGCGATCAGCATTTTTTAGCGGGACTGCGACATTGCGGCGGACAGATCGGACCCCTAACTGACATTTGTGACACTTTTGGGGGGGGGGGGGGGAAGAGTGACATTACTACAGTAATCAGTGCTAAAAATATGCACTGTTACTGTAATAATAACATTGGCTTAAGTATGAGCCTAGGGGGGTGTTTTCTAACTGTGGGGGGGATGGGCTTATGGAATCAACACAGAGACCTGTGATCCTAAATAGGAGGAACAAAGGAGCTCTGCATTGATTCCAGAGAGAACAACAGTCTGCTGTTCTCTCTTCACGGAAGCGATCGCGAGTGACCCTCGGCAATCGCGGCCGCCGGCCCCGTGGATCAGCTTCCCCGCTGGCGAGTGGGCACATGCCCTCAGGATCGCTCCTGCGGACGATTCGCAGGAACCTGCCGACCTGCCGCCGTCTAGTTATACGGTGGCTGATCGGCAAGTGGTTAACAACCTTCAGCCCTGAAGCAAGCAGTGGGCTGGCTCTTGGGAGGAGTCATAGATCAAAATGCCTTGATGGGTGGATGTCAGTCTGGAAGTGTGGGCATTCCTAGGTAGACTGTATTTGTATGCAGACTGTTCATGGTAATGCCCGCATGTAACGCTGAGTCTCCGCTATGAACAAAAATCCATAGCTTCCAACTGTTCCTGATTTCGAGAGACTGTCCCTGATTTGGAATAAGTCCCTCTGTCCCTCTTTCCTCCTCATTTTGGTCTGATCTACTGTATATAGTTGTATATAAAATGCACTACGTATCTATCAAAAAATGATTCCCAGTGCTAAACCTTTCATCCAATTTCTAAATTACTGCATTTGTAAATTCAAAAAGCCAGAGTGAAGGAATAGTAACGGTAAAAAAAGCACCTGTGGGTTTAACCAATCATTTTTTTTGGTACAATTCTCCTTTAACCACTTCTGGACCAGAAGGTTTTACCCCCTTAATGCGGTTGTATCCTCAAAAAAAACAAAAACAAACCCTGCAGGACAAAGTCATAATAAGCTAGTATGCATTTCATGCTAGCTCATTATGAAATACTTACCTTAGAACGAAGCCCCGACACAGTCGCCCGGACACCACTGAGGCAGCTGACATCTTCCCTCGGCATCTCTTCCGGATTCGGCGGGTCCAGCGCTGTGAGTGGCCGGAGCCGCGATGATGTCACTCCCGCGCAAGGAGCCGGCAAGGAGCTCTGAAGGTCTGCCGGACCTTGTTCACATAGGCAGAGCTTTGTTCTGTGTGTGTTTCCCGATGATCGGTGGGTGCCGGTGGACATTCATTGGTTGACACCCGCTGGTCGGCTTCTACTCTGACGAATCACAGCAGAAGCAGAATGCCCAGATGTGCAGAATCATGTATATATACAGTATACGGTATATACGTGATTCTGCACAATGGGTGGTCAGCAAGCGGATAAGGATGCACTAAAAAGTAATTAAGTTTGGGTTAGTGTGCAATTTCCTTAACAAACAGTACTACAGCATATGCAAGCAACTGAAGAAAACCGGGTTCTCTCTTGTGTCATCCCCAGGTGAAGTTCCTTCTTTAATCTTGTGAAGTCCCCCTAACCCCCTTGGTGCTATGTGGCACCTTCCCTTCTACCCAGACCTTCTTAGTGTTATGGAGCCCTCAGGTCTCTCTCCCACTCTCTCCCCCATTCTTATCCTAATTCCTTCTATTCGCTATTATTGAGGAGTCTCTGATTGATCCAAACTGCACAATTGTATCTTTATCATGAAAGCGATTGGATGGAACACAAGTCTACTTTGATGTGATGATTATCCAATATTAACCACTTGACCACCCAAAGGATTTACCCCCTTCATGACCATTAGCAAGCCGTTTTCAAAGTGGGGAGTCGATTGATGGCTCATCTTGGGTGCAACCAGCCTGCCCATGGATGGATCGAATGTTGGTCGTGCCCTGCTGAACCGGCTGAGTTTCGATCCGTGTATGACTGGCTTAACACTGGATGGGGGTGTGCTCAGGAATTGTTTGTTGTGATAGATTTGCTTTAAAAAAAAAAAGGCAGTGACCGGACATAGGTTTCCCAACACTGCCCCTGTCGCTCTTCTGCATTCAAAGCCTCCGGGCATTCCGAAATATACCCACACACTGGTTCGCTTTATACTGCTGGGAGCCAAACTCGCCATAGCGGGATCTTGGAAATTGCCCAGGGTCTCCATCAGGAAGATTAGGAATAAAATAACCTGGATTATGACCCAAGAAAAAATGGTCAGTGTCCTGACCACCACGGTTCCCGAGTTTGAACTAATTTGGGAGCCCTGGGCAACCTACGTAGGAGTCTCACTGGTTCCTGGAGTGACCATGAATTAGATTGTCATACTGTTGTTACCTGGGGACTGGCTGTACCCCCTTACTTCTGTCCTATTCTCTCCTCTCTTCTCTTCCTTCCCTACTTCTGATCCTCAGCCATTTCCCTCTTCACTGGGCCCTAGGGCCCTTTCTCCGTGTTATTGAGAGGTAACTAGTTGCCATTGCGTTATGTTTCACATGGGAGATAGCACCCTGATTCGGAACTGAACTGTACCAGGTGTATTTAGCTATTTACTGATCTAATTTTCTTATCTAACCTTACTCGCATAAGCCTCCCTTTGGGACAGGGGACTTGTTGACAGGCTTGACAACCTTGAAATCTCAGTGGTAATTATTTCTTTTTTTTCGTGCGCTATTTTTGTTTCCTCACTGCGCATTGAATCTTTGGTGTTTTCAGTATTGCACTGTTCTAAGGTCTATTGGCATATGCCCTGGATTTCCTCCACCTATGTTCTACCTTGTACTACAGCTACTGCTATATCTCCGATGTTTTGTTACCTTCTCAACAATTGTATTGTACATGGATGTTATGTTCACTTGTTATTCTTGAATAAAAATTATTGAAAGTAAAAAAAAAAGGCATGTCGCTGTCCACAAATTGTAACGTGGTTCTATTTTGTGGTCATTTGTTGTCTAGTAGGCATGTCTATCAAATGATAAAAAAAAAACATTATCTTTAAAATTAAACAGTAGTGTTTTAATACACAAGTACTCAATTTTGTCTTTTTGTTTTATGAGAAATTATTGAAAACACGTAATACGGTGTACAAAGAAATTACTATATCAAAGGCCGCTTATCATCTCATTTTTCAGGATTTAATATCTTTCCCTGTTATATTAGCAGTGTTGAAAGTGGCGGCAGCTAAGAGAAATGCTATAATTACAGACCATGTAGTAAACACATCCTCATGAAAAAGCTGCTAATTTAATATTTTCCAGCACTTACACAATAACAATGAGGATGCCCCCGGGGCAAGCCAAGATGATTAACTGCACTCTGAAGGTCTTTGTCCTGTGTTTGTATCAGGCTTCTACAAGCAAGTATATTTACAGTATCAGTAGGCTCTGGTTGCCTCCATCCTGAACCCTTATTATATGTTCCCTGCAGCCTCCACAGGCATAATCCTGGTAAGCCTTTCTGCTGCGTTGACAAAATATGAAAACAAAGGGAAAATAATTAATTTTAATTATTTTATTTGGAACTTTGGAAAAGTCTTTATTGATAGCAGCCTTTAGAAAACCAGGTAAAGCTCCAAGCAGAAAGTTTGCAACTTAAAGCTCAAGGTAATCAGCTTATATTTTGCTTTTCCTGGTTCCTCCTTTCTGCCCTTATCAACATGCTAATTGCATTTTTAAATAAAATATTTCTGTTTACATTATATACCTTTTTTTAGACCCATGACATTATTGCTGGGTCTCTGTGCTTCTCCAAGCAATGCAAGCAGGCCATGACTAGAGGGTGCTGTACATGGTGTTCTGTCCAATAGTGCATCCCGTCGGATAATGCCTCCGACAATCTTCGCAAGTGTGGTACGTAACGTCACTCCAGCTGATCCATTGATTAGCAGGCATGACGTCAACACTGCACTCAGAGGCATTATCCGATGATCTGCAAAGCACAGAGGAAGAATCTAACAGTCAGATTCTGCCTCACTCTCTGCGCATGTGCGAGACTTGAGCGACGGAATCCTCCCTGTAACATACACAAATCCACCCAACAACAATAGTATTCCGCCTGTGACTACGCCTATGATGTCACTCAAGTCTCGCGCATGTGCAAAGAGAGCGAGGCAGAATCTGACAATTAGCTTCTCCCTCTGTGCTTTGCAGATTGTTGGGTAATGCCTCAGACGGTCTATGCAAGCTCAGTGTTGACGTCACACCAGCTGATCAACAGATCAGCTGGAGTGACGTTACGTGCTGCGCATGTGCAGATCGTTGGAGGCATTATCCCATGAAATGCTCTATTCCATAGAACACATAGCTTTCTGAAAACGTCACAGCACCCTGCCTCAATACTCCTATCAAGAACACTCAGCCCTGATGCAAGCGGTACAGAGGAGGAGTCATGCCAATGTCAAAATGGCTTGATGGGTCGGTGTCAGTCTGGAGGAGTGGGAGTTCCTAGGCAGGTGGTGTTTGCACACAGACTGTTTTGGGAAACTCCAATATTGGATATTGGAAAGCCCCCTGGTTGCCAGGTCGGGAACCCGGATTCAGCCAGTGAGTTGAGAGTACCTGGAGCAGAGCTTCAGCCTGGAATGGGGGTCAGGAGGAGGCCGGGAAGAGGGAGAGTAGGAGGGGGGCCATATCGCTGCACCTCTGGTTTGTACGTTGCCATTCAGCCCCTGCTTTCCAACCTCCTGTGGTCAGTGCAGTCATCCAGCACTCAGAAGGTTTATTACGTAGGTGGGAGACTGCAAAATTGTTCCATCTATCACTAAAAGAGGAGTTTTCTTACTTTTATTGGCATATTTGGATGTAGGTACACCATTCTCTCACAATCCCAAACCATACTAGTACGTCAACTGGCTTCTAGTTAAATTTGCTATAGATTGTGTGTTTGCGGGTATACCAGCTTCTCTGGGGCAGGGATTGGGAAAATGTTCCAAGATAAATATACCAATACGTATAGGACTTACAATTCCAGCATGCACAAAATAAATTTAGCAAATACACATAACATATAAAAACATAAATCTTATTTATACATAAGTGTACATAAAATATCATAGTGCCCTACCTGAGCCATTAAAAAAATGGGCGCATTAGATATGTAGCACTGCCCCCTTGAGGACTGCTGGATAACACACTTTCGGGTCCCCCTGGGTTACCGTTAGCAACACTGACAGTCACAATTTAACACTTTACTTCTTGACTCAGTCAACGATCAGTCCAGGGGTTTGTGATTGTTTTTGGTGTTTTATTTTAAATAGGGATGGGAGAAGGGAATAGTGGGATACTCCAGATTAACTATTCACAAGATATGAGGACCCCTGTCTGATGATGCAGCCAGGCTACTGATTCACCCTGCCACTAGGTAAATTTGGGTTAAATCTCTATCCAGAAGACTTGATGAACTAGTTCTCTTCAGGATACTCTCCTAGTATCCCCTTTCACTTGACACACTGACACCCGTCCTCTGACTATCCTACTCCGGGGTGGCCCCCCCTCAGGCCAGGCCCCATGAAATGATCCCCTGTACTCATGATACTGTTTTTTGGGGGGTCTCCAGTGTCTCTCCCCCTATAGTCAGTTCTCCTGGACATCTAGGTTCAGTTCCGTTCCTTTGATCCCCAGGCCGACCGCGTATGACCACGTACCACCACTACAGAGGAAGAGGCAGCCGCCTCCCTCCCTCCGGAACTCTTCTCACCAGCCAAAGGCCCTGCAGTACATGTGCTCCTGGGTTTTATACAGTATCCCATAATGCACCGAGACTGCCAGTCTCTGCCAGTCTCCGGGACTGTATCAAAGCCTGTGTACCCATTGGTCAGGTTTCCTCCCACTGTCCAATATGCCTCCTTATTGGACCAGTGTGAAACACTATCTAGACCCAATGAATCACACACTGAGCACACTGACCAAACCTAACTCACAGATCCTGCTCTCTGGTAGGCAAAAAGCAATATAGATTTGCCTGCTGCCCCTCTGATAGGCAAACAGAGCCCAAAACTATACTCTCTCACTAGCATCTACCTAGGAGGGTGCTACACATATGATGTAAGTTAAGTGATACTTCTTCACTTCAAAAACAATACAACGCAGTCATAGCCAAATATGGATCTACGTGTTTCACAGTGAACCAGCGGCTTCTTCAGGACCCCCACAAGTAAGTGGTATATGTTAGTTACAAAATCTTTATTTATGATCACTTCCCTTGATAACATCACAGATCACTTCTCTGTTAAAATTGTCTAATTTAAAAAGAACTGTCCTATCTCCCAGTCACACCCTTAAAGCCCAACTCCGAGAAACACAAAAATGATCCCTTGCAGTGGAGCTGCGCCAGCACTACTGGGGTCAACTGCTTGTTAAGGTCTAGGGGACTTTGGGAAGAGTAAATTCTGTATACTTACCTGATCCTCTGTGCTGCTAGACTGGTTCCTGCAGAATCCTCACCCCTACGCTCCAGTGGTTTAAGATTGTGATGTCATCAAGAGCAATGAAGGGTCCTTGGAACGGGATGACGACAAGGGACAGTCCACCGCTGGAGTGTGGGGGAGCACCATCTGCTGGGGTAACGGAGAGTCTGGTAAGTAAAAGTGCTTTAAAGTCGTACTCTAGTCAGAAAATGTAAGTCCTGCTAGCTTACTTCAGGCTGGTCCCTTTTGCAGGTATAGCTATGTAAAACATTATATGAATAAAGCCGGCACATGAAAAGGCTTCTTCCAAGTAAAATTCTTTATTCCCACATGGATAGCGGTGACAACATGACAAATGCTGACGCATTTCGGCTTTACGCCTTCCTCATAGCATGTACATGTACAATAAAACTTAAATATAATGTGAAAACTGTTTCTAAAACTAGGGGCGGTACATACTTAATTGCAACTAACATCAATACATAATACCAGGGGAGAGGTGGTGTGTTCAATTCGGTCAAGAATCAAGGAAGGTGTCCCATAGGAAAACAAACATTAAGTGCCAGTCCACTCCACACTTATGCAATGACAGACACCGCATGCGACTCGGAGCGCACTGCTCCTAAAATCACACGCAATGTATGTTTCATTGTACATGTACATGCTACGAGGAAGGCGTAAAGCCAAAATGCGTCAGCATTTGTCATGTTGTCACCGCTATCCATGTTGGAATAAAGAATTTTACTCGGAAGAAGCCTTTTCGTGTGTCGGCTTTATTCATATAACATTTGGTTTGGACGTTCAGCCTGAGCACCGACACTTAGCTCTTTATCTTCCCACAGTGCGGTGGAGCTAGGGTGAGTTATTGTTTATAGCTATGTAAAACATTCAAAATAAGTGTCTATACTGTTTAAAATCCAGTAATACAACCTACTCTGCACATGTGCAGTTGATCTCTATTTTTAGGAGCTGTCGAGTTTGTAGAGGCTGATCTGCTGACAGCCTTAAAGCAGAATTAAACCTTTCTATCCTTTACGCAGCCAAGGAAGCTGCTTCTGTTTGATCTGCAACCACCATGGTGCTGCACATTTGTTCAGTTATGACACCAGCAGTTTGATGTTTGAAAGTTTGGTTGAGCTGTACCGAAATAAAATTCATGTGCTTTTTTTCCCCACAAATAGAGCTTTCTTTTGGTGGTATTTGATCACCTGCGTGATTTTTATTTTTTGCGCTATAAACAAAAAAAGAGCAACAATTATGAAAAAAAAACGGTATTTTTCAAATTCTCCTATATAACATTCCCGGAAAAAAAAATGTAAAAATCAAAAATTTTCATCCTTTTAGGCCAACTTGTTTTCTACTACAAATTTTTGGTAAAAAAAAATCGCAATAAGCGTATTTTGATTGGTTTGTGCAAAAGTTATCGCATCTACAAACTAGGGGAAAGATTTATGTTATTTTTTTTTTTTATTACTAGTAATAGCGGCGATCTGCAATTTTTAGCGGGACTGCGACATTGCGGCAGACAGATCAGACCCCTAACTGACATTTTTGACACTTTTTGGGGTACCAGTAACATTACTACAGTAATCAGTGCTAAAAATATGCACTGTTACTGTTATAATAACACTGGCAGGGAAGGGGTTATGCTAGGGGTAATCAAAGGGTTAAATGTGAGCATAGGGGAGTGTTTACTAACTGTATGGGGGATGGGCTTGTGAAATTATCATAGAGACCTATGATTCTATATAGAGGGATCACAGGCACTCTGTGATCATTTCAGAGAGAACGATGCGCTGTGTTTACAACAGCTGACCATCCTTCTCTCTCAGCGGGGAGCGATTATGGGTGCAATTGTGGCCGCCGGTCCCGTGGATCGGCATCCTCGCTGCCTAGTGGGGGTGGGAGAGCGCCCCCTAGCACCACTCCCACTAACCGACATACCCCTACATCGATTCGTGCAGCGGAGCCAGCCTGCCGCAGTTAAACTGGGGCAGGCGGTCGACAAGTTGTTAAGTTAGGGATCTTTTTTTTTTTTTAAACCCTTCAGTATATCTTTTCCCTTTACTGTCTCTGCAGTAACCTGTATATTAACACTTTCACCTCCCTTATCCTGCCCATTAACCTCTTCATCTCTTCCTCCCACTGTATGTGACCTATGCATTAACCCCTTCACCTCCTCCTTTCTCTGTGTATGACCTATACATCTAGTTGTCAAGTACCTGGTAAGAGACTGAAATTATGAGGTCGGCCTCTCTTGTATCTCCAGCCAGAGCCCCACTGAGAATGGTGCCAAGGGACAGGAGGAACACAAGTGCCTGCAGGTGTTGATTGCAAGGCTTGAGGCTGGAGTTGTAGACTCAGTGGGTCAGTCAGAATATCAGGTCAGGAACTGAGATGATGTGTGATAGATCAACTGAGGTTAAAGGGACACTCTGCCAGGATCTCAGATTCACCATGCCTGGCTTGCAGGAGCACACTGTGTCCACTGGAGCTGGGAAGAGGGGGCAGCCAACGCAGGAACTCAGAAGTCTCATGAAGGCAAACAGGCGACAGAACCGTAATCAGAAGTATAGCCGGAGTCAGCAATGAGCGGGCAATGAGGTACCAAAGCATCAGAGAGGAGCAAAGTCAGAGTAAGCCGAGGTCAGGAACCGATGATCAGAAGCATAAACAGGATTCAAGGTCAAGTCAATAACAAGCCAGGTCAGCAACGGATATAATACAAGATTCAAGCAGAGCACATAGAAACAGCTGAAGACCAGACAGAGCATCCTTTAAATAGGCCGTCTGGCATCAATAAACACTGTGGGCGCGCTCCCGCAAGAGCGCACATTTCTGTAAATATGTGTGTGCCTGTGAATAATTCCATGGGCAATGGTATGCGCATACGCACATGTGTGCGCCCTACATGTCACAGCAGCTTCCTGAAATTAGTGCACTTTTTCCAAGCTTCAAAATCCCCTCGAAACTGGCAATTTTCTTCATTTCCAAAAAATTGTGGGAAAAAATGAGATCACCTTGGTCTACTTTCTAGAAAGAGGTAATTTTGGGAGTGATCGTACTGTCCTGACATTTTTTATGTAGAAATGTAGCTTTCCCTAATAGCGGCACATCTAAACAAACCCGCACCTGGTGATGTATGGCATCCTTAGCCTGGGCTCCCGCCAGGCCACGGGGGGCGTGGCTATTAGGAGTATCTACATTTCTGAACATTGACTTCTGGAGTCGGGGCGAGCTCCCTCCCCAACCAGCACTCACAGCAGTAGACCAGGACTAGCATCCCTTCCCAAGTCTGAGCGGCTCACACACAAGGTTTTTTGGTTCACTTCCATTTTTTTGTTATGTTTTATAACAGAAAGTAAGGGAAACTTATGTTTTGGTCATCTTTAGCAAAAAAAAAAACCCTTAATAAAAAACACTAATTAATTAGTGTACAGTGTTGCATGACAGAGTAATTTTCCATCAAACTATTACAATGATGAGAACTAAACAAAAGCTTGGCAGGGCCAACCATAGACGTACAAAATTTATTTCCGGCAACCACAAACAGTGTCGACAGTGGAATCCCTCCTGCCGAGCCTTTGTGTTACCCCCCCCCCCCCCCCCGCTGGGCTATCAGAGCCGCTTGCAAGAATCGCATGTAAAATCTGCCAGGATGCTGTTCCCAAGTTGATCGATCGATTTAGTTTACCCATACATGGTTCTAATCTCAGCTGGCCTAATGAAGGGGTATTGCAGGCTGCTACTGAAATTGTTAAGCCCCTCCTTTACCTTATTTTACAGAAAAGGCTCGTTAAGACATAAGGCAACCCTTGCTCCCCTCTAAAAAGCAATCTGCAGTGGATTGCTTTTTGGGGGCGTTTGATAGGCAGTGAGGAGGTGATTTGTCATTTTACCTTGTAAATGCTGCATCACTATGCAACTACCAGGTACATTACAGTTGGTGGTTGCGTGGCCCCATACGACTAAATGGGACGCGTTTGGCGGCAGTATCGCCCCCAGCTGAATGCTACATCATGCAGTTTCATTTTTGCTATGACAATGAAGCAAAGCCTCATGGCTGCATGCCCTACTTTAGGTGGGCGGGGGGGGGGGCTTACTTTTTACCGCCCCATAGCCAATCACGTGAACGAGTCCTAGGAATTCTGCAAACCCAGCAGGGACTGATGTGAATTGTACAATATATTCCAGGAAGCTCAGTTATGTGGTTGCAATATAAAGATATAAACATATAAAACAAGGGCAAGAGTGTTCAGTTTACCAATATCCACGAAAAATATTTCAGCTGTAGCACAGTCATACAAATGAAAGCTGGTCTCTCGATACTATGACGTTCTGCACTTTGCACTCTACCATTTATTGCACACCATAATATAGCTTACTTGTTCCCCTAAGAATGGAAGGACATATTCTTCAAGCCTTGTATCGGGTTGCGTTTTGGAACACGACTTTCCCTTAGGGAACATTTTACCTGCAAGCCATCTTATAAAGCCTTGAATTCTGCTAGTAAAAGCACACGGAAAGTTGTTTTGGAAGCTGGTATTATCTGTTCATGATTAGTGTGAAGACAGGAAACACACCATCTGTTCCGAAAAATTTCGGTAAACTCTGAAACAGTTCATTTCCAGTTCAGCGGGGATTATTGTCTTAACCTTACAAGAGGACCTTTCTACAGGCAGACACTTTAATCAATCCAGTAAGGTTTAATATTGCTCCTGGAGAGTCGTCTTCATATTGTGCAAGATCCAAGCTAATGACAAATCTTTGTAGATGTAACAGCAGAGATCCAGGTACATGTATGCCCATCATATACAAAGCTGGTTTGTGGGATGATGTTTTGCTTGCATCTATCTAGCAAGATTACTTTGCAGTATAATCAAGAAAACTCAGACCTCTGCAGTGTATAAATGTGATTTTAATAAAAAAAAAATCATATTGTTTATCAAACGCAACACATTCCGCCCTTGATTTTTTTTTTCTCTTAGACTCCACCAGGCCCGGATTGGCTAATCGGGAGCACCGGGACTTCTCCCGGTGGGCTGGTCGGTGTGAGGGCCGTTCCACCGCACTGCCTTAGATTTAAAAACGGCGCCGCCGTCATTGACAGGGGCCCGCATGCGCAGTCCGAGCTTTTTGCCAGCACGAGGGTAGACGGCTGTGTCCTGTATCAGTGTACAGAACCCGGGCAGAGCTGCATCATCGGAGCTTTGTGGAGCCGAGTCCCCGTGTACTGTGCAGCCAGCATGCCGGCCCAGGTCCTCAGCGGGAAGGTGGCCTCCGGACTTGTCCGAGAGCATCTGAAGTGGAAGCTATGAAGAAGTGCCACAGATTCCATGCGAGCCTGTCGATTTTACAGGTGGGTAACCGAGAAGACTCCAATTTATACATCAGCATGAAACTGAAAGCTGCTGCAGAGATTGGAATTGATGCTAGTCATGTCAAGTTACCAAGGACTGCAACTGAGGCAGAGGTACTAAGCAAGATAAAGTCCATTAATGAAAATCCAGAGTTACATGGTCTGATTGTTCAGCTGCCTCTGGATTCAGATCACAAAATAGATACAGAAAAGGTCATTAATGCAGTGTCACTAGCCAAAGATTTTGATGGGTTAACAAGTATAAATGTGGGTAAAGTTGCCAGAGGAGATCTTGGAGATTTACTGCATTCTCCTGTACCATGCCCGCAGCCCTGCATTCTCCTGTACCATGCCTACAGCCCTGCATTCTCCTGTACCATGCCCACAGCCCTGCATTCTCCTGTACCATGCCTGCAGCCCTGCATTCTCCTGTACCATGCCCGCAGCCCTGCATTCTCATTCACCATGCCCGCAGCCCTGCATTCTCCTGTACCATGCCCGCAGCCCTGCATTCTCATTCACCATGCCCGCAGCCCTGCATTCTCCTGTACCATGCCTGCAGCCCTGCATTCTCCTGTACCATGCCCTGCATTCTCCTGTACCATGCCCGCAGCCCTGCATTCTCCTGTACCATGCCCACAGCCCTGCATTCTCCTGTACCATGCCCGCAGCCCTGCATTCTCCTGTACCATGCCCGCAGCCCTGCATTCTCCTGTACCATGCCCACAGCCCTGCATTCTCCCGTACCATGCCCGCAGCCCTGCATTCTCCCGTACCATGCCCGCAGCCCTGCATTCTCCTGTGCCATGCCCGCAGCCCTGCATTCTCCTGTACCATGCCCGCAGCCCTGCATTCTCCTGTGCCATGCCCGCAGCCCTGCATTCTCATTCACCATGCCCGCAGCCCTGCATTCTCCTGTACCATGCCCGCAGCCCTGCATTCTCATTCACCATGCCCGCAGCCCTGCATTCTCCTGTACCATGCCCGCAGCCCTGCATTCTCATTCACCATGCCCGCAGCCCTGCATTCTCCTGTACCATGCCCGCAGCCCTGCATTCTCCTGTACCATGCCCTGCATTCTCCTGTACCATGCCCGCAGCCCTGCATTCTCCTGTACCATGCCCACAGCCCTGCATTCTCCTGTACCATGCCCGCAGCCCTGCATTCTCCTGTACCATGCCCTGCATTCTCCTGTACCATGCCCGCAGCCCTGCATTCTCCTGTACCATGCCCGCAGCCCTGCATTCTCCTGTACCATGCCCACAGCCCTGCATTCTCCCGTACCATGCCCGCAGCCCTGCATTCTCCCGTACCATGCCCGCAGCCCTGCATTCTCCTGTGCCATGCCCGCAGCCCTGCATTCTCCTGTGCCATGCCCGCAGCCCTGCATTCTCCTGTGCCATGCCTGCAGCCCTGCATTCTCCTGTACCATGCCCGCAGCCCTGCATCTCCTGTACCATGCCCGCAGCCCTGCATTCTCCTGTACCATGCCCGCAGCCCTGCATTCTCCTGTACCATGCCCACAGCCCTGCATTCTCCTGTACCATGCCCACAGCCCTGCATTCTCCTGTACCATGCCCGCAGCCCTGCATTCTCCTGTACCATGTCCGCAGCCATTGCAAACTTATATTTTGAGGTTTTAATTACATTATTTTAATACAGTCAATCGTGAACTAAAGTGGGCCGGTCTAAGGCATGAAACTCCAGGGCTGAAAATGAGTCCCACTCCGGCCCTGGACTCCACACATCAAATCACTATATTACTTACAAAACTCATACTAAACTTTAATTTGCCTTGAATGCAACTCCCTCCCATATTTCTGCCACTAAGAAGGTGTTTCCGTTTTTGGCTAAAAGTTTAATAAAAAGTCTATTCTAAAGTTCTTTAGAAACAAGTCCAGGCTTTCAACACATCTAAGGCCCTGCTCTCCACAGCTCATGGGATCTTTTTATTATTCTGTCCATCATGGAGCCACTTTTCTCTCGTCTTCCTATGGATCAAATCAGAGACAGCCTGTGGAGTGGAAAACAAAGCGGATTATCTGTTCCTTCTAATAATACCTAAACAGTAGACCCCGGCCCTTCAGCTACAATCTCTCCCCTAACTAGCTTTGTGCCTGTATCTCTGACCAACACTTTGCCACCTGCCTGTATTGTACATCAATAGGGAGAACAGGAAATATACTGATATTTCCCAGAAGATCACTGCTGTTTTTTTGGAAGGTTTGATGTTATAGAGCCTCACTTTCCACTCTTGCTGAGAAGTATCCTCTAACCAATCAGAGTCCCAGCCACCGACCTGAAGCTCATCTGCCAAAGCAAATATAACTTCAAACCTCCCTGCCGGATTCCCTCTCATTCCTAGATAGGTTTCAGCTTCAGATTCGTCACTCTTGGTTTCTATGTCATGGTAAGGAGTAACTCTGCCCTCCAGCTGTGGAATCTGCACCCCAGCCCCAACCAACCTCTTATAAGGTGTGCTTTGGCTATTGGCCTAGAATTTAACAACATGGCTGCCTCTGTGAGGACCTGATCCTACCCCCTAAGTGTACATGTAGGTGTAAGTTTGCGTATCTGGTCCTTCAATAGCCCGTTGTATCTTTCAATAAAACCAGCTGCCTGTGGATGGTATGGGATGTAGCACAACCAGTACACTCCTGAATCTTTGGCTCATTGCTGTACTGTTGATCTGGTGAAGTTTGAGCTATTATTATTTTGAACTTGTTTGGGGCAGCCATAAGCAATGACAAGTTTTTGTAGCAGTTGGAGCACTGCGGCTTGATCTGCACGTTTGCAAGAATAAACAAGCAAAAGTCCTAAATAGGTGTCCACTGCAGTGCAATATCTCAGTTCATTGTTTCCCCGAGGCAGGGGACCAATGAAGTCAATCTGCCAAATCTCTCTACCCGGCAGACTATTATTGCAATGGCCATTGTCGCACTTCTCCACACACTGTTCATCAAGACATGATCAGTTGGCACAACTGCATTCACCTTGGCAATTTTGTCAGCCACTCTGTTATAGTTCTTAAAGTCTGGGACCAGGGGCACATATGCGTCAAAATGCTCCACTTTTAGTCCCAGACTTCCTTGCATTCCCACACCACCTTTCCATGCATCATCCATTCATTGGACTTCCACGTGGGCATCCAAGTTGTCAGTCCTTTAAAGTCCGCCCAGCTGTCAGTGTAGATAGTGACATGGTAAGAAAGATCCTCCTGAACAGTCATCACTACAGCTTTCAACTCTACATACTGACTGGACCCTACAATTCCGGTCTCCTGCAGGACTGTGTCTGTACTCGGGTTATAGGCTGCTGCTGTTCCTTTACGCTCAAACGAGGTGACTGTGGCTGAACCATCAGTGAAGCATGCTGACACTTTCATGTCTTCTGACAGAGGCTCAAAGGATGGAGCCTCTTGAATGAGGGATGATTGCGGCACAGGAATTTCTGGCTAGGTGCTGGTAAAAGTGACAAGCCCTGCCAACTGTTTTGAAATGTCTCTGACATTCCCAGCTGCAATACTCCCTCTTTCTTGTAGGTACCATTTCCATTTCACCAATGTCTGATTCTGGGCTACAGCTGCCCTAGTGGTCAGTCTATTATCCCTCACCTATCCTGCTATTGGCAATGCAGTATGGATAGTGACTGTGTCCTTTGCTATAATAGTCTTTACGTGTTGAAGTGCTGTGTAGGCCCCGAACAGATACTTCTCTAGGGGCCTGTATCTGTCAGGGATTTTCCGGTAATAGGCAGATGCTCCTGCGCGTGTGCAGGAATGCGCGCGTGCGTACAACGATTTGCCAAATGTGAACGCGCATGCGGGTACATTAACCATTTTAGCATTGGCACCTAAATGGCATATATAAGGGCAGCAGCTGCACATGTGCAGTGTTGTCTGATCTGCAACTTTACCTGAGTTCTGTTCCTGTGCCTGTATTTGATTCCTGTATTGACCCAGCTTGTCTGACCACATTTGCTTATCTCCAGTCCTGACACCAGCTTGCTTAGACTCTGCTATACCTGCCTGATATCCTGCTGCCTGTACACCGACTAATTTCTGCCTGCTGCTTATAACATATCTGATTATCTGTGACCGCTCCGGCTTGTCTGACCCTGCTCCAGTCTTTTGCCTATCCTGCTCTGTCCAGTGCCTGGTGACGCTGTCCTGCATTCGCTGTGCATCCGCACCACTGTACCTGCTTCTACCTGCTGCTCAGCAATCCAGTCCTGTCCAGTGACTCAGAATAGTTCATATTCCCATCGCACTCCTTCCTGGATATAGGCACATGAGTTATGGGTGCTGCAGCTATCACCAGCTGGACACTGGATCTATCACAGATACATACATATTCGTCAGCACACCAAGGATCTTGCACAGCAGTCTGGAGAAACTTTTTATTCCAAAAGTTTTACATCAGGATAGGGGCAACATTTCAGAGTCACGCAGGACCCCTTTGTGATGATCACATGCCTGACGAAGGGGTCCTGCGTGACTCTGAAACGCTGTACCTATCCTGATGTGATTCTTTTGGAATAAAAAGTTTCTCCGGACTGCTGTGCAAGATCTTTGGTGTGCTGGCGGATATGTATATATCAGTCCAGTGACTCATCGGCCACTCATCTCAGCTGCCAATGGAAGACCAGCACAGGCACTCTTACCCCACTGCGCTCTCGCATCCACTGTTGCAACTCCAGTGGTACCTGAGCCAGGGCTGTATGAGAGGTCTCCATCTGCATGTCAGGCTCTGCTACAAGGTACGTGACAGTATCTCTTCTGTGCCCCTGTCAGTTACTTAGACCAAAAACCAAGGAGTTTTGCTTTCTTTATTTTCATTTGGCTGACACAGACTCCAAGATATAGTGCTATCCTGCTCCACTACATCCAGCTGAAATGGTACTCATTGTCTCACGGGTCCCAATCCCTAATGCTTCAAAATGGCTTCTTTAGCAGCCAGGAATCTGGTCCTCTGCTCTGAACCCCTGAACCCCCTCTAAACGATCTCCAGAATCCCACAACTCCAATTAACTTCTGTGCCTCCTTTTTGGTAGTAGGGGGTGACAGTGCCTGGATAGTTTGCACAACTGTCTCTGGAATTTTCCTCTGTGGCCCAGTCCACATCAATCCCAGGAAGTCTCTATTGATAGCCCACCCTCTGTTCTCCATGTGCTGTATCAGCAGGTGCAGTGCTTCAGTTACGTCTTCCTTTGTTCCAGAGATCATGATGTCATCGATGTAGTGGAACACAGCGACTTTCAGATTCAGGGTGCTTAAATCTCCAGCAATCAGTCCATGACAAATCGTTAAAGAATGAAGGAAGCCTTGAGGAAGGACAGTGAAAGTGTACTGGCGGCCATCCTACACCAAAGCGAACTGGTCCTGGCACTCTGGATCTATCAAAATCTAAAATAAAGCTTTAGCCAGGTCTATCACAGCATGGTATTCTCCTGCCTCTTTAGCAATTTTCTCATTGATTGAGATCATATCAGGTACAGCTGACTTTAATGGAGGTGCCACTTTGTTTAGACCTCTGTAATCCACTGTCATTCTATATGCTCCATCAGGTTTATTTACTGGGAACACAGGAGACTTACAGCATGTCTAAGGATCCCTACTCTCAACAGTTCTTGAGTAGTCTCCCCAATTTCTTTGTGGCCTCCAGGAAGTCTGTACTGCTTGAGACAGACAGGATTCTCTGGTGGAGGAATGGAGACAGGGGTCCATTTTGCATGACCTCTGACCATAGCCTTCACTGCCCTAAAGAGATACGCTTTATTAGGATAACCAAAAGTGAATGCACCCCGTTCAGTCTGCATACACTGACCTTGAAGTACATCCATCCCAAGAATATTTTCAGGAAACTCTGATACAAAAACATTTGTCCAAAATCCTGGTCCCTTGCAAATAGCCAATTTCCCCTGTGCTTTAACTGCTGGTGTGGCTTGCCCTCCCAAACCTCCTACATAAATCAATTCTTCTTTTTGATGGGAAATATTTCCTTACAAAAGTGTAACTTCAGCTCCAGTATCAACTAAAGCCATCACATTTGTAGGAGAAAACAACTTCCCCCACCATACAGTGACAGGTGCATATGGGCATCGGTCTCCTGCTGTCACTGCCCTCAATGCTATTACAGGAGACTCACCTTCCCTTCATAAAGAATAAGGAACCTCCCGATCCCCTTTTCTGATTCCCAATAACTCCTCCCAAGGATAAAGGGATTTGGATTTGGGTTCATGTGCAGTTTTGGGAATGGGTTTGGGGCTAACAAGAGGGATCTGTTCTGTTTTCTCTAAATCTGGGCTGCTATTATCTTCATTAGAAGTAGTGTTCCTACCCCTGACAGTTTTACCCACTAAATGTTTCCTCCTCTGTCTTCAACATTTCTGCAGTAGAAATCCCATCTATCTCATCTTTAGGTACTCCTGCCTTTAATAGGTTCACCCACATTTGTTTCCTAGAGATAACTAGCCTGGTTTTCTCTTCACCTCCTGTCTTCTCTCCCACATTCCCTTTCTTCTCTGTTTATTTCTGCCTATTGTCTTCATGTCTGACCTTGACCTTATCCACTGCCCTGGCAGGTTTTGTTTTAGTCTCCTCTAGCTCCCCCAACTGGCTTAAGAGTGTTGTGGCTTCATGAATCTTGCTGTTTAATCCCAGGCTTCCCAGCAAGGACAATAAAGAAGCCCTAAGATAAAGTGGTGCAGACTTCATGAGCTTACAGAGCTAGATGTGAAGTGTCCCATATCTGAACCCTTTTGGACCCATCGGATCTGGAAACATATTTAATCCGGTTTTACAACCCATCTCACGTAACCTGGAAATACCCTCACATATTGTTCTCTTAAGGCTAAAATCTACAAAATGATCCTACGACTTTATCACCCCAAGTCTTATTCAAGGGATAAGTATACTTTACAAATTCTTTAGGAAGAGGAGTCCACTCATTGTCTCTGGCCCAGATAGGCAAGTTGCACACTTCCTTCTGGACATCAGAATCCTCTTCAGCCTTTCTTTTCCTCAACAACTTTCGCAGCATTTTTATCTAGCACAAGCTACACAATACACCATAAAAAACAGGTCTGCTTCAGTTTACCTATAGCGCAGGTCGCAGACGAGCCCCCAATTATCCCGGACGAGCCCCCAATTTGCGGTATAATCAAGGAAGCTCAGACCTTTGCAGTGTATAAATATATAATGAATGTCTATGCAAGTCGCTCCGAGGTCGCCCCGAAGTAGTACAGGACCCTTTTTCTAAGTCGGAGCGACTTGTGTCGCTCCTATTAGAACGGGTCCTGTAGCACTGCATGGACCGCGACGGACCGCGACTTGTCAGGCTGACAAGTCACCTGACAAGTCGCAGTAGTGTGAATGGACACTTAAAGAGTAACTACAAAGTACTTTTGTTGAGAAAAAACATTCCCCTCTAGGTGATCTATGTACATTGCAAGGATTTTAACAAACTTTGTTAGAGATTCCTACCTTTTGTTATTCTGAAGAAATCCCTGTGTGTTTTCCTGTGTCCATGTGGTATGTGAACCTAATGGGAGTGGTTTCATAATTATCAACCAGCTGCTGCACCTGCAGGGCATTATGAGGAAAGCGGCAGGGTCTGCATCCCTTTATACATGTTCCTATTGGGAGTATCTCACCAAAAATGACATTTTTGTTGCAGGGATACCTGAAATCTGACTTGTATCTTAGTGCAGACTTCTGGGAAAATCAGTGAGCCAATCACACAAGCAGGAAATTACATATCTGGGGGGCTTTCTGTACGCATTCTGTATACAGAACACCTCCAGGTAGCCATATTGCATTGCACTTTACTGAAAATTACAGAGCTGCAGATTGAAAAGGAAAGGAAACTTTTAATAACATTCAGTTAAAATATGCCTTGAGTCACAATTGTCTACGCTATATTATTTTTTATTTTTTTTCCCATGAAAGTGGAGTTACCCTTTAAAGCCATAGTCAAGGGCAGAAAAGTCTTGGGTTTGCAGGGAAAGCCGGGTTCTTATTTATTTTTAAAAAAGAAGCATTAAACTCTCAGCAGTTTTTGGTTAAACACATTGACCACAATAAAATAAGCATTCCCCAGTAAAATAATTGTTGAAATTCTTATGCCATCATTTGTACTTTACAACTTTCAATGCCTCTGGCTCCTGCTTTCTCAGTGCTGCTTCCCCGAAGGTCACAGGAAAGGGCTAACCATGGGCAATGCAGTCTCCAGTCGCTCTGTTAGTTTGGAAAAGGGAGGAGGAGCCATCCTAGGTTTTGGGGCTGTGTGTTTCTGTTGATGCACACAGTGTAGGGAGACAATACTTTAGTCACTGCATGCAAGAGTAGCTCTATAGGATGCTGCAAGAGAAAGGAGCCACCCTGAAAAAGGAAACCTGGTGCAGTGGTCATAGCACCAGCCTAAATAAGGAACATAGGCAAAGACTGCTGAAAGAGGTGGTGTAGTAGTACTAGTCAGTAAGCCCCCATTCACAATGAATGCGACTTTGAAATTGTGCTAATTCACTTGAAGTAGCACGATTACAAAGCCGCAGGCCAGGAATCTTTCAGATGAGACTTGCCTCTGACACCTGTGGGACTTCATGCACAGATGTCTATGCAAGTCACACCTGAAATCGCAGAAAATAGTGCAGGAATCTTTTTTTAAATCGGTGCGGCACCCTAAAGTCGGAATCACACTGAATTCAGTGCTTCCATTGCAGACAATAGGGTGCAACTTGTCATGTCAGCTGCCAAATAGCATGACAAATTGCACCACTGTGAACAGGGGTTAAAAATGCTACCTCTGCCAAACGTAATAATACAATGATGAATCTGTGTTATTTTCACATGCACACAACCTTTCTATGCTTAAATTGCCATACCAACCTTCTTAACAGGGCCCTTTCCCCTCTGTAGGTCCAATAGGAGTTGCATGGGCTGCTGTAGTTATTGTTTAGTCACTGCTTCCAGAAAGTTATTACATTTTGCTGAGATCCCAGTCCTCCCCTGGCAATGCCTTCATCTATTTTTGCTCTCCAGAAAGACAGAGCCATATTTGTTAAGGTACAACTATAGGCAAAACTTGTTTTCCCATTTTGGATAGTGCAAGGGAGGGTTATACCCCCTGTCATCTTCCTAACAAGGGGCACAGGCAGCAAACAAACCCCAACAGGGGTTCAAATTCCTCTCCACTCTGTCCAAAATAAAAAAATTAAAAGATTTGCCTATAGTTATACATTAACCCTTTGATCGCCCCTGGAGTTAACCCCTTCCCTACCCGTGTTATTTTTACAGTAACAGTGCATATTTTAAGCACTGATTACTATAGTAATGTCACTGGTCCCCCCAAAAGTGTCAGTGTCGGTTAGGTGTCCGATCTGTCTGCTGCAATGTTGCAGCCCCGCTAAAAATTGCTGATCGCCGCCATTACTAGTAAAAAATAAATATATAAAAAAATAAAAATAACATAAATCTTTTTCTAGTTTGTAGACGCAATAACTTTTGCCCAAACCAATCAATATACAGTGATACCTCGGTTCACGAACTTAAAGCGGAGTTCCACCCTGGGAATATTTTTTTTTAATAAAAATACCCCCGGGACAGTCAGGGCTAGTGCATTCCACAATGGCTAGCCTCTGATCTGTCCCGGGTTGCACTTACCTTTTAGGAGAAATACTTACCTTGAAAAAGTATTGTCCATCGCTGCCATCTCAGGTGTGGGCAGCTTGAAGCCAGCGCGATCCTCTTCTGCGTCCTCTTCGGTCCCACGATGCACTGCACCGGCCCCGCCGTCACTTCCGGTGCGCGCGCGTCATCCCTCCACAGCTTCTGGGCATGCCCAGAAGCTGTTTAGAAGGGAATAACGCGCGCACCGGAACTGACGTTGGGGCCGGTGCAGGCGCATTGATTCCTGGGAGCGATGACGTTCAGCTCCCAGGAATCATTGCAAAGCCAGGAAGTGACGACGGGCCGTGGCCACCGAGGGGAGGAAGAAGGAAGTAAGGTAAGTATATTTTCTTCTATACAAGGTAAGTAAAAAAAAATTAAAAATTGCGATTATCCATTTGTTTTTCAGGTGACCCGGAGCGAGAAGATGGAGGTAAGTATAAATTTAGGGTGGAACTCCACTTTAATTCGTGAACTGACTCTGGTCACGACCCGAATTGGTCGTGGACCGAGGCACATTTTCCCATAGGGTTTAATGTAAATCCAGTTAATCTGTTCTGACCTTTTTTTCTTGGTTTTTGAAGCACAAAACATATGAAACACATTAGTACAGTATAGTAATGTATAAAGAGAGAACACTAACCTTGCTTGAGATGACTTCTGGCATGGAGGAAGGCAGATGGGAGGCGGGTAGGAGGTGGTTATTGTTTGGAGGGAGAGTCCCCCTCCATAAGGACATCAGGGGGATCTCCTTCAGGGGTTTCCTCTCTCCTTTGTCTCCTAGCTGCAGGCTCAGTTTTGCTGAAAAATCTGTCCAATGTCACTTGTCTCTTCCTGCGCTGCATAACCCTCCGGAAATGAGAGACCACATTATCATTCATGAGATTTAACACTCTGTTCATGACAGTTATGTTGGGGTTGTGCTTTTCAAAATAATCATGGCACTCATTCCAAATTTGCATAATGGATTTTTTTGGCATCACTGCTAACCTCCTCCCTTTCTTCCTCTTCCTCAGTGGAATGCTCCTCAAGAAGTGTCTTCTGCTGCTCACTGTGGAGTTCAGAAAGCTCTTCCTTGGTCAGCTCCTCCCTATGTTCCTCAACAAGCTCTTCCACATCAGCACCATCAACGTCCAGACCCATACTGTTGCCCATGGACACAATTTCCTCCACTACCGCTGCATCAGACCCTTCTAAGTCAGGTTCACTTTCAGTGACACATTCTGGCCACAGTTTCCTCCAGGCTGAATTTAGGGTTCGGAGAGTGACCTCTTCCCAGGCTTTGTCAATGAGGTTAAGGCAGTGGAAAACATTGAAATGTTTCTTCCAGAACTCTTTCAAAGTCAAGGACGTCTCTTCAGTGACATTAAAACACCTAGTGAAGAGCGCCTTTGTGTACAGCTTCTTGAAGTTGCAGATGACTTGCTGGTCCATGGGCTGCAGAAGTGGTGTTGTGTTGGGGGGGGAGGAACTTTACCTTGATGAAGTCATACTCCGCATCTATATCATCCACCAAGGCTGGAGGGTGTGCCGGGGCATTGTCCATCAGAAGAAGGCACCTTTCAGGCAGCTGGTTATCAGAAAGATATTTTCTAACGGTGGGTGCGAACACCTCGTGCAGCCATTCCATAAACAATTGTCTTGTGACCCAAGCTTTGGCATTGGCTCTCCACATGACGGGCAGTCTGGCCTTGTTCACATTTTGTTCCCTAAATGCACGGGGGGTCTGAGAATGGTACACCAGTAGTGGTTTTATTTTCAGATCGGCGAATGCGTTGGCACACAGCAAAAGGGTCAATCTGTCCTTCATGGGTTTGTGCCCTGGTAGTGCCTTTTCCTCCTGCGTGATATAGGTTCTGTTCGGCATTTTTTTCCAGAAGAGCCCTGTTTCATCACAGTTGAACACTTGTTGAGCGACGTATCCTTCTGTCTTCATGAATTCCGCAAATTCTACCTTGTAGGCTTCTGCTGCGGCCTTGTCAGAACTGGAAGCCTCACCATGTCTAATCACACTGTGGATGCCACTTCTCCTGCAGAATTTTTCAAACCACCCCCTACTGGCTTTAAATTCGTCACTTGCTGCACTTGTAGAGGGGCTTCTTTGCAGTAAATCATTGTGCAATTTCCTGGCTTTCTCACAGATCATAGCTTCACTAACGCTATCACCTGCCAGTTGTTTCTTATTCAACCACACCAACAAAAGTTTTTCCACCTCTTCCAGCACTTGCGGCCTCTGCTTGGTTAACATTGTTACTCCTTTTGCAACATCAGCTCCTTCGATGGCGGCTTTGTTTTTCAAAATTGTCGCGATTGTTGACTTTGCCATCTTGTACTCCGAGGCCAGATCAGTCACACGAATACCACGGTCATGCTTTTTTACAATTTCCTTCTTCAGCTCAATGGTTATTTTCTTCACAACCTTGCTGTCACCTTTACTACTGCACTTTCTTTTTGCCACCATGCTTGCGCTGCACATTCTTGTCACCTGCATTTCCACTTTGCACATTGTCACCTGCATTTCCACTTGGCACATTCTCACTTGCATTTCCACTTTGCACATTGTCACCTGCATTTCCACTTGGCACATTGTCACCTGCATTTCCACTTGGCACATTGTCACCTGCATTTCCACTTTGCACATTGTCACCTGCATTGCTGTTCTTGTCACCTTCATTGCTGCTCCGCACTTTTTTCTTTCCACCATGCTTCTTGGAAGCCATATTGGGAGTCCAGTACAGTGCAGTACAGTACTGTGCAGTAAGCACTCAAACGGGGAACTGTACTGTACAATACAGTAAGTACTGTACAGTAAGTACTGTACAGTATTGTACAGAAGTACTGTACAGTAGTACAGTACAGTACGTGCTAAAAAGCACACCAAATAGCAAAAAGTGTACTGTACTTCTTTCTGTGTGTCTCTTCTCTTCTCTCCACGATCTTCCTACAGGAAGTCCTGCCCATGTGACAGCCTGGAAATAGCATTAAAATGGCCGCGGCTCCTGTTCGTGAACCGAAGCGGAGTTCGTGAACCGGAGCATATTTGTATAAACTTTTCTGTTCGTGAACAGAAGCGGTCGTGAACCGAGGTATCACTGTACACCTATTGGGATTTTTTTTTAACAAAAATATGTAGCAGAATACATATTGGCCTAAAATTATGAAAAAATTTGATTTTTTAATTTCTTTCATTGGAAACCTTTTATAGCAGAAAGTAAAAAATATATATTTTTTTTTCTTTTTCAGAATTGTCTCTCTTTTTTTGTTTATAGCGCAACATATAAAACCCGCAGAGGTAATCAAATACCACCAAAAGAAAGCTCTATTTTTGAAAAAAAAAGGACATCTATTTTATTTGGGTACAGCGTCACACGATCGCGCAATTGTCAGTCAAAGTAACTCAGTGCCGTATTGCATAAAATGGCCTGGTCATTAAGGGGGTAAAACCTTCCGGGCCTTAAGTGGTTAAAGGGAAACTAAAATGCAAATTTCTATAAATCACAGTAAAAATAATAAACTAGAGTTCTACAGAAGCCTGAGCAGACATTATAAACTGGCAGAAATCCTCGCCACTGTTCCGGACCAAGAAACTGATCAGACTGATGGAATGTAGGATCTGTGACAACCTGCTGCCAGACTGGTCTAGCTAGAAGCTACACAAAGACAGACAGCACATGCAATGTGAGAGCAGAGAAATCAAGACATAAGCTCACTTCCTGCATTTCTGCTGGAATATTAGGACATACCTGGTGAATATTTGCTCCCAAACAACACAGGACTCAATGCAATCCTCTGTACATGGAAAACTGAGCTATTGTCTGGAAGGAAAGGGACACACATTAGCAGCAAAATATGGCTAGACCTGCAACAACTCAATGGGTTCCAGTTGCTTGTCTATCATGGCATGGTAAGAGGTATCTGGTGACCACACTGGTGCCATGGCAAGAGGAAAAGCCAATAAGTGAAGCTGAAATGTATTGGTTTATAGTCTAATGCCACTCCACCAGGGCTATTAGACGTCCCCGGTTTCCGGGGACAGTCCCCGGATTAAGGACACTGTTCCCGGTCCAAGTCTGTCCCCGGTTTTGTCCCCGGATTTAGGGCCGGATTAATGTAGACAGGGCATCCCATGCTGGCTGAGAAACAGCCTGGTGGCTCAGATACAGACGCCCCCTGCTGGACGATGTCACTGCTGCTCCTGCTGCTCCTGCTGCTGTTCAGTGGAGGAGAGGCAGAGTCAAACATTGACTGTGTGGAGGGCTGAGAACGGGAGATGAGTAGATGGAGGGGGGGGGTCTGTTTTTACACAGGTGAGGGCAGTGGGGGAGCAGGGGTCAGAGCTGATGCAGCTGCATGGAGAGGTGGAGAGTTTAGCTGTTGTGGGTGAAGGCCTAAGAGGTGGCTGCAGACATAATCTGTTAGAGAAGGGTGCAGAGGTGAGCTATGGCTGTTGGGGCAGAAGTGTCCTCTGTGCATAGCAAACCTTTGAACCCTACACTCGTGGCCTAACATCCTCCTGTATATTATGTAGTCCTGTGCCCAGCATTCTGTGTATTATGTAGTCCTGTGCTCAGCGCTATGTGTATTATGTAGTCCTGTGCTCAGCACTCTGTGTATTATGTAGTCCTGTGCCCAGCGCTGTGTATTATGTAGTCCTGTACCCAGCGCTCTGTGTATTATGTAGTCCTGTGCCCAGCGCTCTGTGTATTATGTAGTCCTGTACCCAGCGCTCTGTGTATTATGTAGTCCTGTGCCCAGCGCTCTGTGTATTATGTATTACTATGCCCAGCGCTCTCTGTATTATGTAGTCCTGTACCCAGCGCTCTGTGTATTATGCAGTCCTGTGCCCAGCACTCTGTGTATTATGCAGTCCTGTGCCATTTGCCATTAAAACACATTAAAAATATGTCCCCGGATTTCATTTTAAAAATCTGTTCACCTTACACTCAACACAAAGTGTATCTGCAGGTCACACTGACATGCATGTATGGTATGATATAATAACTCATATTGCCTGCTATGGTAAAGAGCATTGTGTATTCAAATGGCCTCCTAATGTTCAATTATCAGGTACTGTCTATTTTTGAAAAGGTATACTTTATTTTGCATAATAAAAATATACAAAAAAACAAATATGTAATTGGGGTACATTCTACCCTGTACTGCAACGCAACGCACAAATACACTACATAACAATACATTTCCAATCATACAATAAATACATTCACTCTGCGGTATGATGCCTAATGTGTTGTGCGGAGTAAAGGTTCCCCCGAACCATCACGTCATGCATGACGCCGCTTACCCCGAAAGCATTTACTAGAACCACATTACTATGTACACCTTACTGAACAGTGCATGCATCGTTTCAAACCAGAATACAGTTCAATAAGCAACAGGTGTGATGGGGGTAGAAGAGAGGGATAGGGGAGGGGAATGAGATCACAGGTCCGAAGCTTTATTGAATGGACAAAGACACTTAAGGGAGAGTGGGGGAAGAGAAACACCATAAGGCGGCCTTAAAGCAGCACAACACCCGCCAGATGTTGTCAATGTCCTCCTGAGAAAACGTTCCACAAAAACGTCCATTCAGCACACCAAAGTGTGTGATGGCAGTCTGTGGTACAAGGTCTTTGAGTTCAGGTTCCAAGGCCCTCAACAGGCCCTGTGCAAAGGAGCACTCCCAGAAAACGTGCAAAGCCGTTTCCTCCTCGATGATGTAAAATGGGCAGTGTCTGTATCTGCACAGGTTTCTGACATGCATAAATGTCCTGAGTGGCGAATGTCCTGAATGTCCTGAGTTAGCAAAGACTCTGGAGAATAAAATGGCGGTCATTGCAAAATTTTTTGCCACTCTGTATTTGCGCAGCGGTCTTTCAAACTCCATTTTTTGGGAAAAAATATGAAAAATCACATTTCACTGCATTTAAAAAAACTAAACAGTAAAGTTAGCCCATTTTTTTTGTATATTGTGAAAGATGATGTCACGCCCGCGGAATGGCGACAAACTATGGGACGGGAGACCCGGGCAGAGACGCAGAAGGCGGTGGGAGGGGGGGGGGCGATCAAGCGGCTCCTGACCCACATAGGAAAGCCAACCGCCGGCTCTAAAAAAATGGTACCGGGATGATGCCTCTAGCTAGAGGCATCATCCTGGTACAACCACTTAAAGTCAGCTGACGTAGGCCTACATCAGTTTGCGTTAATTTGTTAAGCAAGACTGACCAGGGCCATGTGCACTCGGCGGCCTTGAATGTACTGGAACATGTCCCAGACAAGCGCGAGGCCGTCAACAATCCAGTGACCAGGAATGCTGCAAGTCTGTTCCGGGTGGATGATCTGTTCAATGACAGATTCTAACCTGTTGGCAAGGATTTTGTAGTCCACGTTCAAGAGAGAGATGGGACGCCAATTTTTCAGATCATATCTCTCCCCTTCCACTTTCACAAAATCGTGATCATCCCCTCCCTCAGCAAAGGAGGCATTGTGCCCTCCACCCCCATCACCTCGTACAACTCGAACAGGTCTGGGCCCACGAGATCCCACAGCCCCACATAGAGCTCAGATGGGAGACCATCACAGCCCAGGGTCCTGCCCCGCCTAAAGGATCAGATGGTAGAGTGCAGCTCCTCCAACGCCAAGGGAGCGTTGGTGGCCAACGAACCTGCAGGATCAATTTGGTTAGTGATACCTGACAAGAACCTGTCAGCTGCAGTCATGTCCATTTCTTTAGGGGAGTAGAGGCTGGTGTAGTAGTTGCTGACCACTTAAATCACAGCCTCCTTCCCCTTCTAGAGTGTTTCAGTCTCGTCACGCAGCTCTGACAAGGGTGTGTGTCCTGAGTGAAGTTTCCTGAAAAAGAAAGTTACACTTCTCACCTTTCTCAAGATTTTCCTCCTTGGCACGGAAGACCATGTGCCAGGATTCTTCCTCGAAATGTCCTTTCAGGCCCTTCTTGGTGTCCTCCGGGTCCTGCCTAATGTCCCAGCCACAGTGGTGAAGGTCCTGCGGGGAATGCAATTGACATTGCAGTCTTCTGAGTTCCCTCTTCCTGGCACACACTTGTTGGCGTCCCGTTACCTTTCACAAACTCCCACCAGTCGCTTACCTTTCTGAAGAACCTCTTCTCCTCCTTCCAGGTGACGTAGGCCTCCCTGAGTTCCTCCAGCAATCCAGCAATTCCTCATTTTCCAGCAGGGTACAATTCAGCTTCCAGGAGCCTGGGCCAGAGGCGAAGCCCTCGTCCAGGTCACCATGAAAGTGAATGGCCCTGTGGTCAAAGAAAAAGAAGGGGACCATGGAGAGCTACTGTGATCAAGTAGCATAAAGTTTCGCATACATGCTGGAGCTGCGCCTATCCTCCTCAATCGGACAGTTAAAATCATCACCGATCACTACTGTTCTGGTTGTGACAAGTTGGGTCCGCAGGGTCTAGAAAAGTTTCAACCCTGCATTCTTGTCTGAGTAGACATACACGTTGATGAGCTCTTCAACCCACAAGCCTTCTATGACCAAAAGACAGCCACAGACAAGCTCCTGGACGGAGTCAACCATGAGACGTCCACCCCTGACAAGAATGGCTACTCCTGCAGACTGACCAGAATGGCCATCCCTGGACCAGTGGGAGGGACCAAGGGTCCACTGGAAGGACAGATGGGTGTACCTCCTCGAGAAGGGTAGGGCCCACTCCTGGAGCATGTAGACATCACTCTGCTAGGTGGAAAGAAAGGTCAGCACCGCCTGCCTCCTAGACGCGTCCTTGATACTCCTAACATTAATGGAAAAGATGGAGATCTCTGCCATCATGTAGAGGAGATGAAGGGCAAGTCAGCAGGGGGCTGAACTTACCTCCCCTGGGGGGGGGGGGGGGGTTGATACTTCCACTGCTTCCGGTGCCTGTCTGGTATCCTGGTTGAGGCCGAGCACCTCAAGGACATCTTCCATCAAGCCGATGGGGAAGTCAGTCGGTGGGTCATGACCTTGCCCTCCTCTTCTTCTTCCCCTGCAGACTCAAGGTCCTCCACCACTGGATCCAGCCCAGCGTTGTCATTGTGCTGGACCACAGCGGGCCTCTTGGTTGAGGTGGTGGGTTCCTCTGCTGCCGGGCTGGCTGTCTAGCATTTCCAGGTTCCAGGTGCAGGGCCACTGGTGGGGAAGGACAGGGCTGGGAAGTCTTTGAGGGAGGATAGGTCCAGGAGGGGCAGGCAGGGTCAGCTCTGGCACAGAGGGGGTGGGGAGAGATGGGCTGAAGGTGGAGGCAGAGGCCTGGGGAGTGGGAGGGGGTCTCACCAGTGGCCTTTCCGAGGCTCGTTTGGCTTCTTCTCCTCTGGCTTCTTCTTTCCAGCGCTGGTAGGTGTTATGCCCTTGGTCAGGGCTCCAGTGTAGGTCTGGGATCTATGGGGGCAGTCTCTGTAGACATGCTTGGCCAATTGGCAGAGGTGGCAGGCATTGGACCTCGGGCAGCCCTTGGTCTCGTGGCCTGCAACCCGACAGAACCTGCAAGCAAGCTCTGTGCAAACCTTACCCACGTGACCATGCTGGCCACATCTCGGACAGGTGTGGGGCTGGTCGGTGTAGTGAAGGATTCCTGCGGAGGCTCCAAGAGAGAAGCAGGGCTGCAGGTGCTGGAGATTCCCCAAAGAGTCCCCCCCTAACCTGCAAGACACAGTCCACTTACCTGTCCAGAAGCCGTGGACATTGAGGATTCTGACTGGGTCTTTCACCATGATGCAAAATCTCTGTAGGTAGGTGGCTATGTCTTTTTCTGGGGTATGGGGGTTCCTCATGGAAATCGTCACACACCGTTCATCCCGTTGAATTGGAGTATTCGCAACAAAGTTGCAGAAAGGGGATTCTGGCCCACAAGTCCTCACCATCTCCCAATATCTCCTGCATACCTGTAAAGACATGAACGTTTTGTAAAAAATACCTTTCATGAAGGTCTGCACTGATAACGTCTCCGCCTTGCTGAACCCCTGCTTGAGGATCATTTTCTTGCTGAATATTTCTGGGGTCATGTCGGGGACTCTTCCATTCACCTCCTTCAGTTGCAGCACGACTATCTGCTTAATCCAGGGCTCCAGGGTGGGAAGCCCGTCTGTGGACAGGATCGGCCTGGCTGAACCTGACTGACCGACACCAGCCGGGATAGAGGTGGAGTTCGAAGGGACTTCCCCAGGGGCTTTGGTTAAAGAGTGAGAATCTTGTTCTTCTTACCTTTGCTCTTCCCCATCTTCTTGCTCCTGGACGTCTTCACTCTTTCGCAGCTTTTAAAAAGGCCTTTGTGCGTCTACTACCCAGTAGTAGTAATGATGAGTGGGGGGAGGGAGGGGGGAGGATTGCAGTCTTGTTCCCTGTGGGGGCTAAGCCTCTAACCCAATAGAAGCAAGTAGGTGAAGTCAAATTGAATCAACGATCCTACAAGGCTGAGCAGAGGGTCCATAAGGACCAAATGGCTTGGATAGAGACAAGTGGCTCTCAACGTCCTAGCTGTGAAACAGAGACATCCCTAAGGGCTAAAGTCAATACTACACTTGATCTTAGCCAAAAGGCCGAGAATCTTATATGCTCTGATGAGTCATTCACAGGCTCAGAGTCATACTGCTGGCTCACACAGCTCATGTTACAATATAAAATCCTTGTGTGCTGAGTCTTTGAGTCATTCACAGACTCAGTCTAGCTGCTGCTGCCTCATACAGACAGCTCACCATACAAAAGAGAATCTTGTGTTCTCTGTGATTTAAACAGATAAATGCTTGGGTGTATGTTTAATAAACTGTGTAAACTCTTGCATTATCACTGTTCTCTTAACACTCTCTAACACCGCCAATTTTTACTCCTCCTTTGAGGCTGTTTAAAGTGGTTCTAAACCCACTCCGATAACCCCCCCCCCCCCCAAATTCATAATAGGCCCTTTAGGTCTGGTACAGATTTTAAGAGGAATTCTGCGCCAAATTAAAAAAAAAAAAAACAGCATGGGGTCCCCCCTAAATCCATAACAGACCCTTATCTGAACATGCAGCCTGGCAGGCCAGGAAAGGGGGGGACGAGCAAGCGCCCCCCCCCTCCTGAACCATACAAGGCCGCTTGCCCTCAACATAGGGAGGGTACTTTATGGTTTTATTTCTCTGAATCATTCCTGGCTTCATTCCTCTACGGAATCCTCCCTGGCTTCATTCCTCTGCTGAATCATTCCTGTCTTTTTCCTCTGCTGAATCATTCCTCGTTTCATTCCTCTGCTAAATTATTCCTGGTATTCTGACTCGGAATTGTTGTGATAGTGATCTAACCCTTTTGAGACCTCTGTGCCTGGCCTGTATAAGCAGATACGGTCACTGCGGACAATCCTCCTCAGATAGCTGAACTCACCAATACTGATTTCATCCAAAAGCTGGTTTATTCTGAACATCACACAACAGGAATACAGCAGAATGAATGGATTTCAGTATTATGCGGTCAAAAGATGATGCTTTCCTTAGCTTAGCATGTGGAATACAAGAGTCCCTGTTACATGAGGCAAATGCAAGCAGACATGACACAGGAAGTACAGCAAGAACTGGGGTGGAGTTTACATACAAGGAAATGATGTATCATGCTCACAGGAGGAACAAGAGCATTACCAAAAAAGGCCAGAAGGTGGCAGCAAATACCTACCCATAGAAAAATACATGGTAAATAAATCACAGAATATATTATGTAAATTGCATGTACAATAATGAGAATATTAACTCTGTAACAGCACACCTGGTTTCATTCCTCTGCTGAATCATTCCTGGCTTAATTTCTCTGCTAAATCAGTCCTGTTTTGTTTTTTTTTCCCTTTGTTGAATTATTCCTGGTTTCATTCTTCTACTGAATTATTCCTTGTTTTATTCCTCTGCTGAATCATTTCTTGTTTTATTCCTCTGCTGAATTATCCCTGCTTTCATTCCTCTGCTGAATTATTCCTGCTTTCTTTCCTCTGCTGAATCAGTCCTGTTTTTTTTCCTCTGTTGAATCATTCCTGATTTAATTCCTCTGTTGAATTATTCCTGCTTTCATTCCTCTGCTGAATTATTCCTCCTTTCATTCCTCTGCTAAATCATTCCTGTTTTTGTCCTCTGCTGAATTTTTTCTAGTTACATTCCTCTGCTGAATTATTCCTGGTTTTATTCCTCTGCTGAATCATTCCTGCTTTTTTCCTCTGCTGAATCATTCCTGGTTTTATTCCTCTGCTGAATTATTCCTGTTTTTTTTTTCCTCTGCTGAATCCTTCCTGCTTTTTTCCTCTGCTGAATTTCTCCTGGTTTTATTACTCTGCTGAATCATTCCTGGTTTCATTCCTCTGCTGAATTATTCCTGGTTTCATTCCTCTGCTGAATTATACCTGGTTTTATTTATCGGCTGGATTATTCCTGGTTTCATCCCTCTGCTGAATTATTCCTGGTTTCATTCAGCGACTGAATTATTCCTGGTTTAATTCCTCTGCTGAATTATTCCTTGTTTTTTCCTCTGATGAATCATTCCTGGTTTCATTCCTCTGCTGTATTATCCTAGGCTATATTCCTCTGCTCAATCACTATTCCTTTGCTGAATCATTCTTGCATATATTCCAGTACTAACACATACCTGGTTACATTTATGTGCTGAAACATTCCTGGTTACACATTCCTATATTGAGTCATTCCTGGTTACATTTCCTTACTAATAATCCCTGGTTACAAATCCTCTGCTGATTCATTTTTGGTTACATTCCTTTCCCAATATGCTCCCGGTTTTATTCTTTTGCTGAGTCATTCCTGGTTATATCGCTTTCATATAATTAAAAGCAGGTGTTGTCGACTTGAATCAGAGTTTCAGCAATTGAGTTCACAGTCCGAACCTCTCAGAGTCTTTCATTTTCCCATGACCGTTTGATGTTGGGCTTTCACACAGAAGCAAGGAATAATAATGAGTGCATCCTTCAAAGAACTTGGCATAACATCACAACGGAGCACAAATACCTGGAATGTATTGCTTCAGCCGAAAATATTTCAATCTTTTTTCTGACATTTCACCTTCAGTTTGTTATTATATTCATAACCTACGCTAATATGAGCCATACTATGCAAATAATAGATTTCTCCAAAGCAATAATGGAATGGCTCAAGCTGTGAAGGTTTACATAGACTTTCTAGTTACATACACTATAATTGTTATCTGCCGAACATCCATCTGTGGATGTCTGTCAGTCCACAGAAATTAGTAAATAGTTTTGGAAAACATTTAAAGACTGGAAAGATTTCTGCTTTCGGAGAGTGAAGAAAGATACTTCTACCAGAGTTAGTGTTGACGTTGCCTGTTCTTTTTGGGCACATCTTGACTAGCTTTGTGGACCACCTGAACCTAGCATAATATTAGCCCACAATGGATGACACTAACCAACCCCGGAGAAAGAATTATTTTTCTAAACCCTTCTCTTTTTTTAACAAAAAAGTTGTTTTTAAAGTAAAACTCAAGCATAATAACCCTGGTTGTGTTTCAACCACAAGGAATTTATCAGACATGTCTTTATTTAGAAAATCTAAAGATTAAATAAAAAAAAAAGTAAAATAATTCTAAATTCTAAAATAATTCTTAATCTAATCTTGAATGGAAAATCTTATTGAATGTGCTAACCAATAAACCCCTCAATAAACAAATTAGAGGTACAAAGTTCCAGCTAAGAGTTTTTGCTGACAAACAGAACTAAATGCGCCCTGAAATGGACAAAATGGACATATTTTAAATATGCCAACAAACTCAGATAAACTTCCTGCAAAGAAACAAAAGTAAATAGAAGAACTTAAGTTTATGTCCTTGATCAAACTGCCTGCAGGCCAAGTGACCTGCAAAACAGATCAATGCTTTTTTTTTTTTTAGTTCCACCGTAGACTAAACTCACACCAATTCCCCACCAGCCAGAAAAGGTGACCTCCTTACAATAACTCCCAAACCCTAATCTTGAATTCAGAGGCTTTCTCCAATTCAAACAGATCAGTGTAAAGCTGGTACACACTATCATTTTTATTTTTTGTCATACACCCCAGCGGGTTTACCGAAAAAAAAAAACTGAAGAGCTGGGAAGGAGCCTCTGTACCAACAATGCAATGTTAGTACAGCGATCTTCCCTGCTGAGCAATTGTGTCCGGGCAGGTTTTCCATACACACAGGCCGAATGTCAGCTGGTTTCTACCCAATATTCCGCTGGTGTGTATGGCCCTTAAGAAGGTGAATCCTCACTGCATGTAAATTCTTAAATGTTGGGAACAGCACCTGACACAGATGGTCTGACAGCTCTATACTCTAAAAAAAAGGTATGTAATGGGTTTACTAATTCTTTCACTCCTAAGTTTAAAAAGTTACTAAAACTAAAAGTGCACCTGTGCCCAGATTGTGCATATGAATGTACGTGTATTTACAAATTCTGAACAAACAATAACAAGCCTTCATTTACCTCTGTAGCTGTAGGTATTGTGAAGAAATGAATCTTCAAAGTTCGCAACAGGAACACTGAAATCACAGCTACTCTTCTCCTATTTTAAATGGCAGCAGAAACATGAAAGCCAATACTCCAATGTACAGAAACACCAAGTACCAGGATCTTTCGTCCAACTTCCATCTTTTCCATCCATCCATCTCTTCCATCTTTAACCACTTGCCTACTGTGCACTTAAACACCCTTCCCATCCAGGCCAATTTTCAGCTTTCAGCGCTGTCACACTTTGGCTGACAATTGCGCGGTCATGCTACACTGTACCCATATGAAATTTTTATCATTTTTTTCACACAAATAGAGCTTTCTTTTGGTGGTATGTAATCACCTCTGGGTTTTTTATTTTTTACAAAAAAAAAGAATAAAGACAGAAAATTTTGAAAAAAAAAAAAAGTTTTTCTTATTTTCTGCGAGTAAATTTTGAAAATTAATTTTTCTCCTTCACTGATGTGCGCTGATGAGGCGGCACTGATGGGCACTGATAGGCTGCACTGATGGGCACTGATGAGGTGGCACTTATGGGCACTGAGGTGGCATTTATGGGCACTGATGAGGAGGTACTAATATGCCGCACTGATGAGCACTGATAGGCGGCATTGATAGGCGGCACTGATAGGCGGCACTGATGAGCACTGATAGGCGGCACTGCTGGGCACTGAGAGGTGGCACTGCTGGGCACTGAGAGGTGGCACTGAGAGGTGGCACTGCTGGGCACTGAGAGGCGGCACTGACGGGCGGCACTGATGGGCACTGAGAGGTGGCACTGATGGGCACTGGCGGATGGCACTGATGGACACTGACGGGTGGCACTGATGAGCACTGTTGGGCGGCACTGATGAGCACTGATGGGCAGCACCATCAGTGCCCACACTCAGTGCCCATAGTGCTGCCAGTCAGTGCTCATCAGTGCCTAGATGAGCAGGCACTAATGGGCACTGACTGGCAGCACTATGGGCACTGATTGTGGGCATTGATGGGGGACACTGATGGTGGGCACTGTGGGCACTGTTGGGGGCAATTTGTATGTTTTTTTACCTTTTAGTAATCAGGGCACTGGTGATCAGTGCCCTGATTACATGTCTCTGTGTCCCCGGCGGCTGACGGCTCCCCCTCCTTCCTCACACTGCAGGCTCCGTGTGAGGAAGGAGCGCCGGCGATGAGAGATGATCTCATATGTTTACATATGAGATCATCTCTCATTGGATGGTCTGATCACGTGGTGAATGGCCGTTGTGATTGGCCATTCCCCACGATCTGTGATCGGCTGTGTCCAAGGGACACGGCCGACACAGATTCTCCCTGATGCGTGCTCGCGGGAGCGCGCGGGGGAGTGCACGGGGAGCCTGCTTCTGGGAGGCCTTTTAAAAACGGCCTCCCAAAAATTCGAGTCCGCGCTGCAGCCGTATATAGGCTGTAGCGCGGATGGGAGGAAGTTAATTTTTACCTATAGGTAAGCCTATAATCAGGCTTGCCTATAGATAGTGTAAATATCAGTAGATAACGGTGCACATTTAGGAGATATTTACTTTACATGCAGCCAGTAACATCACTGGCACATACCGCGTGCCGATCCTTCAGATCCCTGTGTCGTGACCGGCGGCTCCAATGTGCATGCGCGGGAGTGACATCATCGTGGCTCTGGCCAGTCACAGAGCTGGAGTCCGTGAACCCAGAAGCAAGACAGGTGAAGATGGAAGCTGTCTCCAGTGATGGTAATGTTTACTAGAAGGCTTTGTTTTCAGGTAAGTTTCACATAATGTGCTAGCATGCGATGCATACTGGCACATTATGTCTTTGCCTTGCAGGTAAGAAAAAAAAGAAAACGTGCAGCGGTTTACAACCACTTTAAGCTATTTGAAGCTGACTGAAACTTAACTGTGGAGCCTGTTGAAATCTTTGAGGATTAATTACTTTAGAGTAGATGAAGCTACAGAGGTCAGGAATTAATTGATTTAAAGCTCTTTTACTGCTTGGTAATAATATATAAATACTTTAATGGAACAAGTTCACTTTAAAATCTTAAGGCCAGTTTCTGTATTAAACCTCAATCTTAAATATTTCATTTCAACTTTCGCATCTAAGCTCCATAAGTATTTACCTTTGTTTGTTCATAAAGACCAAGTCTTCTTCTGATCTTTGCCATAGAGGAATCAATCAGTGGTATTTCGTGGTAATAAGTGCTCATGGTTTTATAGAAACTTGCCATCACATGCCTTATGCCTTCTCTATTTCAACCCAATAACATACCAAAAACTCCCATTTTGTCAGTTTGAGCCCCTTAACACTTTCAACTATGATAAGATGTCCACTATCAACAGCCTTCTTCACTCTAGCAGTAAAACCCCTAGCAATCCACATTATGTACAAAACTGATGTAATTGGCTCAACGCAGCTATTCAGTAATTTTTTCATCTTCCCATCTATTAAATCCTCTTCTCTTGTTGTTTTAACTTTGGATAGTAAAACATTTTTTTTTTTCTGTCAGTAAATACCTTATACAGTCCACTTCCTCTTTCTTGTCTGGTAATTAGCCTAGGGTAATGACATCAGACACAGCTCTCTCTCTCTGTCTCACTCTTGTCAAAGGAAATCCATTAAGAGCTGCAGAGCTGGAGGGGGCTGGATGAGGGCAGAGATAACCAGAGACTGCAGAGATCCATGAGTATCTATCAAGAAAGGAGAAATGTGCAGACAAGCAGTGGTGTGAGTGTGTCTGTCTGTATATATGTGTATGTGTGTATATGTCTGTATATATGTGTATGTGTGTGTCTGTATTTATATGTGTGTATGTCTCCGTATATACTGTATATATATATATATATATATATATATATATATATATATATGTGTGTGTGTGTGTGTGTGTCTGCATATATATATATGTATGTGTGTGTGTCTGTATATATGTGTATGTCTGTGTCTGTATATATATATGTGTGTGTGTCTGTATATTTGTGTTGTGTGTGTCTGTTTATATACAGTATCTCACAAAAGTGAGTACACCCCTAACATTTTTGTAAATATTTTATTATACCTTTTCATGTGATAACACTGAATAAATGACTCTTTGCTACAATGTAAAGTAGTGAGTGTACAGCTTGTATAACAGTGTAAATTTGCTGTCCCCTCAAAATAACTCAACACACAGCCATTAATGTCTAAACCGTTTGCAACAAAAGTGAGTACACCCCTAAGTGAAAATGTCCAAATTGGCCCAAAGTGTTAATATTTTGTGTGGCCACTATTATTTTCCAGCACTGCCTTAACCCTTTTGGGCATGGAGTTCACCAGAGCGTCACAGGTTTTCTTTGGAGTCCTCTTCCACTCCTCCATGATGACATCACAGAGCTGGTGGATGTTGGAGACCTTGCGCTCCTCCACCTTCCGTTTGAGGATACCCCACAGATGCTCAATAGGCAGCTTGGCCTTGGCCATTTTGGACAGCTTGGCCTGTTCATCACTTATATCATCAACTTCTTTAACAAGGCAGTGGTTGTCTTGGAGGTGTGGTTGGGGCCGTTATCATGTGGGAATACTGCCCTGCGGCCCAGTCTCTGTAGGGAGGGGATCATGCTCTGCTTCAGTATGTCACAGTGCATGTTGGCATTCATGGTTCCCTCAATAAACTTTAGCTCCCCAGTGCCGGAAGCACTCATGCAGCCCCAGACCATGACAGTCCCACCACCATGCTTGACAGTAGGCAAGACACACTTGTCTTTGTACTCCTCATCTGGTTGCCGCCACACTTGCTTAACACCATCTGAACCCAATAAGTGTATCTTGGTCTCATCAGACCACAGGACATGATTCCAGTAATCCGTGTCCTTAGTCTGCTTGTCTTCAGAAAACTGTTTGTGGGCTTTCTTGTGCATCATCTTTAGAAGAGGCTTCCTTCTGGGGTGACAGCCATACAGACCAATTTGATGCAGTGTGCGGCGTATGGTCTGAGCACTGACAAGGTGACCCCCCACCCCTTCAACCTCTGCAGCAATGCTGGCAGCACTCATATGTCTATTTCCCAAAGACAACCTCTGGATATGACGCTTAGCACGTGCACTCAACTTCTTTTGTCAGCCATGGCGAGGCCTGTTCTGAGTGGAACCTGTCCTGTTAAATTGCTGTATGGTCTTAGCCACCGTGCTGCAGCTCAGTTTCAGGGTTTTGGCAATCTTCTTATAGCCTAGATCATCTTTATGTAGAGCAAAAATTCTTTTTTTCAGACCCTCAGAGAGTTCTTTGCCATGAGGTGCCATGTTGAACTTCCAGTGACCAGTATGAGAGAGTGAGAGCGATAACACCAAACTTAACACGCTTGCTCCCCATTCACACCTGAGACCTTGTAACACTAACAAGTCACATGACACCGGGGAGGGAAAATGGCTAATTGGGCCAAATTTGGACATTTTCACTTAGGGGTGTACTCATTTTTGTTGCCTGTGGTTTAGACATTAATGCCTGCGTGTTGAGTTATTTAAGGGGAAAACAAATTTACACTGTTATACAAGCTGTACACTCACTACTTTACCTTGTAGCAAAGTGTCATTTCTTCAGTGTTGTCACATGAAAAGGTATAATAAATTATTTACATAAATGTGAGGGTTGTACTCGCTTATGTGAGATACTGTATGTGTGTGTGTGTCTGTGTGCCTCTGTGTAAATCCAGGAAGTGAACAGTCAGCAGCTTCAGCTGCCCACAGTTAAAATGGCTGCCGCCAGACTTAGTGTAGGGAGATTTCTACAGCATATACTACATATGAAATAATATGCAATGTGGTTGGAGGGAAGCTTCGGAATGGCAAAGATGTTTTTATTACAATTGATGTGTTTCCTCTCTAAAGATCTCAGGAATTGACAGACTTTTTTAATCTGCAGATTGAATGTTTCTTAACCACTTACCGCAAAGTGACGTAGGGCTACGTTGGCAAACTTAGCGGTGTTATACCGGGGTGATGCCTCTAGCTAGAGACACCATCCCAGTACCGTGGTTTAGAGCCGGCGGTCGGCTTTTCGTCGGTAATGACCGATGCGCCTCAGGAGCCGCTCGATTGTTACTCGGGTGAGCAAGAGGGGACGTCCCCCCCCTCCTGCCGCCTTCCGTGGGTTTGCCCGGGTCTCCCGTCCCACCGGGAGACCCGAGCAACCAGCCGGCTGGATGGAGTCCCGATCAAAGCCGGAAGTGGCTTCGATCGGGTCTCCGATGACGTAACCTGGAGGCGGCGTCCATGACGTCCCTTCCGGGTTACTCTGCTGCAAAAGGAGCCAGATTTAAAAAACGAGTGTATTCAAAAATGCAGTTTTCGGCGTTTTCAATACATGGAAGTGTAGTGGAGGGGTTTGGGGTCTTTTAGACCCTCGATCCCTCCATAAAGAGTACCTGTCACTGCATATTGGTGTCACAAGGGATGTTTACATTGCTTGTGACAGCAATAAAAGTGATCAGATTTTTTTTTTTTTTTTAAAAACCTGTGATTAAGTTAAAAAAAAATTTAAATAAATAGGAAAAAAATAAATTTTAGCAGCCCCCGTCACTGTTAGCTCGCGCACGAAAGAAAACATATATACGGAAGTAGAGCCGCAAATGAAATCACTGTTCAAACCACACATGTGAGGTATCACCGCGATTGCCAGAGCGTGAGCAATAGTTTAAAAAAAAGAGCTACACTCTAACTCTAAACTGGTAACCGTTAAAAAATGTTTAAAGCGTCACCTACTGAGATTTCTATTGATCGTAGTTTGTCGCCATTTCACGGGTGTGCGAAATTTTAAACCGTAACATGTTGGGTATCTATTTACTCGGCGTGACATCATCTTTCACAATATACAAAAAAAAATGGGCTAACTTTACTGTTTAGTTATTTTTTAAATGCAGTGAAATGTGATTTTTCGTAATTTTTCCAAAAAAATGGCGTTTTAAAGACCGCTGCGCAAATACCACATGACAAAAAATATTGCAATGACCGCCATTTTATTCTTCGGAGTCTTTGCTAAAAAAAAAAAAAATATATATATATATATATATATATATATATATATATATATATATATATATATATATATATATATATAATGTTTGGGGTTCTAGGAAACAATACTGATTTTAACTTGTAAACAAAAAGTGTCAGAAAAAGGCCTGGGGCTTAAGTGGTTATTAAACAAGCAAATCCCCAAATATCCATTTCCAATCTGTTTAGATGTAAGTCATCTTTTAGTAACATTTTGGGCCTAAACTGAAATAGTAACAAATCAGGAGCATCATTTGGCCACATTTCTGCCCATTTAAAAAAATCTTCCTCTGTAGTTTTTTTGGGTTTTGCAAAAAAAGTGTGCAAGAACTATTTCTTGTACTGCCGTTTAGGACTCACAGCTTCATTAAAGTTTATAAAAGGAACTATTCTCCATTTACTGCCCCAATTAAAAGAGGATGAGAGGACTATTGTCAAAGGTTGGTGGAATATGTGCAATCAAATTGACTCTGCTACCAAGCATCCCATATTTTTATAATTATACCATCGAATTTTAATCTTTAGGACCTCTCCTCCCTATAGAAGGCAATCTTTGATTTTGTTTAGGGCAAAAAGAGAGCAACAACCCTAAAGAATGTCATGTGTTATCATACAAGATTAGGAGGCCTGTGCTTTCTTACCTACCTAAAATACTACTTCCAAATAACCACATTTTCCTGGAAATCCCTCATTTATTAATCCTTCCACACAATAATATTTCCCAGTCAATCACAAAACATTGCTTATATCTTTACTTACGCAACCTTCAATCTTTCCTTTCTCTACATCTGAAGCTACTCAGAATCCCTGAGAACTCTGTAAGAACTGCTGATTTAAAATTGTGGACTCAAAAGGATCTCCTAAAAACTAAGACATTTTTTACACAGGGATAAACTAACATCTATATCTAACATCTATATTTTTACTACTAAACACCAACCACCATTCTCAGATTTTATTCACACAGGTTTTTCATTTTCTTAAAATTCCACAATGAGCCAGCCTGTGAGTAACTCAGAACTGAAGTTAAGGAATATATTGTTGCCTTATGAGGAGTTTAGGTATAATCTCCTTTAGAGTGTTACCTGATGAAGAGTTATGTATAAATCTCCTATAGTAATTGTAAATAGATGGATGTAAATATTTATTTTTCAAGATATTAAGTGTTGATGTCAAACACATAGATGAATATTAGTGTAGATTTTTAAGTCTGACCAGCAATAGTAATTTGATTAACAAGTCAGTTTGAAAATGCCAGCCTGCTATTTACGCTGGAAAACAAACTGATATGCAGAATAGTACCATTCTGTACTTAAGTTCCTGTTAGCCAGACATCCTGGGGCCAAGGCAATAGTGATAATACTGTAGGCCGTGTCACTCCCCTTGATATATCTTCAAAGACTTAGGCCCCATTCACACTAGTGCGACTTGTCCCGCGATTTTGGACCGCAAAATCGCATGACAAGTCGTTTTCCATTATTTTCAATGAGCCCCATTCATATCAGTGCGTTTTGAAGTCGCACCGACTTCAAAGTAGTTCCTGCACTACTTTGCCACGATTTTAATGCATTTTGAGGCATATAGCCTTGCCCATGCTTTCAAAATCGCGGCAAAAATCGCGCCGCGAAATCGCGGCAAAATTGCGTTGCAATAGTGTGAAAGGGGCCTTAGTCTTTAGTTATGCGATGAAGGTGATCGTCTGTTCAGGGATGGGCAATTTTCCCAGCAGCTGACCTAGCATGATTAATCCCCCCCAGAGAGGAGGGCTATCGAGAGGCTGGGTTATGCTAAATATAGGGGATGGGGAAATTGTCCAATCCTGAATAAGATACACCTAGAGGTAGGAGAAGGGTAAGATTGCTACACCAATCAGAATGGCTCTGAGCAAGGCGATATGGATCCATATTAGTGAAGGTGGGAAGGAGAGAAAGCTCTCTGGCATGCAGACTAGGATGAAACTCCTGGGGATGGTAACTATGGACTATATCTCTCACACTTAAAATGTATACATGCTTTCTCTCTTTTGTGTGGGAACACATGGCAGGCAACATGCTCCAACCTGAAGTGAAAAGGTAACCTAACTCCATGCTTATACATACATTGTATTGTAAATATGGCTATTGTGGGTAATTTGTAAATATCATATAAGCCAGGGGATTTATACTAATAATGGGTTGTAAATACTGTTTAGTGTGTAATTTGTATATATATTATGTATATATATTATGTAACCCTTTCAATAAATGTGTATTGTGGATTGAACTACCTCTTTTGTGTAAAGATCTCTCAGGATCTAGATGTGTATAGGTGCATGCTACTACAATGATTGGGGTGTATGCACATTTACACATAAGAAAAGGCAACAATATAAACCGAACATTTCAAATTCCAGATATGTGGCTGCTGCACCATGTACTTGTATGAAAAAGTATCCTGTCCTCTCTGTATTGCTGCCTTTATGTGAAATCCCTGGTGTTCCTGCCAGTCCCTCAGTCCCTCTCCTTTCCTATTTAAAATTGACCACACTAAGCCGGAGAACACCATGGTCAGTTCTCCAGCTATGCTGGGAACCCAGCCTGCTCTCCTCCAAAGATCAGACTTGTCCTGACACCCCCCCCCCCCTGCACAGCCTTTCACTGGGTAGCTCAGTGTGCTGCTGTTTCTCTTCCCCCAGCTCATATGCTGCTGAGAACAGAGGGAGTGTGATCACTTATAAGAAAAGGAAAATGTATATTTATTTTTTTATGTCTATACACAAATGTTTTGCCTTTTATTTTATTTTTTTTTAAACTGAATGTGTTGTTTTACCGGATGATTGTTTAAAATCACTTTAATTCTGGCTTCCACAATTGATCCAAATAAATATGTATAATATTTTTCCATGGCAGCACTGCAATTCTACTTTAAGCAGAGGAAGTTATCAAATATCCTTTATGTAACCAGCTCTTAGATTTTTTTATAAAACATGTCTGGTATTATCAGATTACAAAAAAAGGGCTCCTTACAAGACATGTGGGGGCCAAGCCCAATCATCTTAACCCTAAAATTGTAAGATTATTATCACAGGTCTTTAGAAAATGAGTTCCCAAAACTTCTCCTGGCCTCCTTTTGAGTCTTCCAGGCCCAAAAAAAAAAAACTAAGCTACAGGCTGATTCTGTTTACGACTGTAGTCACTGAGACAAATACTGCTTCTAGGCGTAAGATTCTACATTTTTCTTTTGGTGCAGTAATAAACAGAGACACCAGCATTATGATCTACAGTGTAACAAATGAATTAGTCCAGAAGACTTGGATCACTTATACAGGCTCTCTTGGCCTTTGCTACTACTTACTTCTATAGTTACTGCTAGAGATGAGTAGAGTTATTTCAGCCAAACTCTCAATTATATTTATTTGGGCTGCTTAGGTAAAATTTGCTTGAAAAAAAGATCTTCTATATATGTTTTTTTTTTTTTTATTTAGAGGGTGTGTTTTTTGGGTGCATTTAGGGTAAGTTTATTTTATTCAGCATCCTTAGTATTTTTGCTTTTTCCTTTTTATTCATGCATTTGATTGGTATTAGTGTATTGTTAATTTAAATGTTTTATGTTACAATTTTACAGTTTGTTTTTTGCTCTATGAAAAAAAAAAAAAACAATCGTGTACAAAGAGGAGCAGGTCCAGAATAGTAAACCTAAGGAGCAATTTAAAGCCCACTGAACCCTTAACTACTGTAGCACCCTACAAGGTAGATGCTAGGTAAAGTATAGTGGGTCTTGTCTGCTTAACAGCAGGGCCATGATTTTCAGTCAGGTTGTCATGGTTCCCAGGTGTGGCTGTTGAGATTGGGGAGTCTCCCCACTGTGCTCAATGAGAGGGCTCTCATTGGGCAGTGGAGGAAATCCAGCCAATGGCACATCCAGGCTTGTATCTACCCCAGAAAGGCAGATTCTGCCGCACAGCATTCTGGGAGTGGGTATAAGTTTGAGGGGAGTGCATGACGCAGCGTCTTTTGCGGGAAGCAGAGTCCCAGGAGGGAGAGTACCTCCTGTCAGAAGGATCGGGTGTCTCGGGTGGCTGCCTGAGAGTCCAGAGAGAGAGCTGAGCTGAGCTGCAGAGAGGATCCAGTGTGCCGAGGACCAGTGGAAATAGAGGGGTTCAGTTCCAGGAAAGCGTTCCAAGTTCATGAGTACTGTGAATTGCCCCTGAGGGTCTGCCTGAAGTGTAGAGGGGACCACTCCAGTGAAGGTCCCAGGGATCCAGGAGCCAGCTAGTGTCAAGGGGGGTGCCTAGTGAAGAGGACCCTGAAGTATTAGAGGGGGTGCCTAGTGAAGAGGACCCTGAAGTATTAGAGGGGGTGCCTAGTGAAGAGGACCCTGAAGTTTAGAGAGGGGGTGCCAGCGGTTGGGCCCTGAAGAGTTAAGTGTACAGTGTACAGTGTACAGTGTTAAGAGTTGCAGCAGCACAAGCAGTTACAAGGAGCTCCCTCAGTCAGTGAAGGGCTGGAGGGAGCTGTTCAACGAACTTTTGAGCTAAACAGAGTATCAGGAGTCAAATGTCTTACAGTCCTGGATCTTCTGATTTAATCTGAGTATTAAAGTCAAAGTTTCAACACAGTTCAGCAGAACAGTATCTTCAAGTTGCAGGGAGCATTGGCCGGCATTCAGCTGGCGTCAAGACAGTGCTAACCGGCATTTTTTTGTACAGTGTCCCAGTTGAACCTAGTTGAGCCAGATGAGTATTCCACTCATTCCCTTCTCCCATCCCCATTACAAAATAAACAACACAAACCAAAGATGCCGGAATGGTCATTGTCTCAGCTTTCACACTTGGGTTTTCAACTTAAATGTGTTGGAAGTGTTACCGGTAACAATGGCAGACCCACATCAGGCCCAATGCCTGGAAATCCTGCTACACTACCTTTGGAGAAATGTCGCCAAAATCTTTTAATCTTCACCAAAATTTGGAAAAAAAGAAACTCTCAGTTTCACTTATCCCTACTCCCTGCCTTCGCCATTCCATTTACATGTTACTTACATGATACATGTTGTTTAAGTTTTTATATGTTTATACAAATGTATCAATAAAAACTCGCAATCCGGAGATTATTGCAAATCGCGGGACGCCTGTGCATTGCCCGTTGATTTGCAATAGCCCCCCCAAACGCTGAGCGATGTTGCCGCGATTTCCGCCTGCCGAATCGCGGTAACATCGCGCGAAAAAAAATTGCGGGACGCATTACGCCCAAAAAAGTACAAGAGCTTCTTTGGAGCGTATTGCGTCCCACTATTTTTTTTGCGCGGTTACCGCGATTCGGCAGGCGGAAATCGCGGCAACATCGCTCAGTGTTTGGGGGGCTATTGCAAATCAACGGGCAACGCACAGGCGTCCCGCGATTTGCAATAATCTCCGGATCGCGGGCGGAACCGCGACGGTTCTGGCCGCGATCCATACGCTGACATGTGAACGGAGCCTAATTAAGTCCTTGTGTTCTTAAATAAATATAAACGTCCTTTGTTGTCTGTGCAAATAGGCAAAAAAATAATAATATAAATATAGACAAAAAAAAAATAACAAAAGTGCTGCTGTGCTCCACTCTTGAAGAAAGTGCTTGTGCTCCCCCTTCTGTTTCCCTACTCACCAGAGCCAAATGCAAGTAAAGCGGGGGTCATAAATCAGATTTAAACTTTATTTAAAACGTGGTATGCTACTTACAAGACATGCAGTTAAAAAATAGAGGTGATCAGCTTGGTGGTTGCTGCTCCCGCAAGCATGCGTTCCACCGGCCGGATATGACGTGGCATGCTCAAACTCTCCCTAGGCGCGTTTCGCCATCCCCTGTGGGTGTCACCTGTCAAGTTCTTTCAGCAAGTGAGCAAGTGTACCTAGAAAAATTGATGCTGTTTTGAAGGTAAAAGGTGGTCACACCAAATATTGATTTGATTTGGATTTCTCTGCTGTTCATTTCCTTTCCATTTTGTCTTGAGCATCTCCGCCCATTTGTTTATGTGTAGCTGCGGAGTGAGGAATGCCCTAGCCACAGTTTATTGTGTGGTAGTGGGCGGGATCGTCAGCTTCCTGCTGAGTTCAGCCCAAACTTGTCAAAAGCTGATCCTTAGTCTGGAGACCAACAGGCTAAGCGCCAGCATTACAATCAGGGGTTCTCAGCTCACTAGACTAAAAGAAATACCTGTATGAAAAAAACAAAAAGCTTTTCCATCAAGGTTTCATTTACAAATTTGACTGGACTGCACCAACAACCAGAAGAGTTTTAAAGAGTAACTCAACTTTTGCTGAGAAAAAAACATTTCCCTCTGGGTGATCCATGTACATTACAAGGATTTTAACAAACTTTGTTGCAGATTCCAACCTGTTTCTCCTTTGCAGAAAAAGCTGTTTGTTGCCTGTGGAGTGAATCTAAATGGGAGCAATGTTTTAATTATTAATCGGCTGATGCACTTGCAGTGTTCTAATGAGGAAAGTTGCAGTGTTGGCATCCCTGTAGAAGTAATGAATCCTTTGGGAGTATCTCACTGACATTTTTGCTGCAGAGCATGCCTAACATCTGACTTTTATTTTAGCCCTCGTGCGCTGTTAAAGCGGAGTTCCGGGCACAGATGTCATTTTTTGATGAACATACCCCCGGGACAGTCAGGGCTAGCACATTCCACAATGGCTAGCCTCTGATCTGTCCCGGTTCGCACTTACCTTTTAGAAGAAATACTTACTTAGAAAATTTCTTCCACAGCGTTTCCATCTCTCTTGTGGGCAGCTGAAGCCGGCGCGGTCCTCTTCTGCGTCTTCTTCCGCGTCTTCTTCTCCCAGAATGCGCCGCACCGGCCCCTCTCGTCACTTCCGGCGCGGCCGGAAGTGACGAGCGGGGCCGGTGCGGCGCATTGATTCCTGGGAGCGATGACGTCTAGCTCCCAGGAATCATTGCAGCGCAGGAAGTGACGGGGTGAGCCGCGGCTCCGAGGGAGGAAGCAGTCAGAGGTGAGTATTTACGATCTTCAATAAAAAGGTGAGTAAACAAAAAAAATAAAAATAACTATCCAATTCCTTTTCAGGTCAGGTCTACCTAGCGGAGGGGCACAAAAAAAAAATCGTTTTTGTGCCCGGAACTCCGCTTTAAATGCCTATTTTCAGTGCTGGTGCAAGGATTTTTTACACCCTAGGCGAAACCTCATATTGCCGCATCAGTGACAGCTGTGGTGGGAGGAATGAGACCAGTGGCAGCAGTGGTGGTGATGCGATGAGATAAGATGAGTGACACCTGTGGTGGTGAGGGGATGGGTTCAGTCGCAACAGTGGTGGGGGCATGCTATTAATAGCAGTAGTGGACTTCCTCTTTAGTGGAGTCGGAAGGTTGGGGTGAGGTGCCTAATCCTGTTAATTGGGGGCCCGATAAGTACATGGGTAAAAAGAAAAATGGTATAGGCCTTCAAAATGTTATGTATAATAGGCTAAATCGGGGGCAAAAACCATAGAAAGGCAAGGTGAAAATGTATTTAGGACATGGTGATGTTACAGAAATCAGTTTATCTTTGAATGACAGTGGTCTTCTGATGGTGAGCGTCCCCCAAGGAAAATTATCCTGGAGAGGGACCAAGGGGCTCAGTTTGGTTAACAGTTGCCCACTGATAATCCCCGGCCCTCACGATGATGCTATGGAGTGGACTGAACATGATATATTATATTCTAGAACGGCACATCTTCCATGATGTAGTTTAATTTGAATTGATTTACTATGGATTTTTGTGACAGATTTTTGCTTTTTTTTTTTTTTTTTTTTTTTTATTTGATGTCCATTTCCCTCCCCCCATTTAGACCCCCTCTGAAAAACACTGGATGTGATGTTTTTTTTTTTTTTTTTTTGAGTGATATGTTGACATGGTGACTTAATGACAAGGGAAAGGTGGGTTGCACTTTTCCCTCCATCACTTTTTTTTTGTCTTCTTTTTCACTTTTTCACTCTTTTCACATTTTCACTATTAAGTATGATTGCAGTATATAGTGTCTTGCCTTATTTCACTTCACGGAATGTATATGACTAGGGGTAATGGGGGAATTTATGTAATATGTATTTTTTTTTTTTGTGATATTATATATGTATATTGATAAAATTAATAAAATATTTAATTAAAAAAAAAATAGCAGTAGTGGAGGGGGAGGGGGGAATTGGATCAGTGGTGGGGGGATGAGATGTGATGAGTGGCAGCAGTAGAGGGGGAGGTGGGAATGGGATCAGTGCTGGTGGGATGAGTGGCAGCGGTGCTGGGATGAGATGAGTGGCAGTAGTGGTGGGGGGATGGAATGGGTGGAAGCCGTGATGAGATAGGATGGATGGTAGCGGTGGTGGGATGGGATGAGTGGCAGCGGTAGTGGGATGGGATGAGTGGCAGCAGTGATGGGATGGGATGAGTGGCAGCGGTGATGGAATGGGATGAGTGGCAGCTGTGGTGGGATGGGATGAGTGGCAGCGGAGATGGGATGAGTGGCAGCTGTGGTGGAATGGGATGGGATGAGTGGCAACAATGGTGGGATGGGATGAGTGGCAGCGGTGATGAGATGAGATGGGATCAGTGACAGCTGTGGTGGGATGGGATGAGTGGCAGCTGTGATGGGATGAGTTGCAGCAGTGGTGGGGGGGATAGGATCAGTGGCAGCTGTGGTGGGATGGAATGGGATACGTGGCAGCAGGGATGGGATGAGATAAGTGGCAGCGGTGGTGGGGGGATGGGATAAGAGGCAGCAGTGGTGGGGGATGAAATGGGATGAGTGGCAGTGGTGGTGGGGGATGGGATGAGTGCCAGCAGGGATGGGATGGGATGAGTGCCAGCAAGGATGGGATGGGATGAGTGCCAGCGGTGGTGGGGGGATGGGATGAGATAAGTGGCAGCAGGGATGGCATGGGAGGACTGGCAGCAGGGATAGGATGGGATGAGTGGCAGCAGGAATGGGATGGGATAGGATGAGTGGCAGAAGGGATGGGTTGGGTGGCAGCAGGGATGGGATGGGATAGGATGTGTAGCAATTGTACATGAAAAAGTATAGGAAACACTTTTTTAAATGTTTAGTCTCTCTAACCAGAATCTTTTTTTTTTCTGGTAGCACTATTTATGCAGGCAAATATTTTTGTTAAATAAGAAAATATAACCACTAAACACTGAAAATTGCATATTGTTGTTCCAGTTATCTATAATAATTTTACATTTTATGGCTTTTTATAAAAAAAAAAAAAAAAAGAATAAAATAGACTAATATAAAATTATATATATATATATATATATATATATATATATATATATATATATATATATATATATATATATATTTATTTATTTTTTTGATAAGACGGAGAACATGGTTAAATATTGGAGATAAGTTTTATTTACAAAGATCTTCCTTATCACCACACTCACTGGCCAACACAGTGATCACATGGTCTGGTTATATAAGACTCTGGCTGTCCAGAGTCACCATAAAGTCATGTAGTATTCTTAAACTTTACACCTCAGCAAATATCCCCCAAAAAAAAAAAAGTTCAAAAGTTTTCGTATTTATGCCATTTTCAGGTTGTGAGTGCCTTTTCATGGTTCACACATACTGTTATGAAGCAGTTAAAGATTTTTTCATGTATTTTTCAGGGTAGCCTCAGTGGCACCAGCATCCCGGCTATCTGCAAAATGATTTCTGACAGAAATGTTGTAACAGCTGGTTGTAACGATAGTGGATAACCCGCAAAATGTTCTGAAGATCCATCTTCCTCCATGTAACAAGCTAAATGACTTGATAAGACAAGCACTGTGACCAATTAAAGGATTTACCTAGTAAGGTATACTGGAAGTTTCTTTGCAGACCACTGCTGTAGGTCACTAAGTGAAATTTTCTAATTATTTTAGCTCTTAGTAAATGTTAGCTCTCTGAAACAAGAGCTCCATCTAATGGTCTTCTTTTATAGATGCACTCCATGGATCATGGAATAATGTACCGTGGGACTAATGACGGCACCTAAAATCCACAGCAAAGACTCATAAAACCTTAAATAAAAGAAAAATATATACAGTACTGAAAAGTGAAAGAAAATAGTAGTAGTGACACTTTTGGTAATTTCATAAAGAAATATACAGTGGGTACGGAAAGTATTCAGACCCCCTTAAATTTTTCACTCTTTGTTATATTGCAGCCATTTGCTAAAATCATTTAAGTTCATTCTTCTTCCTCATGAATGTACACATAGCACCCCATACTGACAGAAAAACACAGAATTGTTGACATTGTTGCAGATTTATTAAAAAAGAAAAACTGAAATATCACATGGTCCTAAGTATTCAGACCCTTTGCTCAGTATTTAGTAGAAGCCCCCTTTTGATCTAATACAGCCAGGAATCTTTTTGGGAAAGATTCAACAAGTCTTTCACACCTGGATTTGGGGATCCTCTGCCATTCCTCCTTGCAGATCCTCTCCAGTTCTGTCAGGTTGGATGGTAAACGTTGGTGGACAGCCATTTTTAGGTCTCTCCAGAGATGCTCAATTGGGTTTAAGTCAGGGCTCTGGCTGGGCCATTCAAGAACAGTCACGGAGTTGTTGTGAAGCCACTCCTTCATTATTTTAGCTGTGTGCTTAGGGTCATTGTCTTGTTGGAAGGTAAACCTTCGGCCCAGTCTGAGGTCCAGAGCACTCTGGAGAAGGTTTTTGTCCAGGATATCCCTGTACTTGGCCGCATTCATCTTTCCCTCAATTGCAACCAGTCGTCCTGTCCCTGCAGCTGAAAAACACCCCCACAGCATGATGCTGCCACCACCATGCTTCACTGTTGGGACTGTATTGGACAGGTGATGAGCAGTGCCTGGTTTTCTCCACACATACTGCTTAGAATTAAGGCCAAAAAGTTCTATTTTGGTCTCATCAGACCAGAGAATCTTATTTCTCACCATCTTGGAGTCCTTCAGGTGTTTTTTAGCAAACTCCATGCGGGCTTTCATGTGTCTTACACTGAGGAGAGGCTTCCGTCGGGCCACTCTGCCATAAAGCCCCGACTGGTGGAGGGCTGCAGTGATGGTTGACTTTCTACAACTTTCTCCCATCTCCTGACTGCATCTCTGGAGCTCAGCCACAGTGATCTTTGGGTTCTTCTTTACCTCTCTCACCAAGGCTCTTCTCCCCCCATAGCTCAGTTTGGCCGGACGGCCAGCTCTAGGAAGGGTTCTGGTCGTCCCAAACGTCTTCCATTTGAGGATTATGGAGGCCACTGTGCTCTTAGGAACCTTAAGTGCAGCAGAAATCTTTTTGTAACCTTGGCCAGATCTGTGCCTTGCCACAATTCTGTCTCTGAGCTCTTCAGGCAGTTCCTTTGACCTCATGATTCTCATTTGCTCTGACATGCATTGTGATCTGGAAGGTCTTATATAGACAGGTGTGTGGCTTTCCTAATCAAGTCCAATCAGTATAATCAAACACAGCTGGACTCAAATGAAGGTGTAGAACCATCTCAAGGATGATCAGAAGAAATGGAAAGCACCTGAGTTAAATATATGAGTGTCACAGGAAAGGGTCTGAATACTTAGGACCATGTGATATTTCAGTTTTTCTTTTTTAATAAATCTGCAACAATGTCAACAATTCTGTGTTTTTCTGTCAGTATGGGGTGCTATGTGTACATTCATGAGGAAGAAGAATGAACTTAAATGATTTTAGCAAATGGCTGCAATATAACAAAGAGTGAAAAATTTAATGGGGTCTGAATACTTTCCGTACCCACTGTAAATATAGCTTTATCAAGCTATATTGTGTGTTTGTGATACCTGTAGAGTCATATTCAACCCTCAGTGATTCTACAGGCCAGCTCTTTGGATGTGAGTGATTGGTCTAACCGACCAAATACAGCGCTTGCTTGGTATTAACTCTAAACCAACACTCAAGTGATTATAAAGTGCAATAGTGTTAAATACTATTCCACAATTAATAATATTAATATAAATAAATATATATAAATTTCGGATCAAAATCAATTCCTGTGAATAAAAACGTGCATAAATCTTGAAAGAATAAATAGTAGTTGAGAAATATAAATAGTGATGGTGATAATAAATAAAAATTGTAATTAGTGTCCTTTAAGAATAATAGTCCAAAGTTCATACAAAGTGCTCCTGTTGAAACTTGATCATTAAAATCTCAGCTATTCTTTGTCCCAAATAGGTAATATGGTCAGGTCACTTACCAGATGATATAGGTACTGAATGCCATATGGCACCAGAACCAATCAGGCTTAGTAAGCCCCCTGGGCTCAACGGATCTCCTCAAGATGTTATCCCATGGGATGGCAACAGTCCCTCAGGCTTCCATAATGTACGATCTGATTCGATATGGGGGAGAAAGAAGAATGCTCCAGATAGTGCAGTATTTGAAATTAAGGTAATTTTATTTATCCTTATAAGGGTTTTCAGCATTAAAAATATTCCAGACGTTTAGCATTGGAGGTCAGCGGTACGGTGCGGGCTGCACGTCCTCTCGGAACTAACTTCCGGCTTCCAGTTTGCGGTCCAACCAACGTAACGTGCCCACGCTATGCGTTCCAAGCTAACGCGTTTCGTCACTTCCGGTGAAGTCTTCAGAGCATGTGGAAATATACTAGTATATTTTGCACCAGCTCTTTGGATGCCATGCCTGAGGTGCTTGAGAGCCCAATGCATAGAATTTCCTTGGTCATTTTTTATGAGGTCACCAGATCTTTCCTCAACCCTCTCCAACTGCCCTGGGATAAGCATTAGCAAATTTTTACATACTAAGGCCAAGTTAGACATGAACCAATTAATCTATTAGCACCTGTTTGGAGACTGAGAGAATACCAGTGGGAACGCAGGGAATACATGCAAACTCCATGCACCTAGTGTCCTGGTCAAGATTCCAAACAAGGTCCCATGTGATGACTGTGATGGCTTCCTGGCAATTCTCAGGGCTGGGTTTCCTGATGACAACAGCGAACCATGCCTGTGTAGTGTGATACTTAATTGTATCGGAGCACTATAAACTGAAAATGTTATTTAAGTTATTTTTAATATTCAAAGCAAACTCACTCATCTATCCATGCCGCCATGCGTTATTTTGTTGAGAAATCCCTATTACAATCACCCTTAGCATTTGTAGCCACAGCATTCTTGCCTAAGGGCAGATGATTCATGAAACATTTACTTCCTGAAATCCATCTCCCCCTAGTCCAGGCATGCAGGAAGGAGGGTGTGCTTAGCTTAGAAAGCCTCTCTTCCAGATGAAGGGAAAAAATGCCCATGAAAGAGGGTTGCCAACTGTCAATAATTCAGTTTTCAAAATCTGTGATCTTTACACATGTCCATGAATGTCCATTACAGACATGTAGTCTTCATGTCTATAACGGAAATTCACAGACAGATGTAAAAAACACAGATTTTACTGTGAATTCACTGATAGGTGGCAACCTGAAGACTCTTAAGATCTATGACATCATGTTGGCCTAGGCCAGAAAACAGGAAGCAACTGAAGAAATGTAAAAAAAAAAGTTTAAAACTAGTAAATCTAATATACCTCCCTATCTATTTACTAATGCTAGCAGCATAAGGATTAATAATACTTCATGTCGATTAAGAGAGTTTAGTTCCGCTTTGAAATGGTAATTTATTAGTCTCTATTGGAAGCCTGTGTGATGGGGTGACAAAGCAGGCAGTGGCAAACCTGAACATGGACCTTCATGGGAGGATCACCAGGGATTTTGGGCCATCCGCTTGCTATTGGTCATCTGAAAAAGTAATGGATAGTTACGATTTTTTTTTGTTTGTTTACTTACCTTGTTATTGTAGAAAAATATACTCACCTTTCTTCCACTTCCTCCCTCTGCGGCCACGGCCCGCGCCGTCACTTCCTCTTTGCATTAATTCCTGGGAGCTGGACGTCATCGCTCCCAGGAATCAATGCGCCTGCACTGGCCCCGCTCGTCACTTCCGGTGCGGCTCCTCATTCCCTGCTAAACAGCTTCTGGGCATGCCCAAGAGCTGTGGAGGAATGACGCGCCTGCAACGGAAGTGACGAGCGGGGCCGGTGCAGGCGCATTCTGGGAGAAGAGGACACGGAAGAGGACGCAGAAGAAGACGCGCTGGCTTCAGCTGCCCACATCCGAGATGGCAGCGCTGGAGAAGAGATTTTCAAGGTAAGTATTTCTTCTAAAAGGTAAGTGTGACCCGGGACAGTACAGAGGCTATCCATTGTGGAATGTACTAGCCCTGACTGTCCCAGGGGTATTTTTATTGAAAAAAAATTTTGTGGCCGGAACTCCGCTTTAATGAAAACTGAAGATGTGGGGAGCTCAGTGATCATGTCATGTTTACAGATACGTCAACTCCACTTATATGTTCCATCATGACAGGTAGGTATGTGACGGCACACATATTCATGGTACACGGTAACTAAAATGTGGCTTTTTAATCATTTTCCACTATGATGTCCAATGACATTTTCTTAACAGACATAAAACTGCATTTACACACAATATAACCTACTTTACAGAATTATAGGGCGTGCTGGAATTTTATTTTAAACACTGTTTCCACATGCCAATGTGATAATGCAGCCTCTCCATTAAGTGCCGTAATATTTGTCTGAGAAGCCGCCGCTGACAAAATGGTTTCCATGGCAATGTACGAAGATCCGGGGCAACCAATTCCTATGGGATGATTTGTTAGAGATTCTATTAAAATGACACTCTGAGTTCAAAATGCAGAACTGACATTTAAAAATAGGTAGATATTAGTGTATCGTATCATCGCTGCCACCCAAATCTCAAAACTGAAATATTTGTGGAAAGGGGACAAGCAAAATATTCTGTTGTGCCTCTATTGCCCTACTGTGCATGCAGAACAGTTTGGATGAAGTCATTTATCCAGCTAGAACATATTTCTGGCTTCATACCTATGCTTGCGGCAGTGCATGATTTGCTGAGCCAAATGACCCCTTAAGAGCTGCTGAATTTTTGTCAGGCCTTTCTGGCCTTTCTATTGGTTATCTGGCCTTCTGCTGCCCAAAACCACTCACGACCCACCAGTGGCAACTAAATGTCCATCGTCCACTCCATCAACTAAATGTCCATCGTCCACTCCATCAAATAAATGTCCATCGTCCACTCCATCAACAAAATGTCCATCGTCCACTCCATCAACTAAATGTCCATCGTCCACTCCATCAACTAAATGTCCATCGTCCACTCCATCAATGATCTTGAATATAAATCTGGCTTCATACCTGTGGTTGCGACAGTGCATGATTAGCTGAACCAAATCTAGTACTGACCCCTTAAGAGTTGCTAAATTTTTGTCACGCCTTCCTGGCCTTTCTATTGGTTATCTGGCCTTCTGCTGCCCAAAACCACTCACGAGCCACCAGTGGCAACTAAATGCCCATCATCCACTCCATCAATCATCTTGAATATAAATCTGGTGTCATACCTGTGCTTGCAGGAGTGCATGATCAGCTGAGCCAAATGTAGTACTGACCCCTAAGAGCTGCTGATTTTTTTCAGGCCTTCCTGGCCTTTCTATTGGTTATCTGGCCTTCTGCTGCCCCAAACCACTCATAACCCACCAGTGGAAACTAAATGTCCATCATCCACTCCATCAATCATCTTGAATATACATCTGGCTTCACACCTATGCTTGCAGCAACATATGATCAATAGGGCCAAATGTAGCACTGACCCCTTAAGAGTTTCTGGATTTTTTGGGGTACTTCTATTGGTAATCTGGCCTTCCACTGCCCCAAACCACTGAAGGCCACCACTGGTGACCAAATGACAACTAGTCATCATCCACTCCATCAATCCTCTTTTGAAAAATGTTTGGGCTTAGTATACAGAGGGAGGGCTAGGGGTACCGGATACCTCAAAAACAACAGCAAAAAAATATATTTTTTATTATTCTAATATTATTATAAAATAATAATCATAATCATAAAAATGGTCTATGGCATGTCTAGGTTTATGAACCTTGTAATGAGATGGCAAATGATTCAAAATAACCAACATTCAGGATTCAGCTTTATTACATTTTTATTTTTTTAAGTACTTTAAGGGCTCTTTCACACGGGCGATCCGATCAGATCCGCCTGTCAGTTTTTTAGGCGGATCTGATCGGATCCTCCATGCAGCTCTATATGGCAGCGGATGTCAGCGGAGACATGTCCGCTGACACCCGCTGCCATCCGTATCCGATCCTGTCCGTGAAATCTGGACGGATGGAAACCCTATTTTTCCATCCGTTCAGGGATCGGATCGGATGAGAGCGGACAGGCGGTCCGCTCTCATCCGATCCCCCATAGAGAGCAGCAGGGGCTGTGACACCTCCCTCTCCGCACTGCAAGCGGAGATGGAGCTGTCATCTGCCGGCTCAGCGGGGATCGGCGGATCGATCCCTGCTGAGAAGCACGGATCCGCCTACGGAGGCGGACCGTGTGAAAGAGCTCTAAGTGTTACTAATCCCAGGAGCCTGCATTCGCTGTATCTGGTCTCCCACAGTACACAGAACATGGAAATGCAATTATTATAGAAAATATAAAGGGATAAATACTTTTTCTCATCAGCAGTATATAGCAGTCTTATGACTTCAGATCAGTGTCTGGTTATAGCTTGTAGGAGCAGTTTTCATTCTGCTCTGACTATCCTATGAGGCTGCAGGACCCCTGACCCTCTGTCTGGACAGTGCAGATTGGCCATGAGCTGATCACATGCACCTCCCAAGAAAAAAAACTCTCTAGCAATACACACCAAACTGAGCATGTGCAGCTTGCCCCCAAGGCTCTGTTCTATCAGGAGATAGAAGAAGGGGAGGATCAGAGAAGATGGGATCAAGCAGCCTTTTTATACAATGCGGAGTATTATCCCCTTAGGTTCCACAGTGAGTATAACAAGCATGCTTTACTGCATATACAGACAGTTATGGGACTTTTGTGTAATTTTAAAAAACAAATGGTATGATGTTCCCCTTTAAGCACAGGACTACAGTAATACCCTAAAATACGAGAGCACATTGATTCTGTAAATGTATCAGAGCAGTAAGGGGAAACATGACACCAAGCGCTGTGTTTTATTATCTTCATCGCCAAATGGACTAAAGTGCTCTATAAACTGCTTCCGATATTTTACTGCCTGTTAAAACGGGCCTATCACTTATTCCAGTCTAATCTTACTTTATCTAAATCTAAACTCTCCACTTTATATTGATCCAGTTTATGGTCATTCTGTGATATAGTACGATTTAAGTTTACATTGGGCCACATTAAAAGCTATTTTAGGTTGAACATGATCCACCCTGCTGCTGGTCCTCCTCCGCCCTGTCTGCAGAGATGCGGTCATTGTTTTAGGTGGAATCCAGAGCCAGAACTCTGAGATGATATTTATCATACAGTCCCTGACCTGCTCCCTCCATTTCTGGGGTTCAGGGCGTCAGGCTGGCACCTTCCTGGGGGGTGAGGGGCGCTCTTCTGATTTTTATTGAGAGGGCACTATAGTAAATTCTGGATATTTTTTATTTTACTTTATGTTTTTGAGTTTATACATTTGTAAACTGTTGTTTATATAAATTTTTACTATTTAGATACGTAAAACGTTTGTAGGCTGATGTTTATGGTGCCATCTGCCACCTTTCTGTCAGTGGCAGGAAAATTATGCTGCCATCCTCTAATGGCTAAATCAATTTCTCCTTTACTTTCATTACTAATCAAGGCATCCACATGAGCACCACTTACTTCTGGTGGTAGAGGAAGTCTGGCAGAGGACTATAGTGCTGTGGGTTGTGGGAAGGACAGAGCCTGCTGGGAGCAACTATGACTTGTGGGGAATGTAGTCCCCAGGGAGAATGAGCCCGTATTATAGTTTGGTTCTGGGACTACATATCCCAGTATTATCCAAGCTCTTTGGAGAGGAAAATGAAAATCTGTTCCTGGGCTTGGGGCAGATGTGGTAAAGATATTGTGGGGGGACAGACTGCACTGCAGGCTGTTAGCGGATCATTTTGCCACCACATCAGGGTAGCAGAGAGGCAGGGTAAGGGGACATTTTCTAGAATATGAGAACCCCCGCTGTGTGGCTGGTGCTGCCACTTCGGTAGGGAGAACGCCACTGACTGGTGCTGCAGCCTGATCAATGGAGAGAACACCACTGTTACTGACTGGTTCTGCCGCATGATCACTGGAGAGAACACCACTGTTACTGACTGGTGCTGCTGCAGGATCACTGGAGAGAACACCACTGTCACTGACTTGTGCTGCCGCATGATCACTGGAGAGAACACCTCTGTCACTGACTGGTGCTGCCGCATTATCACTGAAGAGAACACCTCTGTCACTGACTGGTGCTGCCGCATTATCACTGAAGAGAACACCACTGTCACTGACTGGGGCTGCCACAAGATCCCTGGGGAGGACACCACTGTCACTGACTGAGGCTGCCACAAGATCCCTGGGGAGGACACCACTGTCACTGACTGGTGCTGCCGCATGATCACTGGAGAGAACACCACTGTCACTGACTTGTGCTGCCGCATGATCACTGGAGAGAACACCACTGTCACTGACTGGTGCTGCCACATGATCACTGGAGAGAACACCACTGTCACTGACTGGTGCTGCCACATGATCACTGGGGAGAACGCCCCTGTCACTGACTGGGGCTGCCACATGATCACTGGAGAGAACACCTCTGTCACTGACTGGTGCTGCCACATGATCACTGGAGAGAACACCACTGTCACTGACTGGTGCTGCCACATGATCACTGGGGAGAATGCCACTGTCACTGACTGGGGCTGCCACATGATCACTGTCACTAACTGCTGCTGTTGCATGATCACTGGGGAGAACAACACTGTCACTGACTGCTGCTGCTGCATGATCACTGGGGAGAACACCACTGTCGCAGTCACTGACTGGTGCTGCCACATGATCACTGGGGAGGACACCACTGTGACTGACTGGTGCTGCCGCATGATCACTGGAGAGAACACCACTGTCACTGACTGGTGCTGCCGCATGATCACTGGAGAGAACACCTCTGTCACTGACTGGTGCTGCCACATGATCACTGGAGAGAACACCACTGTCACTGACTGGTGCTGCCACATGATCACTGGAGAGAACACCACTGTCACTGACTGGTGCTGCCACATGATCACTGGGGAGAACGCCACTGTCACTGACTGGGGCTGCCACATGATCACTGGAGAGAACACCACTGTCACTGACTACTGCTGCTGCATGATCACTGGAGAGAACACCGCTGTCACTGACTGCTGCTGCTGCTGCATGTTCACTGGGGAGAACACCACTGTCACAGTCACTGACTGGTGCTGCCACATGATCACTGGGGAGAGCACCACTGTCACTGACTGGTGCTGCTGCATGATCACTGGGGAGAACACCACTGTCACTGACTGCTACTGCCATCTGATCACTGGGGAGAACACCACTGTCACTGACTGCTCCTGCCATCTGATCACTGGGGAGGACACCACTGTCATTGACCGGTGCTGCCGCATGATCACTGGGGAGAACACCACTGTCACTGACTGCTGCTGCCATCTGATCACTGGGGAGGACACCACTCTCACTGACCGGTGTTGCCGCATGATCACTGGAGAGAACACCACTGTCACTGACTGCTGCTGCCACATGATCACTGGGGAGAACACCACTGTCACTGACTGGTGCTGCCGCATGATCACTGGAGAGAACACCTCTGTCACTGACTGGTGCTGCCGCATGATCACTGGAGACAACACCACTGTCACAGACTGCTGCTGCCATCTGATCACTGGGGAGGACACCACTGTCACAGACTGCTGCTGCCATCTGATCACTGGGGAGGACACCACTGTCACTGACTGCTGCTGCCGTCTGATCACTGGGGAGGACACCACTGTCACTGACCAGTGCTGCCGTACGATCACTGGGGAGAACACCACTGTCACTGACTGGTGCTGCTGTCTGATCATTGGAGAGAACGCTGCTGATGCTGACTTTGCTGAGCGGCCAAAGAAGAACAGAGGGAGACAAGCTGCATCAGCTGTGAGTTCCACCGTCAATGTCCCAGCAAGGGGGATTCCTCCATTCACCTTGTTTGTGTGGATGGAGGAATCTGTTTATTTTATTTTGTTCCACCATCTATGGCTAGCTTAGCAGGTGGCAGCTCAGCAAGGTGATGAAGCTGTAATTAATATAGAACAAAAAAGGCTCCTTCTTGGATGGAAAAGTGATGTCATGAAGAGTACTATTAAATAGTAAAAATGTAATAATTACCTGTAAGTCTTACACTTACACATTAATATCATGCTAGGTGCACTTTAAAGTGTATTCCCATTTTTTTTAACCAAATTAAGATAATGCCTACTGTATATATATTTGTTGCATTTTCCAATTCACATAACATAATTAATATTAAATTAATGTATAATAAAAATAATATTGCTAATTACCTTTCAACTTGCTGCAAAACCCTGCCAAATCTTTTCCCCTCTATGTGTAGCCAGGTGCTTGGCTAGAAACAGAGAGCGATTTAGGACACTGTGCTGCAGTGGTCTCTGTGCTGCCAATGAACTTCAGCTGAATGGGTTAACACTACCTCATAATCATTCACCAGAGGAAGCTAACAAGCAGAAGGAACGCAAAAGACGTGATAATTGGCAGCATTGAATCATGGTAGGTGAAGTTCAAGAAATAAACTTTACGGAGTCTACAGATGATGCAAACTGGGTATAAAGAGAGAGAGCTGTGTTTTTCTCAGGTAGAACACAAGGGACTTTCTTTTTACTGTGTGGAGAATGAGGTGTGCACATCGCTGCTCCTGTGTGCATATCAACCTGCAACAAGCCTGTGGCAATGTGCTGAGAAGCGGCAAAACCACAAGTGAGCTGTCATGTGAACAGTGAGATCCCCCTGTTGCTATATCACTGGAACTGGTGGGGACAGTGCTGTCATTAACCTGTTGCTGCTAGCAGAGACTGTGAATATAGGGACTGGTCATCTAACTATTAGTATTATTTAATGTGTGCAGACTTTACTGGGACTGTAGTCATGTGCACCACCATAAAGACTGGGCCCCAAAGCTAGCCAGCTGAAGAACTAGGGATAAAGACTGCTCACTCAGATAGCTGCGTCACAAGAATTTTACCTATTGTCCATAGTAAGAGGTACCTCTTTAGGGAGTTTTAAATTTCATCACTGCCATTCAAATAGAGCGCACAGGAGTATCGATTATCAATGCTGTTACTTTTTTCTAATGTCTTTACTTATTGCTGAATTTGTGGATTACCAGATTTACTCTAATTTAGCTGCATAGAACTCTATTCTATGCTGCTATGGCCTAGTAAACATATTATCTAGTAAAGAATCCTTTACTTACTCATTGTGTATACTATTATTTACTGCAACCCGTGACAATACGTATATTGGTTTATTTTCCTCTAACCAGTCTGATGTGTGCTTTTTGATACTGAACCATAGTTTGGTGCAAGTTTGTGTTCCAGTGGGGCTGAGGTTGTTCTCAGAGTCGAGGCAGAGAACCCAATCTACCAAGCAGCTCCTGCAGGGGTAGCGCTACATATGTAATGTAAAGGGTGAGGGGGACTGGGTACTTATGTTTATTATAACTAACTTTGTCTGTACTGTGCTGGCAGATCTCATTAACAGTTGTAAACTAGAAGTGCAGACTGTCTGTCCTAACAAAAGGTTAAAGTGGAACTTACCGCATCAAATAAGATTTTTTATTTTGTCCCTCCCCTTGTCACTTCTTTTGTTTTTTTTTTTTTGTTTTGCAAGTAAGCGCTTCTGGTTTCCGGCCTTACTGCCTCCTGGGATTGCTATATCACAGCTATCCCAGGAGGCAGTGTGTTACTGAGCTGCAACTTTGTGGTGCATCTGTGCAGGCACGGCTGTTTTCCACACAAATGCCATGCTTGCTATAGTGCCCATCTACCAGAAGCTGGTGGCACTTATATGCATGAGTGGAACCCACTGCAGATGTGCAGATAGGTTGCCAGTCTCCGTCAGCTGCTAATTACTTGGAAGAGATCGACAGTGAATCTGCACATGCGTAATTCTTTTTTTAAATGGCGGCATGTAGGAGGGCAGGGAGAGGGCATTCATGTGTGGTTAAAGTGATATTAAGCCCAAAATCAAACATTTATTATGGCTGCCTTACTTTCTTCTTTTAAGCTTTCTTTTTTTTATTTTCACCTGGTGATACAACCAGTAAATCTGTTGTTTTTCTGCAGACCAAGCTGCCCTGCAGATGTAGCAGTTATCGAGATAAGATAAACCATTCATGGGGGTTGGATTCTATAACTGTCCTTCTCTCAGCGGGTCATATACTACTAACAGTACATGGTGGCCCGGCAGCCATCTCACCAACTCCCCAATGTGGCAATAAATTTTGAGATGGAATGGGTCTCTTCAGTCTGGCTCTGGTGTCGCTGTAACTTGAATGGAAGGAAAAGGGGGTCTGACGAATGCTTCGGTCTCTCAGGGGCAGCCCTGCAAGGTAGACTGGACGCACAGTGCTGCTGATCTCAACAATCTCCTTTCCACCCCCCACTTTCTTGGGCTGCTTTGTTTTCCCCGCTACATCTGGCCTGGATGCTCAGACTCCCGGGGCGCCAAGATAGCGGGCTTTCCCGGGCGATTCAAAGAATACTCTTTATTAAGCTAGATGCTGCTAGCTTAAGTAAATAGATAGTAAAGTATATCGTATTTACTTGTTTTAATACATTTCCTATTGGTTTTCAGGCCTATGCAAATGATGTCATACATCCCAGGAGTCTTTAGGAATGGAGGAGGGAAGGAGGGTTTTCCTTAGCTAAGCACTCCCTCCTGTCTGCATGCCTGAGCTAAGGGCAGATAGATTCCAGGAAGTAAATGGTACATGAATCATCTCTCATCTGCCCTTATTACAAATGGCCATGACCAGAAATGCTAGGGTTTTTTTTCAAAGTGATTTCTCAACAAAATAAAGCATGTAGGCATGGATGGATGGGCGAGTTTGTGTTTTTGGTTTGATGTACTCAGATGCTGCGTAGTTCTGCATTAACAACACAGAAGGGGAAAATAATGAAAGAGCAGCGTCTCCTTCTCCATTTTATTGTAGTCCAACATCTGGCTACATTTGCTTTTTGGATTTAATACAGATTTAATGTATGTATATCTGCTAGTCCACCTAACACTCCCCTTTCCCCCAGACTGACAATGCTGCCGTCAAAAAGTGCCCCCTCTGCTCCTTCATCCAGAGTTTATGCACTCTAATACAGGAAGTGTTTTACTGGCCAGATCCCCAGGTTAAAACAGAGGGGAAAAGCCTAACAAAAATGGTAAGATGTAATTATTTCATGTATGCTATGTGAATGGGAACACTTAAAGTGCTTGTAAACCCTCTCTTTGAACTTGTACCTATAGGTAAGCCTTTAATAAGACTTACCTATAGGTACTGTAAATATCTCCTAAACTTGCACCGTTTAGGCGATATTTACTTTTATTGCAGCCGATGACATCATCGGCGCATGCGCTCTGAAGGAACGGCCACCCGTGCCGTTCCTTCAGCGCCCTGTGTCGTTAACGGCGGCTCCTGTGCCCATGCGCGGGAGTGACGTAATCACGCTTCCAGCCAATCATATGGCCGGAGGACCTGAACCAGAAAGCAGGACGGCAGAACATGTCGGCCGTCCTGTCGCTGAGCAGGCGGCACTACGGGGGCTTCGTTCTAAGGTAAGTATTTTAAAATGAGCTAGTATGCGATGCATACTAGCTCAATATGCCTTTGTCTTACTGGGTTTTTTTTTTCTTTTTTTTGAGGAGGGTTTACTTCCTCTTTAACATGATAGTAGGTTTTTAAATTTGACTGCAAAGGTGGAAATACATTATAAGGAACAGTTAGCACTCCTACTGAGCAGAGGTATAATGATGCTGTAACAATGTATCGATAGAACGCTCTCAAGCTGCGCTTTGATGTTAAGGATGAGGGTTCAGGTTTTCTACGAATTGAGCAATACTTTATTAATAGGACATTAATCTGCAGGTATGCCGTATGTTCTGTCATAGTGTTCAGGAGAGACAGCTAACAGCTTTTAAATGTTGCCTATGGCAAAGCTATTATGCATCACTCTCACCATCAAAAATACACTTATGTCAGTGATAGAAGAGTTTCATGTACTCCCCTGCAGAGTGCTAGACTATATAAAATAATATTGCCTACTACTAGCTGCAATTGTATCTGTTCCTTCAATTTAAAGAGCAATCCAAGGCAACAACGGAAATAATTCTGTTTGTTACTATATAGGTAGAAAAAAAAACACATTTCCTTCAAGATCAAAAAAAAAAAAAAACCTTCTTAAGACCACTAAACTTGCAGTTTATCCAGAAAAAGACATAAAAAAAAAACTATGTATAGATTTTTCCAGTTTGGTCCCTGTTGATCCCTCAAAGCCAATTAAATAACACCCCTCATTATTATCAGTAGCCTTCTATATTTTGCGCATTTAGAAGTATATCTAGGCTTTTAGTTAGTTAACTGAATTGCATGGAACCCAACTTTTTTTATGACTATTGTACATTTTCACAGCTCTTACTATGAAGATCCCTTTCTATATGCTCTTCACATTGCATCCCTCTTTTCTTATGAGGTGACCTTAAAGTGGTTTTAACCCCTTACACATACCCAGTGAAGTGATTAGCATCAGTGATACACAAAGATTAAATAAATCTAAAATAAGTTGTACCTGTTTATCCTCAGCCCTTTCTTCTCTATAGCTGTTCAAAGTACATAATTTATACAGCATTTCTTAGCTCTAAAGGCAGAAGGCAGGGATCTGATGTCACACACTGCGCAGTATAGGTCAAGGAGCTGGGTGTTCTCTGAAACATGAGTGGATGGATACATCTCCCTATACACAGTCTCATAGGGAAACTTGCAGCTGAGACTAATCACTTGCTGCATGCTGGGGGTGGGTGGTAGGGCTCTCACCCAAGTTTTTCTGTTGTCAGAATAGACTGTCAGAAGTGACTCATGCAGATAGCAGACTGATTTGCTACTGCAGCTGAAGGGGACCCGCTCTAGCAACATGGGAACAGGAGGCTTCTGATTGGCTGGCAGGGCCAAACTGGCTTGTGATTGGCCAGAGGGTCTTAGCACCAGAGTTGTATAAAGTACTCGAAACCCATACTTGAGTAAAAGTACAAGTGCTCGATCAAAAAGTGACTTGAGTAGAAGTGGAAGTCCTCGATCAAAAAGTGACTGGAGTAGAAGTGGAAGTGCTCGATCAAAAAGTGACTTGAGTAGAAGTACTAAAGTATTCAACATTTTTTGTACTTAAGTATTGCAAGTAGTTTTTTTTAAAAATGTTGCTACTCAAGTACTGAAAGTAAAAGTACCAGTAGTTTTGAAACAAAAATTGCTACTCAAGTACTGAAAGTAAAAGTACAAGTACTGTGTTATGTAGTTATTAAAGAAAGAAGTCAAAAGTTTGAACATCATATTGTTTTTTATTATTTCAAATGCAGCTTTTATTTATACATACAGTAGCTTTTATTTTCGTATGCGCTGATAATACACATGTTTTGAGCTTCATGAAACCTGCCTTCTACTGTACTGGCAGTGGTAATTTTTATAATTGTAACGAGTAACTATGCAGCACAAAAAAAATATCGGAGTAGAAGTATTGAAATCATTGAAAAAATGTAGTGAAGTAAAAGTGGAAGTAGGAGAAAAAAATTCTACTCTAGGAAAATACAGATAACGCCTTTCGGTACTTAAGTACAGTAGTGAAGTAGTTCTACTTAGTTACTATACATCTCTGCTTAGCACTAACCACCATCTGTACAAGACAGTCTGCCCGGACCCACATGGTGGTTACTTGGGAACGCGTGAGAAGTGTCCCTTTTGAATTTGTTTAGCCAGGAACAACAAAAAAATTGGAGGGAGGCTGCAGAGTACAACGGGGAAGATTTACTAAAACTGAAAGTGCAAAATCTGGTGCAGCTGTGCACAGAAACCCATCAGCTTCCAGGTTTTTGTTCCCAAAGTCTAATTGAACAAACTGAAGTTAGAAGCTGATTGGCTACCGCACACAGCTGCACCAGATTTTGCACACTCCAATGTGTATGCCCCGAAGAAATGCAATGAGCCAGGGACAGAGCTCAGGGCCTGAACTGTGAAAGTTTTCTGTAGGCCCAGAGACACATGTTGCTGCTGGTTGGGAGACTGCTGCCAGGCTTGAACTGAGGGTTGCCTGCACAAAGACATTGCTATTGAGAGCCCAGGAGACTGAGCTGCTGCTGGAAAAGAGGCTACAGGACCATGTGGCTGCTGCTCACGCTACTGCCCCGTACACACGTAGCGATTGTCGGCCGTAAATATTCGGCCGACGACCGATCGGCCGATTGTAGGCTTGTTAGTATGATGCTTCCGACAGCCGACAGCGCATTTTCGGCCGAACAGAATCTATCGTGCAAGCATTAAAATTTTTGTTGTCCGTCACCAGAACAGCCGATTGTTCGCCAGTCAGTACAGATTTTGGCCGACAGACAGCAGATTAGCAAGACTGGGCATGCTCAGAGAAGAAAAAAGACAAGGAAAGTTAACCATCACATGACATCACTTCTGCAGTCGGCTGTTGTTGGCCGACAAAATTCGTGTGCAGTCTTTTGCACTTTTCAACAGACACGACAGCCCTGGACAAAAGACGGCCGATCGTTCGGCCGACGATCAGTACGTGTGTACGGGGCTTACCGCTGCAAGTTGTGTGCCAAGGTTACTGCTAGTGTACCAAGAACTGCATTGATCACATGCTGAGCTGCAGTTTCCAGTTTTTCAGATGGTTCAGTGTTCCAGTTGTCCTGCTTTCCCGTGAGGCATTGGGCCAGAGAAGCTGTTGAGAACATCCAGAGCAAGAAAGTAATGAGCACCATTTGTAACAACTACAGAGAGCATGTTCAAGATTGAGGACCCTTTCACTAGCCAACGAAAGACTGATTGGGACAAAGACTAGTGACATCAGTGGTGAGAGGCAGAGCGCTTCAGTGCAAGGGCCCCATCACAAGCAGGACTGTAATTAATGTAGGTTGGGTATTTGATCCCTGTACCTAAATTAGTAGGTGTGGCCAGCATCCCAGAAAATAATTGTGAAACAATTTTAGTGCCTCAGGTCAAAGGAAGCGGGACTTTAAGGGCCAGTCAGGTAATAAACATGTAATAAAAGTAAAACAGTTTATTTAAAGAAAAATGCACAAAATTTGTATACATAAATTATTATCATTTGTGCCAATGGGTTAAAGACCCATGTGAAGAGGTGAGGAGAAATAAAGAGGTGACAAAGTGAATGGTGAATTGGAACTCTATCTATTTTGCTCAGGTGTTTGAGCTTCTGTAGAGAGAGTGTCTCAGGTACTTCCGACGCGTTTCGGCATTATTTGTGGTATATTGCCTTTATCGAGGAAGAGGAGAAGTCACCATGTCTGAAAGATATGGTTGATATATGTCACAGAATTGCATAACATTATTTGATAATTAATATAATAAGGTGAGTATTAACATACATGTGACTGAGTAGTCTGATCCCGAACCTTTGTGCTTTCCGCTCTCCAAAAAACTAGTCACACAGGATTTAAAAGGGTTTGCTATCTGAAAGTATGAGGTAATGAGAATTGTTGATAGGTTGAAATTGAACTGGTAAAAAAACTGGTAAAAAAATGGAAAAGGTGTTTTTCACAGACTTACATCGATTATGTTGGCAAGTAAGGGAACCTTGATGGTCTGAAATATGGAGATAACATATTGTATCAGGAGTTGGCTGATTATGCATGAGAAGTTTGATTATGCCAAGAAAAAGTGATAATCAGGGCTCATAACTTACAATAGTAATAGTTCCTGTAGGGGAAGTCCAATTTGAGATCCCGGTATTCCAAAAAGAGGTCAGAAGGTCTGTGAGAGAGGGGTATCCCTTCTAAATACTGCCTATATGGTGATAATGATGGTCAATTTATACTGAGGATGTTCAATTTTTAATAATGAAGTGTGTATGAAGTGTGATCACTTACAGTTGTGGATATACACAATTGTGCCAGCAGGGGGAGCTCCGGTAAATAATTCCGGTGGTTCCCTGGTGGATGGAAGAAATACAAGTGAGTCACCATAAGGTGAAGGCTTAAATCACTTGAAAAAGGTACATCCGACAATGCATGGTGTAGCATTGTCGGATGGATAACTTACGATTAGTTGTAGGAAGAGAGAAGAGTGTGGGGATAGCGCGTCCAGGGCGTCCTTCACGTTCCCTTTGCTGAAGGGAAGTGGCGCCCTATTGAAAATCCCCGGCTATTTATGCTCACTTGCGCATGCGCATTGCGCAGCGGGACGTCGTGACGCCGACCCGGCTTCCGGATTCCGGCTTCCGGGTTGGCGTTTTGGTGTGATGCGCGCGCAGATGGATTGCGCGCGCATCCGACCAATGACGTGGTGAGCAGAAAGTTGGTCCGTAGCCGCCGGCACAGGGCATTGATAGAGATACCACTCCCCGTGCGGGCAGTGGTATCTCTATCAATGCCCTGTGCCGGCGGCTACGGACCAACTTTCTGCTCACCACGTCATTGGTCGGATGCGCGCGCAATCCATCTGCGCGCGCATCACACCAAAACGCCAACCCGGAAGCCGGAATCCGGAAGCCGGGTCGGCGTCACGACGTCCCGCTGCGCAATGCGCATGCGCAAGTGAGCATAAATAGCCGGGGATTTTCAATAGGGCGCCACTTCCCTTCAGCAAAGGGAACGTGAAGGACGCCCTGGACGCGCTATCCCCACACTCTTCTCTCTTCCTACAACTAATCGTAAGTTATCCATCCGACAATGCTACACCATGCATTGTCGGATGTACCTTTTTCAAGTGATTTAAGCCTTCACCTTATGGTGACTCACTTGTATTTCTTCCATCCACCAGGGAACCACCGGAATTATTTACCGGAGCTCCCCCTGCTGGCACAATTGTGTATATCCACAACTGTAAGTGATCACACTTCATACACACTTCATTATTAAAAATTGAACATCCTCAGTATAAATTGACCATCATTATCACCATATAGGCAGTATTTAGAAGGGATACCCCTCTCTCACAGACCTTCTGACCTCTTTTTGGAATACCGGGATCTCAAATTGGACTTCCCCTACAGGAACTATTACTATTGTAAGTTATGAGCCCTGATTATCACTTTTTCTTGGCATAATCAAACTTCTCATGCATAATCAGCCAACTCCTGATACAATATGTTATCTCCATATTTCAGACCATCAAGGTTCCCTTACTTGCCAACATAATCGATGTAAGTCTGTGAAAAACACCTTTTCCATTTTTTTACCAGTTTTTTTACCAGTTCAATTTCAACCTATCAACAATTCTCATTACCTCATACTTTCAGATAGCAAACCCTTTTAAATCCTGTGTGACTAGTTTTTTGGAGAGCGGAAAGCACAAAGGTTCGGGATCAGACTACTCAGTCACATGTATGTTAATACTCACCTTATTATATTAATTATCAAATAATGTTATGCAATTCTGTGACATATATCAACCATATCTTTCAGACATGGTGACTTCTCCTCTTCCTTGATAAAGGCAATATACCACAAATAATGCCGAAACGCGTCGGAAGTACCTGAGACACTCTCTCTACAGAAGCTCAAACACCTGAGCAAAATAGATAGAGTTCCAATTCACCATTCACTTTGTCACCTCTTTATTTCTCCTCACCTCTTCACATGGGTCTTTAACCCATTGGCACAAATGATAATAATTTATGTATACAAATTTTGTGCATTTTTCTTTAAATAAACTGTTTTACTTTTATTACATGTTTATTACCTGACTGGCCCTTAAAGTCCCGCTTCCTTTGATCTGAGGCACCAAAATTGTTTCACGACTGTAATTAATGTAACCCTGGCTAGAGGTTTAAGCCTAATACACATGGCCTCAATATTGGGTGACATCGGCCAGCTCAATAGAAACTGACCAGCTGGCAATGCCCGAGAGCGCTGAGGCGTCCCCTTGTCAGAACATAATAGCACAGCAGGGAAGATTGCTGTTCTGACATCAGATTGTTAGTACAGCGGCTCCGACCTGAGCTGTCAGCTTTTTTTTTCATTCAGCCCATTGGTGTGTACTAGGCTTTAGACTAGGTCTATTGCATGTAGTCAGGTCTTAAGCCTCGTACACACGAGTAGAAATTCGGCCGGGAAATTTCGTCCGACGACCGATCTGCCGATTTTCGGCTTGTTAGTATGGTGCTTCTGACAACCGACTCCGACTTTTCGGCCGGAAAAATCCTGGTGTGCAGGCTATATAATTTTTGTCGACCATCAACACACGTCCGATTTTCGTCTCGTTAGTACAGATTTCGACGGGGAAAAATCTTATGAGCAAGACTAGGCATGCTCAGAGATGAAAGAACACATAGAAAGCAATCAAACACATGACATCACTTCTGAAGTAGAATTCTGTCGTGCGGGAAAATTCGTGTGCAGTCTAGAGCACATTCCAACCAACAGACACCACTCTGGACAAAAGACGGACGACCGGTCGGCGGAAATTCGTTGCGTGTGTACGAGGCTTTAGGCCAGCCATTGTTGTGCCCGATTTTATTCTATGACTTCTTGTATTGCTGGTTTGTGTTGTTGCCACTATCTAACCTTTCCATCTCCACTGATAAGAATTATACTTTCTTTAATAACACCTATTTATAATGATTACAGGAGTGTTGGTGTCCTCTGGCCCAGGTAAGGGCAGGTCATCACAGGTGCAGAAGAGAGTGACCTAGTACAATCCAGTGGCTCCTTGGGGATGGCACTACACAGACTTAGCACTTTTTTTGTAAATACAGAAAAATACCAGCTGATCCTGCTAGAAATCCAGTATCCTTCTAATTTTCTATGCAACGAACTGAAATTTCAAACAATGTTAACCGTCTACCCAGTTTTCTTCTATGAACTAAAAAACACCACTCCCTATGTGATATGGATGAGGTGAGGAGAGGTGTTTGAAGTCTAAGGAGAGCAGCCTAGGGTGACCCTAAGGGCCCTTTCACACGGGCGGTCCGATCAGATCCGCCTGTCAGTTTTTTAGGCGGATCTGATCGGATCCTCCATGCAGCTCTATGGGGCAGCGGGTGTCAGCGGAGGTCACCTCCGCTGACACCCGCTGCCATCCGCATCCGATCCTGTGCGTGAAATCTGGACGGATGGAAACCCTATTTTTCCATCCGTTCAGTAATCAGAGCGGAGCGGATCTGATGAGAGTGGACATCCGATCCCCCATAGAGGGCAGCGGGTGCTGAGACACCTCCCTCTCCGCTCTGCAAGCGGAGACGGAGCTGTCATCCGCCCGGCTCAGCGGGGATCGCGGATCGATCCCTGCTGAGCAACACGGATCCGCCTACGGAGCGGACCGTGTGAAAGAGCCCTAAGAGAGGAAGGGTGTTACTGGCAGGATCACTAGGTGAAAAATAAAGAGAAAAAGCCCTGAAAAAAGAAAAAAAATGCAACCACCACATCTAAGTACTGGAAAACTGCAATTTATTATTTTTGTATGTGCAGTTACACTAATATTCAGGGCCGAGACAAGAGGTGGACAGGAGGGGCGCTGGCACTGCAAGGTCATGTGAGGTGGTAGGTGGAATTTGAGGAGCAACAGAGGGTAAGAATTGTTGTAAGAGGGGAAATTTGGATGTGTGTGCTAGGAGTAGTGATTCGGGAGGAGTGTGCTAGGAGATATTTTTGGGGATTGTGGGGTATATGTGCTACGAGGGGGGTATTTATGCTAGGAGGGGAATTTGAAGTAGGGTGGGGGGGAGAATATGTACTCAGAAGGGAAATTTGAGGGGTGGAGGATTTGTGCTAGGAAAGGTTATTTTTTTTTTGGGGGGGGGCATTTGTGCTGGGCAAATTTAGGGGATGGAGGGGGCAGAGATTTGTGCTGGGAGGGGGGATTTCAGCAGGGCTGCGGATTTGTACAGGAGTTTATGCTTAGGGGGTAATGATGCAGCTTACTGCCCAGTTTTTTTTTTTGAGGGGGAGTTTGCTGACAAATAATGTTCATGCATCTTGGAGGGGGGGGGGCACAATTTGGCATATTTGCCCTGGCCTCTAGGTGACCTTTTGCCCTGCTTATATGGTTATCCTAATGCAAGTCTTATACTAGCTTGTCCCCGATTGCATCCAACTCCCCTCTCAGCCCCCCTAAATACATACCTAAACCCAATCTCAACCCAGCGATGTGTACAAGAGCCAAGGCTCTCTTGCTTTTCACTGGCTCAGATGCAGCAGTGGAAGCCATAGACTTCCGCTGCTGTCAATCAGAGTCAGTGGTGATGGGGCAGGGCCAAGTCCCACTCTGTGTGTCAAGTGGCTTGCTAAGGGGACACTCGGCGGGGGGGGTCGGTATTTTCATTTAAAATGGGAGTTGTTCTACAACAGGCATATCATTAAACTAATGCCATACTATAAAAACTTCTGGACCGAGCCAATTTCTGACTCACTTGTTGTTTACAAGTTAAAATCTGTATTTTTTTGCAAGAAAATTACTTATAACCCCCAAACATTATATATATATATATATATATATATATATATATATATATATATATATATATATATATATATATATATACAGTACAAAAGTGAGTACACCCCTCACATTTTTGTAAATATTTTATTATATCTTTTCATGTGACAACACTGAAGAATTGACATTTTGCTACCATATAAAGTAGTGAGTGTACAGCTTGTATAACAGTGTAAATTTGCTGTCCCCTCAAAATAACTCAACACACAGTCATTAAACCAAAAGTGAGTACAACCTAAGTAAAAATATCCAAATTGGGCCCAATTAGCCATTGGTGTCATGTGACTCGGTGTGACTTGTTGGTGTTACAAGGTCTCAGGTGTGAATGGGGAGCAGGTTTATTAAATTTGGTGTTATCGCTCTCTGATACAGGTCACTGGAAGTTCAACATGGCACCTCATGGCAAAGAACTCTCTAAGGATTTGAAAAAAAGAATTTTTGCTCTACATAAAGGTGGCCTAGGCTATAAGAAGATTCCAAGACCCTGAAACTGATCTGCAGCACAGTGGCCAAGACCATACAGCAGTTTAACAGGAAAGGTTCCACTCAGAACAGGCCTCGCCATGGTCATTCAGCAACAATAGACCCCCAACAACAATAGCCCCCCCCCAGCAACAATAAATCCTCCCCTGCAACAATCATCCCCCCCCCTCAAAAAAAAATCCTCCCCTCCAACAATAGACCCCTACCAACAACAATAGCCCCCCCCCCCCAGCAACAATAGTTCCCCCAAGCAGCAATAAAATCCTCCACTGCAACAATAGCCCCACCCACAAAAAAATGCCCTCCAGCAACCCCAGTAACAATAGATCCTCCAGCAGCCAGCATCAATAGGCCCTTCAGCTCACCCCACTGACCCCAGTACCCCTTTGCATTGTATACATTCAGACTGGTGGTTTCGTAACTGTGTTTCCGCTGAAAAAAAGCCCTGGCGAGTACTGATTTTTATTGGTACCCACCCTCACTTACCCAATCCTCAACTAGGCGAGGAATGATATCCCTTTCCCTGCCCCCATCCCGCAGCCTCATGGGACACGTCACATCTTGCCCTGCTCCCCCCTCACTTCTCCAAGCTAGCAGCTTGACCCGAGACTGCATTGTTAAATGTTAACTCTTTCCTGTGAAAACTGGAAGTTCAGGGAAGCAACACTAAGAAAGCAGGACCAGCAGCATCAAATGTTGTACACTGAAAGTGCAAGGGTAAGCCCCGGTTCACACTAGGGCGACCTGTGAGGCGACTGGTCGCCTCACAGGTCGCCGCAGGTCGCCTCCCATAGGAAAACTGCGGACCCGTTCTAATAGGAGAGACACAAGTCGCTCCGACCTAGAAAAAGGGTCCGGAGCTTCTTTGGGGCGACCAGGAGGCGACCGCCATAGACTTCAATGTTATCTCGGAGGTCGCCCCTGCAAGTAGCTTCGCTCATATGTGAACCGGCACTCAGAATGTTAACAAATAGTTTACTAGGGAATGTTTATTTTATTGTACTCAATGTGTTAAACTAAAAAACGCTGATGGTTTAATACTACTTTAAGGCATATTGATTAAGATTGAGGATTGCTTCAAATGAGAAAACGGTTTACCTTGACCTCCACTCGCCAATATATCCTATTTAGACTATCTACATTGATTTGATACAATAACTAATTACTGATTACATTAGCCAACTTTACTAATTGCTGCTTTGTTTTGTTCTAAAGTTCATTTCTATTTGATCAATAGGATAGCTTTACTAATTCATTAATTCAGTTGATTAAGTGATCTGTAGAATTACAGGGATTATTCAGGGTTTAACAGATTTAACTGTTTCATTCTCTTATGTTAATAAACAAAATGTTTTATATTTGGGATGAACCAATGTTAAAGGGTAACTCCACTTTCATGGGAGGGGGAGAAAATAAAGAAAAAATAATATATTGCATACAATTGTGACACAGATCATATTGTAGTTGAATGTTATTAAAAATGACCTTTCCTTTTCAATCTGCAGCTCTGTCATTTTCTGTAAAATGCAATGCAATATGGCTACCTGGAGTTGTTCTGTACACAGAATGTGTATAGAACGCCCCCCAGAAATGCCATTTCCTGCTTGTGTGATCGGCTCACTGATTTTACCAGAAGTCTGCACTAAGATACAAGTCAGATTTTTGGCATCCCCTGCAACAAAAATGTAATTTTTATGTAAGATGCTCCCAATAGGAAATAACGTCCAAAGGGGTGCAGACCCTGCAACCCTCATTAGAGCCCTGATTCTGCAGCAGCTGGTTAATAATTATGAAACCACTCCCATTAGACTCACTTAACACAGGGGGCACAGAGGAACAAACAGTGATTTCTTCAGAATAACAAAATGTAGAAATCTGTTAAAATCCCTGCAATGCAAAAGATCACCCAAAGGGGAATGTTTTTTTCTCAACAAAAGTGGAGTTACGCTTTAATATTCTAAATGCAAATGTTCCTAGAGAAAGCATAAAGTGGTTGTAAAGCTCAAACATTAAATATGAGTAAAGCATATCCCTCTATAGTTTGTACTTGTCTCAATCCAGAGAACTAAGTGTCATGTCTCTGCACTGCCTCGTTCCTCTGCATGACAAGTTTTCCTGACACCAAGAGAAAAATGGTGATGGGGGAGTGACCTCCAGCAGATTGACAGTCTCAGCTCTGTCCCAGTTTGCTGCGGAAAAGGGGGGTGTGTCCCGTGCCTCCAATCAGCTCTCAGAGCTTTTTTCACTGATGTGACTTCAGCTCTTTGCCCCCTGCTTTTCAGAGCTGAGAGATGCTGTATAAATTCAGCACTTTGTATTAATCTAGAAGAAAGGTGGCTGTAGATAAACAGGTACAACTTATATAGGAGGATTTGTTTAATCTCTGTGTATCACCCGAGGCCAGTCACTTCACTGGGTATGTGTAAGAGTTTACAACCAGTTTAAAGATAGCAGGTGCTTCAACAACAGCCAGCTGGAGACTGAAACTTTCACAGATCAATATACATATGTGGCAGCACACCAAGAATCTTCAAACAACGTCCAAAGGTTTTATTCAAGCTAATTACAGCGCAGCGGAAAAGTGCAGAGTTTCAGGGTCATGCAGGACCCCTTCATCGGCATGTGATGGCATTGCATGCCTGACAAAGAGGGCTTATACAATGCCAGAACATTGTTCTTTTCCACTGTTATATTTTGGGCGATTAAAGGCAGATTACTGGGGTCACTATAAGCTAGAATCCCACAACTTGAAGTGTCTGCAATCAAAATAATGGCACAAAATATTTTGGCATAAATATGAAATAGTACTTAAAGCAGTAGTAATCTCAATGCAACTAATCCAGTAAAAGCATACTACTAGAATTCAATGCACTTTTGCACTAGGTTCCCATCTATGCGGTTGCGGTTAATGCAGTTTTCGGGTGTGTTTTGCGTTTTAGAACATGCTATATTTATGCGGTTTTGCATGCAGTTTTCATGTGTTTTGCATTTTTTTTTCTCTTTAACAAACTGTAAATATCTGCTTGTTAAGGAACAGCCCAAGAAGCTGGCCATCATGTCTTTAACAAATGATGGGTGCTCAGACTTGCGTCGGGTTCCCCTAAAAATTCATACCAGACCCAAAGCGAGTGCCCCCCCCCCCTCTTGAACCATACCAGGCCACATGCCCTCAACATGGGGGGATGCTTTGGGGCTCTGGCCCCCCCAAAGCACCTTGTTCCTATGTTGATGGGGACAAAGGCCTCTTCCCCACAACCCTGGCTGATGGTTGTTGGGTCTGCCAGTGGTGGGCTTATTGGAATCTGGAAACCCTGCCCCCCCAGATCCTTGTCCCCCCCATGTGAATGAATAGTACCCCTACACATTTTCAAAAAAGTACCCCTACACTTTTCAAAAAAAAAAAAACAATGTCCCCGATGTAGATCCATTGCTGACAGCTGATGACTCATTGGTTGTTAAGGACGCAGCAGCCGTCTTCCCAGCCCACTCCATAATAACCAACTATTCACAATTTTTTTTGCGTTTTAGGTGCGGGTCTATTGAAGCCTATTACACGCAGTCCTCTGTGGGAAAAAATTCCCTGACCCTTTCAAAGGATGCACCGGCTGAAATACGCATATATGTGAACGTGTACCATAGAAAATCATGGTAAATGGACTGTAGTGCATTTCTGCAAACTGCCAAATGCACTAAAAAATGCATAGGAATGAACCTAGAATTAAACACAGGGATAAGCTGCAGCATCATAAAATTCTTCTAATGTTTTCTGCAGCTTTTTATGATTGTAGTCCACACTAGCCCAAGCTGGCACCATAATTGTGGAAACCTCAGCTGCCTTGCCCAAACCGAACTTCGGCGCTTTTTCATTTGTCACAGCTTTATTCTCGCCTGAACTGATAACAGTCAGCCCTCTCGTGTTAATACCATGTAATACTGAGGAGTAATGCTCGCATAAACATGCACCATATCTCTACAGATTGACGGCACAATCAGTGTGCCAATAATTGAGATTCCAATGCTCATGTCCGAGTGAAGTCATCAAAAGAAGGAGAGGGCGATCTCTCCTAAACGGCACAATTGGAAAAACTTTAAAAGGCACCAAATAGTAAGTCATATTATAGTGATTAAAATGTCCAGAGGAGTTTACTTCCACTTTAAATAACTGATGTGCAAAGTGGCGTTTCTCAACCTTTTTTCAGTTGCGGCACCCTATAAAAATATGCACAAACTCAAGGCACCTCAGTCTGAAATGTAAAAAATGTTAATTTTACTTATCAATAGGAAACCAGAGTCTGGGACTGTGCACACAGCTACTTTGACTTCACCTCAGATTTAAGTCCCCTCGTCATGTCACAGGCCCCATCACATTAGAGTTTCCCCATTCCTTTAGAGGTGCCCCATTACCACACAGTCCCCCAATCACTTAGCCCCCTAATCACATAGTCTCTTCTTCACATCCGAGTCCAGGGCACAGGACCGGAGGTGGAGCAGATCTAAAGGAGGCATGTTGTTTTCCCTAAATATGTGTGATGCATTGCCATGGAGTGGACAGGCCAACCGCTAAAGAACCCCCCCCCCCCCGTTTGGTTGGCACCAGAAGTTTCGAACAGGGGAAAAGTTGTGGCCTGAACGGCAAACTCGGCAAATTCTATGGGACCTGAAAAATCAAAGTCTCCATTTTGAAGTTATTGGCCATAAAAAACGTATGGGGGTCCAGGTACTGCCCTGGGGGACAGGAGCCAGGAGGCGGTGCCACCAGGTGATGTCACCAGATGGCCCCGTCCTTATCTATATAAGAACTGTCAAATGGCAAGCCATACGTTTGGCGGTTTGCCTTAGTTTACACTTTTTTAGTGAATGGGTAGGGGTACCCATACTCATTCACAGGCAGACTAAGAGGACCCCCTCCCCCAGGCACTATATTTAAAGTAATTCTTAATTTGTATTGTTGCAATTTAAGCATCATTAATTTTGGCAAGGGTTCCCCTAAAATCCACACCAGACCCTAAGGGCTTTCATTTCACTTTTTTATTGCCGGCAATGTCTTTTTTTCTTTTATTTAGCTGTCAGCAGGGAAGCCCATTGACAGCTGATGACGCCTCAGGTGTTAAGAACGTGGCGACCGGCTTCCCGTCCCTGCTCCTCAACAACTAGCTATTTACTGCGCCCTAATTGGGCAAAACTTTGCCCAATCAGGTCTTGGAATACACTGAAGTGTGCAGTGCATTGCAGGGCATTCGGCAGGGTGAACACCCGCCGAATGCCCTGAAAATTCGGGTGTTTGCCAAAATTTTGCCCAACTCTTCCAGCCGCAAACACCATAGTAAGGAATGATAGCATGCATTCAGCCCTAGAGCATCATTGGCTGTTATGGCGTTGGTAGCTGGCATGGTCACACCATCACAGGTCATAGCATTGATCTAGGGAAAACTGGGTCCTATGCACATGGCATCCTTGGGCAGCCGATGCAGCACCCTGGTTGAGAATTACTGGTGTAAAGCAATCAAAAAGGTATGATTTTCATGTTTTGACCATCTATTGCTATTAATGACAAAAATACCAACCGTATTCTTATTGAAAGGTATGACCAAATTGTTGTCTAATGTCAGATAAAATATAAAAATAATTTGATGGGTCTGACTCCAAAGTCTTTGCCAAATTACCTAATGCATAAAAAAATGAGATCTAAAAAATTAAGGTTTCATTCCTCTGGACATTATTGGGTTAAAACGAGTACTCCAGGAAAAAAAAACAAAAACAAAATTATAGGCTTTCAGATTAAACAGGACCTAAAATGTTGAAGTTTTGCCCAAAAAGTAGCAAGTAGAGGACAACAATTGCCTGTAGGCTCAGTGCTGCTGATCATTTTGCCTATACTGGCTTACCATGACTTGTTCTGCACAGTATCTGTGTAGAGGCAGCCTTCTTGGCAGACAAAACCAAAGAAAATTCCCAGCTTAACTTACCAACCAGCCTAATTATCCTGTCTAACAGTTGGTGTTTAAAACAGGGGTTTAGCTTGCAAATACATGCAAAAGCTGCAGAGCCACTTCACGGCACCCCAGCATTATCTGCAGTCCTAACGCTATAAATATGTGAGAGCCTCCATAGTAGAAGCACATGCATAATAATGGATAGATAGAGGGCAGGTAAGCCTGGGGGGGGGAGTCCACTCCTCTTTAGAGCCTTCTTGGCAAAACCAGGGCTTTGCTTTCTAAAGTTAGAGCTGCCCTTTGATGATGGTTATCTGATGACTGGTGAAGGAATCACTAATAAGCAGGGGAGGGTGGAGGAAGCACAGAGCCACTAAAAAATGAAGAAGGAAGATCCATACGTTGCAGGTCTTCAGGTACAGCTTCCACTCCAGCAAGGAGAACAGTGAGCAGCAGAGTAGTGACATCACCAAATTAGCAGTCAGAGGCAACAGTACCTTAGATCTCACACTGCGGATATACAGCTATGAGGTTCTAGACACACGAAGTGCACTGCGTAGGCACAACTAACATTTCTAGATGTTCTCTATTATAAAGCAAATCATTACCTTTTGAGTTTTGGTCCATATTAAGTGCATCCATCATTTGATTTTTTATTACGAGCTGCATCCCTACCTGCCAACCAGTGAAGGAATGATTGAAGCCTACAATGTTGCTATTACTGTGGGCTGTACAAGAATAGACACTATTACATTTCCTATACGTAATTTGTGGTTGTCTAGCAAGAAAATTACACAAACGTCCGTCTGGTTCATAACTTGCTGAATTTGTTAGAACTGAATGACATGGTGGTCAGCCAAGGTATTCAATGAACTGGACAGTAATATTGTGCATTACATCCATTCAGTAACTGGACATTGATTTAAAGAGAACCAGTCATTTAAATATAACTAAAGGCAAATCTTTTTCTTTTTTGTTTTAAAAAGAGTGTTTTAGAACACCTGTCAGTTTTTTTATTGCTGTCTGTGCCCCCATTAGGGAGATTCACCCTCTCTATTTGTCCTGTTTACTGTTATCATCAAAAATGAAAGTAAAAGAAAATCCCAAATTTTGGGTTGACATCAGAGCTGTAATAGAGGGGAAATCTTCCAATAAGAACACTAGTTCTAGTGACAACCAAGGTTCCCTCACATTCCAGGGATTTCCTCTCACTTCCTGCCTTGGCTATGGGATAGGAAGTGAAGGGGATTCTACCTTATGGGACACAGATGGCAATAAAAACTGACAGGGGTTATAGCCCTCCCTTACTCTATCCAAAATGAAAAAAAAGTGTCAGCAAACCTCTAAACCAGAAGGATGGTCACCTAATATAATTTACAAATATTTGCGGGCCTAAAAAAAAATATTATATAAATTAATTAATATGTTGTATTTGGATCTTTCTTGTGGAATGAGATTTGAATGCCAGGGGGATAAGACAGTCACTATACTGGCATTTAGTTGTCAATAATCATGTGACAATCCCTAAAAAATATTACCATATAAATAACACTATGCGACATAAAGTTCCATACATTTAAACATATAAATGGTGCATAAGAAACAGGACTTTTGGCATCCATGAAGTTAACCAATACCAGTGTATAATAAACGTAACAAGCTCTTAAAATCTGTGAAAATAGCCAATACAGTCTCAATACAATTGTGTTGGGACTGTATTGGCTATTTTAACAGACTTTACGAGCTTTTTTCATTTATTATACATTGGTATTGGTTAACTTCACGGATGCCAAGAGTCCTGTTGTTTATGCACAACGTATATGTTTATATGTATGGAGGTTTATGTTACATAGTGTGATTTATATAGTAATATATTTTAGGAAGCGCCGCATGAATATTCACAACTGTTTATCGGACTTTGCGGGAAAGCATGTAGATGTGAGCAGCACCCTTTAGGTGTATTTAGTTAATAAAGATATATAGAAGAAGAGATATACACAGAAGGTTATATTTTTATTCATCATTTATTTATGGTTCTTTACACACATTTAGTATCTATGTATGATTCATTTTGCACACACGTAATGGTTGTTATTATGATAGCGCAGAAGTATCACTGTCTTTCACTTTTGCACATGTAGCTTAGTGTGCTAGATTGTAAATAGGTTTTTCTTTCTTTTTTTTGGTAGTGTAGGTAAATTGAGTGTTTGAAACAGAGTGGGTCAGAGTGAGTGATCCAGGGAGGCTGGAATGACTCATCAGGTAGCATCTCTGATCCCTCCCCTTACTTGCTGGAACTTTTCAGAAACTTCCAAAAGAATAGGAGGGAGGTTAGGAGAATCTGCCTGCAGTATTGATGAGGGCCGCAACCAATCCCTGGGCAATGGCCCAGCAGAGGGAGGGACCTCTTAAATACTTTGGGTCAGGCCAGCAGGGGAGTTTGGGTGGAAGCTGAAGATGGAGTGCTGAGGAGGCTGTCGCAGGCCCTTGCGGGTGCCCTGGAGGGGGGGGGGGGGGGTTGACCTCAGACCTTGGGCTTGGCTGCAGAAGGGATCCTCTGAAAACACATAGAAGAGTCCTGTCTGGTGGCATGGTAGCAGGTGTGAGGACAGCAGGTGCCAGCAGGCATGTCCAGGAGATCTCCAGGAGAAAACTGCCAGGTGGCTGGTGAGTGAAATAGTCAGGGAGGACTTGGAGACAGCCTGAGAGGACTAAGGTGGCAGTCTGGGATGGTTGTAGATTCAGTCTGGGAGGACTGTGGAAGAATAGCCAGGGGGGCTAGTGAAAGGGGCAGCTGCAGTCAGGTGGGCTGGCAGTGCCTGAAGAGGTGGTGCTGGGATCATTAGCCACAGAAAGGCAGCTGGACACTGGGATTTTATAGGTGGTCCCTGCATGTAAAGCGCTTTGTTGGAGCTAGATGAATGCCTTGTCAGATCCACAAAACAGTGTTCCAGCTGGGCCTGAGTGTTCTACAAGCAAGTGATGTGCTGGAGGAAGATGAGGAGTGTATATACCTATATAGAGGAAAGTTATCCCTGAAAAACTGTTCTTGAAGTCATGTGGACATCCAAAAATACCCCTATCCCCATCCAAGTTTAATACCCCTAATAAACAAAACAAAGTTGCTGGACTGTTTCCTGACTCTTGCTTGCTGTGAAAATTCAGTGTGCCTGGCTGTGCAGGATAGGGGATCCCTATTCACCAGCGGCTCCTACGGTGGTAGCGCTACACACATATATTTGCATTCACAGTTGACCAAGTGAGAATTCTCCTGGGAGACATCAGAAATGACTATGGCAGTGCAGAGCCAAGAGGAGAAAGACCTTCACGAAGCAAAATGCTCTAAAGTTTTTGATTAGGAAATAGGATGAATCCATAATTAAAAAAAGCATACAGAGTTTTTTATTCAAGCACAGTCTTGTGGTAAAAGTTCCATTTTAACACCTAAGCATGGCAGACATACCTCACAATAGCAGTTTTCAGAGTCATGGCCAACTGAGCACATCTTGGCTCCAGCACCCACAATAAATGCTTGTGATTCTGTGAGTCGCGTTTCCTCAACATAGAAATACTCATTGATACAGCTACAAAGAAGCAGCAAAAGCAGTCTATTCATATGCTCAGCCTGAAAGACTTCATAATCCATGGATTTTACATACATTTACATCAGGTGAGTTTACTGCTCTGCACTCTGCCAGACTTCTCTTTAACCCTAATTAACTGTGACGGCTGCATAAATTTTCTTTACAGTATGTCTAAATCGTTGCTGCGGGAGAGAGGAGGTTGTATTCTGAATCAAATGCTATATTTAGAATTTAATGAGTTGATTGTAGGGACCTCCATAAAGCACAGCTGTCATCGGAAAGTCCTCTATGGGTTGGTGACACTTACATTATAAGAAACACATGCCAATGACATCCATACAGTTTAGGGGACGTAAACAGGGGGCAATTTGTGGGCAACCATTTTTGTGCTGAGTTCAGTTTGGCACAAGGTAACTCAGAACAAGGGTTAAACATTGACTATAACCGCATTGGGGAGTGTGGTCAGACTTCCAGAAAAAAATAAGACAAATAAGACAGAAGGAGGAGGAGGAGATGTTCAGTCAAGCTTTAGAAATAATGCCAAATAAGGAAAAAAAAGATGGAGATGTCAAAATTCCTCCGAAGATTTGAAATCAACTGCTAGCAACAAAAGAAATCAGTCGGTAAATTGATATTTGATTCTTTAAAATGGTAGTAAACTCTTGCCATTAAAAAATAAATAAAAAATGGGGCCTCTTTGCGACTAAGTGATAATATACAAGTGGTCACCGCCTCCATCTATAACTGGTCTTAGTGGTAAGGAGCACTGGAAGAGCGGACGCAGATCAAAAAAACGAAGAGATTTCCAGTCACAACTTACCAACCAGCCATCGACCAACCGAATTGACCTGTCTAACAGTATGCGTTAAAAACAGGGGTTTGGTTGCACACATTTGCAAATACATCCGTAAGCTGCAGACCCCGACAAGGCACCCTGTGATCTGCAGTCCCTAACTCTACAATTTAACCGGTTGCCGACCGCCGCACGACTATATACTGCGGCAGTCAGCCCCGGCCAGGCAGAGTGACGTATCGATACGTCACTCGCCTGTCACTGACTTGCGAGCCTATTGCGGGCGGGCGCGCGCCCGCCGAGGCGTGCGCCCGCCGCGGCTCGTTCACAGACAAGTCAGTGCGTGTGTCCGGCGGACTCGATGTCCGCCGGTCACACTACGATCGCTCCTGTGAAGGTAGAAAGGCGGAGCGGCTTATGTAAACAAGCCGCCCGTCATTCTCCCTGGTGTAAAAATGAAGATCTAACAGTTCTACTATGTAGAACTGTTGATCTTTGCTTTTACACCAATAGCAATGTCCCTGCACAGTTAGAAGGATGCCCCTAGGACACACTTAACCCCTCCCTGTCCAATAAAGTTAACCCCTTCCCTGCCAGTGTCATTTTTGCAGTAACAGTGCATATATATAGCACTGATTACTGCAGTAATGTCACTAGTACCCCCAAAAGTGTCAAAAATGTCAGTCAAGGGTCCGATCTGTCCGCCGCAATGTCGCAGTACCGCAAAAAAAATCGCAGATCGCCGCCATTACTCGTTAAAAAAAAAACACCAAAAATGACAAAAATCTTTCCCTTTGTTAGTAAACGCGATAACTTTTGCGCAAACCAATCAAAATACGTTTTTTGCGATTTTTTTTACCAAACATATGTAGCGTAAAACAATTTGGCCGAAAATGTTAAAAAATTTAGATTTTTACATTTTTTTGGGGGGGAATTTCATATAAAAAAAAGTGAAAAATATTGTTATTTTTGCAAAAATTACGCTCTTTTTTTGTTTATAGCGCGTGATCAAAAAATCGCACAGGTGATCAAATACCACCAAAAGAAAGCTCTGTTTGTGGGAAAAAAAGGACGTGAAATTCATTTAGGTGCGTCGCACGACCGCGCAATTGTCCGTCAACGTCACGCAGTAAAAAATCGCAAAAAAAACCCTGGTCTTTTAGCAGCCAAATCCTCCGGGGCTTAAGTGGTTAAAGAGTCTCTACAATGAGAGCACATGCCTCCATCTATCCCATTAAATGCATGTTCTCTCATTGTAGAGACTCTTTAAATTGTAGAGTTAGGGACTGCGGATCACAGGGTGCCTTGTCGGGGCCTGCAGCTTACGCATGTATTTGCAAATGTGTGCAACCAAACCCTGTTTTTAACGCATACTGTTAGACAGGTCAATTCGGTTGGTCGATGGCTGGTTGGTAAGTTGTGACTGGAAATCTCTTCATTTTTTTGATAAGTGATAATATAGTAGTATCACCACATACTAGCACATTATGACAGACTTACTGTACCTTAAAACAAAGTTTATTATAAGCCATGTGCCTTCAGACAGCAGCTATCTGGGCCCATGAAGTATAGCACTTAAGTGTGCCCCTATCCTAAACTAGTTTATTAAATGGAAGGATTGGGAAATAAGGATTTCGGGCACATAGATTATGTAAAATCACTTTTATTTAAAGAATCATTTTAAAATCATAGAAAAATACAGGCAGGTAATTATATATCGAGGACCAGACCTACAGATGGTCTGTACTGTAGTGTGTCCTAATTCATGAGATAGTAGACATTGTTTTACATACAATTCAACGTATAAAACGATTTGCAGTTATATGATTCTCAAAGCTATATACTTGGTATCAGGAGATTCCTGCCGACGGATACCCGAGAAAGTAAGGTGCCGGTCAACAGGGTCAGCTGAAATGATTTAGCTTTCACCATACAATATTTAGCCTTTTGCTCAACATGTTTCGTTTTATTATGAAAAGCTTCGTCTGGAGCATATCATTTGACTTATCTGCACATTGTGTGATAAGGCACATATCTCAAAATCCGTAATTTTTAACGAGGAGGACTGTTGTGCGTTTTTTAGAGAGCTCATATATTGGCACCTAAGTAGTTACATAAGAGTGAGGGTAGTCACTCTATGTTCAGTATCAAATGTTGTATAGGAGGGAGCTTATTGTGTAAAGCACATCTCCTATAATCAGGTAAATGCCCGTGCTGAGCTTATTTCGCGTCCATACAGTCCTCCCCGGATGGGGAACCGGCGGTTTTTAATAGGACAAATCCTGTTTTTTTTGTTTTTTTTGCACATGATTAAGAATTATTTTCAAAGTGAATTTTTACTTTTTTCACCTCATTCACTAAAAAAACATAAAAATTCACTTCTCAGTATAAATATTTATAATTTGGGTTATTGCAACCTCCAGCAGAAGCAAACAGAGCAATAACTGAACTAAGAGTCAGGTTCAGGCTGATTACTACCTAGCAATGCTACAGAAAAAGTGTAAAGGTAAACTACACCGGACACCCTTCCCTACTTCCCCCTCCCCAGTCCCCATTGTACTTACAAGGGTGACGTCACTAGGGTTGGTGTCACTTGGTGTGGTAAACTATGATGTCAGGCAGGGGAGGAGAGGAGAAGGGGCTTTCAGTGGCTGCAGAAGGTAAGAGATTAGGTTCTAGTAAATGCAGTCCCCGCCGCCCCTTCTGTCCAAGTTTCCGGGGGTTGGCAAAGAAGGTTGGCGGTCGACCCATCACCTGCCTGCGGTCGACAGGCAGATTGTGATTGATGGGCTGCCAACCCCGGCACTACAGGAACTAACAATGAGGAAGCAAGGTAGTTACTGTACATAATATAAGAGGGAGGATATACAGAAAATTGAGCGTAAAAGAAACAATGACCACAGGATGGCAGAAAACTTAGTGGCACGGCATAGGAAATAAACACACATGCAATTGCATTGCTCATATAACTATTGGAGGCAGCACATTTGGAATGAGCTTCCTAACACACCCACCTGAATGGATGCTCCTGCAACACACTGCATTATGGTGGAATTTTACACATATGACTTCATAAAAAGTCACCGATATGCAGGGTGGATGGCTGGGTCAGGTCTCTGGCGAATGTCAAGAATCAAGGAAGATACATCAAGCAGGTGGACAGGGTTTGAAGGCTAAGAAACAATGTGACTTCTTCAATTTTAGGGTGAGCTGGCATGGCTCGGTATTATTTAGAAGCATGTATAGGGCACTAAAACAAAAATGTCTTCAGCAATCAAGTTCCTCCCCGACTGTGGATTTCAGTCTCTGGAAACCTGAGGTGTAAATTCTGTGGTTGGTGATGCTTATTCATTTTTATTTTTGTCCTTTTCCAGCAGGTACAAAATGCAGAAATTTTCCATCTTGTGTGTTTATGAATGGCTCAGTTGTTGTAAGAACAAACAGCTACCTATACTCAACCGGGACATATCTACAATTTAAATGGCCAGGGGGTGGACAAGGAAGTGTAAACAGGTGGACATTTGTTTGCTCTTCGGCCATTTATCACGACTGTCAGCTCTCCGTAGATAATCGCGCAGTCTCCAGTATTGGATCTTATTTGAAACGAGTAAGGCCTGGTTTACACTTGTGGTTGGGAGGTGGTAAAAATAGGTGCTCATCTTAAGCCGCAAAGGCAGCCGCGATGCTTTGTCATGGCACAGCCCCCATGTCACGTTTGTCAGGCAGTACTGCCAACGAACATGTCATATTCAAGTGAGTAGGGCTGCGCCAAAACCGCAAGCCAAATTCTCAACTCCTTTGGTAAATTATTTCAGTTAAGCTGACTATACACTTATAGATTTTTTTCGTTCAGTTCACAGATTACTACATCGATAGATGAATCTCCCATGCTGGCAATTGTATTCTGAACACCGGTATGTTGTGTGTAGGAGGGGCCAAGAGAACGTTGGTACAACGTACTGCTTCATGAGCCAGTTTTAAGCCCAAATCACGCCAAGAGGGAGTCGATGTATTCCAAGTCCTAGGACCACTTAATCAGTATAGTGAAAACACACAAATCTTCTGCCTCTCCTCTGGAAGATCCAGAGTTTAGACTTCCGATCCAGAGTTCTACTCTCTTCCCCGGGCATAGGCCACTGGCATTGAGAATAAAGGATTTCTGCAAATATGGTCCGTATATGACAATTAAAATGTATGTAGCACCCTCCTAGGTAAGGGCTGGTGAGAGAGTGTAGTTTTTGGCTCTGTCTGCCAATCAGAGGAGCAGCAGGCAGGTCTATGCTGCTTTCTGCTTACCAGAGAGTGGGATCTAAGGGTTAGGTCTGCTCATAGTGCTCGGTGTGTAATTCATTTGGTCTAGGGAGTGTTTCACTCTGGTCCAATGGGGAGGCATGTCTGACAGTGGAGGAGATCTGACCAATGGGTGCACAGGCTTTGATACAGCCCCGGTGATTGGCACAGACTGATTGTCTTGGTGCATTGGGGTATGGTGTGGAAGCCAGGGGCACATGTGCTGCGGGGTCTTTGGCTGGTGAGCAGAGTCCTGGGGGAGGGTGGTAGCTGTCTCTTCCTCTGTAGCAGTGGCACACGGTCACAGGCAGCCGGCCTGGGGACCAGGAAGGAAGGACCTGAACCCAGAGGTCCATGAGAGATGACTGGAGGGGTTGAAACACTGGAGACCCTCGAAAAACAGTATCGTGAGTACAGGGGATCGTGTCTGGGGGCCTGACCTGAGGGGGGGGCCACCCCGGTGTAGGATAGTCAAAGGATGGGTGTCAGCATGTGGAGGGAAAGGGGGTACTAGGTGTGTATCCCGAAGATAATTCATTCTAACAACTAATCCTAAATTCAAGGTGAATCAGCAGCCTGGCTGCATCTTCAGACAGGAGTCCTCATCTACTGTGAATAGTTCAAGTTGGGGTATCCCACTCTTCCCTTCTCCCATCCCTAATTTACAAAAAAAACAGCAAAAACAACTTTATCCCCTAGACTGTTCATTGACTGAGCCAGAGAGTAAAGGGTTAAATTGTGCATGCTGCAGTTGCTAACGTCAACCCAGGGGGATCCCAAGGTGTACAATCCAGCAGTCATTAAGGGGGCAGTGCTTCATGTACAAATAATAATATCTGTTGATAACAGCAAAACATCTTCAAACATGGTAAGATGGAGATGTCCCAGCTTGCCCTAAACCGGGGGTGTTTTAGATGTCCTTTTTAGGCAAAGCCAATGATGGATATGGATATGGTGTCTATGGTGATCCCCAGCCAGTGAAAGTTGTTTCCCAGATACTCTACATTCTTTTGAAGAGGGTCCCAACAATTCCCATGGGGGCCAATTATACTTTCTTCCTCTGACACCCAAACCAAACCCTAACTATCCCTGCAGCTCTAGTTTTACCCTCCAGCTATGGGAAAAGGGTGACAGTGTTGGCCACCTAACCCCTTCCTACAAGTTCCTGCACCTGATTTCATGCAGCTGCTGTTTGGCCAACCATTTTCCCCCAGCTCTTGTGACAAAAGTTGATTGTTAATTTGACTTTTTTTAAGGGGGTGCAGACAGGGGCACCCACAGCTGACAATTTAAACATCATATGGCAACCTTTAACCACTTTAGGTCCGCTCACATTGCTGCTACTGCAGCAATGTGGCTCGTTATCGTCCAGCGACGTAGACCTACGTCGCTGGACTCCTCCCCTTGTGGTTGGCGCGCGCGCGCCGCCGGAGGCTCGCTCCCGCTGTGTTCAGTCACAGCGGGAGTCGGGCCAGGGGAGGAGCAGCGGCGATCGCCGCTGCTCTTCCCCGATCGTCGGGGAATCGAGTGTGGAGATCCGCACTCCGTAAACAAAGCGGGCGGATCTCCTAAGTGACAGGCAGTGACAGATTGCAGGGTTCAGCATAGCTGAACATGCGATCTGTCCCTGTGTCACTCAGTCACCTCCCCCCACACACGTCAGTAAGCACCAGGCATACATTAACCCCTCCCTCTCCAATAAAATTAACCCCTTCCCTGCCAGTGTCATTTTTACAGTAACGGTGCATATTTATAGCACTGATTACTGTAGTAATGTCACTGGTACCCCCAAAAGTGTAAAAAATGTCAGTCAAGGGTCCGATCTGTCCGCCGCAATGTCGCAGTCCCGCAAAAAATCGCAGATCGCCGCCATTACTCGTTAAAAAAAAAACACCAAAAATGACAGAAATCTTTCCCTTAGTTAGTAAACGCAATAACTTTTGCACAAACCAATCAAAATACGCTTATTGCGATTTTTTTTACCAAAAATATGTAGCAGAAAACAAATTGGCCAAAAATTATAAAAAAATTTTGATTTTTACATTTTTTTGGGGGCATTTCATTTAAAAATGTGAAAAATATTGTTATTTTTTCAAAATTTTCGCTGTTTTTTTGTTTATAGCGCAAAAAGTAAAAGTCGCACAGGTGATCAAATACCACCAAAATAAAGCTCTGTTTGTGGGGAAAAAAGGACTTAAATTTCGTTTGGGTACGGCGTTGCATGACCGCGCAATTGTCAGTTAAAGTCACACAGTTCTGAATCGCAAAAAGTGGCCTGGACGTAAGACATCAAAATCCTCCGGTGGTAAAGTGGTTAACTCTCAATTCCTGCTGTGTCTTTGGAGCAGGATGTGAATGTGAATCTCCTAATGAGGCCATAGACAGAAAGTTCTAACAATTCCATTTTGTCTGGAGTTCAATTATAAGGCCTCATGCACACAGGACGTTTTGGAAACTCTCCTAAAAACCTTTCCTCCTGGCATTAGCGTTTTTTTCCAGAAAAAAACTCCTGACACCTGTGAAGGCGTGTAGCACATTGGGGCATGTTTAGGTGCGCTTATAGGCATGAAGCGCTTGTGCCATAATTCATAATAAATTATTCTGGCCACTAAATTTTAACGCTCAGTCGCTAAATGTGTGTAAAGTCGCCTAAACGTGCCTCTGGACTGTTATCACATAGCATTGCTCCCTGCCATCTCCAGACTACAAAACACCTCCTCCTGTTTGTGTCCTAGCACTCTGCCTGTCCAGAGTAACAATGTTGCTCAGTACAGTTGTCACCCTACGCCAGGAAATATGTTAAACCCACAACAGTAAAATCTGTCTGTATATGCAGTAAAGCATGCTTCATATACTCAACTTTTTGAGTAGGGAACGAGGGACACCTATTAGTAACAGTATTAGCATAGGGCACACCCCCTGCCACACCCCCTTAATGTAGAATTATACAAAAAAATGATTGGTTAAACCCACAAGTGCTTATCCATTATATTGAAATTTACAAATGCAGCAATTTAGAAATTGAATGAAAGGTTTAGTCCTGGGAAACACTTTTGGAAAGTTAAAAAGTGCATTTTTTATACAATTATATGAATCAGACCAAAATGAGGAGGAAAGAGGGACAGAGGGACTTTGTTCCAAATCAGGGACTGTCCCTCAGAATCAGGGACAGTTGGGAGCTATGGGTTTACTCACTGTGGAGACGAAGGGGTTAATCCTCCATATTATGTAAAAAGGCTGTTTCATCCTCCCCTTCTTCCACAGTCCCCAAACCATCTCCTGATAACACAGTCATTGGAGTCACTCTGCACATGCTCAGTCTGGTGTGTATTGCTAGAGATTTTTTTTTCTTCGAGAGTGATCAGCACAGGGCCAATCAGCACTGTCCAGACAGAGGGTCAGGGGTCCTGCAGCCTCATAGGACAGTAAGAATAGAATGAAAATTCCTCCTACAAGTTTTAACCAGACACTAATAGAAAGTCAAAAGACTGCTATATACTGCTGATGAGAAAAGGTATTTAGCAGTTTATATTTCAAAAAAATAACTGCATTTCCATGTTCTGTGTACTGTGGGAGACCAGATATAGCGAATGCAGGCTCCTGGATTAAGTAACACTTTAATGGCAGGATTACCAGTTAAAAATAAAGGGGAAAATAAAAAACAAATGCAGCCACCACATCTAAGAATCGGTAAGCTGCAATGTTATACATTTTTGTTCTTGGGTTTAGATACGCTTTAAGAAGGAATTGGATAAACATCTCTAGGAATAGGAGAACCCTCACATATCAGGGCCCCATATAAAACTGACAGTCAGATGTGTGACAGCTAAGCCAAGACCAAGTTCTCCGGGTAAGGCTCAGGGTCATCCCCATAAATCACATTACATTTTCAGGAACTGTAACCTAAATAAGCAGTCATTGCCTAACTGTTTATAATTCACATAGCAAAATATAATGTAAAATGAAATGGCTCTATATACAATGATGAACAAGGTGACGCAAATCTGTGTGTAAACCCAGTCTGCTCCCAGGATTTATGACCAGCTTTTATGTTACATGGTAAATCACATCTAAGTCCAGCCTAAAATAAACAGATTTGTGAAATTCTGAGGCTGTACTCAGACACACACCTGCATCCAATTTTACATCACTTATACTAAAGCAGCCCGCTCCGGCATTACCGCCGTGTAAGCTGACGTTTTAGGCATTGAGAAGATCTGGATGTTTAACCTCTTGCCAACCGCCAACCACATTACCCAGCCACCGTACATATGTATTCACGGCAGCCTGAGGTTGAGTGCTGAGAGCATGTTCCCGGCACAGTGACCGCGCTGTCACCGACAACTCTTGGTGATGGCACTCAACAGGCACCTGATCATGTGACCACTGTGACAGCCATTACCAGAGGTCACATGATATAGCAGCTGGGGAATTAAGGGGTTAAAATAAATCAGTCACAACCCTAGGCAGTTCAAACTGAGCAGAAGATGAATACACTGTAAAAAATAGGGGTTACCTTAAAGGGTAACTCCACTTTCGTGGGGAAAAAAAAATCAGCAAATAAAGAAAAACCAATAAAGCGTATACAATTGCGACACAAATCATATTGTAATTTAATGTTATTAAAAATTACCTTTCCTTTTCAATCTGCAGCTGTTGTAATTTTCTGCAAATGCAATGCAATATGGCCACCTGGAGCTGTTCTGTACCCAGAATATGTACTGACCACACCCCAGAAACATCAGTTCCTGCTTGTGTGATTGGCTCACCAATTTTCCCAGAAGTCTGCACTAAGATACAAGTCAGATTTCTGGCATCCCCTGCAACAAAAATGAGTTGGTGAGATACTCCCAATAGGAACACGTCTAAAGGGATGCAGGCCCAGCAGATTTCCTTATTAGAGCACTGCAGCTGCCACAGCTGATAGATAATTATGAAACCACTCTGATTAGACCCACTCAGCACAGAGGCACAGAGGAACAAACAATGATTTCTTCAGAATAACAAAAGGTAGGAATCTGCAACAAAGTTTGTTAAAATCCCTGCAATGTAAAGAGATCTCCCAGAGGGGAATGTTTTTTTTTCCAACAAAAGTGGAGTTACACTTTAATTAAAAACAACATGTGATACTAAAGTGAACTAAAGTTGTATCACTTTGTGCCCAACCCCTTCCAAAAAAACAAAAATGTAATAAATTGCAACTTACCAATTCTTCGATGTGGTGGCTGCATTTGTTTCCTTTTTAAGGCTTTTTCCAGTGATCTGCACGGTAACTCTGTAATTTTTCATCTTCCTTTAACAGACCAAGCTGTTCAGCAAAAGTGTCAGTTAGAAGGTTGAGAGCAACCATTTAACACTGACAGGGGTGCTTATAATAGTCACCTTTTTTTTGTAAAACCTTTATCCCAAAAGGAAAAAAATCTATTGCTGTATCTGCCTAACTCCTTCCCGCCGACCATACGCACATTGTCGGCCTTTCAGCGAGTGGGCCTGAAAGCCGAGTTCCACCGTTTTTTGTATTTATTAAAGTCAGCAGCTACAAAAAGTGTAGTTGCCGACTTTTAATAAACACATACTCACCTGTCCCACGGTCCAGCAATGCGGCCAATGGGAGCCTCGGTTCTCTCCCTCTTCTCCCCGCGATGCTGGCACCACTAGTTTGGGCACCCAGCTGCACATGCGCGAGTCGCGCTGCACGTCCTGAGTGGACGGGCAAACCTCTGGAACCTGTGACGTGTCCCAGAAGATTGTAGGGAAGGACAGGGAGAGGAGAACTTCCGCTCGAGCCCTCTAGGTGGCCCGAGCAGAAGTGGGAGTGGGTACCTGTCAAATCTAGGTATCCGCCCCCCCCCCCCCCTAAAAAAATGATATGCCAAATGTGGTATGTCAGGGGGTCAGGAGGCCTTAAAACGGAAGTTCCACTTTTGGGTGGAACTCTGCTTTAACGTCAAGAGGCCCTTTATATGCGCGCCCCTAAAGATAAACAGAGCTGTGCCGAGAGTGCACTCCCAGCACAGTTACCGGGGGCTAACTGGAAGCTTTTTGATCACTGTGACAGCCAATCACAGCGGTCACATTGTCAGAAACCCCGCCCCGCCTCCCAGCATCTGAAACCCCTCAAAGGGCTGGGAGTCGCTGACGCAGAGGGGTTAAAAAGTGTAGTCTGGAGTTCAGCTTTAATTTGTTAGTCACATCCATATAAATCTGAGTACATCTAACACTATCCTCTCCCAAGGTCAGCAATGCTGCTGTCCAAAGATGTCTCTTTTGCTTCTCCATTCAGAGTGGAGACATCCTAAGACAGGAAGTCTGTTACTGGTTGGATCACCAGGTAAAATAATGGGGGGGAAAAAAAAGACTAAAAAAAAACTAAAACAATGAAGCCCTCACGTTAAAGGATTAGTAAGCTACAATAAACTAAATTATTTTTGGCCTTAATACTAGGGATGATCGAACGGTTCGGGTTCACCATCGGTTCGGCCCGAACATTGGGTGTTCGAGGTTCGGCCGAATTTAGAACTTTTTGCCCAAAAAGTTCGGAATTCGGCAACCAGAACCGACCAAAATGCAATGGTTCAGGAAATGGGCTTTAAAAGCCAGTGATTGGACCAGAACCATTAGCAAAAGCCAATTAAGGGGGTAGAAGAATGCTAGGAATGTGATTGGAGTGACTAGGGGGTCCCTAGACCAATCATTAGTGAATACGCCCCCCAGTATATAAGATAGCCCCCGCCAAATTCCTAGCATTGTTATACTGGACATGGAAGAGAGTGGAAGCAGTTCTGTTAATTTTACTTTAAAAGTGTCATTTAGCATTTATTAGTGTCAGGAAAGGGATATCTAGTGTAGTTAGAGTGCTATTTTCCACTTTAGTTAGATGCAAAAATTTAGTTTCTGTAGGGAAAGTGTTAAGTGTCAGGGTGACCGTAATGTAGTGTAGGGTGAACTGACTCTGACTGCTATGGCAGGGTGACCAAACCCTTCCATAGCAGGGTGACCGCAATAGAGAAAAGCTAGTTTCTCTTAGCTGACTTTCGTTTCTGTAATATGGCTTCGCCGCCGCCAGCATTTTTGGCTGCAGGCGTTGTTAGTGCTTTTTTGAGCACATGTTTGGAGTCAGACATGACATCTGAACATGTGTATAGGGGGTATATATACACACCCATGTCTGTATATATACACCTGCACATATATACACACCCATGTCTGTATATATACACCTGCACATATATAGGTGTGAAAGGAGCAGAAAAAAACTAGTTGCGCTAATGAAATAATTAACACCAATATATTTCTGCTCCTATCACACCTTTATATGTCTAGGTGTGTATATACATATAAGTATGTGTGTATATACACCACTATACACAAGTTCAGATGTTTTGCCTGCCTCCAAAGAACCCCAAAAAATGCCCAAAAAACGCTAGCGAGTGTTTTTTTGGGTTTTTGGAGGCAGGCAAAACATCTGAACTTGTGTATAGTGTACCTGTGAAGTTTCAGCTCTGTAGCATGTCCAGAACCAGAAAAAAAAGATAATTTTTCATTAGAGCAGAGAACTTGGGACCCCACTTTTACACTTATATGATTTTTTTGGGGGGTTCTGGACATGCTACAGAGCTGAAACTTCACAGGTACACCTTTTAGACCCCCCAGACACAAAATCACACAAAAAAAGTTCTTAAAAATTGTCATTTTTGATAGATTTTTGATAGAGAGCCAATTATTGAAAAAATAAAAAAAAATAAAAAAAAATAAAAAAAATAAAAAATTTATAAAAAAATAAAAAATACATTTCTTTGGATTTAGTATCTGGGGGGTCTAAAAGGTGTACCTGTGAAGTTTCAGCTCTGTAGCATGTCCAGAACCATAAAAAAGAAGATCGTTTGTATTTGTGCAATTATAGATCTGGAATATGGCTTCTCGCTTTTCACACCTTGCCGGTTTAATAGCAGGCGTTTTTTTTTTGGGCATTTTTTTGGGTTCTTTGGAGTCAGGAAAAACATCTGAACTTGTGGTACTGTGGTACTGTATACACAAGTTCAGATGTTTTGCCTGCCTCCAAAAACCCCCAAAAAATACCTGTAACAACACACCTGGGCGTTTTTTTTTTTTTGGCGCTAGCGTTTTTTTTTTGGGCAGTTTTTTGGGTTCTTTGGAGGCAGGCAAAACATCTGAACTTGTGTATAGTGGTATATATAGCACTATACACAAGTTCAGATGTTTTTTCTGCCTCAAAAGAACCCAAAAAAATGCCCAAAAAAAACGCCTGCTATTAAACCGGCAAGGTGTGAAAAGCGAGAAGCCATATTCCAGATCTATAATTGCACAAATACAAACAATCTTCTTTTTTTATGGTTCTGGACATGCTACAGAGCTGAAACTTCACAGGTACACCTTTTAGACCCCCCAGATACTAAATCCAAAGAAATTTGTTTATTTTTTTTTATTTTTTTATTTTTTTTAATTTTTTTATTTTTTTTTATTTTTTCAATAATTGGCTCTCTATCAAAAATCTATCAAAAATGACAATCTTTAACCACTTTACCACTAGAGCATTTTGCTGTCTTACGTCTGGGCCACTTTTTGCGATTCGGCGCTGTGCGACTTTAACTGACAATTGCGCGGTCATGCGACGCCGTACCCAAACGAAATTTACGTCCTTTTTTTCCCACAAACAGAGCTTTCTTTTGGTGGTATTTGATCACCTGTGCGATTTTTACTTTTTGCGCTATAAACAAAAAAAAAACATTTATTTTGAAAAAATAATATTTTTAACATTTTTTTATATGAAATTCCCCCCAAAAAAGATGTAAAAAACTATTTTTTTTTAAATTTTTGGCCAATTTGTTTTCTGCTACCTATGTTTGGTAAAAAAAATCGCAATAAGCGTATTTTGATTGGTTTGCGCAAAAGTTATTGCGTTTACTAACAAAGGGAAAGATTTGTCATTTTTGGTGTTTTTTTTTTTTAACGAGTAATGGCGGCGATCTGCGATTTTTTTTGCGGGACTGCGACATTGCGGCGGACAGATCGGACCCTTGACTGACATTTTTGACACTTTTGGGGGTACCAGTGACATTACTGCAGTAATCAGTGCTATATATGTGCACGGTTACTGTAAAAATGACACTGGCAGGGAAGGGGTTAATTTTATTGGAGAGGGAGGGGTTAATATATGCCTGGTGCTTACTGACGTGTGGGGGGGGAGGTGACTGTGTGAGACAGGGACAGATCAGATGTCCAGCTATGCTGAACATTCTGATCTGTCACTCCCTGTCACTGAGGAGATCCGCCTGCTCTGTTTACACAGGCGGGCGGATCTCCAAACTGGATTCCCCGACGATCGGGGCAGAGCAGCGGCAATTGCTGCTGCTCCTCCCCTGGCCCGACTCCCACTGTGAATGAAAACAGCGGGAGCGCGCCTCCGGCGGCGCGCGAGCACCGTCTACAGGGGGAGGAGTCTGGCGACGTAGGTCTACGTCGTCAGACGGGATCGTGCCACTTTGCCGCAGTAGTACTCCGGTACATAGCGGTAAAGTGGTTAAGAACTTTTTGTGTGATTTTGTGTCTGGGGGGTCTAAAAGGTGTACCTGTGAAGTTTCAGATCTGTAGCATGTCCAGAACCAAAAAAAATCATATAGGTGTAAAAGCGGGGTCCCACCATCCCTGCTCTACTCAAAAATTATCTTTTTTTCTGTTTCTGGACATGCTACAGAGCTGAAACTTCACAGGTACACTTTTTAGACCCCCCAGATACTAAATCCAAAGAATGTTTTTTTTTTTTTTGGTTTTTTTTTTAATAATTGGCTCTCTATCAAAAATGACAATTTTTAAGAACTTTTTTTGTGTGATTTTGTGTCTGGGGGGTCTAAAAGGTGTACCTGTGAAGTTTCAGCTCTGTAGCATGTCCAGAACCCCCAAAAAAAGATAATATAGGTGTAAAAGTGGGGTCCCAAGTTCTCTGCTCTAATGAAAAATTATCTGGTTCTGGACATGCTACAGAGCTGAAACTTTACAGGTACACTTTTTAGACCCCCCAGATACTAAATCAAAAAATCTCTCTTTTTTTTCTTCAATAATTGGCTTTTTTATCAAAAATTACAATTTTTAAGAACTTTTTTTGTGTGATTAATAGTCCCTGGGGCATGACCCAGAACCCTAGGCACTTTTTAGGGGCATTTATTGGGTTTTATGGCTTTAAAATGGTGTTTTTTGATTACCGAAGTTCGGGTCCATTGATTTCAATGGGGTTCTGAAATCCGGGCCGAACTTTCGGGTAGTTCGGATGTTCTGGCCGAACCAAACTTTTCAAAAGTTCGATCATCCCTACTTAATACTGCTTTAAGGTATCCACAAAGTATAGGCTGTTAAGCAGGCAATTACATCAGTTACAGCACACAGCCTGTGATTGACAGCCTTAGGTCTGTTCCTGTGCGCTGTGTGCCCCTTTCCTCCAATTAGCTCTCACTAAGCTCTGCAGAATGTAACTTTAACTCCCCACCCCCTGCTTTCTGAAAGCTCACAAAGCTGTATAAATTCTGGACTTTAAACAGATGTAGAGAAGAGAATAGGGCAGATAAAAAGGTACAACTTATGTAAGAAGATATGTTTCATCTCTGGGTATATGTTAGGGTTGACAACCATTTTAAGGATGGTAATAGTATTCGGCTGGGATTTGCATTGTGCCTGGTTGGAGCTGTCACTCTACCATTTACCGAAAGTTTGTTTTTATCTACAGACACCCGTTACCTGCTTAGGTAGTTTGTTAAAAGAATAACATTAGTGAGTGGAGACCAATGGCTGAAGCACAGTTCTCAGTTAATAAGAGGTTGAATTGTCTGAGCTGCTAGACCAATGATTTGTGTTGAAGTCACAAGCCAAGGTCTGTGCAGGAGAAAAGTTTCATAGTCAGCTATCACAAGCCAAGGTCGGTGCAGGAGAAGAGTTTCATAGTCAGCTATCACAAGCCAAGGTCAGTGCAGGAGAAGAGTTTTGTGGTCAGGGATCACAAGCCAAGGTCGGTGCAGGTGAAGAGTTTCATAGTCAGGGATTACAAGCCAAGGTCAGCGCAGAAGAAGAGTTTCGTATTCAGGTATCACAAGCCAAGGTCGGTGCAGGAAAAGAGTTTCGTAGACAGGGATTACAAGCCAAGGTCGGTGCAGGAAAAGAGTTTCGTAGTCAGGGATTACAAGCCAAGGTCGGTGCAGAAAAAGAGTTTCGTAGTCAGGTATCACAAGCCAAGGTCGGTGCAGGAAAAGAGTTTCATAGTCAGGGATTACAAGCCAAGGTCGGTGCAGGAAAAGAGTTTCGTAGTCAGGGATTACAAACCAAGGTCAGTGCTGGTAAAGAGTTTCGTAGTCAGGGATTACAAGCCAAGGTCGGTACAGAAAAAGAGTTTCGTAGTCAGGTATCACAGGCCAAGGTCGGTGCAGGAAAAGAGTTTCGTAGTCAGGGATTACAAGCCAAGGTCGGTGCAGGAAAAGAGTTTCATAGTCAGGGATCACAAGCCGAGGTCGGTACCAAAGAAGAGTTTCGTAGTCAGGTATCACAAGCCAAAGTCAGTGCAGGAGAAGCGTTTCGTCATCAGGGGTCACAAGCCAAGGTCGATTCCATGTAGCAATAGAGATAGCTTGAGGCAGCGGACAGTATATGTGAAGCACAATAATCTGGCAAACAGGAAGTGCAGAGACAATGTCTAAATCAGGAAGTTCATGGGAGGAGCAAAGAGTTCAAGGTTCAACAGAAGTCAAGGCACAAGGCAGGGTTGTCCAATGGATCAGGCAGGTTGTTGTCCAGCATACCAGGTAGCTCAGAGTCATAGCCAGACATGGCAAAGGTCCTAGGTGCTGACATTTTTTTAATAAAGGTGAACCAACCCTTTAAACCTAGGCAGGAGAAACGCTTTAGAGGGGTGGACCTAGGGGGGAAACTACAGTGTGTGCTATCAATAAAGCTGTCAAACTTTTATGACATCATAGGAGTGATACCCATTCTTTGTTGTCACAGCATACATGCAAATAGTTTTCTGATCGGGATTTAAACCGTTGACCTCAGTGTGCTTAGATATGGACAATGATGTTTTGAAACCTATAGCAACTAATCAGAGCTCTTCCTTAGCTGCTTTGACAGCGGTAATCCATATGCATTGTTTTAAGCCTTTCTCTTGGCACTTGCTTATCCTCTAGTCATTCAATATGTATGCATGTGAGCAGCGAGATAATAAGACAGGATGCAATCAAACAAGACCTCAGAGGACAATTTCTTCATCTTGTTAGTCAACCGGTTTCGGTTTACGGTAAAGGATGTATATCCTACCTCACGCAGTAAATACATCCTAAGCGCCTGGACAGCTGGTTCACACAGCGACGGAGTAATGAAATTTTCCAGGTTTACTGAAATCTAAACACCTCAATTAGATCAACAGTAGGCGGGATGTTCTCTGTGTTGTTTGTTTGTTACCCGTTTAGATAAATTGGCGGTTCAGGCTTCGTCGCTGGTGCCGTCACAAAACAGCCTAGATAAACAGCTTATTTCCACAAACACATCGAGCGATCCCCTGAGATTTATGTACAGTAATGAGATCATTCTCAAGCCAGGCTGTTCAAATGAATGGCATTCCACCTAAAGAAAAATAAAATATTTAGTCTTACGTTCACCAAGTGAAGACATTTTGTTCCAGATAAATAAAAACACGGCAAATTAATGGAAGGGGACATTTCATTAAAATATCCTTGATGCCCTTCAGGCATGCAAAGCGTATCAAATAACTTTCACATACAAGGACACTTAAGACCTGGAATATGTACCGGATGATATCAAGAGATGTTGTCGCCTTGCCCATCCAGTAAGATATTCTCTCTTTGCATACTGCTGCATCACATTTAGGGGGCATTATTGTGCATTGCATTAATGCACCAGAGAGCACAAGAAAGGCACAAGCACCATTCTTAGCACTATAGCACGCCACATTGCACATTGCATTGCAGGCATGTTGGGATGCCATTCAGAAAGCTTGGCGCCAATGCACATAATGTGCAATACCATGCATTTCCATGACGCAGTTCTGTAAATCTTGCATTAAAGTGGCCTCAAAGTCAAAAACTGGCTTTGGGTAAATTGCTCCCCCATGATATTGGCATTAGCAAATAGTTTTCAGATGTGAACCCCTTCCTGGCCACTCTATCACTGACACTTCTTAACTGAAACCGGGTAGCAGTGCAGTAGTGGCACTAATTGTCGCAGGGCAGAAGTATTTCAGGGAAGGGTGTAGAAAGGTGTTAGAACCCCATCGGTAGAATTCTGCTGCAATGCTCCCAGGGGCCTGGATGTGCCCATACATGAGCACAGTTTTTTGTGTAGGAACTTATTAAGGGGAGTCCAGCTTAAGACTAATGTGTCCTTTGCTGTGGTCTCCAGGGGCCATTTTGGAGAGACCCATGTCGCAACTAGACACAAAGTTCTTGAGAGATTTCATTTTGGCACAGATATGGTATATAAATACCATGTACTGCGTCACAGCAAAGGTGTCCTGCATGGGAGGTGAAGAGGGCAGCTATTATCATGTAAGCAGTGAGAAGAAGTCCACATGACCCCCCCTTCTAAGGAGCCCGACAATGAGTGAGTCTTAAGCCCTGTACACACGATCAGATTATCGAACAATCTGTCGTCCGTTTTTTGTGGCATGCTAGTCTGATGTGGAAAGTGAAGAGGTTATTTTCATATGAATTTTTCCATACGACAGAATTCTACTTCAGAAGTGATGTCATGTGTTGGGTTGTTTTGTATGTGTTCTTTCTCTCTGAGCATGCCTAGTCTTGCTCTTAAGATTTTTTTCTGTCGAAATCTGTACTAATGAGATGAAAATCGGATGTTGTATTACGGACAACAAAAATTTTATAGCCTGCACATCAGGATTTTGTCAGCCGAAAAGTCGGAGTTGGCTGTCGAAAGCACCATACTAACAATCCGAAAGTTGGCAGATCGGTCGTCGGACGAATTTTCCCTACAGATTTTCTTATCGTGTGTACGGGCCTTTAAATGGCTGAGGGGAGATGTGAGGAGCAGTTGTATCTCATGCAAGGGCATCCCTTTTGAATTTTTGATTGCATCTCTTATTCCACCATGCATTTTCATAATCTGATTGTTGGCAGGTATTGTTCTTCTCCACCCAGCAGGTGTTGCATAATTTGATTGTTGGCTGGTGTAGGTCTTCTCCACTCAACAGGTGGCACATAATCTGATTGTTGGCAGATATTTTTCTCCTCCACCCAGCAGGTGGCGCATTGCCACTCAGGAATGGAGTGGAGACCTATGGGGGAGATGTTCTTCTGCAGCCTCCAATAGCACCGCCCCACCAGGTTTAGTGAGTGGTTAGTGTAGGGAGAGGAACCCTTTCTACAGGGACAGAGTGCTAAAACCAGAGTTGGAGGACACCAGCACTGATATCCAGCACCATTGCCACCACTTGCTCCAGGCCACTTTGGGCCACCACTGTGTCAGCTACCTTCCGCCCTGGTAAGAGCCAATCAGTGTACTGTGTCCAATGTGCCTGAAAATAAAGTGCTGCACAACTGCACTAGCCCACAACCTCCCAGTAGCGGCCAGTTAGCTGTGCTGCTCTACCAGTCCTGTGCCCTAAAGTGTTGTAAACCTCAGACATGAAATATGAACAAAGCATATCCCCCTATAGTGTGTACTCGTCTCAATCCAGAGCACTAAGTGTCATTTATCTCTGCTGCCTTGTTCCTCTACTATCAGGATGAATCGCTTATAACAAGTTTACACCAAGAGAATAAAGGTGACTGGGAAGGAGCTTCAGCACACAGCCTATGATTGACAGCCTCAGCTCTCTTCCTGTGTGCTGTGTGAAAGAGGGTGTCTCTTCCCTTCAATCAGCTCTCACTGACCTCTGCAGGGTGCAGCTTCAGCTCCACCCCCCACACACTTTCTGAAATCTCATACAAGCTGTATAAATTCTGCACTTTAAACTGATGTAGAGAAGAGCAGATAAACAGGTACAACTTTTGCAGAAGAATTTGTTTAATCTCTGTGTATCACCTGGGGCCAGTCACTTCACTAGGAATATGTAAGGGTCTACAACGACCTTAACTCCAGAGATAAAACGATAATTCTTGCACTCTACAAGACTGGTTCGGCTGCATCTTGAGTATGCCGTGCAGTTTTGGACATCGGTCCTCAGGAAGGATGTGCTGGCATTGGAAAGACTTCAGAGAAGGGCAACAAAAATAATAAAGGGAATGGAGCAGTGGCGTACCTAGAGCATTTGGCACCCGGGGCGGATCCTATATCTGGCACCCCCCCCCCCCCAACTTTAAAATGTAAAAACACCCACAAAAAAATTGTAATGTTTTCAAGAATATGTTTTGCACAAATTTCACAGCCCCCCATCACAGTGCCCCTTGCAGTCTGCCCTCCGTCTCTCTAATCACAGTTCCCCCTTTTGCACTCTCCTCCTCCCCTGCACAGTCCTACCTTCAGCATAGATAGATAGCTAATATTAGCAATGTGTTTAAGTTTGAGTAAGAGATTGGAGACTTGCTAAAGGAGATATTCAGAGACTACAGACATGATACAGGAGATGGTCAGAGACGACAGACATGATACAGGAGATGGTCAGAGATTGCAGACATGATACAGGAGATGGTCAGAGACTACAGACATGATACAGGAGATGGTCAGAGACTGCAGACATGATACAGGAGATGGTCAGAGACTGAGGACATTATACAGGAGATGGTCAGAGACTGAAGACATGATACAGGAGATGGTCAGAGACTGAAGACATGATACAGGAGATGGTCAGAGACTACAGACATGATACAAGAGATGGCCAGAGACTGAAGACATGATACAGGAGATGGTCAAAGACTGAGGACATGATACAGGAGATGGTCAGAGACTGAAGACATGATACAAGAGATGGTCAGAGACTGAGGACATTATACAGGAGAGGATCAGAGACTGAGGACATGATACAAGAGATGGTCAGGGACTGCAGACATGATACAGTAGATGGTCAGAGACTGAGGACATGATACAGTAGATGGTCAGAGACTGCAGACGTGATACAGGAGATGGTCAGAGACTGCAGACATGATACAGTAGATGGTCAGAGACTGAGGACATGATACAGTAGTTGGTCAGAGACTGCAGACGTGATACAAAAATCAGGGGGGTGGAGAGCACTGGGGGGGACAGGGAGCACTTGGGGGGCGGGAAGGGAAAACCAGGGGGGTGGAGAGCACTGGGGGGGGGCAGGGAGCACTAGGGGGACGGGCAGGGAAAACCAGGGGGTGGAGAGCACTGGGGGGGCAGGGAGCACTTGGGGGGTGGGCAAGGAAAACCAGGGGGTGGAGAGCACTGGGGGGGGACAGGGAGCACTTGGGGGGCGGGCAGGGAAACCAGGGGGGTGGAGAGCACTGGGGAGGACAGGGAGCACTTGGGGGGTGGGCAAGGAAAACCAGGGGGTGGAGAGCACTGGGGGGGGGACAGGGAGCACTTGGGGGGCGGGCAGGGAAAACCAGGGGGGTGGAGAGCACGGGGGGGGACAGGGAGCACTTGGGGGGTGGGCAAGGAAAACCAGGGGGTTGAGAGCACTGGGGGGGACAGGGAGCACTTGGGGGGTGGGCAGGGAAAACCAGGGGGGTGGAGAGCACTGAGGGGGGGATTAGGAGCACTGGAGGGGGTTAAGAACACTGGGGGGGCTAGCAAAATAAGTTGTATAGGAGGGGGATGGGGCAGCTGCATATAGATGAATTGATCTTTCCCTATTCTTCCTGCAGGAGGGAGAGGAGGAGAATCAGTTATTCAGCAGGCAGCTGCAGGAAGAATAAAGAAAGATGAATTCCTCTATATGCAGCAGCCCCATCCCCCTCCTATCCAGCACACACACTTGGGCAATGGGCACTCACCTTCTTCCCGCTGAGGCTCCGCTCCCTTCTTCCCGCCGAGGCTCCGCCCCCTTATTCATGCCGCGGGTCCGCCCCCTTATTCCCGCCACGGCTCCGCCCCCCGCTAGCAGCACGGACTGAAGGAGCTGCCACTGCAGCTACCTTCACACTGCGGGATCTGTCTGAACACCTCGGGCAGGACACCGGCTGACACCCCCCAGTGAGTGGCACCCGGGGCGGGCCGCCTCCCCGCCCCCCCCCCCCCCCATTGGTACGCCACTGGAATGGAGGACATCAGCTATGGGGAAAGACTGCAAGCATTGAACTTATTCTCTCTGGAGAAGAAACGCTTGAAAAGGGATATGATGGTGATGTATAAATACCGTACTGGTGACCCTAGCATTTAGTAAAAGGGAGTTTAAAAAGACACTCAATGAAATTGGAAGAGAAGCGGTTTAACCTTAATCTGCATAGAGGGTTCTTTACTGTCAGAGCAGTAAGGATGTGTAATTCTCTTCCACAAGGATTGGTATCAGCAGGGAGCATCACACATCGATCAGATAAAAAATTGGAAGTGTGTGTGTGGACATCATTATTTACAAAAACGATGTAATATTGGTAATATGATGACTAAGCTAGACCGTCAATACAATTTGTATCCAAACAAATACACCTCTGTGATGTTGGTAGATCTTAGGCCTCTCCGAAGCCGGAGTGAGCTCTCACTAGTGCCCCCAGTGGAAGGCGTTCATGTGAAATCAGCATTAAGGCAACACTCTAACTTAAAAGCAAGGTTTGCCCATGAGAATATATTTAACTTTTTGTAACTCTTTGTAATCTATGGCTAATTTTCATTACACTTAACATTGTTCACTACAGACACTACACTTGTACTCTTAGAACACTTCTCTCCCTTAAGTTTGTGCAGCATTTCTGAGCTGGTAACGCAGATTTTGGTCTGGATTCCATCAATTCAGTAGTCCTGTCACCTCACTCCTGCTTTTGGATACAGGAAGCTCACTTCTCCATAAATCCATGCTTTTTCTCCTCCTGGGGCTTCACTTCATCATGCGTGACTTCCATACTAGGTTCCTTTCAGTCCTGGTACGTGAGTAATTGGTTGCTAGAGAGGGAGCCAAGCATCAAACGCCCTCACTGTCAAAGTCTCTGTCACCCACTTCCTGACTGGTTGGTTGCTTAAGCACACAACACACGTACAGTAGTCATTAGCAACTGCACTGTAGCCTCCTTAGGACAGCTTCTCTGCTTGTTAGACCCTTGTACTGTATCTTCTCTAACTTCTCTTGTCCCCTTAGTAGGCCCTGTTCGTTGGATATGCCAGCATGTCTTTGGAGTGCAGGAGGAAACTGGAGTACCTCAAGGAAACCTATCCACAGGCAGAACATGCAGATAGTATCTTTACTGAGATTCCAACCAGGGATCCCAGTGCTACAAGGCAGTGCTAACCACTAAGCTCTCCTACCAGGAAGCTCCAATTCTCAGCTTATCTGAAGAAGATCTTGTCTATTAGGTTTGGAATTTAGGGGGTACCATATTCCCCCATTACCCACATAGGAACCAATTGCTGAATGCATTCTGGGTTCAAGAAAACAGGCACCAAACCAGGTAGTAAAGGCAAACCTAATTTATTTCTCCCAATTTGGTTGCTGACTATGTAAGTATAAAATGGATTACCAATAGTAATAACACAATTAAGCATGAAAAGTGATTAACAGTAGGGACTAGGCATAAGATGACATTTGACGTCCAGATAATCAAATACTAGCAAGACCACCTCAGGTGCAGTAGTAAAGTTTAATCTACCGAGTGCTGGAACTATACTGCCAGAGTGCATTTATAGTGACAAAGCTAGTCCTAGACTGACTGGGTACGCACTGCTCAAAAGAAAGGGAGGATGATAGCGGAGGGGTCAGGGGTACAAAGGGGGCTTGCAGAATAATTTTTATGGGAGGGAAGTCCTTTGAGATGTTCTCCTTCCGGCTATCGCTGGGACCCGTTAAGAGCATGTATGCACTTAATGGCAGTCCCAGTTAACTTGCATGCAATATAGGTACAGTATAGGTAGGGTATTGTCTCAGCACAGGAGCAGGGTACATGTGGTTCAGATGCGGTAAAGCCTCAGTAAAAGCAGTATAGGTGCGCTCTAGGTTTGGAATAAGCACATTATAGAGTACAGTATGGGTGCTGTATGAATTGGGTACACTTGATGTCCTGCTCTAAGTGGTTCAGTCCCTGATAGCAGTATCAGCAATAGGCAAATAGGCCTTTCACCAGCCCCCGGGATGCTGCATAAAGGGGGCCCTCGATCTCTCCCCCGAAAGCTTCCAGTGATCAGCAGTGGGAAGCAGAACATAAGTGGGCACTCCAGTCTTCCTGCTTTAGAAGTGCAGGTGCTGTGATGTGGACAGTGCGGTGCTGCCCCCAGTTGTCCTCACTCCCAGGCTCAGATCTCCCTGGTATGGTCTCCAGCTGGCAAGCAAACATCCAGAAAGAGGTGCTCTCTCTCTCTCAAACTCCCTCGGTGCCAAGAGGAAGAACTTTCTGATGCAGTTTAAAACCAATTGTCTCTCCACTTCCCCTACCACACAGAGCCCATTGGGATTTGTATTGTAAGGAGTCTATTCGTCCCATTATATGGCTTCTGTCTCAAACTACCACTCCCAGGCTTCTCAACGCTCTGCATAGAAGTAAATGAGCTTTCTTGGGTTTAGCTGTCCCCCTGCTGGCGAGAGGAGAATGGTGAAGCATAACATCAGTATCTCAGTAGAGGGGAAGAAGAATAAAAAGCAATGTCTCCATCTCCATATTGCTGTAGCCCAGCACCTGGCTTCATATATATTCACCAAGCTCAGCACTTATAAGACTTTTATTAGTCTCTCTCAAGAAGCCAACAGAAGTCCATTCTAGAATAATATAAGAATTGCAGATTTGTATTAATCTGTCTCTATGATTCCAGGGACAGACCCTCCTTTCTGCTGGTGTCAGTAGAATGGTGATTTCACGGTGTACAGATAATAATATTCATAATTCTCTCTACGTGGTTCCTGCCCCCTGCCGAGCAGATGTCGGTGAACGAGGACAGAATGTTACAGTAAGGTCACGTCTTCTGTATAATGGCGCCCCGCTGCGCTCTGCAATTATAGGGGTCATGCTTGAGCTGACAGGTCAACCTCATTCTCCAGCATTTTACACCGTGTAAATGGGGGGCACTTTGACAGCACATTGTTGACAGAGGATCACTACAGAAATACAAAGCATTACATTTCCTACGGCATTGTACACTGACAGCATTTATGTATGCAGCCTTTTGTTCTGTATAAATTAATATAGAAGACAAAATGAGAGCAGTGTTTTTTTTTTTTATACATTTCTGGACAGTGCTGTATTAGAACTCGTTTGAGATATTGCAGCACTTGAAGTGAGACCACTAGATATCACCATTGTGACTTTGTGGAGCAAACCTGGTCATGGAGTTAAAGTGTTTAACTCAATAAATGGTCAGGGCACCAAACTTTCAGAGGTCAGTATGAGCATGTAACAAAAGGGAATACCCAGGTCAACTTCCAATGGCATTTCAGCTCCTGATAGTATTGCTAGGATGCTGGCAGCCAGGCTGTGCAGTGTCCTTGGCTGCTAGGAAGCAAGCGGCTGGGACGGGCACCGTCATTGGTTGGTATGGTGAAAGCTGCCAGCACCATAACAACCACTGTTGCTATGTGGCTTGGGGGCTGAACATGCACTGTAGGGACATTGTCGCCTCAGTGCTGCCCCCCCCTCCCCATTGTGCCTCCATGAATGCTGCTGCCTGAATTTTAGGGTGACCCTACTGCAGCTGTAAGGGTAACTAACATACTTACATTACACCAGTCAATGTCACCGGCTCCAAATTGACAGTGCTCAAGCTCTTGCCTACACGTTTCATCTAATAGGACTTCCTCAGGGGTCAAAAGCATTGCCAACACAGATGAATTATACAGGTAAATTGAGCATAAATGGCCCATAGTCAATGGATTGTATTTTAACATACAGTCAGGTCCATAAATATTGGGACATCAACACAATTCTAATTTTTTTAGGTCTATACACCACCGCAACGGATTTGAAATAAAACAAACAAGATGTGCTTTAACTGCAGACTTATCAGGTGAACGGTGTAGGAATTACAACAGTTTGTATATGTGCCTCCCACTTTTTAAGGGACCAAAAGTAATGGGACAGATTTACAATCCTAAACCAAACTTTCACTTTTTGACCACTTAAGCCCCGGAAGAGTTTACCCCCTTCCTGACCAGGCCCTATTTTGCGATTCGGCGCTGCGTGACTTTAACGGACAATTGTGCGGTCGTGCGACGCTGTACCCAAATGAAATTGACGTCCTTTTTTTTCCCATAAACAGAGCTTTCTTTGGGTGGTATTTGATCACCTGTTTGATTTTTTTTTGATCATGCGCTATAAACAAAAAAAGAGCGACAATTTTGCAAAAATAACAATATTTTTCAAATTTTTTTATATGAAATTCCCCAAAAAAATTTAAAAATCAAAATTTTTTAACATTTTAGGCCAATTTGTTTTCTGCTACATATGTTTGGTAAAAAAAAAAAAAATTCGCAAAAAAGCGTATTTTGATTGGTTTGCGCAAAAGTTATTGCGTTTACTAACTAATGGAAAGATTTTTGTCATTTTTATTGTTTTTTTTTTAACGAGTAATGGCGGCAATCTGCGTTTTTTTTTGCGGGACTGCGACATTGCGGCAGACAGATCGGACCCTTGACTGACATTTTTGACACTTTTGGGGGCACCAGTGACATTACTGCAGTAATCAGTGCTATATATATGCACTGTTACTAGAGCTGCACGATTCTGGCCAAAATGAGAATCACGATTTTTTAGCTTGGAATAAAGATCACGATTCTCTGTGTAACAAAAAAAAAATTGGGATAACTTTACTGTTACGTTTTTTTTTTTTTATTCATTAAGGCTCGGTTTCCACTAGTGCGACTTGCGGTGCGACTTGACACATGTCAAGTCGCACAGCAAGTCAAAACCCATTGTTTTCAATGGGGCCGGTTTCCACTGCCGCGGCTTCAGTTGCCGCGACCTCAAAAGTAAATCGTGTACTACTTTTGAGCGCGACTTCCCTCTATATATGAGGGACAAGTCTAACTGAAGCCGCGGTTTACTTTTGCTACGAAGTCGTGCTACTTCTAGTGGAAACCTAGCCTTAAGTCTATTAATTGCGTTTGAAAGACTGCTGCGCAAATATAGTGTGACATAAAATATTACAACAATCGCCATTTTATTCTGTAGGGTCTCTGCTAAAAAAATATATAAAATGTTTGGGGGTTCTAAGTACTTTTCTAGCAAAAAAAAATGATTTTACCTTGCATGTAACAAGTGTCAGAAAAAGATCCAGTCTTTAAGAGGTTAAACTTCCTTTCTCCCTGGCAGAGGGAAGGAAAAGATACAATGTAATCATTTTGTTTATAGTTACTGGGAGACTAAGTTTGTTTGCGGGAGGCTTTTTTTTTTTTTTCCACAGCTGTTCTCTCTGCTCCCTCACAAAGAATCGAGCATATGTCAGGTTTAGATCTTCAGGGGGGGTGAATCGAGATCGCGATTTTCATACGATCAATCGTGCAGCTCTAACTGTTACTGTAAAAATGACACTGGCAGGGAAGGGGTTAACTTTATTGGAGAAGGAGGGGTTAAGTGTGACCCTAGGGGCGTGCTTCTAACTGTGATTGGATGTGGCTGTGTGTGTAACAGCACAGATCAACGGTCCTACATAGCAGGACCGAGTGATCTGTGCTTTTACACAGGGAAGAACGACAGGCGGCTTTGTTTACATTAGTTTACATTTGTTTACATTTGTTGACATCGGGTCCGCCGGTCACACGCGCCGGCTTCTTCGGGTACGAGCGGGGGCGGGAGCGCCCCTCCGGCGGCGCGCTCGCCCCCTATTCGCTCCCAGGTTAGTGACGTACCGGTACGTCACTTTGCCTGGGAGGGGCTGACCGCCGCCGTATATAGTCGGGCGGCGGTCGGCAAGTGGTTAAAGCACATCTTGTTTGTTTCATTTCAAATCCACTGTGGTGGTGTATAGAGCCAAAAAGATTAGAATTGTGTCAAAGTCCCAATATTTATGGACCGGACTGTAGGTCTTTACAAATCTCTCCACTTAGTACAGTATACTAAAAAAAAAAAAAGAGAGAGGTATTGGGTAGTTTCTCCCTTTGTTATTGATTGAAAGTATATGTGAACCCTTACCTTGAAAAACAACACATTCAGTTTAAAATAAAAAGTTATATATATATATATATATATACATATACATATACACACACACACACATTATATTGTCAAAAGTATTGGGACGCCTACCTTTACACACACTTGAACTTTAATGGCACCCCAGTCTTAGTCCGTAGGGTTCAATATTGAGTTGGCCCACCCTTTGCAGCTAGAATACCTCTAAATCTTCTGGGAAGGCAGTCCACAAGGTTTAGAAGTGTGTCTATGGGACTGTTTGACCATTCTTTCCGAAGCGCATTTATGAGGTCAGGCACTGATGTTGGACGAGAAGGCCTGGCTCGCAGTCTCCGCTCCAAATAATCCCAAAGGTGCCACCCATTCTTTTCCCCCTCTGGGTGCTTGCAATTTATTTGTTTCTTGCAATTTGAGTAGGGAAGTGGTAATACAAAGATTCTATTATTTCTCAATTGAGAAAAAGTAGAAATATTCAATAAAGTTTATTACAGGGCCAGTAAATAGATTGCCTGGAGGAAATGGTTTTTGAAATGTTTTATCTAAACAGCACAGCCCAATCCTTGCACAGCATATACATTATTTACATGAAATTGGATTTAGCACCACGTTTTTTCAGGTTAGATGCACCTGAACCAATTACGGTCGGATGTGTATGAGCAATCATAATTCTCTTCCTGACAATGCCTTCCTCAGCTTTTTCTCTCCGGAAAGAAGGAACCATCTTTGTTCAGGCATCATCCAAGGTCAGCATCTACTTCCTAGACTAAGAAGCTGGCTCACTAGGAAAGAGGAGACTGAAGAAATGCGTCCACTTGCCCGCAGCAGATTGATGCAATAATCTCAGGCCAGATAAGGTCACTGAACAGGAGCTGAAAGATTGTTTTTAATGCTGGAAGGTGCAGCTTTTTGCAAAAGTATACAGTTATATTTATACATTATATCAGAAAGGTATTTTTCATAGGTGTATATGAAAGGTGCACTAGAAGCTGATCACATTCACATAAAAAAAAAGACTTTAGATTTTCTGGAAAAAATGAAAAACAGGAAAACCACTCTAAATAGGCAATGTAAATGTATTAAAGATAGGACACTTTACTGTTATACAAAAGATTTAGCTAGAAAGCTCCAATTTAAATAATCCCACATCTGTGTTTTGACTAATCTATCCTGTTCCTGTACGCCTATCATACATAACTTTCACTTGTCAGTCATCCCTTACAATGTTGCAGCTTACACAATGCTAAACATGATAGATGGTGTTGCACTGCCATCTGGTGGCAACGTTGAAAATGCATGTTCGAGTTTAAAGTCAAATTGAACCTTGAGTTTTTATCATCAATAATCATTCAAGTACATACAAAGAAGCGTTTATATCCTTAATTTGTTTTCTTACTACAGCAGTCCGAGACCAATTAGAAAAGCCTATCCCTGGCACTCAGGATTTTGCCTCTGGCACTGTTGTTCACTTTGGTTTGGCCCCTTCTTGGGAACATTACTTGTGTCCTTTTATTTACTTCTATGTACACCGATCAGCCATAACATTATGACCACCCACCTAATATTGAGTATGGTCCCCTTTGCTAAAACACCCCTGATCCATTGAGGCATGGACACCAAAAGTAACATCCACATGAATAGCAGTACCCAAGGTTTCCCAGCAGAACATTACCCAAAGCACCACACTGCCTCTACCGACTTGCCTTCTTATACCGCATCCTGGTGCTATCTCTTCCCCAGGTAAGTGACGCACATGGCCATGCACATGCAAAAATGATTTATCAGACCAGGTCATCTTCTTCTATTGTTCTGTAGTCCAGTTATGCTATTCATGTGACCATTGTAGAAGCTTTTGGCTTCATTCTAAGGTAAGAATTTCATAATGAGCTAGTATACGATGAATACTAGCTCATTATGCCTTTGTCTTTCAGGTTTTTCTTTTTAATCTGAGGTTTACAACCTCTTTAAAAGCAATAAAATAGCAATGTTCAGAATGCAAGGCCTTGCTATTATCTTCACCGGCAGTTGGAGCTCAAAGAACAAATGGATTCCAAAAGGCAGCACAGTGTAAGACTATCAGTGCAAGGTAGCTGGTTCTGACTATTGGTAATCTGCTTATTGATACAGGTGCAGAGCGTCTGTATGGAGTGTTCAAAGAGATGTAATAGTGGCTGGTAACTGGATTTTGGGCAAGTGCCCTCTCACCAATCCTGAGAACCTTAATTGCTTCTTGAAAATAGTTCAAGTCGATTTTCTGTATTGCAAACAGGCTGAGATGGCTATAGTCTGCCGATCCAGTGAACTCATCCAACTCTGATGCGGTCAGCGATGCTGCTGGGAAGTACCTAACGTAGCAAGCATCGTCTGTCCCGCCTGGGCAGAGTCTGCAGATGGATGGGTGGCATGCAGTAGGCCGCAGTTCTCTCTCAAAGTGGAGAACCGATGCACACACGATGGACCCCCGGAAGCAACAGAGCGTGGGCTGGTCAGCAAATCCCTTTATAGTTTCTTCCACAATTCTCACCTGGAGCAAATGGCCCGCTGGCAGGTGTAGTTCAGTAATCTCTCTTCAGGAAACCAGTTTCCACAATGCTCTCTTCTAGTATCAGGAATATGATGCATGAAATCCGAGCCCAGCACTAGGGGAGTATAGAGAAAGTCTAGGAAAACAGTGGGCAAGTCTGCAATGTCAGGTAACCATAGTCCGCTCCTGGCTACATTTAAATACAAACCAGATCTCGGATTCAGGCAGGTTCCATGTTAGCTGTGGGCAACTGAAGCCCTCTTCTCTTCCCATCATGCACCTCCCAATCTCACCACTGTGCGGTGCTCTCTCTGGAAATAACTTGAGATTTTGTCACTAGGCAATTCGCATGGACTCCTGGGATACATGACACCGCTATCCCAGGAGTCTAGTGACGATAATCGCCTTCGCAGCTGCAGCCAAAAGTGCTGCTTAGAATAAAAGCAAAAAGGTATTTACATAAAAAAAAAAAAACACAACAACAAAAAAAAAAAAATTGCCATTGCTAAGAGCATTTGCAATGGCCATAAGATACATTGCAAATGTAAAAAAATGGAAGGAAATCTGCTTTAATGCAGAGAATGTTACATGTTACATGTTCCACCTGCTTTTAGGGTGTAAGATGTAACATGTTCCCGCTCCTGCAGCCTCTCCTCGATGCCCCTTCTAATTGGGACAGTGGGCTGGGAATCCCCCCCCCCCTTCCCCCAGCACCCGATGTCACAGTTTGAATGAATGATGCGACTGTGTGGGTGTTTTTTTTCACAGAGTTCTCTGAATGAACTACAAGTACCAACAGCCTTTGCTGCCGACGGCTTGTAGTTCCCAATGAACTGGGAACTGAATGAAAGGGCGCTGCTGAGTGTTCCAGGTAGTTCATCAATCTTTCCTGTCCTTCAGTTACTGCCCCCTCAAACGAGGTACAGGCAAACAGCTACACAGACAGTCTGCAGGAGCTTGAGATTGCAAATCACAGGTGCAATGCTCTTTGAAGGCTCAAAAAATAAATAAATACATAAATAAAAACACTTTAAACCTGAAGAAAAAAAAAAAGGGCATTTATTTTGTGTAGAAAGGTGGGCTTTAGGCTTTAGAACCACTTTAAAGTAAAGCTATACAGTTACAGTCTAGAGCTGTCCTGGCTCTAGCCTGGACCAATCATACAGGAGGACATCCCAGGTGACGTGACGCATGGGGGCGGTGCGTGCGTCAGTCACTCACCGTCCCGGCGTCACGTCATCACCTTCCCGCCCGCCGTCAGACCAGACTTCTGTCGAGGAAAAAGACAGAAGAGGTCGTCTCGTCTGAGTCAGTAGTCCCGACTCCCGTCAGCAGCAGCAGCAGCACACCAGGCATGGTGACGGCACCAGTGTGAGGTAGGTGAAGTGATGCCTCGGGGGGGGGGGGGGGGCCCACACACTGCTTTGAAGGGGGCACGCACGCTGGTCTCTGCATTGAAAGGGGCATGTACGCTGGTCACTACATTGAAAGAGGCATGTACACTGGTCACTACATTGAAAGAGGCATGTACACTGGTCACTGCATCGAAAGGGGCATGTATGCTGGTCACTGCATTGAAAGAGGCATGTACACTGGTCACTGCATTGTACGCCCATAGTTGCCAACTGTCCCGTTTTTGACGGGACAATCCCGCCAAATAGGACCTTGTCCCGGCTAATTTACACTGCCGCACTCAGCCCCCCCCCACACACACCTGTATGCACTCAGCCCCCCCACACACACACCTGTACGCACTCAGCCCCCCCCCACACACACCTGTACGCACTCAGCCCCCCCCCACACACACCTGTACGCACTCAGCCCCCCACACACACACCTGTACGCACTCAGCCCCCCCACACACACACCTGTACGCACTCAGCCCCCCCACACACACACCTGTACGCACTCAGCCCCCCCCCCACACACACCTGTACGCACTCAGCCCCCCCACACACACACCTGTACGCACTCAGCCCCCCCACACACACACCTGTACGCACTCAGCCCCCCCACACACACACCTGTACGCACTCAGCCCCCCCACACACACACCTGTACGCACTCAGCCCCCCCACACACACACCTGTACGCACTCAGCCCCCCCACACACACACCTGTACGCACTCAGCCCCCCCCACACACACACCTGTACGCACTCAGCCCCCCCCACACACACACCTGTACGCACTCAGCCCCCCCCCCACACACACCTGTACGCACTCAGCCCCCCCCCACACACACCTGTACGCACTCAGCCCCCCCCCACACACACCTGTACGCACTCAGCCCCCCCACACACACACCTGTACGCACTCAGCCCCCCCACACACACACCTGTACGCACTCAGCCCCCCCACACACACACCTGTACGCACTCAGCCCCCCCCACACACACCTGTACGCACTCAGCCCCCCCCCACACACACCTGTACGCACTCAGCCCCCCCACACACACACCTGTACGCACTCAGCCCCCCCACACACACACCTGTACGCACTCAGCCCCCCCACACACACACCTGTACGCACTCAGCCCCCCCACACACACACCTGTACGCACTCAGCCCCCCCACACACACACCTGTACGCACTCAGCCCCCCCCACACACACACCTGTACGCACTCAGCCCCCCCCCCCACACACACCTGTACGCACTCAGCCCCCCCCCACACACACCTGTACGCACTCAGCCCCCCCCCACACACACCTGTACGCACTCAGCCCCCCCCCACACACACCTGTACGCACTCAGCCCCCCCACACACACACCTGTACGCACTCAGCCCCCCCACACACACACCTGTACGCACTCAGCCCCCCCACACACACACCTGTACGCACTCAGCCCCCCCACACACACACCTGTACGCACTCAGCCCCCCCACACACACACCTGTACGCACTCAGCCCCCCCCACACACACCTGTACGCACTCAGCCCCCCCACACACACACCTGTACGCACTCAGCCCCCCCACACACACACCTGTACGCACTCAGCCCCCCCACACACACACCTGTACGCACTCAGCCCCCCCCCACACACACCTGTACGCACTCAGCCCCCCCCCCACACACACCTGTACGCACTCAGCCCCCCCCCACACACACCTGTACGCACTCAGCCCCCCCACACACACACCTGTACGCACTCAGCCCCCCCACACACACACCTGTACGCACTCAGCCCCCCCCACACACACCTGTACGCACTCAGCCCCCCCACACACACACCTGTACGCACTCAGCCCCCCCACACACACACCTGGCACTCAGCCCCCCACACACACACCTGTACGCACTCAGCCCCCCCACACACACACCTGTACGCACTCAGCCCCCCCACACACACACCTGTACGCACTCAGCCCCCCCACACACACACCTGTACGCACTCAGCCCCCCCACACAACACACCTGTACGCACTCAGCCCCCCCACACACACACCTGTACGCACTCAGCCCCCCCACACACACACCTGTACGCACTCAGCCCCCCCACACACACACCTGTACGCACTCAGCCCCCCCACACACACACCTGTACGCACTCAGCCCCCCCCACACACACCTGTACGCACTCAGCCCCCCCACACACACACCTGTACGCACTCAGCCCCCCCACACACACACCTGTACGCACTCAGCCCCCCCACACACACACCTGTACGCACTCAGCCCCCCCACACACACACCTGTACGCACTCAGCCCCCCCCACACACACCTGTACGCACTCAGCCCCCCCACACACACACCTGTACGCACTCAGCCCCCCCACACACACCTGTACGCACTCAGCCCCCCCACACACACACCTGTACGCACTCAGCCCCCCCCACACACACACCTGTACGCACTCAGCCCCCCCACACACACACACCTGTACGCACTCAGCCCCCCCACACACACACCTGTACGCACTCAGCCCCCCCCACACACACCTGTACGCACTCAGCCCCCCCACACACACACCTGTACGCACTCAGCCCCCCCACACACACACCTGTACGCACTCAGCCCCCCCACACACACACCTGTACGCACTCAGCCCCCCCACACACACACCTGTACGCACTCAGCCCCCCCCCCCTCACACCTGTACGCACTCAGCCGCCCCCCTCACACCTGTACGCACTCAGCTCCCCCCCCACACACATGTACGCACTCAGCCCCCCCCCACCCACACACCTGTACGCACTCAGCCCCCCCCCCCACACCTGTACACACTCAACTGCCCCCTCACACCTGTACGCACTCACCCCCCCCTCATAACCTGTACGCACTCAGACCCCCCGCTAGGGTGTGTGTGTGTGTATATATATATATATATATATATGTGCACACACAGACATGTCCACTACACACACAGACCTGTACACACCCCCTTCACTAGTACAATAGCCCTTACTTGTAAAGTGGTCTCTCTAGTCCCAGCTCCTTCTTCCACATGTGGGTGAGACTCAGAGAGGAGCTGCAGTCCAGCATACAGAACTTGTACAGTGTACAGTGAACATGCAGGAAGTAGCCAGAGGTGGCAGCAAAGAGCCCGATGTGAGCTCAAAAACACAGAGCAGCAGAAGCTGCCGACTCAGAAATCCAGCGCAATCACTGAGCACCTCTGCACCCGCCCCCTCTCATTCCCGCCAGGCAGCCGACCCATCCAGTAGCTCGGGTCCCCTTCAAGTGTATGGGCTGTACCCCCCCCTGATGGCGGCCCTGCCTATCACATGCCTTCCTCCGCCAATCACAGTCCAGGAGTGGTTTCCACGGTCACAGCGTCCTGGAAACATCCCGGGATCGGAGAAAGCGGTGAGAGAGAGAGAGAGAGAGAGAGAGAGAGAGAGAGAGAGAGAGCGGCCAGCTGTGATCACAGGTCAGTGTGACACCCCTACCAGACATGACTCCCATAGGTGCCAGGAGTACCTGGGTCTGATTCCCAGTCATTTATTTCTGTAGGTGCCCTCTATGACTACCATGGGTGCTCTCTATTATTCCTATAGGTGTCCTCTATGACTACCATGGGTGCTCTCTATTATTATCATAGGTGCCCTCTATGACTACCATGGGTGCTCTCTATGATTCCTATAGGTGCCCTCTATGATTCTTATAGGGGTGCTCTCTATGATTCCTATAGGTGCTCTCTGTGACTCCCATGGGTGCTCTCTATGGTTCTTATAGGACTGCTCTCTGACTTCCATGGGTGCTCTCTGATTCCTATAGGGCGCTCTCTGACTCCCATAGGTGTGCTCTATGATTCCTATAGGTGCTCTCTGTGACTTCCATGTCTGCACACTATAGTTCTTATAGGGGTGCTCTCTGTCTGCCATGGGTGCTCTCTATGATTCCTATATATGCTTTCTGTGACTCCCATGGGTGCACTCTATAGTTCTTACAGGGGTGCTGTCTATGATTCCCATAGGGGCGCTCTATGATTCTTATAGGGGTGCTCTCTATGACTCCTATAGGTGCTTTCTGTGGCTCCCATGGGTGCTCTCTATGATTCCTCTAGGGCACTCTCTGTGGCTCCCATGGGTGCTCTCTATGATTCTTATATGTGCTCTCTGTGACTTCCAGGTCTGCACACTATAGTTCTTATAGGGGTGCTCTCTGATTTCCATGGGTGCTCTCTATGATTCCTATAGGATGTTCTCTGACGCCCATAGGTGCGCTGTATGATTCTTATAGGGGTGCTCTCTATGATTTCTATAGGGTGCATACCGGCCAACTGTCCCGTCTTTGCTAGGACAGTCCCAGAAAGTAGGACTCTGTCCCAGGTAATTTTAATTTGATTTGTCCCGGCTGCCTGGAAATGCCCGTTACGAGCAGCCAGTGCCCATAAAAAAATGGTTGTGGGCTGACATCGTAACGGCGCAGGTGCCGTTCCGACGCCTGCCGGGCTCGGGAAAGCTCCTACAACCTCGGCCAGGCAGACGCATGTGTAGTTACGTAATGGCTTCTCCTGACGCCATTTTTTAATCAAAGGCACTCGTTCTCGGCAGCTCCTTGCCAGCCCCGTCTGCCACAGTCAGCTGCAGAGCAGAGAAGGACCATCACCCGGGACTGCTGGTGGACACTACTCGCCCCTTGCAGGGGATGAACATATTCTGTGGAAGGTGAGAAAGCCTTTCATTTTCAATGGTTTTTGGGGCCAATCTCTGACAAGTAAAAGCATTCAAAGGAGAAAATGTAAGAGATAGACAGAGGCTCTTCCTGGAATTAAACAACAGAGCTACAAGGACCATTGGAAACTTATTCTGCACCTTCATCAAAAATAAACATAGAATTTATGAGTGCAAGGCTGCGCTTACAAAAATAATGGTATGCATTAAAACTTAGAAAAGCATATATTGAAAGAACAATTTTAACCACTTCCTGCCCGCCATATAGCAAAATGACGGCCGGGAAGTGGTTGCTCTATCCTGACTGGCCGTCATATGGGGCATGCAGAGCGACGATCGGTGATGAGGAGTGTCGCTCTGACACACCGCATCTCTGATCCCGGTAAAGAGCCTAATGACGTAGGCTCTTTACCATGTGACCAGCTGTGTCCAATCACAGCTGGTCACATAGTAAATAGGAAGTGCCGTTGATTGGCTTTCCTCAGTTCGTTCCTGACAGGCAGGAGTAGAGGAGAGCCGATTGGCAGCTCACCTGACAGAGGGGGGGTCTGTGCTGGTAATCAGAGCATTAATTACCAGTGCAGACCCTTGGAGGAATGCCACTAGAGCCACCAGGGATTGCCCACCCATGGCCACCAGGGATGTCCACCCATGGCCACCAGGGATGCCAATCAGGGCTCAGGGACCCTTTCAGTGCCCTCCTCATCAGAGCTGCCCATGATTGTCATCTATCAGTGCCTCCCACCAGTGCCCATTATTGCCCATCAGTGCCGCCTATCAGTGCCCATCAGTGCCGCCTATCAGTGCCCACCAATGCTGCATATCAGTGTCGCCTATAAGTGCCCATCAGTGCTGCATATTAGTGCCACCCCATAAGTGCCACCCCATCAGTGTTTCCTCATCAGTGCCTGTCAGTGCGGCCTCATCAGTGCAGGAAAAAACGCATCTACTGTATTTACAAAATTTTAAAACCTAAACAAAACTTTTTTTTTTTTCAAACTTTTCGTTTTTTTTTTTATTTGTGTAGCAAAAACGAAAAAACCTTGCGGTGATCAAATACCACCAAAAGAAAGCTCTATTTGTGGGGAAAAAAGGACATAAATTTGGTTTAGGTACAGTGTTGCACAACCACGCAATTGTCATTAAATATGCAACAGCGCTAAAAGCTGAACATTGGTCTGGGCAGGAAGGGGGTGAAAGTGCCCAGTATTGAAGTGGTTAAATTACAATTTCAGCCTTAGGGGGGAGGGCAAATGTAACCAAAGTGGTTCCAATGAGCAAATGTCACTTATGATATAATTCATTATATGTGCACCTCTCTTTTCAATTTCCTGTAATTCTCTCTTTATTGAGTAGACCCTACAGTGGGGATCGAAAGTTTGGGCACCCCAGGTAAAAAAGTGTATTAATGTGCATAAAGAAGCCAAGGAAAGATGGAAAAATCTCCAAAAGGCATCAAATTACAGATTAGACATTCTTATAATATGTCAACAAAAGTTAGATTTTATTTCCATCATTTACACTTTCAAAATTACAGAAAGCAAAAAAATGGTGTCTGCAAAAGTTTGGGCACCTTGCAGAGTTAATATCTTGTACTGCCCCCTTTGGCAAGTATCACAGCTTGTAAACACTTTTTGTAGCCAGCCAAGAGTCTTTCAATTCTTGTTTGAGGTATCTTTGCCCATTCTTCCTTACAAAAGTCTTCCAGTTCTTTGAGATTTCTGGGCTGTCTGTCACGCTCTGCTCTTTTAAGGTCTATCCATAGATTTTTAATTATGTTGAGGTCAGGCGATTGTGAAGGCCATGGCAAAACCTTCAGTTTACGCCTCTTAATGTAATCCGCCATGGATTTCGAGGTGTGTTTAGGATCATTATCCATTTGTAGAAGCCATCCTCTCTTTAACTTCAGCTTTTTCACAGATGGCATCAAGTTACCATCCAAAATTTGCTGAAATTTTATTGAATCCATTTTTCCTTCTACTCGTGAGATGTTCCCTGTGCCACTGGCTGCAATACAACCCCAAAGCATGATTGATCCACCCCCATGCTTAACAGTTGGCAGAGTTGTATAAAGGACTCAAAACCCATACTTGAGTAAAAGTACAAGTGCTCAATCAAAAAGTGACTTGAGTAGAAGTACTAAAGTATTCAACATTTTTTGTACTTAAGTATTGCAAGTAGTTTTTTTTAAAATGTTGCTACTCAAGTACTGAAAGTAAAAGTACCAGTAGTTTTGAAAAAAAAAATGCTACTCAAGTACTGAAAGTAAAAGTACAAGTACTGTGTTATGTAGTTATTAAAGAAAGAAGTCAAAAGTTTGAACATCATATTGTTTTTTATTATTTCAAATGCAGCTTTTATTTATACATACAGTAGCATTTATTTTCGTATGCGCTGATAATACACATGTTTTGAGCTTCATGAAACCTGCCATCTACTGTTCTGGCAGTGGTAATTTTTATAATTGTAACGAGTAACTATGCAGCACGAAAAAAAAAATGTCGGAGTAGAAGTATTGAAATCATCAAAAAAATGTAGTGAAGTAAAAGTGGAAGTAGGAGAAAAAAATTCTACTCTAGCAAAGTACAGATACCGCCTTTTGGTACTTAAGTACAGTAGTGAAGTCGTTCTGCTTAGTTACTATACATCTCTGACAGTTGGACAGAAGTTCTTTAACTTCCACTGTTCCTGATGACTGCCATTTCTTAATTACATTCCAAACAGAGGATATGGACATCTGAAAAGGCTTTGCTATCTTCTTATAGCCTTCTCCAGCTTTGTGAGCGTCAACTATTTTCAGTTTCAGTTTTCTAGACAACTGCTTAGAAGATCCCATGGTGCTGATTGTTGGGGCAAGGTCAGATGAGTCTGGGCATTTAAAACCTTTGAGATTGATATCACCTGGTCTTCCCAGACGATGATTGAGAACAATCCATGACACTGGCAGGTCTCAGCCTTGCAAAGGGGGCAGTGCATGCTATAAATTCTGCAGGGTGCCCAAACTTTTGCAGACGCCATTTTTTTGTTTTCTGTAATTTTGAAAGTGTCAAACGATGGAAATAAAATCTAACTTTTGTTGACATATTATAAGAATGTCTAATCTGTAATTTGATGCCTTTTGGAGATTTTTCCATCTTTCCTTGGCTTCTTTATGCACATTAATACACATTTTTACCTGGGGTGCCCAAACTTTCGATCCCCATTGTATAATCTGATGATAAGTAGGCGGAGATTATGTGGAGCGGGTGGAGCTTCAGGGAAGTGGGTGTGGTAAGTAATTGATAGCTGTGCTGCAAAGTGTCCCTGTAAATTTTTTTAAAATTTTGGGAAATATGCATATAATATATATATACTGCTTGTACCATGACTATTGGATTTTCCCTGAGTTCCACCCCTAAGGAAGAACTCTTTTGATTGCTGGTCATGGTAGAAGAAGCCTCATTGTACTCACACATCACTGAGAGCATGAACAAAGTTTATGTGAACCGATTAGTGCTGACCATCCTTTCAGCCCACGTTATCCACGATAACATGTCAGGGTCAGGCTATATAAAATGTTTCCATATATGGCAGTGTTTTCCCCCAGTGGAACCCCTAAAATGGTTTTCACATATTGAGAAACCCCTGCTTCAACCAATTCATCAGGGATCACTGGAAAGAATGCTTCTTACATTTGTGGTCAGTGGGAAGAATGCCCCTTTCATTGGTGGTCAGTGGGAGGAATGCCCCTTTCATTGGTGGTCAGTGGGAAGAATGCTCCTTACATTAACCACTTGACGTCTGCTCACATTGCTGCTACTGCAGCAATGTGGCTCGTTATCGTCCAGCGACGTAGACCTACGTTGCTGGACTCCTCCCCCTGTAGGCGGCGCTCGCGCGCCACCGGAGGCACGCTCCCACTGTTTTCAGTCACAGCGGAATTCGGGCCAGGGGAGGAGCGGCGGCGATCGCCGCTGCTCTTCCCTGATCGTCAGGGAATCGAGTCTTGTGTAAACAGAGCAGGCGGATCTCCTAAGTGACAGGCAGGGACAGATAGCATGGTTCAGCATAGCTGAACATGCGATCTGTCCCTGACTCACTCAGTCACCTCACCCCACACACGTTAGTAAGCACCAGGCATACATTAACCCCTCCCTCTCCAATATAATTAACCCCTTCCCTGCCAGTGTCATTTTTACAGTAACAGTGCATATATATAGCACTGATTACTGCAGTAATGTCATTGGTACCCCCAAAAATGTCAGTCAAGGGTCCGATCTGTCTGCCGCAATGTCGCAGTCCCGCAAAAAAAATTGCAGTTCGCCGCCATTACTCGTTAAAAAAAAAAACACCAAAAATGACAGAAATCTTTCCCTTAGTTAGTAAACGCAATAACTTTTGCGCAAACCAATCAAATGCCCAAAAAAAACGCCTGTAATAACACACCTGGGCGTTTTTTTTTTTGGCGCAGGCGTTTTTTTGGGCATTTTTTGTGGGTCTTTGGAGGCAGGCAAAACATCTGAACTTCTGTATAGAGGTATATATACACACACACTTATATGTATTTATACACATACACATATATAGGTGTGATAGGAGCGGAGCCATATGGGTGTCAATTATTTAATTAGCGCAAGTATAGTGTTCTGCTACTTTCACACCTATATATGTGTATGTGTATATATGCATATACGTGTGTGTGTATATATACCCCTATACAGAAGTTCAGATGTTTTGCCTGCCTCCAAAGACCCCAAAAAAATGCCCAAAAAAACGCCTGCTGCAAAAACACACCTGGGCGTTTTTGTAGCTGGCGTTTTTTTGGGCATTTTTTTGGGGTCTTTGGAGGCAGGCAAAACATCTGAACTTCTGTATAGGGGTATATATACACACACACTTATATGTATTTATACACATACACATATATAGGTGTGAAAGGAGAGAAGCCATATGGGTGTTAATTATTTAATTAGCGCAAGTATAGTGTTCTGCTACTTTCACACCTATATATGTGTATGTGTATGTGTATATATACATATAAGTGTGTGTGTATATATACCCCTACACAGAAGTTCTGATGTTATGCCTGCCTCCAATAACCCCCAAAAAATGCCCAAAAAACCACTTGCTACAAAACCGGCAAGGTGTAAAAATAGCGGAGCCATATCCCTGTTCTATAAGTGTTCTAATACAAACTATCTTTTTTTTTTTTCTGGTTCTGGACATGCTACAGAGCTGAAGCTTCACAGGTACACTCTTTAGACCCCCCAGACACTAAATCCAAAGAAATCTAATTTTTTTTTTCAATAATTTTTTCAATAATTGGCTCTCTATCAAAAATTACAATTTTTGAGAACTATTTTTTGTGTGATTACTAGTCTCTGGGGCATGACCCAGAACCCTAGGCACTTTTTAGGGGCATTTATTGGGTTTTAAGGCTTCAAAATTGTGTTTTTTGATTACCGAAGTTCAGGTCCCATTGATTTCAATGGGGTTCTGAAATCCGGGCCGAACTTTTGGGAGGTTCGTGTGTTCTGGTCGAACCAAACTTTTCAAAAGTTCGATCATCCCTAATGATTAGGTTATGTTAGATGGGAGGTCAGTCAGCCACACTTAAAATAACCCCTAACAACTTCTGAAGGAACCCTAGTTGAGAATTACTGATCTATGGTAACAGGTTGGATTCCCAATGATGGTCTGTATTATTGTATGAATTATGGTTTTGATTTGCAGTCATTTGTATTACTATAACCTACATCTTCTAGGTGATAACTTAAAAATACTAGGATGCTGACCCTCCTGTGTGTGTGCTTCCTGTTGGGCTCCACAGCGACTTTAAGTGGTGAGTATGGGTTATTATAGCACCCAATATATCAATTGCACTATTGGATGATGATTGATGATGATTGGTTAATGAGGATGTTTAATGATGATGATTGATGATGATTTATTTCCACTATTTATCTAATGCTAACATATTATTTATCACTTCAAAGGTACATAAAACCATTCACCCCTTTTGGAATCCATGTCATCAGGAGCCCCTCTTAATGGGCATAACATGTCTACAGTCCCTGGAACCCAGGACAGGGATGGTGGGAATCCCTCATAATGGGCACAGCAGGTGTATATACCTGGAAACTCAGCACAGGAATGGTGGGAACCCCTCCTAATGGGCATACCAGGTGTACAGACCCAGGAGCCCAGGACAGGAATAGCAGGAACCCCTCATAATGGGCACAGCAGGTGTACAGACCCAGGAACTGAGCACAGGGATGATGGGAATCCCTCATAATGAGCACAACAGATGTACAGACCTAGGAACCCAGGACAGGGATGGTGAGAACCCCTCATAATGGGCACAGCAGGTCTTCATACCCAGTAACTCAGCACAGGGATGATTGGAACATCTCATAATGGGCACAGCAGGTGTACAGACCTGGGAACTCAGCACAGGGATGATGGGAGACCCTCATAATGGGCACAACAGGTGTACAGACCTGGGAGCTTAGCACAGGCATGGTGCGAACCCCTCATAATGGGCACAGAAGGTGTACAAACCTAGGAACTTAGCACAAGGATGATGGAACCCCCTCATAATGGGCACAGGAGGTGTACAGACCTGGAAACTCATTACGGGGATGATGGAAACTCCTCATAATGGGCAAAACAGGTGTACAGACATTGTAACTCAGCACAGGGATGGTGGGAACCCTTCATAATTGTCACAGCAGGTGTACAGACCATGGAACTCAGCACAGGGATGGTGGGAATCACTCATAATGGGAACAGCTGATGTACAGACCTAGACATTCAGTGCAGGAATCTCATTTTGGTAAGCTGTGCCTATTTAAACTGCTTTCACAGCAATCTCACATAGGTGGCTGAATTCTATGCACATACAATATACACAGAAGACTAGACATAGAAGATTCCTGCCTGTCTGACCGCTCTCCTCTCTTGCACCCTTCAGTTAGGTCGCGGCGCTCTTCCTTCTCTGGGGAGTTCGGAGTTGGCGGAGGTACAGCTTTCTCTTACTCTTCAGAACAACCGAACGGACAAATAACAGGCCTTCGCATCAGGGAGACTCCCGGCAATGTGGTTGGGTAAGATCCTTCTGATTATCACTTCTTTACCACACCAACATCTTCAGCACATTTCAAGTATACACATACAGTATAATAGAAATTTGTAATGCAAATTCATGTCGGGGTGATTTTGTCTAGGCTGAGCTGAGGTCACCAGTCTGCTGCAAGCAGGAGGAAGCATTTCCTCAGTCTCCTCTCCCCCAGTCATCAGACTGCAACAATGTAACTTTGTAGCAAGTGATAAGGCGGGAGGCTGCAGCAGGGGCTGAACTATGACAGACATTTGTGCACACAGCCGAAAACTGCACAGACACCAGGCAGGATTTACTGTACATGAATGTGTCATCTCTGAGCCAGCATCTCCTGGAAGTAGATAGTGACCCTGGAATGGATAATCTCTGAACAGAGATGTGCCAACCTTCTGGAGAGAAAATCAGATGAAGGCATTGTCAGGGGGAGTATTGTAATTTTATATATAGAGATTTATTTCTTTCAAGTACCTCTATAGCGCAGTCAATTCACGCAGCACTTTACATATACACTGATCAAAAAAATGAACATTTTGAAAATAGAGCAGATCTCAATGGGGAAAAGTCTCATGCTGGATATCTATACTGGTATGGACTGGGTAATGTGTTAGGAAGGAATGGATGCCACATTGTTTAACCACTTTACAACCGGAGGATTTTGCTGTCTTCCGTCCAGGCCACTTTTTGCGATTCGGCGCTGTGCGACTTCAACTGACAATTGCGCGGTCGTGCGACGCCGTACCCAAACGAAATTTACGTCCTTTTTTTCCCACAAACAGAGCTTTCTTTTGGTGGTATTTGATCACCTGTGCGATTTTTACTTTTTGCGCTATAAACAAAAAAAGAGCGTTTATTTTGAAAAAATAACAATATTTTTCACATTTTTTTATATGAAATTCCCCCCAAAAAAGATGTAAAAACCAATTTTTTTAAAAGTTTTTGGCCAATTTGTTTTATGCTACATATGTTTGTTAAAAAAAATCGCAATAAGCGTATTTTGATTGGTTTGCGCAAAAGTTATTGCGTTTACTAACAAAGGGAAAGATTTCTGTCATTTTTGGTGTTTTTTTTTTAACGCGTAATGGCGGCGATCTGCGATTTTTTTTGCGGGACTGCGACATTGCGGCGGACAGACCGGACCCCTGACTGACATTTTTGACACTTTTGGGGGTACCAGTGACATTACTGCAGTAATCAGTGCTATATATATGCACTGTTACTGTAAAAATGACACTGGCAGGGAAGGGGTTAATTTTATTGGAGAGGGAGGGGTTAATGTATGCCTGGTGCTTACTGACGTGTAGGGGGGGAGGTGACTATGTGATTCATGGACAGATCGGATGTCCAGCTATGCTGAACAGTCCGATCTGTCACTCCCTGTCACTATGGAGATCCGCCCGCTGTGTTTACACACAGCGGGCGGATCTCCAGACTCGATCCCCGACGATCGGGTAAGAGCAGCGGCGATCGCCGCTGCTCCTCCCCTGGCCCGACTCCCGCTGTGAATGAAAACAGCGGGAGCGAGCCTCCGGCGGCGCGCAAGCGCCGCCCAGAAGGGGAGGAGTCCAGTCACGTTAATACTACGTGGCTGGACGATAACGAACCACTCTGCCGCAGTAGTATTACTGTGAGCGGTTGCAGAGTGGTTAATGGAAATGAAAATTATCAACCTGCAGAGGGTTGAATTCAAAGACACCCCGAAAATGAAAGGGAAAAAATTATGTAGCAGGCTAGTCCATTTTGCTGAAATTTCTTTGTAGCAACTCAAAATGGTACTTAGTAGTTTGTATGGCCCCCATGTGCTTGTATGCATGCCTGACAACATCGGGGCATGCTCCCAATGTGACGATGGATGGTGTCCTGGAGTATTTCCTCCCAGATCTGGACCAGGGCATCACTGAGCTCCTGAGCAGACTGAGGTGCAACCTGATGGCGTCAGATCGACCGAAACATAATGTCCCAGAGATGTTCTATTGGATTTACTGTAGGTTAGGCGATCGTGGGTGCCATTTAATGGTATCAATTCCTTCATCCTCCAGGAACTGGCTGCATACTCTCACCACATAAGGGCCGGGCATTGCAGTGCACCAGGAGGAACCCAGGACCCACTGCACCAGGGTAGGGTCTGACAATGGGTCCAAGGATTTCATCCCGATACCTAATGGCAGTCAGGGTGACATTGCCTAGCCACTAGAGGTCTGTGTGTCCCTCCATGGCTATGCCTCCCCAGACCATCACTTACCCACCATCAAACTGGTCATGCTGACCGATATTACAGGCAGCATAGCGTTCTCCATAGCTTCTGTGGCCTGCTGGAGGTCATTTTGTAAGGCTCTGACAGTGCTCATCCTGTCCTTCCTTGCACAAAGGAGCAGATACCGGTCCTGCTGATGGGTTAAGAACCTTCTTTGGCCCTGTCCAGCTCTCCTAGAGTAACTCCCTGTCTCCTGGAATCTCCTCCATGCTCTTGAGACTGTGCTGGGAGACACAGAAGAACCTTCTGGCAATAGCACGTATTGATGTGCCATCCTGGAGGAGTTGGAATGCCTGTGCAACCTCTATAGGGTCCAGGTATGCCCTCATGCTACCAGTAGTGACACCGACCCTAGCCAAATGCATAACTAGTAAAAAACAGTCAGAAAAGATGAGAAGGGAAACAAATTTCAGTGGCCTCCACCTGTAAAACCATTCTGTTTTGGAGGTTGTCTCAATGTTGCCCATCTAGCGCCCCTGTTGTTAATTTCAATAACACCGAAGCAGCTGATACTGATTAACCCCCTCTGCTATTAACTGACCAGATCAATATCCCAGGAGTTTAATTGACGATGCTTTACTCTGATTAAAAAGTGTTCCTTTAATTTTTTTGAGCAGTGTATATTATACATTCACATCAGTCCCTGTCCTCAAGGAGTTTATAATCTAATGTCCCTAACTCACATTCATACATACACATGGTAGGGCCAATTTAGACAGGATCCTCTGTGATCTCTGTGAGAGGTAAATACCTGGAGGGGTTACACAGACACATCATTGATCATGCATGGACTTAACATGGTGGGCTCTGATTTCAGCATTACATCACAGCTCTTGGAAGCATTATAATACTGTTGGTTCTTTATTTTTATGTCTTCATATTGTTCTCCCCAGGATCCAGCTCCAGTATGGTGGTGTCTGGGTGCCTTTTTATGGATATTCCATCGGTACTCTTTTTGAGGTCTTGCTGTTCCGCGGTGAAAACATCACTCAGGTGTCAGGGAAACATGGCCCTAATGTGAATGAGCTGATCTTTGTGACAAGCCTTGGAAGAATATTCAAATTCGGGCAACCATCAGGCACAAGTTTCAATGACTTTCCTATGTTTGAGGGTAACGTACTGCGCTACATTAGCGGGCGATACACCCCCAACGTTCTGACCAGCATCGGCTTCCACTGGGGCGTCCAACCCAGCTGCTACAACTGTAAAGATGGTGACCTAAAGGACTGAGGAGAGCAAACCAGAGGCAACCAGAAGGCCAGATTACTTCTTTGGACTTTTGGCTTTTTTACTTTCTCCCTTTCCACCATTCTCTGAAATAATAAAGCTTTGAAATCATATTTTGTGATCTAATATGTCTGTAGAAGCTTTTCAAGTAGCTTAAGTACCCGAGCTAGCTGATATACTGTATCTGCACTCACACTTACACTCTAAGCCAGTATTTCTCAACCTTTTTACCATGGAGGATTACCCTTAAAATAATGTTTAGGTCTTGGGGGGAACCTCTGTCATGGAATGTTAGCAGATTGGTGGTCAGTGAGAGATATCTCCATTACACTGGTGGTTAGTGGAAAGAATATACTGTTGCTTGTGGGGTTTTGGGAAGAATGCTCATTACACTGGTGGTCAGTAGTGATGAGCTTGGGTTTGCTCTGACCACCATGTGGTGGACTTGTAGTGGAAAGAATTCCCCTCTCCCTTTACAGGCAACTAACATGATCATTAGTGGTCAATAAGAGATATTCCCCTTACACCGGTGGGCAGTGGAAAGAATGGTGGTTATTGGGGAAAAGACTCATATCACTTGTGGTCATTAGTGATGGGCTCGGGTCAGGGCTTGGGTTCAGTTAACACCCACGCTCGTCCGACCCCCTAAAGACCACCCTGTTACGCTGGTGCTTATTGGGACAAATGGCCATTACACTGGTGGCCAGTAGTGATGAGCCTGGGTTGGGGTTTGCGTTTTATTCTTCTGAAGTAAGCTGTTATTGCTGGGCCAATAAGCTTCTATTGGGAGATTCCCTGCTCGGCAGTCAGCATTCACACATGGATGCTCATGACTATATTGACCCAATTTTTAGCACATAGCCATGTTTGGTCAATGATGTCGCTGGCATTACTGCAGTTTGAATGCAAACAAAGAGAGGACCAATGTGCTACCTGAGGGTAAGACTGTAGGTGGTGGTCAAAAATCCAAACAAAATGAAAAAATAAATAGAATAGAATAAAGCAGAAAAGGCAGCCAATTCTATTCGGTGTCTCCACCATGTAATAAAGTGCAAATAATCAAGGAAAATCGGCTCTAATTCATATGAGTGAAAACATCCAATAAAATATAAGTGAAGATATTAAATGTGGAAATAATAAAATCTAACACAAAAATGTGCATAACAAATTGATGATAATAAATGTTCAATCCAATGCTGTACGTGATAAGTGCAGAAATAAGTCACTGAAATCCAATATAATGAAGCAAGAAAAATATTATAAATCAACTGTCTAAAAAATGGTGATTCTTCAAAAACAAACAAAATTCCAATGTAGGTATTATTCAACAATTGTTCTTCTTAACCACCGTAGGTATTTATTCAACAAGTGGCAAGTGTCCTTCTTAACCACCAACAACGAATCAATGTGCAATGGCCGCTTACCTTATGCACACCAAAATGAGCGTGTTAGAGAGCTCCTCTTTGTGTAGTGCAGGTTCCTTATATCGCCTGGATGGTGGGATCCCAAACAGTTAGACACCCTCTTCTAGGCAAGCTTATGTTCTTGATCCTCCGATGTATAGATGCATCTCATAAGGGGTAATTAAAGACAGGTCATCATGGTGCAGTAAATTCCGAAAATGGATTTCAATGAGTAGTAAAACACTTACAAAGAGCAGATCAAGTGCAGACCGCCAGTGCGGTGTAAAAGCACAACTTCCAGTTATGGCCATAAACCGGAAGTGACGTCCCCCGGCTCCTCCTGACGCGTTGCGTCACTCCGCACGTGACTTTTTCAAGGGAACTTGAAAAAGTCATGTGCAGAGTGACGCAACGCGTCGGTAGAAACCGGGTGACGTCACTTCCGGTTTACGGCCGTAACCGGAAGTTGTGCTTTTACACCACTCTGGCAGTCTGAGCTTGATCTGCTATTTGTTTGTAAGTGTTTTACAACTCATTAAAATCCATTTTCGGAATTTACTGCACCATGATGGCCTGTCTTTAATTACCCCTTATGAGATGCATCTATACATCGGAGCCTCAATGTTGCGGGCACTACACTGACCAGTAGGAATGAGATTACGTTTAGCCCAAACCCAGAAGTTAGCTGACATTGCTGGGCCAAAGGGATATAAAAGGGGAGAAGATATTCCTGAATCATGATAGTTCTAAGTCAGGGAATCTACCACTCACCTCTCAAAGGCCCTCTCAAAGACAGCTAACTTCTGGGTTCAGACCGACACCAAGCTCAAACCCAAGCTCGTAGCTACTGGCCATCAGTGTAAAGAGCATTCTTCCTGTAGCCCTGCCCCGAGGGAGTGGCTTGTTGCTTCTTGTGCTCTGAGCCTGCTCCAACCCATCTTACACTATTAGTTCTGTCATTGTGAATAATTGAGACCACACGTATTGCAGTGAATAATCAATTTACTGCTTTTGATTTTGTGTAAAACAAGAATATGCAAACAGAATCAGAAATAACACAAATGCTGCTAAAGGGATAGATCCTGAATCCCCAACCAAGGATTTAGGCCTTTTAGTTCAGCACTCAGGATCCAGAACACAGGCCACACATACTTATACACAAATAAATGTGTATGTATGCTAGAGGATTGCGTTCAGCAGCAATAAACAATACTTCAAAAATAAGCTGGTGTAATTAGAAAGTGACCACAGATAAGAGTGACTACACTTGGTAGCTTGAATGCAAAGCAGGCAATGTAACAATATTAGAACAACTATCAGAGTGCACTCTGTGTACTAACGGGGGCCCCCTTTATGATGAATTGCAAAAGTCTCCTGGAGAGTGAGGCCTCACTTGTCTTCACCGGCAAGGAATTCCCAACAATCCGAGGAAAGTATTTGTAATCCAATAAAGGTAAAGATGATGAACTGTATTCCCCAAGGCAATCAATAGATGTAATCCAGAGAAGCAAACATAATAAATCCTAATGCGTCACGACAGGTTAACAGCCTAGGACTGGATAGAGGGCTTAAGGCCTAGTTCACCCACCTCGCACTATATGTATAACTGCAGTGTCCAGTGGTTTAGCTGAATGTCAGTAGGGCCTTATGAAAGTACACAGTTTAGTTGTCCCGCCCTAATTCAGCCTAGGTCTGTGTTTAATGGAGATGTAGATACTGGATGTCTCTCACCCAAACCGAGAGCTCCGCTCTCCTCTGTGACCAGGCCCCGCTCCTCTCAGAGTCTCCGTCTGCCTGTCAGCAACCTTCCGCTCGGTCACGTTACCGAGACTCCTCTGCTCACTCACACCACCGGATTCACCCCGGGGTCCGCCACTAGGCCTTGGCCTAAGTTCCTGCGATCTTCAGCAACTCTTCCCCTTCTTTTCAGTATGCTGTCCTTGAGGCAAGAGAGCGAAGTGGAGTCCCGCCCTCCTTTATATAGACACTCCCAGCATGCTCTGCGCGTCCTATTGCTCCCTGGGAGAAGGGTCTCTCTCTCTCTCAGTAGTCTATGATCTTGGCTCCTCCCGTACTACATCTCCCATAATGCCAAAGTCACTGTCTTTGCAGAACTTTAATAAAAATAACAGTTTGAACAATACCAGCCGTGCGACCCGGATACATCCTCCCCCCACTTGAACATCTTTGGTCCTCCAAAGATAAGGATATTCTTCTCCAGAAAAGGTAAAGGCTGACCCATATGAAAAGTCTTAATCAACCATTTAAAATAGCATTCATTGCAACTGAAACTGATTAATAAAATCACTATCTAGTAACTTACTGCACACACTATCAAATAAGTCTGGGTCACTCTCACAGAAGGCTAACAAAAGGTCAGCAACCAATTAAACAGTGTCAATGGGTGGAATAGAACTTTCTCCTTGAGAGTCATCAATAGAGGGAACAGTTGATGATATAGACCGTTGTGCCGTAGAGATTTGTTCTTCAGAACTCTCCCTCAAGGTACTATAGGTCATTCTTTTGGGAGGTTGAATCTCTCTCCGTAGTCTAGTGGATATTCCACTATCATTCTCGATAGCACTTTCCTCTGTTGAAGACTCAGGATCCACTGATACTTCTTGTCTATCTTCAAAAGAGTCCACTTCCTCAGAAGATGAAAATATTTCCGACCCTTGACTCCCATAAAGATCTTCAAATGGCTTCAAGGAAGGGGAACTTGAATCTTCAATAACAGACTCATCTAACCTAGATGAGGGAGAATCCACAGAAACATTGTTAGTAGGTGATGGATCCTCAGGGACCAATACAGGCTCCTCCTCTGCCTGTCTTGGCTCCACACTTCTCACAGGGGAACTGTGTCCCTGACTGAGCTCTCTTTTGGGGAGAGGGGCAGGGGTCCACTCAGCAATGGGGGAAGTTGATTTGGGAGAAAAATCCTCACAGGATGGCCACCACCAGTCAAAAATTACACTTTCATCGCCCCTTTTGTTGGCTGGAATGATATCTTCAAGGGAATATACCCATCATAAGTGAACTTTTGGGTCCCTAAATTCCAGATCTGCAGTTCTTCTAGCTTGCACAGAGGGATGTGTTTCAAGTGCTTCCGGTAGAAGTCATTGTACAGCAATGTCACTTGGGCACCCGTGTCCAACAAGGCCTTAGTGTAAATGCCTTCTACTTGCAGGGGAACCACCGGGGATGGCCCCACTAAATTCTTGGGTACCACATCTCTTCGGGGCTAAAATAATCTTTGACAGACCTGGTTACTGAGGCTTTGGGGTTCTAGACTCCTTCTGCTGGAGAGGAGTGGAGGTACCGACCCCCTGTGTCTCTCTGGCAGACTCGGGGGGATCCCCACAAAAGTATAGAGGTATCGGGGGTAGATGGGGAGGCACATCCCATCTCATTGTGACCGTATTTACCCTGGTAACTGCTGGAGCTCAGGCTTTTAGTGGGACTCTCAATTGGCTCCTTCACTGAGGTGCCCTGAAATTTTCCGCCTTCTTGTTAAGGAAGAACTTCTGTATAGCCTTCAACTCTTCCATGGTCTCAGGACTAAATCCCCGTCTCGGGCATTGGGCCCTGAAATCAGGGCCGGTGCTAGACTATTCTGCACCCTAGGCAAGACCAGCTACTTGCACCCCCCCCCCCCCATAAATAAATTTAAAAAAAACGTCAAAATGTCCCTATTTTCCTATATTCGCAGCACTTGCATCAATGCATTCTCCATACTCCCCCCTATACTTGCATTACTCATAGTGTCACGGAGGGGGGGGGGAGAGCAGTGTGTCAGGGTGGGGGGGGATAGAAAAGTATGTCAGGTGGGGGGACATTAGTGTGTCAGGTGAGGGGGGGTAGCAGGGTGTCAGTCGAGGGGGGTTAGCAGTGTGTCAGGTTAGGGGGAGTAGCAGTGTGTCAGGTGGGGGTGTAGCAGTGTGTCAGGTGGGGGGACTGTGTGTCAGGTGGTGGGGTAGCAGGGTGTCAGGTGAGGGGGGATAGCAGGGTGTCAGAAGGGGGGTAGCAGGGTGTCAGTTGGGGGGATAGTGTTTTAGATGAGGAGGGTAGCAGGGTGTCAGATGAGGAGGGGTAGCAGGGTGTCAGATGAGGAGGGGTAGCAGGGTGTCAGGTAAGAGGGGGTAGCAGGGTGTCAGGTAAGAGGGGGTAGCAGGGTGTCAGGTGAGAGGGGGTAGCAGGGTGTCAGGTGGGGGGGTAGCAGGGTGTCAGGTGGGGGGGTAGCAAGCATTGTGTCAGGGGAGGGGGTAGCAGGGTGTTAGGGGGTGTCAGGTGAGAGGGAGTAGAAGGGTGTCAGGTGGGGGATAGCAGGGTGTCAGGTGGGGGGACAGTGTGTCAGATGGGGGGACAGTGTGTCAGGTGACGGGGGGTAGCAGGGTGTCAGGTGACGGGGGGTAGCAGGGTGTCAGGTGACGGGGGGTAGCAGGGGGTCAGGTGAGAGAGGGTAGCAGGGTGTCAGGTGAGAGGGGGTAGTAGGGTGTCAGGTGGGGGGTAGAAAGCATTGTGTCAGGTGAGGGGGGTAGCAGGGTGTCAGGTGAGGGGGGTAGCAGGGTGTCAGATGAGGGGGGTAGCAGGGTGTCAGGTGAGGGGGGTAGCAGGGTGTCAGGGGGTGTCAGGTGAGAGGGGGTAGCACGGTGTCAGGTGAGAGAGGGAAGCAGGGTGTCAGGTGAGAGGGGGTAGAAGGGTGTCAGGTGAGAGGACAGTGTGTCAGGTGGGGGGGTAGCAGGGTGTCAGGTGGGGGGACAGTGTGTCAGGTGGGGGGGACAGTGTGTCAGGTGGGGGGACAGTGTGTCAGGTGGGGGGGTAGCAGGGTGTCAGATGACGGGGGGTAGCAGGGTGTCAGGTGAGAGAGGGTAGCAGGGTGTCAGGTGAGAGGGGGTAGCAGGGTGTCAGGTGAGAGGGGGTAGCAGGGTGTCAGGTGAGAGGGGGTAGCAGGGTGTCAGGTGAGAGGGGGTAGCAGGGTGTCAGGTGAGAGGGGGTAGAAAGCATTGTGTCAGGTGAGGGGGGTAGCAGGGTGTCAGGTGAGGGGGGTAGCAGGGTGTTAGATGAGGGGGGTAGCAGGGTGTCAGGGGGTGTCAGGTGAGAGGGGGTAGCAGTGTCAGGTGAGAGAGGGAAGCAGGGTGTCAGGTGAGAGGGGGTAGCAGGGTGTCAGGTGGGGGGATAGCAGGGTGTCAGGTGAGGGGATAGCAGGGTGTCAGGGGGTGTCAGGTGAGAGGGGGTAGCAGAGTGTCAGGTGGGGGGACAGTGTGTCAGGTGGGGGGGTAGCAGGGTGTTAGGTGAGGGAGACAGTGTGTCAAGTGGGGGGGTAGCAGGGCGTCAGGGGGTGTCAGGTGAGAGGGGGTAGCAGGGTGAGAGGGGGTAGCAGGGTGTCAGGTGAGAGGGGGTAGCAGGGTGTCAGGTGGGGGGGATAGCAGGGTGTCAGGTGGGGGGGTAGCAGGGTGTCAGGTGAGGGGGGTAGCAGGGTGTCAGGTGAGAGGGGGTAGCAGGGTGTCAGGTGGGGGGACAGTGTGTCAGGTGCGGGGGTAGCAGGGTGTCAGGTGAGGAGGACAGTGTGTCAGGTGGGGGGGGGTAGCAGGGCGTCAGGGGGTGTCAGGTGAGAGGGGATAGCAGGGTGTCAGGTGAGAGGGGATAGCAGGGTGTCAGGTGAGAGGGGGTAGCAGGGTGTCAGGTGGGGCAGTAGCAGGGTGTCAGGTGGGGGGGTAGCAGGGTGTCAGGTGAGAGGGGATAGCAGGGTGTCAGGTGAGAGGGGGTAGCAGGGTGTCAGGGGGTGTCAGGTGAGAGGGGGTAGCAGGGTGTCAGGTGGGGGGACAGTGTGTCAGGTGAGGGGGGTAGCAGGGTGTCAGGTGGGGGGACAGTGTGTCAGGTGGGGGGTAGCAGGGTGTCAGGTGAGGGGACAGTGTGTCAGGTGGGGGGTAGCAGGGTGTCAGGTGGGGGGACAGGGTTTCAGGTGAGAGGGGGTAGCAGGGTGGCAGGTGGGGGGTAGCAAGGTGTCAGGTGGGGGGACAGTGTGTCAGGTGGGGGGTAGCAGGGTGTCAGGTGAGGGGGGTAGCAGGGTGTCAGGTGAGGGGACAGTGTCAGGTGGGGGGACAGGGTGTCAGGTGAGAGGGGGTAGCAGGGTGTCAGGTGGGGGGTAGCAGAGTGTCAGGTGAGGGGGGTAGCAGGGTGTGAGGTGAGGGGGGTAGCAGGGTGTCAGGTGGGGGGTAGCAGGGTGTCAGGTGAGGGGACAGTGTATCAGGTGGGGGGTAGCAGGGTGTCAGGTGAGGGGACAGTGTGTCAGGTGGGGGGTAGCAGGGTGTCAGGTGGGGGGACAGGGTTTTTAGGTGAGGGGGGTAGCAGGGTGTCATGGGGTGTCAGGTGAGAGGGGGTAGCAGGGTGTTAGGTAACATAAGGCACAGCAACAGCACACACAAGTCTCCATGCACTTACCTTCCCCCCGAGCAGCCACAGCACCGCCTCCTGGCTCAGCATCCTGTGTTCTCTGTCTGGTCTACAGGGCAGCCAGATCCCGCCGCCAGCACTTCCCTCCCTGCCGCCCACGGCTCCATGTGACGAAACCCGGAAGTAGCGGTGGGCAGAGCTGCGCATCACGGGCGCTGAGAGAGGAGTGAAGCGCTAGGGGGCCAGCATTCACGGGGTGGCGCAGCGCGAGGGGGGACAGCATCCACGGGGGGCGCGCAGCGCAAGGGGACCAGCATCCGTGGTGGGAGCAGGAGGGAGAACTGCATCCGTGACTGCGCCCCTAGGCAGCAGTGCGCCCTAGGCGACCGCCTAGCTCGCTAGCGGGAGCGCCGGCCCTGCCTGAAATGCCCCTTCTCTCCACAAGCAAAGCACCCTCTATCCCGAGGGGAGAAAAGATTGGATCCCTTAAACGACTTCCACATCTCAGGAACTTTCCCTTGGGCTTCCATGACCTGCATCAATGTCTGGCACATTTGTGTTTGAGCCTGAGCTACTTACAGCATTAAGAGAGTGGACGGTGAACCCTCCTCAACTTTCCTCCTCTCAGGAACTTCCTCAGGATGGTTTGACTTCAGCTTCGCTCTCTTCATCTGAAAGGTTATTTTCCACGCGTAGCAGCCGGGCTGAAGCTTTCTCTTTTTTCGATTCATTATTTAACGGCTCTTTCCCTCCGTAATTTTTCTCTTCAAGCAAGGCTTCTTCCTCCCGGACTTCCCGCCTAAGTTCCGGGTAAGTGGGAGTGTCCTTGACCCCTCTAAGTAATCATTTTAAGACAATTCCGCTGGAGAATTTGGTGTAACATCTTGTCTATCCTGGCGATGTACTCCGACAACTTCTCTCCCTTTTGCTGGTGTGTATGATTAAACTTGTAGAGTAGATCAGTGGTCTTCTCCACCTGACCGAACACATCCAAAAGGGCTTTCAGATAATCATTAGCTGTACAGTTGCTATTCCCTATCCGTAGATTTCGGATCATCTCTGCTGCAGGGCCCCTTCTTTCCAGTACGCTGTCCTTGAGGCAAGAGAGCGAAGTGGAGTCCCGTCCTCCTTTATATAGACACTCCCAGCAAGCTCCACGTGTCCTATTGCTCCCTGGGAGAAGGGTCTCTCTCTCCCAGTAGTCTATGATCTTGGCTCCTCCCATACTACGTCTCCCATAATGCCAAAGTCACTGTCTTTGCAGAACTTTAATAACAATAACAGTTTAAACAATACCAGCCATGCGACCCGGCTACATCCCTAATAACCACCAGTGTAACAAGGGCATTCTTTCCACTGACCCCCAGTGTAGGGGGAACAAATTTAATTGACCACCAATGATCATGTTAGTTTTCTGTAAAGAGGGAACATTCTTTTCACTGATCACCAATATAAGAAGCATTCTCCCCACCATCCCTCAGTGTACAGGAGCACTACACTGACCACTAGGAATGAGCTTGGGTACCGTCCAGATCCAGAAGTTAGCTCTCATTTCTGGGCCAAAGGGGGGAACAACGTGGAGATGCTCATGTCATAACTCACCTAATATGGCCATTTTAGTTCAATATCATTGACCTTTACATCGCCATTTGCCCATTTTAGGCCAATGACGTAACAAGCAACGACCACTCTTTTGTGTTCATCAGTTGCGAGGCAAGAAATCTCCCAGCCCAACAATAACAGCTTACTTCCAAGGAACATGGGTTAAGACCAGAGGAGTTACTAGAACCTTCAGGGTCCCGGTGCAAGAAACAATGAAGGGCCCCCTAGACCCTTGGCTGGGGCCCTTCTCTTCGGGCTCGGGGCCTTTACTTCCATCATGGGACCCTTTATTAAGGTCCTGCAGTGGGATGCTTTCAAATGTTCTGCCCTTCATCGTGGCAGAACGCTAGTGCCCGGACGCAAGTGCGACCCTTGGAACCCTGATAGTTCCGCGACTGTTTTTTATTGTTGGTATTTTATTTTTTTAATAATTTTTTACAGTTTTACATTTTTTTTTCCAATTTTTTAGGAGCCCCATTGGGGGGGGGGGGCTTTAGTGAAATAAGGGGTCTAAACAGACCCCTGTTCTTTCACCCATGAGAATGGACAGAGTCTGTGATAGGTGCGAATCACTGACTCTACTCAGTCTTCCCCACTCTCCATCCTAAAGATTCTCGTAGCAGTCAGCGGGAGAGGGGAGGGTGATCACATGCCTGACGAAGGGGTCCTGCATGACTCCGAAACGTTGCACTTTGTTTGTGATGTGATCATACTTACAGTTTGGACTCAACTTGCAGATCCGTGGTGTGCTGGCAAATATATTCATTATGGCTTTCATGATCCAGTCCCCAGCTGGTGGTTGCTACAGCAGCCAGTACTTTAGAGCTTTCTCCAGGAATGTGTGATGGGAATATGGATTATCGCACAGAGGCCTGGGGAGAGCAGGACCTGGACAGGAAGGGCGGGGGGGCGGCATATGGAAGAACCGATCCCCCCATTTTCATCCTGCAGCCGTTGAACGCCTGCAGGAGGGAGAAGAGAGAAGGCAGTTTCTACACTGACCACCAGTGTAAAGGGCATTCTAACAAATAACCACCAGGGTAAAAGTACGTTCTTTTCACTGACCTCCAGTATAAGGGAAACATTTCTCATTGACCACCAGTGATGTTAGTTTTCTGTAAAGGGGGGATATTCTTTCCACTGAACACCAAAGTACGGAGAACACAAGCGTAAGTGATCAATGACTTGTAAAGATAATATTTTTTATAAGGGGTTTCCTGAGACCTGAACATCATTTCAGGGGTTCCTCCATGGTACAAAAGTTGAGAAATGCTGGCTTAGTGTAACTGAGTGTGAGTGCTCCATGTAAAATACCAGTTTAATAAATACATAACTAGTTTAAATGGTGTACTTTTTGGACATCTCCCATTTGTTAATAGCTATTTAACAAGTTCTATAGACATAACCGAGCACAGAAAAATATTTCAAAGCTTTATTATTTCAGTGTAAGGGAATGTTGGAAAGGTAGAAAGTAAAAAAAGCCAAGAGGCCAAAGGAGTTTAGCTTTCTGAGTGGCTCTGGTTTGCTCTCCTCAGTTCCTGAGGTCACTTGGAGCCATCTTTACAGTAGTAGCAGCCGGGTTGGATGCCCCAGTGGAAGCCGATGCTGGTCAGGACTCCGGTGGTGTATTGCTCGCTGATGTAGCGCAGTACAGTGCCCTCAAACAGAGGAAAATCATTGTGCCTGATGGTTGCCCAAATTTAAATATCCTTCCAGGGCTTGTCACGAACACCAGTTCATTCACATAAGAAGCAACTTTCCCTGACACCTGAGTGATGTTTTCACCCCGGTACAGCAAGACCTCGAAAAGGGTACCAGAGGTGCTTCCGTAATAGGTACTCCAGATGCCACCATACTGGAGCTGCATCCTGAAGAGAACAATATGAATAGATGAGAAGAAAGAATCAGCAGTAATATAATGTTTTTGTAGTGCCCTCCTAGGTAGGTGCTATAGTGAGTGTATATTGATTTTGGTTTCCCTACTAAACAGCGAGACAGTCAAGTAAATGTATGTGCTGTCTGCCTAACAGAGAGCTGTGATGGTTTAGCAGAGTCTGCTCAGTGTGCTATGGTGCTGCTCATACTGTTTTGATGTTTCACATTGATCCAGTAGCAATGGAGTATACTGGATAGTGGGTAGAAATCTGGCAGATGAGAGCATAGGATGTCTATACTGCCCTTGCCAATTAGAAGGGTATGTGCCCCAAGACATGTTGGGTGACTGTATTTATATCTGAAGAGCACATGGGCTCAGGGCCAGTTCTTCCTCTACAGAGAGAGGTCCAGAAGGGGAGAAGGCTGCGGCCTCTCCCCAGCACAGGCTGCCATGCAGTCTCAGGTGGGAGACCTGAGGGCCTGAAACACTGAAGCAGAAACCCATGGTTCTCTTGCAAGTTGACTGAGGAAGGATGTCCACGGTTCCTGTCTGGTATCATGGAGGAGGGTGACCTGCAGTCAGGGCCTTGTGAGTACAGACCCCCTAAAGGGATCCTAGAGACTGTTTTTGCTATTATCCCCCTCTTTTTGCTTGAAGTCAGCATACTGGGTATAACCTAAAGGAGACACTGGCTAGTGTCTTGAAGAAGCAAAGTCTATTAGATTCCTTCTGCTACAAAGGGACTTGCTTTGTTCTGTACAGCCTGCTGCATAGTGCTACTGAAATTCTGCTACACAGTTAATAAGTTGTCCTCGCTTGTGAATAGTTAATTTGGAGTATCCTACTAAATCCGTTCTCCTATCCAACTTCTCCAAATATATTTTAATTGGATTGTGCTCTATGGAGCATGATAATGTTACTTTCAAAGATACCTACATCCCAATTTGTACTAATCTAGTAATACCAATTCCTACTATTGGGCATTGGTAAAGTGTGGGCTTAGGGGGACTTTACTGGTATCATACTCAAAATTGTATAACTACTCATACATTTGTATAAAAAAGATTTATTTATTGTTGTCTAAAAAACAGCTTATCAAGTTTACTTGATAAGCTGTTGATTTTATCGTAACACGCTATATATAAGAAAGCCAAGTATGTCAGCTCTGCTCAAAGGTCCATTTACTTGATTGAGCCCATTATCGGCCCCATCCCGGAACCCCAAGTGGATGCAGCAGAGCCTGTCATTGGTCTGATTGGTCCCAATCCGGAAGCCCGAGTGGTAGTGGCTGTATTGTGGCTTGTTTGCTCAGTGGTGAGAATCACTGGGCCAGTGAAGTCGGTGAGTGTGCATTACCTTCCCCCCTTCAGAGCACAGTGGTGGTGGTCAAGGTGATCCTTTATTTCTGCACCGATTAGGATCTTTCAAGGGATACATCAGTGTGAATATCGCTATTTGTCATATGTTTTTCAACGCTGCTTTGGTGGACTGATTCATGCTGGGACTATTTTTTATATATATATTTTTTATATTTATGTCTACAGTCTTTACAAGTTTTCAGTGAATGTGATTGGGGAGTGAGCTTATCATTCTTTTTTGCGCTACTAGAATTTTTTGTATCTACATATTGCTTGTATTTACATATATTCTCTTATTTCATTTAATGTTCATAATTTATCTAGGGTAGCTCCCAGAAAGGAAAAAATAGCCATAGATACCATATCTAGATACCTGGAAAAAGCCAAACCCTAATATTCTCGTATTTCAATTGACTGCAGAAATATCCTCAGCCACCTCATAGGACCGCTGTAAGCAAAGCCCTATAAACGTTAGGATAAAAGCGTCTCCCCAGCCATAAATCACTGATCTGTAGATCAAAATTCAAATAAAGAAAAAAGTTTAAAAAAAGTCCTCAAAGTATCCTCCAAAGTATGTCTATCTGTCAGCTTGGAATGTGTTATCTTATGATATTGCTGCCAATCTTCCATCTCCTCTGCCGCCATTGTGGCGTGTTTGTTTTTAAGCCCCACCCCAGGAAATCGTCACCTCCATTGGGGGATGATGTATTTCTGGGTCCGGCCTCTAAGTGCGCATGCGCCCTGATGCGCGCGCACACTGCTGTGTTTGGGAGCTCCACAATAAACGTGGGCTCCCGGAAGCCGCAAGTAAGGGCGGAAGCACACGTATGTACTCCCGCTACTTGCCCAGAGACCGCATCACTCGCCGAGGGACGAGCCACTGCACCATCTAGAGGCCAATAGGAAGCACTGCATAGGGGGGAAGCTGCCGAGAACGGAACGTGCCTGTCACAGGCGAACGCTCTGAAACACACATACATGTTATGAAACATTTACATCAATTTTAGTACAGTTTTGCATATTTTTACAACAATGCTTGATATGATTAAATAACATGGATAAACAGTCATTTAACACATATGTTGCCCTAATAGGACACATCATCTAAATATAATAGGACACATCCTACAAGGTAGAAAAGTTGTTCTCATATCTTGGAAACATACACACATTCATTGCCGAAAATACGTCCACCGCTCCTGTACATCATGGATCCCCGGAACCCAGTCAGACTTGACCTCTTGGGTTAAATTATTTTGGATTATTTGGAATTTATTGTTCAGCACCTAAATGACCTTATGAAAGTCCCCTAACATGTCTACATGGTCGCCCCTAGCATGGTTGCCTTGTGGCATATAGGGGTGTCAAAGAAAAGGTCTGTATGTCAGCACTTCATTGATACCTGGTGGTTCCGTTGCGTTTAGGAATTCTATCCAATAGGTCTCTCTTTGGAGTACTCGTTTATCCCAATTGCCACCCCTAGGGTCTGGGGGTACAACCTCCAGAACAAAGAAACTGACAACTGAGTTATTGTATTTATGATGCAACGCTATATGTCGTGATACTGTAGTTTGTATCCTACCACCCTCCGAATAGTATAAGTGATCGCCTATTCTCTAGTTGAGCTGGTGCACTGTTTTTCCTATGTAATAAGCATGACAGGTGCATTGCATCAAATATACTATGCCCTGGGTATTACAATCAGCAAACATGCTGGCTCTGTGCCAGCTGCCATTGGGGAGGGATACTCCTCTACCCTCCCTTACCCATGGGCAGCGTGCACAGTTCCCGCATCTGAAAGTTCCTTTCTGATTGTTGCATGGTAGATCCTGTTGGCTGTAGTGGCTACTCACTAAACTATGCCAAATAGAAGGAGCTCGTCTGTAGACTACTTCTGGATATATTTTTACATATTTAGCCAGTGTGTAGTCATTTGTTAAAAGATGCCAATGTTTGGCCATAATATTACGTAGTTTTTGTTCGTGCATAGAGTATCGGGTGATAAATTTTACTGTTTTCATTTCTTTTTTTACTGATGTGTTATATATTAACTCTGTCCGGGGGCATGCTTTAGCTTTGTTGAAGGCTTTTTTTTTTTAAAAGGGTCTTGCTATACCCTCTTTCCAGAAGTTTATCTCGTAGGCCATTCGCTTGAATTTGGAATTTAATGTCTGAAGAACAGTTTCTTCCAAGTCGAAGGAACTGTGCATAGGGTATGCTTCTCACTAGAGGGGCGGGGTGAGCACTTGCTGCGCACAGAATAGTATTGCCTGCACTTGGCTTTCTATACAGGTCTGTTTCTATAGCACCTGTGGGCAGAATGTTGATCTGAATATCCAAAAATTATAAACCTTTTGAACTAATAGTATTTGTAAATTTTAAATTAAATTGATTAGTGTTTAAAGCTTGAAGGAAATCTTCTAGTTCAGATCGTGGCCCTGTCCAAATAATAAGTAAATCGTCTATGAAACGATTCCAACATAATATATAAGGAAGCCAGTTTTCCATGCTTTCACTGGAGAGAATCTGTCTCTCCCAGCCACCTAAATATAGGTTGGCATATGATGGTGCGCAGCAAGTGCCCATTGCCACCCCCTGTGTTTGCAAATAGTATTGTTCCAGGAATACAAAATAGTTCCTGGTAAGGATAAACCAAAGTAATTGCAGGACAAAGTTCATTCGTGGCCACAGGTTACGATCCTGCTCACGCAGAAAGGATTAGATCGTCCGGATGCCCTGCTCGTGTGGAATACTAGAGTACAAAGCCTCTATATCCACTGCTACGAGTAGGGCATCCGGAGGGACCTGAATCCCCTCTAGATGGCGGAGCAAGTCCGAGGTATTCCGTATGTAGGACGGAAGTCCCAATACATGGGGTATTAATATCGAATCCACATAACGGCTTGCATGTTCCGTTAGGGATTCGATCCCTGATACTATAGGCCTTCCTGGGGGGGTCCACCATATTCTTGTGGATTTTAGGTATTGTATAAAAAGTTGGAGTTCTAGGATACTTGGGTATCAAATAATCCATCGTATCTTTATTAATAATGCCCCCCAGGAAGGCCTCAGTTATCAGAATCCGGAATTCACCGGCAAAATTGATTATGGTAGACAAATCAATTGGTGCATACCATTCAGTGTTTTCTAATACTTTTAAGCACATGGCTTTGTATTTTGGTCGGGACATCACCACGATGTTGCCCTCCTTATCGGATGGATTTATTATTAGATTTGTATTCATTCGTAGTTCCCGTAATGCTTTATTTTGTTCAGAGGTTATATTTCCCTCAAAAGGGGGCCAAGTTGTAGTTTTGACCTCCCGAACTACCGATTGTACAAATGACCAGATCTGCGGGTTTGTAGCCAAATCTGGAAATTTTTGGGACTTGGATTTATGCAGATGTAGATTTGTATTTTTGATTTGTATTTGATTTTGGGATGCTACACTCCCTTTGGGATCAATAGCTGCCCTAATTTCCGGATTGCCTTCCTCATAAAGGATGGCAAGATCACGTAATGCCCTACATTCTGCCATGGTGTAATTGCGTGTCCGTTCTGCCAACTCCTTTTCCAATTTGAGTTCCTTCCTCTCCTCGTCAAAAATGTATTTGTATGTTAGATTTCTCTCAAACATATATACGTCTTTAATTGTTTCTCTCGGATCAATTGGGTTAGAGGGAAAAAATCCCAATCCCATTTGAAGAACTTGTTTTTGAGGCACTGTTAATGTATCTGTAAGATTAATATTGTTTAATTGATTTGTGCTTATGTTGACATTTGGGGAGTCTGTAGGACAAATGTGTCCAGGTTGCCTTGCCTGATATTTTTTGGTGCTGGTGTTAGTTGCCCTCCTAAAAAAAATGCCATCATCTGTATTTACTGGAGATGGATTAAGTTGGTCTGTTGTACCAGATGTGCCTTTGTCAGAATTTTATGCATAATCGGGGTTAAATTAGTGGATTGTGCAGTTTTATCCGTTTTTGCTCTTATATCAGGTTTCTTTTTATTTGTTGGATGTGTAGGTGATGGTCCTGTGCCATTTCGTCCTCGTTTCTGTGATTTATCACGTGTATTAGTGCCTGTGCCTAATCTAGAATGTGAATTATGTGAAATTGAACTTGATAATGAGGAATCCGATTCCGTGGTTTCGTCTTGAGTGCCCTGTGTTGTATGTGCATTCCTTTTACGTCAATGTGTATTATGTGATTTGTCTACCCATCGGTATGCGTATCCATTTCTGAAGGCTTGTTTATCCTTATTAAATTTCCCTTGTTTTTTAGATATATCTTTGTTAATACTTTCAAGGCGGTTTTTTATTTCTTGCCATTGTATTGGAAATGTTGGTAATTCAAATACATGTTTGTATTGAATTCCTAATAAGTCGATTTCAGTGTCCAGTACTAACATGTCTTGTGTGTAGTGTCTAATTAGTAGATTTGTGAGATCTTTACTACAGGCAGCATGGGCATCCGCAGAACTTTTTTCAGGGGGGGGCATAATTTTAAGGTCACCCATGCTCCGCCTCTTTTTGACAATGTCATGAAGGGGAGGGGCTTAGTCATTACCTCATAAAACGCAGGCATGCAAAGGTTTGAGAAACCTAATGCAAAAGCTTAATAGAAGGATCAAGCTGCAAATTGTCTGATTAGCAGTTTCTAATCTGTTTTTATGTGTACACTATTGAATGCACCACATTATTCATACACACGTTAAAGGCATTACAACTGTATTATAAAAAAAAAAACACATGTTTAGACACAGCAGGAGGCAGGCCAGGGGAGGAGGCGGCTCGATCGCCGCCAGCCTCCCGCAATCGTCAGTGACACTGACAGGATAGCCGCCTTGTATGTAAACAATACAAGGCGGCTCTCCTGTCAGACAGGCAGAGAGGGATCTGACTATTCAGTGAAGTTGAATTACCGATCTCTCTCTGCCTGTGTTCTACCTATCCCCCACACAGTAAGAAAACACACTAGGGACACACATTTAACCCCTTGATCACCCCGAGTGTTAACCCCTTCCCTGCCAGTGTCATTTATACAGTAACAGTGCATATTATTTAGCACTGATAACTGTATTGGTGTCACTGGTCCCCAAAAAGTGTCACCCTGTGTCAGATTTGTCCGCCGCAACGTCGCAGTCCAGATAAAAATCGCTGATAACCACCATTACTAATAAAAAATTTTAAAAGTCCAAAAATATACCCCGTAGTTTGTAAACGCGATAACTTTTGCTCAAACCAATTATTATACGCTTTTTGGGATTTTTTTTACCAAAAATATGTAGAAGAATACAAATTGGCCTAAATTGATAAAAACAATTTGATTTTTAAATTTCAAGCCAGTGTTTTAGTCTGACTTCAGTGGCGATTTCACAGACATCTGTGCGGGTTCCTGCACAGATGTCTATGGAAATTGCCCCCCAAATCGCCAAAAGTAGTACAGAAACTACTTTTGGGAATCGTTATGGCGCCGCAAAGTCTGCATCGCACCGATTCTGCCGATGCCATTGACATGTCAAATCGGACCAATGTGAACCTAGGCTGAGGCAGCATTGAGAGCGGACAAGGAAAGTCTCTCCTCCTGCCGCTGGTGCATAACTCCTCCTGTTTTCTCTGGCCTGGTGCATAACATAACCCACCAAATCTATCCCATTGTTGTGAGTCAGGGCCAGGGGCAGTCCTCTATTCAATTGTAACCCCAGGGAATGGAATGGGATGAATTTGGTGGGATATTATGCACCAGGCCAGAGGAAGCAGGAGAAGTACAGGTACAGCCAGGGCAGGGGAAGTGCAGTGCTCTGTTCGTCATGCCATTCAATTGAAATTCTCCTGTGAGTGACTGAGGGACAGTGACTTACTTGTTTTCCTCACCGGTCTCTCACAGTCACTCATTGTCAGTCTCACGCGGCGCCTCACTTGTTGTGTGTCTGTATAGCTCTCGTCCCGCCGCTGCCTCTCTCTCCAAGTCCTCCAGTCCAGGCTCCTTTCCTCTGCGGGCCTCAGCTCCGCCCTCCAGACTTCCATCCTCAGCCCGGCCCGCCCCCCTACAGCTGTCGGACTCGGAAGGGAGAGGAGGACAATAACAGAGAGAGGAGAGGAGGGAGGCGGCTCAGCCATGGCTGCGGATCACTTGGCAGCGATCGGCTGCATTGCACGGCGGCGGGCACAATTAAAACAGGTGCACTTCTGACTGGATGGAAGGAAGTTGACATTCCAGGGGGGGGGGCACTCGCCCTCCCTTGCCCCTCCCTGCTGACGCCCATGACAGGCAGTGAGAATTCCCTCCCATGCCTTCCTGAAGGATTCCGATGGGTCCTTAACAGTTGGATAGGTGCGGATTCTTAGTCCCTGTGGATTAACATCCTCTTTTACATATTTGCGAAAAAATTCTAAGTGGCAGTAGAGATGGAACTTCCGTTTAAGGAGTCCCTGTACCTTAAATTAGTATGTTTGGAGATCATCTTCATTTTTGGCAGAGGAATTGCAGGTGGACTGAATGTCTGTCAAAGCCCGTCCACGCAGCTCCTATGAGGTCCATGATGTACAAGTCCGTGTAATGGAGAATTCAGCAAATGAGGTTGGTATTCACCTTATTTCCTAAAAAAAGAAGGATAGAAAATAAACAGTGATTATAACCAATAGTTGTCCATGTCTCCTTCACTCCATGCCTAGGGTTCGCATAGATGAGTTATTCAAAGAAGACTGAACCATTATGATTTCCAATATGGTAAAAAGAGTTTAGGCGAGTCACAATCTCGGATAAACCGATGTGTTTTTTGGGGGCGCCCGTGGGTGTATTATCCACCCTTCTAAATATATTTTAATTGGATTGTGCTCTATGGAGTATGATAATGTTACTTTCAAATATACCTACATCCCAATTTGTACTAATCTAGTAATACCAATTCCTACTATTGGGCATTGGTAAAGTGTGGGCTTAGGGGGACTTTACTGGTATCATACTCAAAATTGTATAACTACTCATACATTTGTATAAAAAAGATTTATTTATTGTTGTCTAAAAAACAATGAAATTTACACACTGACATTACACAACATACAAGAAATCAATACACGACCAACAAGGTAATGACAATTCAAGGTTATTTGACAAGTAAGATCCTCCATATATTAGTGTGGGGCTGTGAGGCCACCACTCGAATCCTTGCCCGACATGTTTCGCTATACAAAGCTTCTTCAGGGGCGGATTAGCTCGATAAAAAAATCATTACGGTCTATAAAAAACATCAATACAAATAGTTATTCACAGATATGTACAAATATGATCATTTTGAGAGGTTTTGACACGACAGGAAAGCTCCTCCCAACCCCACATGTCCCCCATGCAGTGCCTCAAATGGTTAGATGGATCATTAAAATGGTGCACGGCATGCAAAAACGTCTCCCCGGCGAGTGTGGGGGCTTCTAACTATTACACTGCATTACAAGGAGTATATTAGTGTGCTGCTATAGTAGAAAAATATACAAAGAGGATACCCCAAAAGTAGGCAGAAAATAGAAATAAGGATTTATACATTTCCATATTGGTTAATTGACCGATTTTGGTATGTGTGTGTATATATATATATATATATATATATATATATGTAGAGTTTAATAATAGTCTCCCCTAAATAAGAGTATTTCAAACAAACCTACCAATTAACTTGTCATTTGATGATTAAATGCAAGCATGGAGGAGATGGGAGTAGACCAATATGGCAAAAAACGTGCTGCTTGGATTTTGCAGAGAGAGAAAGAAAGGGAGGAATCCAGGGGAATGAATTAGAGGGGATAGATTACAATCTCATTTTGGTAATGTTCATAATTTATCTAGGGTAGCTCCCAGAAAGGAAAAAATAGCCATAGATACCATATCTAGATACCTTGTGTTCTGTCTGGAAAAAGCCAAACCCTAATATTCTCGTATTTCAATTGACTGCAGAAATATCCTCAGCCACCTCATAGGACCGCTGTAAGCAAAGCCCTATAAACGTTAGGATAAAAGCGTCTCCCCAGCCATAAATCACTGATCTGTAGATCAAAATTCAAATAAAGAAAAAAGTTTAAAAAAAGTCCTCAAAGTATCCTCCAAAGTATGTCTATCTGTCAGCTTGGAATGTGTTACCTTATGATATTGCTGCCAATCTTCCATCTCCTCTGCCGCCATTGTGGCGTGTTTGTTTTTAAGCCCCACCCCAGGAAATCGTCACCTCCATTGGGGGATGACGTATTTCTGGGTCCGGCCTCTAAGTGCGCATGCGCACTGATGCGCGCGCACACTGCTGTGTTTGGGAGCTCCACAATAAACGTGGGCTCCCGGAAGCCGCAAGTAAGGGCGGAAGCACACGTATGTACTCCCGCTACTTGCCCAGAGACCGCATCACTCGCCGAGGGATGAGCCACTGCACCATCTAGAGGCCAATAGGAAGCACTGCATAGGGGGGAAGCTGCCGAGAACGGAACGTGCCTGTCACAGGCGAACGCTCTGAAAGACACATACATGTTATGAAACATTTACATCAATTTTAGTACAGTTTTGCATATTTTTACAACAATGCTTGATATGATTAAATAACATGGATAAACAGTGATTTAACACATATGTTGCCATACTGTTTTCATTTCTTTTTTTACTGATGTGTTATATATTAACTCTGTCCGGGGGCGTGCTTTAGCTTTGTTGAAGGCTTTTTTTTTTTAAAGGGTCTTGCTATACCCTCTTTCCAGAAGTTTATCTCGTAGGCCATTCGCTTGAATTTGGAATTTAATGTCTGAAGAACAGTTTCTTCCAAGTCGAAGGAACTGTGCATAGGGTATGCTTCTCACTAGAGGGGCGGGGTGAGCACTTGCTGCTCACAGAATAGTATTGCCTGCACTTGGCTTTCTATACAGGTCTGTTTCTATAGCACCTGTGGGCAGAATGTTGATCTGAATATCCAAAAATTATAAACCTTTTGAACTAATAGTATTTGTAAATTTTAAATTAAATTGATTAGTGTTTAAAGCTTGAAGGAAATCTTCTAGTTCAGATCGTGGCCCTGTCCAAATAATAAGTAAATCGTCTATGAAACGATACCAACATAATATATAAGGAAGCCAGTTTTCCATGCTTTCACTGGAGAGAATCTGTCTCTCCCAGCCACCTAAATATAGGTTGGCATATGATGGTGCGCAGCAAGTGCCCATTGCCACCCCCTGTGTTTGCAAATAGTATTGTTCCAGGAATACAAAATAGTTCCTGGTAAGGATAAACCAAAGTAATTGCAGGACAAAGTTCATTCGTGGCCACAGGTTACGATCCTGCTCACGTAGAAAGGATTCGATCGTCCGGATGCCCTGCTCGTGTAGAATACTAGAGTACAAAGCCTCTATATCCACTGCTACGAGTAGGGCATCCGGAGGGACCTGAATCCCCTCTAGATGGCGGAGCAAGTCTGAGGTATTCCGTATGTAGGACGGAAGTCCCAATACATGGGGTATTAATATCGAATCCACATAACGGCTTGCATGTTCCGTTAGGGATTCAATCCCTGATACTATAGGCCTTCCTGGGGGGTCCACCATATTCTTGTGGATTTTAGGTATTGTATAAAAAGTTGGAGTTCTAGGATACTTGGGTATCAAATAATCCATCGTATCTTTATTAATAATGCCCCCCAGGAAGGCCTCAGTTATCAGAATCCGGAATTCACCGGCAAAATTGATTATGGTAGACAAATCAATTGGTGCATACCATTCAGTGTTTTCTAATACTTTTAAGCACATGGCTTCGTAATTTGGTCGGGACATCACCACGATGTTGCCCTCCTTATCGGATGGATTTATTATTAGATTTGTATTCATTCGTAGTTCCCGTAATGCTTTATTTTGTTCAGAGGTTATATTTCCCTCAAAAGGGGGCCAAGTTGTAGTTTTGACCTCCCGAACTACCGATTGTACAAATGACCAGATCTGCGGGTTTGTAGCCAAATCTGGAAATTTTTGGGACTTGGATTTATGCAGATGTAGATTTGTATTTTTGATTTGTATTTGATTTTGGGATGCTACACTCTCTTTGGGATCAATAGCTGCCCTAATTTCCGGATTGCCTTCCTCATAAAGGATGGCAAGATCACGTAATGCCCTACATTCTGCCATGGTGTAATTGCGTGTCCGTTCTGCCAACTCCTTTTCCAATTTGAGTTCCTTCCTCTCCTCGTCAAAAATGTATTTGTATGTTAGATTTCTCTCAAACATATATACGTCTTTAATTGTTTCTCTCGGATCAATTGGGTTAGAGGGAAAAAATCCCAATCCCATTTGAAGAACTTGTTTTTGAGGCACTGTTAATGTATCTGTAAGATTAATATTATTTAATTGATTTGTGCTTGTGTTGACATTTGGGGAGTCTGTAGGACAAATGTGTCCAGGTTGCCTTGCCTGATATTTTTTGGTGCTGGTGTTAGTTGCCCTCCTAAAAAAATGCCATCATCTGTATTTACTGGAGATGGATTAAGTTGGTCTGTTGTACCAGATGCGCCTTTGTCAGAATTTTATGCATAATCGGGGTTAAATTAGTGGATTGTGCAGTTTTATCCGTTTTTGCTCTTATATCAGGTTTCTTTTTATTTGTTGGATGTGTAGGTGTGATGGTCCTGTGCCATTTCGTCCTCGTTTCTGTGATTTATCACGTGTATTAGTGCCTGTGCCTAATCTAGAATGTGAATTATGTGAAATTGAACTTGATAATGAGGAATCCGATTCCGTGGTTTCGTCTTGAGTGCCCTGTGTTGTATGTGCATTCCTTTTACGTCAATGTGTATTATGTGATTTGTCTACCCATCGGTATGCGTATCCATTTCTGAAGGCTTGTTTATCCTTATTAAATTTCCCTTGTATTTAGATATATCTTTGTTAATACTTTCAAGGCGGTTTTTTATTTCTTGCCATTGTATTGGAAATGTTGGTAATTCAAATACATGTTTGTATTGAATTCCTAATAAGTCGATTTCAGTGTCCAGTACTAACATGTCTTGTGTGTAGTGTCTAATTAGTAGATTTGTGAGATCTTTACTACAGGCAGCATGGGCATCCGCAGAACTTTTTTCAGGGGGGGGCATAATTTTAAGGTCACCCATGCTCCGCCTCTTTTTGACAATGTCATGAAGGGGAGGGGCTTAGTCATTACCTCATAAAACGCAGGCATGCAAAGGTTTGAGAAACCTAATGCAAAAGCTTAATAGAAGGATCAAGCTGCAAATTGTCTGATTAGCAGTTTCTAATCTGTTTTTATGTGTACACTATTGAATGCACCACATTATTCATACACACGTTAAAGGCATTACAACTGTATTATAAAAAAAAAAACACATGTTTAGACACAGCAGGAGGCAGGCCAGGGGAGGAGGCGGCTCGATCGCCGCCAGCCTCCCGCAATCGTCAGTGACACTGACAGGATAGCCGCCTTGTATGTAAACAATACAAGGCGGCTCTCCTGTCAGACAGGCAGAGAGGGATCTGACTATTCAGTGAAGTTGAATTACCGATCTCTCTCTGCCTGTGTTCTACCTATCCCCCACACAGTAAGAAAACACACTAGGGACACACATTTAACCCCTTGATCACCCCGAGTGTTAACCCCTTCCCTGCCAGTGTCATTTATACAGTAACAGTGCATATTATTTAGCACTGATAACTGTATTGGTGTCACTGGTCCCCAAAAAGTGTCACCCTGTGTCAGATTTGTCCGCCGCAACGTCGCAGTCCAGATAAAAATCGCTGATAACCACCATTACTAATAAAAAATTTAAAAAAAATTTAAAAAAAATTTAAAAGTCCAAAAATATACCCCGTAGTTTGTAAACGCGATAACTTTTGCTCAAACCAATTATTATACGCTTTTTGGGATTTTTTTTACCAAAAATATGTAGAAGAATACAAATTGGCCTAAATTGATAAAAACAATTTGATTTTTAATTTTTTTTATTGGGAATGTTTTATAGCAGAAAGTAAAAAATAGTTTTTTTTTTTCAAAATTGATGCTCTTATTTTGTTTATAGCGCATAATCAAAAAAACGCACGGGAGATCAAATACCACCAAAAGAAAGCTCTGTTTGTGGGAAAAAAAGGACATCAATTTTATTTGGGTACAGCGTTGCAAGACTGCGCAGTTGTCAGTTAAAGTAACGCAGTGCCGTTTTTCAAAAAAATGGTCTGGTCATTAAGGGGGTAAAACCTTCCGGGGCTGAAGTGGTGGTGATCGGCAATTTTTTGCGGGACTGCGACATTGCGGCTGCCAAATCTGACACTAAGTGACACTTTTTGGGGATCATTGACACCAATACAGTGGCGATCAAGGGGTTAAGTGTGCTCCTAGGGAGTGCTTGCTTACTGGTGGGGGGGTTGGACTGACTGCAGGAAGAGAGAGATCGCTGTTCCTGATTACTAGGAACACACAATCTTTCCCTTTCTGTTTGACAGAACAGCCGCCTGCCTTGTTTACATAGGCAGACAGCAGTTCTGTCAGTCTCCTTGACAATCCCGGGTGGCTGGGGACCATCAGCTGAACTGGCACGATTTCAAGCCAGTGTTTTAGTCTGACTTCAGTGGCGATTTCACAGACATCTGTGCGGGTTCCTGCACAGATGTCTATGGAAATTGCCCCCCAAATCGCCAAAAGTAGTACAGAAACTACTTTTGGGAATCGTTATGGCGCCGCAAAGTCTGCATCGCACCGATTCTGCCGATGCCATTGACATGTCAAATCGGACCAATGTGAACCTAGGCTGAGGCAGCATTGAGAGCGGACAAGGAAAGTCTCTCCTCCTGCCGCTGGTGCATAACTCCTCCTGTTTTCTCTGGCCTGGTGCATAACATAACCCACCAAATCTATCCCATTGTTGTGAGTCAGGGCCAGGGGCAGTCCTCTATTCAATTGTAACCCCAGGGAATGGAATGGGATGAATTTGGTGGGATATTATGCACCAGGCCAGAGGAAGCAGGAGAAGTACAGGTACAGCCAGGGCAGGGGAAGTGCAGTGCTCTGTTCGTCATGCCATTCAATTGAAATTCTCCTGTGAGTGACTGAGGGACAGTGACTTACTTGTTTTCCTCACCGGTCTCTCACAGTCACTCATTGTCAGTCTCACGCGGCGCCTCACTTGTTGTGTGTCTGTATAGCTCTCGTCCCGCCGCTGCCTCTCTCTCCAAGTCCTCCAGTCCAGGCTCCTTTCCTCTGCGGGCCTCAGCTCCGCCCTCCAGACTTCCATCCTCGGCCCGGCCCGCCCCCCTACAGCTGTCGGACTCGGAAGGGAGAGGAGGACAATAACAGAGAGAGGAGAGGAGGGAGGCGGCTCAGCCACGGCTGCGGATCACTTGGCAGCGATCGGCTGCATTGCACGGCGGCGGGCACAATTAAAACAGGTGCACTTCTGACTGGATGGAAGGAAGTTGACATTCCAGGGGGGGGGGCACTCGCCCTCCCTTGCCCCTCCCTGCTGACGCCCATGACAGGCAGTGAGAATTCCCTCCCATGCCTTCCTGAAGGATTCCGATGGGTCCTTAACAGTTGGATAGGTGCGGATTCTTAGTCCCTGTGGATTAACATCCTCTTTTACATATTTGCGAAAAAATTCTAAGTGGCAGTAGAGATGGAACTTCCGTTTAAGGAGTCCCTGTACCTTAAATTAGTATGTTTGGAGATCATCTTCATTTTTGGCAGAGGAATTGCAGGTGGACTGAATGTCTGTCAAAGCCCGTCCACGCAGCTCCTATGAGGTCCATGATGTACAAGTCCGTGTAATGGAGAATTCAGCAAATGAGGTTGGTATTCACCTTATTTCCTAAAAAAAGAAGGATAGAAAATAAACAGTGATTATAACCAATAGTTGTCCATGTCTCCTTCACTCCATGCCTAGGGTTCGCATAGATGAGTTATTCAAAGAAGACTGAACCATTATGATTTCCAATATGGTAAAAAGAGTTTAGGCGAGTCACAATCTCGGATAAACCGATGTGTTTTTTGGGGGCGCCCGTGGGTGTATTATCCACCCTTCTAAATATATTTTAATTGGATTGTGCTCTATGGAGTATGATAATGTTACTTTCAAATATACCTACATCCCAATTTGTACTAATCTAGTAATACCAATTCCTACTATTGGGCATTGGTAAAGTGTGGGCTTAGGGGGACTTTACTGGTATCATACTCAAAATTGTATAACTACTCATACATTTGTATAAAAAAGATTTATTGTTGTCTAAAAAACAATGAAATTTACACACTGACATTACAAAACATACAAGAAATCAATACATGACCAACAAGGTAATGACAATTCAAGGTTATTTGACAAGTAAGATCCTCCTTATATTAGTGTGGGGCTGTAAGGCCACCACTTGAATCCTTGCCCGACATGTTTCGCTATACAAAGCTTCTTCAGGGACGGATTAGCTCGATAAAGAAATCATTACCGTCTATAAAAAACATCAATACAAATAGTTATTTACAGATATGTACAAACATGATCATTTTGAGAGTGTTTGACACGACAGGAAAGCTCCTCCCAACCCCACATGTCCCCCATGCAGTGCCTCAAATGGTTAGATGGATCATTAAAATGGGGCACGGCATGCACAAACGTCTCCCCGTCGAGTGTGGGGGCTTCTAACTAGTACACTGCATTACAAGGAGTATATTAGTGTGCTGCTATAGTAGAAAAATATACAAAGAGGATACCCCCAAAAGTAGGCAGAAAATAGAAATAAGGATTTATACATTTCCATATTGGTTAATTGACTGATTTTGGTATGTGTGTGTGTATATATATATATAGTTTAATAATAGTCTCCCCTAAATAAGAGTATTTCAAACAAACCTACGTGCTGCTTGGATTTTGCTGAGAGAGAAAGAGAGGGAGGAATACAGGGGAACGAATTAGAGGGGATAGATTACAATCTCATTTTGGTAATGTTCATAATTTATCTAGGGTAGCTCCCAGAAAGGAAAAAAATAGCCATAGATACCATATCTAGATGCCTTGTGTTCTGTCTGGAAAAAGCCAAACCCTAATATTCTCGTATTTCAATTGACTGCAGAAATATCCTCAGCCACCTCATAGGACCGCTGTAAGCAAAGCCCTATAAACGTTAGGATAAAAGCGTCTCCCCAGCCATAAATCACTGATCTGTAGATCAAAATTCAAATAAAGAAAAAAGTTTGAAAAAAGTCCTCAAAGTATCCTCCAAAGTATGTCTATCTGTCAGCTTGGAATGTGTTACCTTATGATATTGTCGCCAATCTTCCATCTCCTCTGCCGCCATTGCAGCCTGTGTTTGTTTTTAAGCCCCAACCCAGGAAATCGTCAGCTCCATTGGGGGATGACGTATTTCTGGGTCCGGCCTCTAAGTGCGCATGCGCACTGATGCGCGCGCACACACTTCTGTGTTTAGGAGCTCCACAATAAACGTGGGCTCCCGGAAGCCGCAAGTAAGGGCAGAAGCACACGTATGTACTCCCGCTACTTGCCCAAATACCGCATCACTCGCCGAGGGACGAGCCACTGCACCATCTAGAGGCCAATAGGAAGCACTGCATAGGGGGGAAGCTGCCGAGAACAGAACGTGCCTGTCACAGGCGAACGCTCTGAAAGACACATACATGTTAATGAAACATTTACATCAATTTTAGTACAGTTTTGCATATTTTTCCAACAATGCTTGATATGATTAAATAACATGGATAAACAGTGATTTAACACATATGTTGCCCTAATATGACACATGGTCTAAATATAATAGGACACATCCTACAAGGTAGAAAAGTTGTTCTCATATCTTGGAAACATCCAAACATTCATTGCCGAAAATACCTCCACCGCTCCTGTACATCATGGATCCCCGGAACCCAGTCAGACTTGACCTCTGGAGTTAAATTATTTTGGATTATTTGGAATTTATCGTTCAGCACCTAAATGACCTTATGAAAGTCCCCTAACATGTCTACATGGTCGCCCCTAGCATGGTTGCCTTGTGGCATATAGGGGTGTCAAAGAAAAGGTCTGTATGTCAGCACTTCATTGATACCTGGTGGTTCCGTTGTGTTTAGGAATTCTATCCAATAGGTCTCTCTTTGGAGTACTCGTTTATCCCAATTGCCACCCCTAGGGTCTGGGGGTACAACCTCCAGAACAAAGAAACTGACAACTGAGTTATTGTATTTATGATGCAACGCTATATGTCGTGATACTGTAGTTTGTATCCTACCACCCTCCGAATAGTATAAGTGATCGCCTATTCTCTGGTTGAGCTGGCGCACTGTTTTTCCTACGTAATAAGCATGACAGGTGCATTGCATCAAATATACTATGCCCTGCGTATTACAATCCGCAAACATGCTGGCTCTGTGCCAGCTGCCATTGGGGAGGGATACTCCTCTACCCTCCCTTACCCATGGGCAGCGTGCACAGTTCCCGCATCTGAAAGTTCCTTTCTGATTGTGGCATGGTAGATCCTGTTGGCTGTAGTGGCTACTCACTAAACTATCCCGAATAGAAGGAGCTCACCTGTAGACTACTTCTGGATATGTTTTTACATATTTAGCCAGTGTGTAGTCATTTGTTAAAAGATGCCAATGTTTGGCCATAATATTACGTAGTTTTTGTTCGTGCATAGAGTATCGGGTGATAAATTTTACTGTTTTCATTTCTTTTTTTACTGATGTGTTATATATTAACTCTGTCCGGGGGCGTGCTTTAGCTTTGTTGAAGGCTTTTTTTTTTAAAAGGGTCTTGCTATACCCTCTTTCCAGAAGTTTATCTCGTAGGCCATTCACTTGAATTTGGAATTTAATGTCTGAAGAACAGTTTCTTCCAAGTCGAAGGAACTGTGCATAGGGTATGCTTCTCACTAGAGGGGCGGGGTGAGCACTTGCTGCGCACAGAATAGTATTGCCTGCACTTGGCTTTCTATACAGGTCTGTTTATATAGCACCTGTGGGCAGAATGTTGATCTGAATATCCAAAAATGATAAACCTTTTGAACTGAGACCTATTGGATAAAATTCCTAAACGCAACGGAACCACCAGGTATCAATGAAGTGCTGACATACAGACCTTTTCTTTGACACCCCTATATGCCACAAGGCAACCATGCTAGGGGCGACCATGTAGACATGTTAGTGGACTTTCATAAGGTCATTTAGGTGCTAAACAATAAATTCCAAATAATCCAAAATAATTTAACCCCAGAGGTCAAGTCTGACTGGGTTCCGGGGATCCATGATGTACAGGAGCGGTGGAGGTATTTTCGGCAATGAATGTTTGGATGTTTCCAAGATATGAGAACAACTTTTCTACCTTGTAGGATGTGTCCCTCTATTTCTCTCTCAGCGAAATCCAAGCAGCACGTTTTTTGCCATATTGGTCTACTCTCATCTCCTCCATACTTGCATTTAATCATCAAATGACAAGTTAATTGGTAGGTTTGTTTGAAATACTCTTATTTAGGGGAGACTATTATTAAACTATATAGATATATATATATATATATATATATATATATATATATACACATATATATATATATATATATATATATATATACACATATATATATATATATATATATATACATATACATATATACATATATATACACACACACATACCAAAATCGGTCGATTAACCAATTTGGAAATGTATAAATCCTTATTTCTATTTTCTGCCTACTTTTGGGGTATCCTCTTTGTATATTTTTCTATTATAGTAGCACACTAATATACTCCCTGTAATGCAGTGTACTAGTTAGAAGCCCCCACACTTGCCGGGGAGACGTTGTTGCATGCCGTGCACCATTTTAATGATCCATCTAACCATTTGAGGCACTGCATGGGGGACATGTGGGGTTGGGAGGAGCTTTCCTGTCGTGTCAAACACTCTCAAAATGATCATATTTGTACATATCTGTGAATAACTATTTGTATTGATGTTTTTTATAGACAGTAATGATTTCTTTATCGAGCTAATCCACCCCTGAAGAAACTTTGTATAGCGAAACATGTAGGGCAAGGATTCGAGTGGTGGCCTCACAGCTCCACACTAATATAAGGAGGATCTTACTTGTCAAATAACCTTGAATTGTCATTACCTTGTTGGTCATGTATTGATTTCTTGTATGTTGTGTAATGTCAGTGTGTAAATTTCATTGTTTTTTAGACAACAATAAATAAATCTTTTTTATACAAATGTATGAGCAGTTATACAATTTTGAGTATGATACCAGTAAAATCCCCCTAAGCCCACACTTTACCAATGCCCAATAGTAGGAATTGGTATTACTAGATTAGTACAAATTGGGATGTAGGTATCTTTGAAAGTAACATTATCATACTCCATAGAGCACAATCCAAATTAAAATATATTTAGAAGGGTGGATAATACACCCACGAGCGCCCCCAGAAACACATCGGTTTATCCGAGATTGTGACTCGCCTAAACTCTTTTTACCATATTGGAAATCATTATGGTTCAGTCTTCTTTGAATAACTCATCTATGCGAACCCTAGGCATAGAGTGAAGGAGACATGGACAAATATTGGTTATAATCACTGTTTATTTTCTATCCTTCCTTTTTTAGGAAATTAGGTGAATACCAACCTCATTTGCTGAATTCTCCATTACACGGACTTGTACATCATGGACCTCATAGGAGCTGCGTAGACAGGCTTTATGACAGACATTCAGTCCACCGGCAATTCCCCTACCAAAAATGAAGACGATCTCCAAACATACTTATTTAAGGTACAGGGACAACTTAAAAGGAAGTTCCATCTCTACTGGCACCTAGAACTTTTTCGCAAATATGTAAAAGAGGATGTTAATCCACAGGAACTGTGAATCCGCACCTATCCAACTGTTAAGGACCCATCGGAATCCTTCAGGAAGGAATGGGAGGGAATTCTCACTGCCTGTAGTAAAGATCTCATGAATCTACTAATTAGACACTACACACAAGACATGTTAGTACTGGACACTGAAATCGACTTATTAGGAATTCAATACAAACACGTATTTGAATTACCAACATTTCCAATACAATGGCAAGAAATAAAAAACCGCCTTGAAAGTATTAACAAAGATATCATATCTAAAAAACAAGGGAAATTTAATAAGGATAAACAAGCCTTCAGAAATGGATACGCATACCGATTGGTAGACAAATCACATAATACACATTGACGTAAAAGGAATGCACACACAATAGGGCACTCAAGACAAAACCACGGAATCAGATTCCTCATTATCAAGTTCAATTTCACATAATTCACATTCTAGATTAGACACAGGCACTAATACACGTGGTAAATCACAGAAACGAGGACGAAATGGCACAGGACCATCACACCTACACATCCAACAAATAAAAAGAAACCTGATATAAGAGCACAAATGGATAAAACTGCACAATCCACTAATTTAACCCCGATTATGCATAAAATTCTGACAAAAGGCGCATCTGGTACAACAGATCAACTTAATCCATCTCCAGTAAATACAGATGACGGCATTTTTTTAGGAGGGCAACTAACACCAGCACCAAAAAATATCAGGCAGGGCAACCTGGACACATTTGTCCTACAGACTCCCCAAATGTCAACACAAGCACAAATCAATTAAATAATAATGTTACAGATACAACATTAACAGTACCTCAAAAACAAGTTCTTTAAATGGGATTGGGATTTTGTCCCTCTAACCCAATTGATCCGAGAGAAACAATTAAAGACGTATATATGTTTGCGAGAAATCTAACATACAAATACATTTTTGACGAGGAGAGGAAGGAACTCAAATTGGAAAGGGAGTTGGCAGAACGGACACGCAATTACACCATGGCAGAATGTAGGGCATTACGTGATCTTGCCATCCTTTATGAGGAGGGCAATCCGGAAATTAGGGCAGCTATTGATCCCAAAGGGAGTGTAGCATCCCAAAATCAAATACAAATCAAAAATACAAATCTACATCAGCATAAATCCAAGTCCCAAAAATTTCCAGATTTGGCTACAAACCCGCAGATCTGGTCATTTGTACAATCGGTAGTTCGGGAGGTCAAAACTACAGCTTGGCCCCCTTTTGAGGGAAATATAACCTCTGAACAAAATAAAGCATTACAGGAACTACGAATGAATACAAATCTAAAAATAAATCCGTCCGATAAGGGGGGCAACATCGTGGTGATGTCCCGACCAAAATACAAAGCCATGTGCTTAAAAGTATTAGAAAACACTGAATGGTATGCACCAATTGATTCGTCTACCATAATCAATTTTGCCGGTGAATTCCGGATTCTGATAACTGAGGCCTTCCTGGGGGGCATTATTAATAAAGATACGATGGATTATTTGATACCCAAGTATCCTAGAACTCCAACTTTTTATACAATACCTAAAATCCACAAGAATATGGTGGACCCCCCAGGAAGGCCTATAGTATCAGGGATCCCTAACGGAAGGAACATGCAAGCCGTTATGTGGATTCGATATTAATGCCCCATGTATTGGGACTTCCGTCCTACATACGGGATACCTCAGACTTGCTCCGCCATCTAGAGGGGATTCAGGTCCCTCCGGATGCCCTGCTCGTAGCAGTGGATATAGAGGCTTTGTACTCTAGTATTCCACACGAGCAGGGCATCCGAACGATCGAATCCTTTCTGCGTGAGCAGATCGTAACCTTTGGCCATGAATGAACTTTGTCCTGCAATAACTTTGGTTTATCCTTACCAGGAACTATTTTGTAATCCTGGAACAATACTATTTGCAAACACAGGGGGTGGCAATGGGCACTTGCTGCGCACCATCATATGCCAACCTATATTTAGGTGGCTGGGAGAGACAGATTCTCTCCAGTGAAAGCATGGAAAACTGGCTTCCTTATATATTATGTTGGTATCGTTTCATAGACGATTTACTTATTATTTGGACAGGGCCACGATCTGAACTAGATTTCCTTCAAGCTTTAAACACTAATCAATTTAATTTAAAATTTACAAATACTATTAGTTTAAAAGGTTTATCATTTTTGGATATTCAGAACAACATTCTGCCCACAGTTGCTATAGAAACAGACCTGTATAGAAAGCCAAGTGCAGGCAATACTATTCTGTGTGCAGCAAGTGCCCACCCCGCCCCTCTAGTGAGAAGCATACCCTATGCATAGTTCCTTCGACTTGGAAGAAACTGTTCTTCAGACATTAAATTCCAAATTCAAGCGGCCTTAAATTCCAAATTGTCAATGGCCTACGAGATAGACTTCTGGAAAGAGGGTATAGCAAGACCCTTTTAAAAAAAGCCTTCAACAAAGCTAAAGCACGCCCCCGGACAGAGTTAATATATAACACATCAGTAAAAAAAGAAATTAAAACAGTAAAATTTATCACCCGATACTCTATGCACGAACAAAAACTACGTAATATTATGGCCAAACATTGGCATCTTTTAACAAATGACTACACACTGGCTAAATATGTAAAAACATATCCAGAAGTAGTCTACAGGCGAGCTCCTTCTATTCGGGATAGTTTAGTGAGTAACCACTACAGCCAACAGGATCTACCATGCAACAATCAGAAAGGAACTTTCAGATGCGGGAACTGTGCACGCTGCCCATGGGTAAGGGATGGTAGAGGAGTATCCCTCCCCAATAGCAGCTGGCAGAGAGCCAGCATGTTTGCGGATTGTAATACGCAGGACATAGTATATTTGATGCAATGCACCTGTCATGCTTATTATGTAGGAAAAACACTGCGCCAGCTCAACCAGAGAATAGGCGATCACTTATACTATTCGGAGGGTGGTAGGATACAAACTACAGTATCACGACATATAGCGTTGCATCATAAATACAATAACTCAGTTGTCAGTTTCTTTGTTCTGGAGGTTGTACCCCCAGACCCTAGGGGTGGCAATTGGGATAAATGAGTACTCCAAAGAGAGACCTATTGGATAGAATTCCTAAACGCAACGGAACCACCAGGTATCAATGAAGTGCTGACATACAGACCTTTTCTTTGACACCCCTATATGCAACAAGGCAACCATTCTAGGGGAGACCATGTAGACATGTTAGGGGACTTTCATAAGGTCATTTAGGTGCTGAACAATAAATTCCAAATAATCCAAAATAATTTAACCCCAGAGGTCAAGTCTGACTGGGTTCCGGGGATCCATGATGTGCAGGAGCGGTGGAGGTATTTTCGGCAATGAATGTTTGGATGTTTCCAAGATATGAGAACAACTTTTCTACCTTGTAGGAGGATGTGTCCTATTATATTTAGACGATGTGTCCTATTAGGGCAACATATATGTTAAATGACTGTTTATCCATGTTATTTAATCATATCAAGCATTGTTGGAAAAATATGCAAAACTGTACTAAAATTGATGTAAATGTTTCATAACATGTATGTGTCTTTCAGAGCGTTCGCCTGTGACAGGCACATTCCGTTCTCGGCAGCTTCCCCCCTATGCAATGCTTCCTATTGGCCTCTAGATGGTGCAGTGGCTCGTCCCTTGGCGAGTGATGCGGTCTCTGGGCAAGTAGCGGTAGTACATACGTGTGCTTCCGCCCTTACTTGCGGCTTCCGGGAGCCCACGATTATGGTGGAGCTCCCAAACACAGCAGTGTGCGCGCGCATCAGTGCACATGCGCACTTAGAGGCTGGACCCGGAAATACGTCATCCCCCAATGGAGGTGACGATTTCCTGGGTTGGGGCTTAAAAACAAACACACGCCGCAATGGCGGCAGAGGAGATGGAAGATTGACGGCAATATCATAAGGTAACACATTCCAAGCTGACAGATAGACATACTTTGGAGGATACTTTGAGGACTTTTTTCAAACTTTTTTCTTTATTTGAATTTTGATCTACAGATCAGTGATTTATGGCTGGGGAGACGCTTTTATCCTAACGTTTATAGGGCTTTGCTTACAGCGGTCCTATGAGGTGGCTGAGGATATTTCTGCAGTCAATTGAAATACGAGAATATTAGGGTTTGGCTTTTTCCAGACAGAACACAAGGTATCTAGATATGGTATCTATGGCTTTTTTTTCCTTTCTGGGAGCTACCCTAGATAAATTATGAACATTACCAAAATGAGATTGTAATCTATCCCCTCTAATTCATTCCCCTGTATTCCTCCCTCTCTTTCTCTCTCAGCAAAATCCAAGCAGCACGTTTTTTGCCATATTGGTCTACTCCCATTTAATCATCAAATGACAAGTTAATTGGTAGGTTTGTTTGAAATACTCATATTTAGGGGAGACTATTATTAAACTATACATATATATATATATATATATATATATATATACACACACACATACCAAAATCGGTCAATTAACCAATATGGAAATGTATAAATCCTTATTTCTGCCTACTTTTGGGGTATCCTCTTTGTATATTTTTCTACTATAGCAGCACACTAATATACTCCTTGTAATGCAGTGTACTAGTTAGAAGCCCCCACACTCGCCAGGGAGACTATGCATGGCATGCACCATTTTAATGATCCATCTAACCATATGAGGCACTGCATGGGGGACATGTGGGGTTGGGAGGAGCTTTCCTGTCGTGTCAAACACTCTCAAAATGACCATATTTGTACATATCTGTGAATAACTATTTGTATTGATGTCTTTTATAGACAGTAATGATTTCTTTATCGAGCTAATCCACCCCTGAAGAAGCTTTGTATAGAGAAACATGTCGGGCAAGGATTCGAGTGGTGGCCTCACAGCCCCACACTAATATATGGAGGATCTTACTTGTCAAATAACCTTGAATTGTCATTACCTTGTTGGTCATGTATTGATTTCTTGTATGTTGTGTAATGTCAGTGTGTAAATTTCATTGTTTTTTAGACAATAAATAAATCTTTTTTTTATACAAATGTATGAGTAGTTATACAATTTTGAGTATGATACCAGTAAAGTCCCCCTAAGCCCACACTTTACCAATGCCCAAAAGTAGGAATTGGTATTACTAGATTACAACTTCTCCAAATGTTAAGTGCTAAATCCCTTCTCTTATCCAACTTCTCCATGTTAAGTGCATGCATGCTCAGTAATGTGTCTTACAAGAATTCCTCTCACAGAGATCCCAGTACTCTCCCATCAATGCCTTCATCTGCTTTTTAATCCAGAAGGTTGGTGCCATCTTTTGTTCAGGAATTATCCAGGGTCACTATCTATTGCCTGGAGACACCAGCTTAGAGATGACACGGCCATGTAAATCCTGGTGCATATGTGCAGTTCTTGGCTGTATTCACAAATGTCTTGCTACAAAGTTCCAATCTTGCAGTTCGGTCATTAGAGAAGAGACTAAGGAAATATTTCCCCCTGCCTGCAGCAGACTAATGACCTCATCTCAGCTAGGCAAAGTCACCTGACAGGGATTTATATTACAGATTTGTACTCTATGTGTATACCTAAAAATGTGCTGAAGATGTTGGTGTGGTAGAAAAGAGATAATCTGACTCTGAAGTATCTTACCCAAGCACATGGCTAGGATTCTCCATAATGCGAATGCCTGTTATTTGACCATTCCGTTGATCCAAAGAGTAGGAGAAGATGTTACCTCCACCAGCTCCAAATTCTCCAGTGTAGGAAGAGAGCTGGGACTGAACTACAAGGGTGCAAGAGAGGAGAGCGGTTAAAGAGGCAGGGTCTCCTGCAGGAAATGTGTATATTATATGTGAGCGTGCATATACTGTAGTTCAGAGAGATTGATGTGAAAGCAACTTAAAATAGGCACAGCTTAACAAAATGAGCATTTAATAAAAAATGTTGAGATTCGACGTTGGAACTGCTAGGGTCAGTCCACCCAAAAAAGTTATTTTAGTGTTCGGTGGATGCTGGAGAATAAAACACTTGATGGTTTCCTCTGAGACTTAGCTGATGACTTCCTTGCTCTGTACCATTGTTATTATGAGGGATTCCCAGCATCCCCATGCATACACACCTGCTGTGCCCATTATGCAAGGTTCCCATCATCAATGGGCTGCATTCCTGGGTCTGTACACCTGCTGTGCCCATTATGAGAGGTTCCCACCATCTTTGTGCAGAGTACCTAGGTCTGTAACCTGCTTTGCCCATTATGAGGGGTTCCCACCAGTGGCGTCACTATGGGGGTGCGGTCCGCACCGGGTGACACCCGCCAGAGGGGTGACACCAGCCCGGGATGTCTCCCCAGCTGCCTCCAGTCTTCACTTGTCACTGTATGTACGGAGTACACTGAAGCCGCCCCTCCTCCTCTTGCTGTAATGTTTACTTCCTGTACATAGAGGAGTGTGGAGGAGGCACACCATGCTGCTTGAATGGCATTCTCTCTCAGGATAGAAGAAGCTAGGATAAGGTACCCCTTCCACAAGTAACCCTTCCACTGCTGGCACATTATCACTGGAAGGGATCGTTCATGTTAACTTTTTAACTTCAAGAAAATTGAACTTCAACAGTATTTTATGTTTTAGGAGAGTGCTGCTGTAATATGGCATGTACGATTATGTCCCCAGTGTCTTGTATAAGCATGCTCCCAGTCTCCAACACCCCATGTACTATAATGTATGTGAAAAAGTGTGCTGATAAATGTATGTGAGCTGCAACCAAAGATCCATTAAGAATAAATAGTGATGAAAAAAGTCTGGTGCGCTAAATTGTTACCATCATGAACAAGTGTTATGCGATACCAAAACTTGACCTTATTAAACAATTGTGATGATTACAAAAAATAAAATACAGAGAATAAATATTCCTTGAAAGAATATTACTTAAAACAAAAAATATGCAATTGTCAGATTTATTCAATCTGTATTTTGTTTTGTAATCACCACAATTGTTTAATAAGGTCCAGTTTTGGTATCACATAACACTTGTTCATGATGGTAAAAATTTAGCGCACCAGACTTTTCAACCCCTGTACTATGTCCGCAGTCTCTGACCATCTCCTGTACTATGTCTGCAGTGTCTGACCATCTCCTGTACTATGTCTGTAGTCTCCGACCATCTCCTGTATAATGTCTGCAGTCTGACCATCTCCTGTATAATGTCCGCAGTCTCTAAAAGTCTCTTGTATAACGTTCGCAGTCTCTAAAAGTCTCTTGTATAACGTTCGCAGTCTCTGACCATCTCTTGTATCATGTCCGCAGTCTCTGACCATCTCTTGTATCATGTCCGCAGTCTCTGACCATCTCTTGTATCATGTCCGCAGTCTCTGACCATCTCTTGTATCATGTCTGCAGTCTCTGACCATCTCTTGTATCATGTCTAGTCTCTATCCATCTCCTGTATTATTTCCACAGTCTCTGACCATCTCTTTTATCATGTCCATCTCTTGTATGTGGGAGTAATTTTGCCCTTTCCTTGCCCCTACACTGAGTTACACACCCCTGTCTCCTGCACTCTTTGTTTTGTACTCCTGATTTTTTTTTTTTATACATTACACACTCCTGGGCCCTGCATTCTGTGCATTATGTACTCCTGGGCCCTGCGTTCTGTGCATTATGTACTCCTGGACAATGCAATCTGTGTGTATCATGTACTCCTAAACCTGGCACTGGCTACAGCCCTCTGTGCATTACATTCATCTAAATCTTGAACCCATTGCATTACACACCCTGGACCCCTGCAGCCTGCACTAAGTATCCTAAACCCATCACTGGCTGCAGCACTCCAACCCCTGTGCTCTGCTTTACACAATCCCGCACTATATGCACAATACTGTACATTATATACTTCTCACCAAAGTCTTCTTTGTCTCAACAGTTGCTGGTTGCTATGCAGTCCCTGACTATTGAATTTATTCTTTAAGGTAGGCTCAGACAAAGCAATCAAAGCATATTTCTCTATCGCTCATTGACAGACGTAGTCCTCGGTGATACAGCACCTTCGGGTTATGTTGCCTCCACAGGAGCAGGACTAGACAGGAAATAAAAATGCTCTGGCCACACCCTAGGGGCAGTCCCCGAGGGTATATCCTCTCTCTCTCCGCCACAGCAAATCAGTTTTTTTCTGTCTAGTCAGGAGTAAGGACCTAGATACCTTGCTGGGATCTTTGGTCCTGGCAAGATTTTTTTCTTAAAAAGATTTTTTAGACAGCTTTTTTCTCCAGTGTTCCTGTGAGATCTTCAAGCAAGAAAGCTGAACTGGGCGACGGGCTGGATGTTGAGATCCGGTGGTCACCCCAGTTCAGCCTACGAGCGCGTGCAGGCCATAGCTCCGCGCTGGGTCGGCCGCGACATAGTCCCACTGGGGGACTGACCCCACGAGTTAAACGTCTCGCTGAAACGCCAAGGACCATGAGTCACGGCGTCCGTATTGGTCGACAGCCCTCCCGCCCCGGTGGAGAGGGGTACTGTCAGGAGTTGGTGTCCGCCTGGTTCCGGTATGGTGAGTAGTATGTTCCCCCTTTTCCCCTGACGGGTCTTGTGGTGAACGCGGGCCCCTCTCTGTATGGTAAGATAGAGTCCCCCTCTATCCTATAACATGGCACAGATCCCCCTACGTTGAGTGTGATTTTATGTGCAAAAAGCCAGGAGGCTTGGTTTGGGAGCTAACAATCTAATTGTATACATGTTAAAAAGATTGTAATCAGTGGCAGTCTGGGAATCTTACTGTGATAATAATAAAGTACCTACCAGTCAGAAGCCACGGACATGTAGACTGCCTTCCTAGTCAAATCTCCAGCAATAGCAGGCCTTCCGAACGGCCATGCGGTCCGCCAGGGCCGGTACCGCCAACCACGCCAAATCCCCATGCAGAGAAGGTGTTGTGTGCTCTGCAGCACACCGCTATTCGGTACAGGCCGCCGCCATTTTTTTTGCTGGATCGCACGAGCCGCCATTTTGGCGTAGCCTCGTGTCTCCAGCATGGGGGCGGCCATGTTTGAGGTGATCCAAACACCTCGTGGAGCTAGGGGAGGCGCCGGAAGGCGTGCAGAGGGGCGGAGCCGCCTCCTTTCTTCCTGGGCAGCCAGCCAAAAGACTTCCTGTTTGTGTAGACAGCGCTGTAACCTGTTGCAGTTAAACTCTGAGCATCAAGTGGTGAGCCTGGGGGTCTATCTCTCTCTCTCTCTCGATCGATAGGGATCCCTAGTAGGTAACACTAAGGGGCTTTTGTGGCGCTGGGGGTCTGAAAAAAAAAAAAAGTTTTTTTTATTTAATTGAATTGTATTATCCGGGAAGTTACTGGAATAATCATGGACCCTGCCACACAAATTCCCCCACCTGTTTCCCTCGAGGGGGCCACGGGACCCGCCGGTGCACAGAGTATGGATGCATTTACAGCAGTTTTGGAGTCTTTGGTGGCTCAGGTGGAGGCAGCCTGTCAGGGACGAGGGTCAAGGAAGCGACCCCCGCCTACCCCTATATTATCTGACACCTCTGACTCAGATTCAGAGATGGTCACTGCAGCTGCAGGTCCCTCTGCAAGGGCTGTTACCTCAGGTAAAGCTCCCTCAGACAGTGAGGAGGACGTTCCTTCTCCCGCTATTATTCAGGAAGAAGCATTGGTGGACGCACTAGTTGTGGCAGTGCAGGAAACCTTAAAACTTGAGGTTTTACCGGCAGAAGCAACTGATACAGAGATACCTTTTGGTACTAACAAGCCCATCAAAACGGTGAAGGTTTTTCCTGTACCCAAGTGTTTTGGTAATAAAATTAAAGGAGAATGGGAGCATTCTAAGCGTACCTTTACGATTTCCAAGCGTATTGCTAGACGCTATCCATTTGAGGAATCCTTCATTAAGAAATGGACGGTACCACCAGTGGTGGATCCACCTATTTCCAGGCTGAATAAAGCCACGGTTATCCCAGTGGAGGACACTTCGTCCTTTAAGGATCCGGTGGATCGGAAGATGGAAGCAGAGTCCCGCACTATCTTCTCTCTGATAGGGTCAGCATTTAGACCAGTAATTGTTATTGGTCTAGTTTCCCAGACACTTACGGAATGGGCGAGATTGGTACGCCAAGACCTTAGGGGAAAAGATATTCCCCAGGAAACATCTGATTTGATGGAACAGATTATACAAGGGCTACAGTTTATCTGTGACGCAGCCTTGGACACTACTCCCCTATTAGGGCATGCATCTATGTCAGCGGTAATCCTCAGACGTGTGCTGTGGTTAAAATGCTGGTCAGCTGACCTAGGTTCCAAAAAGACCTTGACGAATCTCCCCTTTCAGGGGAATCGTCTATTTGGGGCCACCCTAGATGAAATTATTAAGGATGCCACTGGGGGCAAGAGCACTTTCTTGCCACAGGCTGCTAAAGCTAAGGGACCTCGCAACAAGCGAGGACCTTTCTTTACCGCCCATAAAGGGTTTGTACGCCCGGCTGGAACAAGCGGGAAAGGCAAGACTCCTCCAGGAGGGTTCAAGAAAGGCTGGTCGGACAAACAGAGGACCGACTCAGCCAAACCCGAAGCAAAGGATTACACAGCCTGAAGGTGCGCCCCCACCCGGGTTGAGGGTGGGGGGACGTTTTCACCGGTATTCAGGACATTAGATCGAGCATCGACTACTACTACCGGTGCGATTCTTCCCTTCCAACATTTAAGTACTACAGGGAGCGGTAGTCACCGTTCCCTGAATAGATCTTTTCCTTTTCCTAAGATTAGTCTCTATTCCCCACAGGAATCGGATCTGGTTGACCAGACAGACCAAGAAGCCTCTAGCCGGGTGACTTCGGTCCCTGAGGTTCAACCAGAAAAGATCACCCTTCCTGCTAGGAATCAGGTATCTGATAAATGTGTGGGAACAGAAAATGACCAGACTTTCTCGGATGGTCGGGGCCAGATAGCTCTAGGGACGCCTGGTTCAGATCCAGTCAGCGCCAGTGGTCCTAGAAATTCTAGGCTGGCCTCGTCAAGCCGGCCTGGCCGACTTGGACATGCTAGTCGCAGACGTTCCGTGGGAACTTCGTCTCAGGGAATGTCTGTGGTCTCAAGGACCAATTTACCATCGTGCTTTACAGTCGCTGGTTTTAATGGCCTGGCCATTGAGACCCAAGTACTGAAGGACAGAGGGTTGTCAGCTTCAGTCATTCCTACCCTTATTAAAGCAAGGAAAGCGACTTCCAGCAAGGTCTATTATCACACATGGAAGACTTATATTGCGTGGTGCGAATCTTTAGGATTTCCTCCACGTACCTATTCGGTGACTCGAATATTGGCTTTTTTGCAAAAAGGGGTTGAGCAGAAACTAGCCTTGAGCACCATCAAAGGTCAAGTTTCAGCATTAGCAATCTTCTTTCAGAAACCTTTAGCTACCAAGTCCTTGGTGCGGAATTTCATCCAGGGGGTGCGGCACCTGGCTCCACCAGTCCGCGCGCCCTTACCGCCCTGGGATCTTAATTTAGTTTTGTCGGTTCTACAGAAACCTCCCTTTGAAAACATCAGGGAGATTCCCTTGCTTACTTTATCCCAGAAAGTGGCCTTCCGGTGGCTATCACTTCTGCTCGCAGGGTGTCAGAACTGGCTGCATTATCATGCCAGTCCCCATACCTAGTGATTCATAGGGATAAGGTAGTACTTCATCCTAAGCCATCCTTTCTTCCTAAGGTGGTTTCAGATTTTCATATGAATGAAGATATTGTACTACCTTCCTTGTGTCCTCAGCCCAATCATCATCGGGAACATGCGTTGCATTCCTTGGATGTGGTTCGGGCAATCAGGGTATACCTGAAAGCTACGGAATCATTCCGTAAGACGGATTCACTTTTTGTGATCACGGATGGCCCCAGAAAGGGGTTGCCTGCATCTGCCGCGACTATTGCCAAATGGATTAGACAGACGGTGGTACAGGCTTATTCTATTAAGGGTCAGAGTCCTCCGTTCCCTGTTAGGGCGCACTCCACTCGAGCGCTCAGTACTTCCTGGGCCTTTCGCCATCAGGCGTCAGTGGTCCAGGTATGTAAGGCGGCCACCTGGTCGTCGGTACATACCTTTACAAAATTCTATAAAATTGATGTGATGGCATCGGCGGATGCCTCATTTGGCCGCAAGGTTTTGCAGGCCGCAATTTGAGGAGACCGGTGGTCTACCTCGAGGGTTTTTTTCTGTTTGAAAAATTTCTTTTTTGTTGAGTCTCATCATTAAGGATGAGCATTGTAAACTTCTAGTTGGCACCGGTTGGGCCTTCTAGATTGGGATTTGATTTCCATTTTCCCACCCCTCATGTGTGATACTGCTCTGGGACTTCGCGAAGGTGCTGTATCACCGAGGACTACGTCTGTCAATGAGCGATAGAGAAAAAACGGAATTTTTGTAAAATCTTACCGTAAAATCCTTTTCTCTTAGCTCATTGACAGACGTAGTCCCCGCCCCTCTGTTTTTGAGTTGGGTTGGGTTAAATTCTCTAAGCACTGCTTTTGTGACATAACTGATTTGCTGTGGCGGAGAGAGAGAGGATATACCCTCGGGGACTGCCCCTAGGGTGTGGCCAGAGCATTTTTATTTCCTGTCTAGTCCTGCTCCTGTGGAGGCAACATAACCCGAAGGTGCTGTATCACCGAGGACTACGTCTGTCAATGAGCTAAGAGAAAAGGATTTTACGGTAAGATTTTACAAAAATCCATTTTTTATAGGTACAAGGAAGCCTGGGTTTTGTTTAAACATATCCCTTAAGCTCCTCCCACAATTTACCACGACCTAGCATGCCGCAGGTCTTTTCACTCCTCCAGTGTCCCTCATTCTGAAGTTCAAAAGTTGGGAGGTATGTACGCGGGTCACTGCATTGAAAGGGGGCATGTACTCTGGTCACTGTTTTGAAGGGGGCACGCTGGTAACTGTGCATTGAAAGGGGGCACGCTGGTCTCTCTGCTTTGAAAGGGGGCACGCTGGTAACTGTGCATTGAAAGGGGGCACGCTGGTCTCTCTGCATTGAAAGGGGGCACGCTGGTCTCTCTGCATTGAAAGGGGGCACACTATACCTTAATTACTGAAAGCCCCTTTCACACTTTTGTGACCTCAAAGTCACGCAATTTTTTACAGTGTTTTTTGCCGCAAAGAAATGCCTATTACATTTTTCTGTTTGCGCCCCCCCAAAAATTTTGAGCACCAGCCGCCACTGGCAGAGATCATTTACAGCATTCTTGCTGCAGTGCCACATTTGGTGCATTAGGCACATTTGTAAGCCAGATCCCTTGTTTCTGTTCACTGAACATCTGGATTTCCTTTTCTGCAATGAGAAGTTCAGGCCTCACCAGAAGGAAATCCATGGCTTCATTTGGTGACATCGTTTAAACTGAATTTGTGCTTTGCCCATGCAGGGCACCTCAAAGAGGAGCTCCAGTCTCCCCCCCAAAAAAGTACAAATAATGTAGCTGCTGACTTAATACAAGGACACTTCACAGCCGGTTTCCTACTGTGCATGTAGGAGCCACACTGCGCTTTGTGAACGGTTCTGCAGTCTTCTGGGAGCTGTGTGTCCCAACATTGTTAATTTTGTCAACATCCTTTTTAGTGCCGAAAACAAAAAACGAAAAGTAGACTACATTTTAGTCCACTGACAAAACCTATGATGAAAATCAATTACGTTTTATTTAAGGACCGAAACAAAATTGTGGGGCAGGGACATTTACCTTTGTGAACTTCCGGTTTCCATTGAGCTCCACCTGTTTCTACTCCCAGCAAGCAAGCAACTCACATCACTGGCGTGCTTCGCTTAGCAGCAGTTAGCAGGCTGTGCCGCCAGCATTTACAGGCCTCCGAGCCCTCAGACGATCATCCAGAACAGCAATGTGAACAGGCTTCCCAACAAGAGTTCTACTCCTGACGATGACCGTCAAGAGCAAAGAGCACTGTGAGTGTGTACATTACAATTACAGGACTCCCCTCAGACCACCATCCAGCACTGTGCAGCATTACAGGCTGCCACTGACATCCGGGATCCAGAGCACTGTACATTACATGCCATCCCTCAGACCACCATCCAGCACTGTGCAGCATTACAGACCTGGCAGGGTCAGACCACCATCCAGCACTGTGCAGCATTACAGGCCTCCCCTCAGACCACAGTCCAGAGCACCATGCAGCATTACAGGCCTCCCCTCACACCAGTATCCAGAGCATTCTGCAGCATTACAGGCCTCCCCTCAGAGCACTGTGCAGCATTACAGGCCTCCCCTCAGACCATCTAGAGCACTGTGCAGCATTACAGGCCTCCTCTCAGACCACCATTTAGAGCACTCTGCAGCATTACAGGCCTCCCCTTAGACCACCATCCAGAGCACTGTGCAGCATTACAGGCCTCCTCAGACCACCATCCAGAGCATTTTGCAGCATTACAGACCTCCCCTCGGACCACCATCCAGAGCACTGTGCAGCATTACAGGCCTCCCCTCAGAGCACTGTGCAGCATTACAGACCTCCCCTCGGACCACCATCCAGAGCACTGTACAGCATTACAGGCCTCCCCTCAGACCACCATCCAGAGCACTGTACAGCATTACAGGCCTTCCCTCAGACCGTCCAGAGTGGCTAAATCTGTATCTGAGTTTGCTCAAACCTTAATACTATAAATACATATTGGATTTTTTTACTCTAGAAGTATATAATGAGTTTGGAAATTCTATAGAAATGCTTAAAATAATGCATTACAATTTAACACATTCGATTTTAGTTGACTAAAATAGTTTTATTCGACTAAAATTTACTGGAGATTTTAGTTGACTAAAATACAACAAACTAAAAATTGAAGATAATTAAAATGGGACTAAAACTAAAATGGCATTTCAGTCAAAAGACTAAAACTTAATCAAAATTCAATGTCAAAATGTCCCAGAAGGCAGCTGGAGGAAGGAGGAGGGGGCAAACATCCTTGTAAATTGTCGTGGCAATCTGACCCAGAAGTAACTGTCAAAACCAGGTACCCCCTCCCCCCCCCCCCCCCCAAGAAGTGCCAAATGAGAAGGGGGGGGTGCCAACAAGCAGAACTTTTGGGTGAAGTTCTGCTTTAAAGGAAACCTCTACTGAAAGAAAGCATGAGCAGCTGACTGCTAATCTGGAAAGTATTTATGTCTAACTTTTCTAATCTGCAAATGTCTGGGTCAGGGGCTGAGGTACTGAAGTTGGTGAACAGAGAAGCAAGGCAGCTGGCTTTTTAGGAGGCCCAAAGGTTTATTTTAATTGCCCCCCTTCCCAGTAGCACTTATGCACTTTTCATTCTACCCATCCAGTTGACTAGCTGGAAGGTGGAAAAGCCAATCTGTGTAACAGTTGCTCAATACAGGCTATGGACTCTACCCAGGTGGTGGTGCTTGCAGACACCCAGCTCTGGCTCATAAAACAACAAGTCATGCGCCACCATACCGGTCGCATTGTCTAACACAGGGTTGTATAATTTAGGAGTCATGAGCTGTACTCCTTCCTTGCGGCACAGTGACATCTTGCAAATGATTATTGCAGCCTCAGATTCTCATTGGTATATTCTGGCAGTCTAGCCTAGGCACACAACACTGGGAACCTTTATAACTGAAGTGGAAAATGTGGGTAAAAACAGAAAAGGAGACTGAATCCAAATAAAGTGATGAGCATCAACTCGAGATATGAGCAAAATCAAAGAAATACAGGTCCTTCTCAAAAAATTAGCATATTGTGATAAAGTTCATTATTTTCTGTAATGTACTGATAAACATTAGACTTTCATATATTTTAGATTCATTACACACAACTGAAGTAGTGCAAGCCTTTTTTTTGTTTTAATATTGATGATTTTGGCATACAGCTCATGAAAAACCAAAATTCCTATCTCAAAAAATTAGCATATCATGAAAAGGTTCTCTAAACGAGCTATTAACTTAATCCTCTGAATCAACTAATTAACTCTAAACACCTGCAAAAGATTCCTGAGGCTTTTAAAAACTCCCAGCCTGGTTCATTACTCAAAACCGCAATCATGGGTAAGACTGCCGACCTGACTGCTGTCCAGAAGGCCATCATTGACACCCTCAAGCAAGAGGGTAAGATACAGAAAGAAATTTCTGAACGAATAAGCTGTTCCCAGAGTGCTGTATCAAGGCACCTCAGTGGGAAGTCTATGGGAAGGAAAAAGTGTGGCAGAAAACGCTGCACAATGAGAAGAGGTGACCGGACCCTGAGGAAGATTGTGGAGAAGGACCGATTCCAGACCTTGGGGGACCTGCGGAAGCAGTGGACTGAGTCTGGAGTAGAAACATCTAGAGCCACCGTGTACAGGCGTGTGCAGGAAATGGGCTACAGGTGCCGCATTCCCCAGGTCAAGCCACTTTTGAACCAGAAACAGCGGCAGAAGCGCCTGACCTGGGCTACAGAGAAGCAGCACTGGACTGTTGCTCAGTGGTCCAAAGTACTTTTTTCGGATGAAAGAAAATTTTGCATGTCATTCGGAAATCAAGGTGCCAGAGTCTGGAGGAAGACTGGGGAGAGGGAAATGCCAAAATGCCTGAAGTCCAGTGTCAAGTACCCACAGTCAGTGATGGTCTGGGGTGCCATGTCAGCTGCTGGCGTTGGTTCACTGTGTTTTATCAAGGGCAGGGTCAATGCAGCTAGCTATCAGGAGATTTTGGAGCACTTCATGCTTCCATCTGCTGAAAAGCTTTATGGAGATGAAGATTATTTTTCAGCACGACCTGGCACCTGCTCACAGTGCCAAAACCACTGGTAAATGGTTTACTGACCATGGTATTACTGTGCTCAATTGGCCTGCCAACTCTCCTGACCTGAACTCCATAGAGAATCTGTGGGATGTTGTGAAGAGAAAGTTGAGAGACGCAAGACCCAACACTCTGGATGAGCTCAAGGCCGCTATCGAAGCATCCTGGGCCTCCATAACACCTCAGCAGTGCCACAGGCTGATTGCCTCCATGCCACGCCGCATTGAAGCAGTCCTTTCTACAAAAGGATTCCCGACCAAGTATTGAGTGCATAACTGAACATAATTATTTGAAGGTTGACTTTTTTTGTATTAAAAACACTTTTTTTATTGGTCGGATAAAATATGCTAATTTTTTGAGATAGGAATTTCAGTTTTTCATGAGCTGTATGCCAAAATCATCAATATTAAAACAATAAAAGGCTTGCACTACTTCAGTTGTGTGTAATGAATCTAAAATATATGAAAGTCTAATGTTTATCAGTACATTACAGAAAATAATGAACTTTATCACAATATGCTAATTTTTTGAGAAGGACCTGTACATGCTGCGGTCCATCAAAAGCATAAGAGTTTTTCCAAGTACCCCCCATAACCCAGTGCTGCATTTTGGCCTAGGCCAACAAGGCCCAGGCCTAGGGCGGCACTTTTCAGGGGGGGAGCAAAGAAACTGCCCCCCCCCTCCACCTGAGTCTCTATTGACCCCCTCTCTCTCACTCTCATCCCCCCTCTCTCTCACCCCTCCTCTCTCTCTCTCATCCGCCCTCTGTCTCATCCCCCTCTCTCTCTCTCACCCCCCTTTCTTGCTCTCACCCCCCCCCTCACCCACCCCCTCTCTTGTGAGATCTCAGGGGTTCATGCTGGGACTTGTAGTCCTTCAATTTTGGAGGGAGCCACATCCATTAAAAAAGGAGTGGGGCAAAGTTACATAGGTGGGGGGAGAGGGGGGTGCCCAATTTTAGTCTTGCCTAGGGCAGCACAAAACCAAAATACACCACTGCCATAACCAATTTATCACCCGTTGATCCTGCCAGTAGAGCAGTTGATTTTATACAGTATGACAACAGTTTATTCTGCAGTGAAACTGCACAGAAGTATTGAAACCCTGCAGGCAGGGTAGTCGGATTTCGGAATTCTGATGCGGCTCTCAGCAGGAGTCTGGTGCATCCCTGTTCTCCGTTTCAAGGACGAATCAGGCCTGAACTTTTGCCTGAATTCGGACCTGAAATGGAACCAAAAACGCACAGGACCCCTGTGTAATGCGCTCCGCGGCCACCCTGGAGATGTGTGAACTGGCTCCATTGAGAACCAGTCACACTTTCCTGTCATGCAAATTGGAAGCAGGGAAACCCGCATCCGATTCACATAAGTGTGAACCCAGCCTAACACTAAGCAGTTCAAACAAAAGGTTTTCTTTTGGGAAAAAAAAAAGCTTACACCATACAAAAACTAAAAAACTGACCATTGTAAGCATCTACAGCGGAACTCTTTAGTTTATCATTACAATTATTAACCGCATAGTTACTGGATTGCCATATTTTTACCTATAACTGTGAATATTAGGTGAATAGCAATAAATTTACTTCCTTACCGCACTATAGCCAAAGAACTGCTACAGGGCGGCTCTGTTCCAGGAGGATGTTCTCCTGGAACCACGTTCCTGACCTGCATCCGGCGTACTCTGTGGACTCTGTATCTTTCGGACACAGCCAATCACAGATCGTGGAAAAGGGCGAATCATAGCTGATCCAAATGCAAACAGACTTGCTGGTTATCGGCTCTCCTTTCTCATGCGTTGTCACAGCGTGAGGAGAGCCAGTAACTGGCAATCCTGACAGGGGACATGTACACAGAATCAGTGCCGCCTCATCAGTGAAGGAAAATAACCTATTCGCAAAATTTTATAACTATAAAAAAAAAGTTTTCTGCGTTTGTTTAGCAAAAAAGAAAAACCCAAATGGTGAATAAATAACACCAAAGAAAAGCTCCATTTAGAAAAAAATATATAATTTCATGTGGGTACAGTGTTACATGACCGCACAGTTGTCTTTCAAAGTGCAACAGCGCTGAAACATGAAAATTAGCCTGGTCAGGAAAGGGGGTATAAGTGCTCTGTAAGCAAGTGGGTAAATTATGAGTTTGTGTTAGCAATACTGAATCTACATTTCTCATATTCTGTTCATGACTATTCATGAGAAACTCACCTCTTAAAATCACTCACACTCCAAATTACTAAAAGAATGGTCCCTGTGGGATGGACTACACCCACCACTTCAATCTCGACCCTTCTCTTACTTTGAGAATTTTGATCCATTTATGGGCAGGCTGGTTGTACAGAATTTAATCTACTTTTGTAAAACCAGCATGGTGGAAAATTTCCACACGATCAGCGCCATGGGCTGTAGCCAACAGCACTGATCAGTGTATTTGGATGGTGGGAAAGTCTGCTGCCATCAGAACAAATTAAGCTGTGGATGGGGGAAATTGTTTTTTTTTCACGCAAACTGGTTGAACAAAAAAAAGCCTAACATTTGACTGCGTTAGGATCGAGTCTGATTATATCAGCAAGTGCCCCAAGCCTACATTACCTCTTATATAATCTCTATATATAAGTAATCTCTTTCAAGAAAATTCAAAATAAAACTATTCTGAAAGAAGAATCTACATTTCTATGACATTTTATTGATCAAATTAGAAAGTCTTCAGTCATAAAGGTTTCCAGGAAAATTTGCTTTGCAATAGACAACAAAAATGGTCGTAAGACATGCTCCTGTTACAGCACCCAGAGATTAGATAGATAAGAGATAGCGATAGATAGAGATACACACAGTATCTCACAAAAATGAGTACACCCCTCACATTTTAGTAAGTAAATATTTTATTCTATCTTTTCATGTGACAACACTGGAGAAATTACACTTTGCTACAATGTAAAGTAGTGAGTGTACAGCTTGTATGGCAGTAGCCCCATTTGAGTTTTTTTTGTCTGGAGTTTCAATTATTACCACTGGGGGGCACTTGGTGTCCCTAGGACACATTTTTAATTTTACTATAAATACATTTTTTCTATGTTTATTACAGTTTTACATTTTTGTAATTCAACCCATGATGCTGGTTAAATACCCAGCTATTTAAAATATGCTCTTAGTATGTTTTAGAACATCTGGCATTGTTTGGATTACAATCTTTGATGACTGGTAGAATGTCAATTCGAGACGATAATGAGGCTCGGAACGCATATCTGGTCTAACCGTATAGCCGTAAGATGCGCATGGAATACCACTTTGTCTTGCTTATACTCTATGAGGAACTGACGAGGCATGGTGGACACACCCTGGTGCTATTTTTTAAATCTGCCTGATAACCTATTGGTGGTTCAGAGCGAGGCGCAGAACACATGCTATGTGGGAACACCTTGGTCTCTCAGTCCAGGTGAATTTTTGGCCAATTCAGATGGGAATTTCGATTGGATTGTAAGTGTATATATCGCAATGACTCGATACAATCCCCACATGCCAGATAATGTCCATGAGGACGAAATTCGTTGGTGGATCCTTGTGATGTCATAACGATTTCTTTCCCTATATTCATTGATTTGAGGATTGATTACACAACCCATCACATTGTTCTAATCTTTTTATACGGACTATAAACAAATACCTTTGAATAAATGTTGAACAAATCATCGGAGTTTCCATTATTTCTCATGGGGAAATTTGCTTTGATATACGAGTGCTTACAAGCAGCCAAGGTTTTACTATACACACACAAGATTCTGCACAGGAGAGCCACCCTGTAGCAGTTTAACTGCTATGGGGCAGTCTAAGTGGTTAGGGGTGTGGGGGGAGATGATACACACACACACATGCGTAATCCACTGCCACTAATGAATTAAGCCCATTATTTAAGGGAAGGCTGTTTACTGGTGGCCCATGTGCCAGTTAGGGGCTTTTAAAAGGCCACCATTAAAAAACGCATAGCATGAATAGTTCAGGCCAACGGTTACAAAAATACACTGCTCAAAAAAAAAAAAATGAACACTTCTTAAATAAGATTATAGCATCAAGTCATTTAAACTTCTGAGATATCGATCTGGTCAGTTAAGTAGCAGAGGGGTTTGGTATTCATTTTCAGCTGCTTTGGTGTGCATGAAACTAACATGTGCACTAGATGGGTAACAATGAGACAACCTCCAAAACAGGAATGGTTTTACAGGTGCAGTTCACTGACATTTTTTCCCTACTCACCTTTTGTAGTTCACTGGTTTTGCATTTGGCTAGGGTCAGTGTCATTTCTGGTAGTATGAGGCGATACCTGGACCTTATTAGAGGTTGCACAGGCAGTCCAACTCCTCCAGGATGGTACATCAATATGTGCCATTGCCACAAAGTTTGCGGTGTCTCCCAGCAGAGTCTCAAAAGCATGGAGGAGATCTTAGGAGACAGGCAGTTAATCTAGGAAAGCTGGACAGGGCTGTAGAAGGGCCTTAACCCATCAGCAGGACCGGTATCTGCTCCTTTGTGCAAGGAGGAACAGGATGAGCACTGCCAGAGCCCTACAAAATGACCTCCAGCAGGACACTGGTGTGAAGGTCTTTTACCAATCAAACAGACTTCATGAGGGTAGCCCTGAGGGCCCAACGTCCTCTTGTGGGCCCTGTGCTCACAGCCCAGCACCATGGAGCTCAATTGGCAATAGCTATTGAACACCAGAATTGGCAGGTCTGCCACTGGCGTGCTGTGCCTTTACGATGAGAGCAGGTTCGCCCTGAGCATGTGACAGAAGTGAAGCGGTCTAAGGAAGCCGTAGAGAAGGTTAGCTGCCTGTAACATCATTCAGCATGACCGGTTTGGTGGTGGGTCAGTGATGGTCTGGGGAGGCATATCCATGGAGGGACTCCGACCTCTACAGGCTAGATAAAGGTACCCTGACTGCCATTAGGCATCAGAATGAAATCCTTGGACCCATTGTTAGACCCTACACTGGTGAAGTGAGACCTGGGTTCCTCCTGGTGCACAACAATGCCCTGCCTCATGTGGCGAGAGTATGCAGCCAGTTCCTGGAGGATGAAGGAATGGATACCATTGAATAACCCCCCATGCTCACCTGACCTAAATCCAATAGAACATCTCTGGGACATTATGTTTCGGTCCATCCAATCTGGGAGGATTTTCCCACAGGACACCGTCCGTCTCATTAGGAGCATGCCCCGAAACTAATTATCTACATATAAAAACACTTTTTGCCAGGACCAGAGATCCCAGCAAGGAACTAGGTCCTTACTCCTGACTCCTGGGACTGCACATATACGCGTAGCCAGAAATTCTTTTCTGCCTAGTGTCCTAATCCTGTAGGGGGCAGTATAACCCTACTAATAAGCATCAGAGCACTGCAGCCGTCAGTGAATGATAGAGAAAAAAATGTTTGAATAAGCAAACATGGAGACCACTTGCTTTAGGTACCTTAAAAAAAAAAAAAATAATAAAATGGGTCATCTTGGCAGCTTCTATAGTTTTTAGAAGTTAGGGTGACTATTCTGATGCCAACAAAGTATACACATTGGCTGCCACTGATGCCCTTATACTAAAAAAGCTAGTTTTAGAGTTAAGTCACACACTTGTCAGAATCGGCATATCAGATTAGGTCTAACTGGAATATTGTTGTAAAATGATTCCATGTTTTACAGCGAGTCAATGTGACAAGACAGCTAGCAGTGACAGGTAAGTATTATCAGCCCCCTGGGGTTCCTTTTATACACAGGTCTACAGGTTTAAAATGGTAACCAATGGACAACAGGGCGAGTTAAGTTAAAAATTCTATTTATTAGTTCTTAACATATAAAGGGACAAAACAATGCTACAACACAAACAATATTGTACAAAAAAGTGCTGGGACCACTTCTCAGCTTTTTTCCATCTTCAAGATCAAGTCATCACATATTTTTGTAAGTTCATCATTTTCTTTTGCCTGAAATGAGAGAGAGGGAAAAACCTCAGTAAGAACAGTGAAAATAAATTCACAACTATCGATTGAAATATAGCTTTATTCATACTGTAAGAGGCACCTTCTAAAAACAAAGATCACGTCTGTCCCCCATAGCAAAACAGATAGCGGAGGGTGGTGGCACATGGCAGGGAAGAATACCCCAAGCAAGTTCACAGACCGCAGAGGACAATTAAACTGTCACACTCCACTCAAAATGGATAACCCCATTTTAAGTAGTAAATACAGCTGTATGATCAGTAAGTGAACTGAAAAGCAGAAAGGACATTTAAGGTAGACCTCTAAAAATAGGAATTTTGACTTCCTGTCAATAACTCATCTTGGGATTACAGGACATAACTTTCTAGGACTGCCCCCCAGAGCAATAGAAAGTGACCAAGACATGGGGGCCCATGTCTTGTTGTCCAAGATAAGGAACTTACAGGCAAGTCAAAGTTATCCAACAGAACATGACCTGTAGTCAGTTTATACCTTGGGGACATCCCATAGTCTGAGGGGTGGGCAACAGATAGAACTGCCAACAGGACCACAAGAAAACAAGGTGAAGCACGTCCTGACAGCGGGGGGAAGCCTTGGTGACCGAAACATATTGGAATGTAAAGGTAGGCATCTTTGATGTCTATGGAGGCAAGAAAATACCCCTGATGCAGGGAGGCCATCACTGTGCAAAAGGACTCCATCCTGAACTTCTGCACCCGCCCAAAGCAGTTCAGTGCCTTGAGGTCCAGGATTGGCCACACCTTGCGATCCTTCCTGGGACCTGTAAACAGGTTGAGTAAAAACCCCTAAAACCGTATTGCAATCGGAACAGGGACAATCACCTCTGAATCATTAGATCTTGCACCGCCCCAAAGAGGGCCTGTAAGCGGACTGGGGATAGTCGCACGTTTGAGAGAAAGGACCTTTCCGGAGGGCGAGCACAACACTATCTTGTATCCGGATCCTAGGACTTTGTGGACCCAGTTCTGTACCAGGGAAGTCCACGGATGCAGGAACCAGCAAAGACGCCCCCCCACCCCAGATACAGGTGAGGGCGCACCTTCATGCTGAAGGAGCCTTGTTAGACGTCCTAAAAGACTCCGTGGCGGACAGGTAAACCCTGATTGCCCAAACTACATCCAAGGAATGCAAGGCAAATTCCTTGGAGCGCTTGTGAGCAGAGTCGATAGCCACCAGAAAGGCAACTTTCTAGGACAACAAAGGCAGAGGAATTTCTCTGATGTTCCCAAAGGGAGGCCGTTGCAAAACGTACAAAACTAGATTCAGGTCCCAGGGAGGCAAGGGAGCCTCCCTCGGGGGAGCCAGAGGCCGCACCCCTAGAATAAAGATGCGAATCAAGGTGGTCACCAAAAGGACGTTGGAAAAGAAACGGCCAAAGCTGACAACTGACCTTTGATCGTGGTTAGCGCCAGGCGCTGATCCACACCTTCCTGAAGGAAGGCCAAAACCCTCGCCCCCGAAAAGGAGCAGGGGATGGAAACCATGCGACTCGCACCAGGCAATATACGCCCTCCAGGTGCGATGACAAATTTTTCTAGAAGTAGCTTTCAGAGTCTACAATAAGGCCGGAATAACAGCATTCGGGAGGCCTCTGTACTTCAAGACTTGGCTTTCAACAGCCACGCCGCAAAGCCGGAGACTGCAGAGCAGGATGGAAGATCGGCCCTTGAGACAGTAGATCGCCTCTCAGCGGAAGCCGCCAGGGAGGCTTGACGACCATCTGCACGATGCCTGCGTACGAAGACTGGTGCGGCCAGTCTGGGGCCACCAGAATGACTTGAATCCGTTAGATGACAACCTGTGGAGGAACCTGGATAACAGCAGAAATGGAGGGAAGGCATAAATCAGCCAGTACTGATGCCAAGGCACCACCAACGCGTCCGTGGCGTCCGCCAGAGGATCGCGGGTTCAGGTCACGAACCTTCCCACCACTTTGAGGAGATGGGACGCAAACAGATCTACGCCCAGAGTCCATTGCAGGGACCATTCTCCCTGGTCCAGGCGACTCAGATAGTCCACCTGCCAGATGTCCAAACCTGGAATGTGGACCGCCGAAATCGCTGGAACATGCGTCTCGGCCCAAAATAGGATCACGGCCACTTCCCTGGCTGCTCGGCACTGTACCCAAACCAGGCAACCCTGAAGCCGAGTTGACCATCACGGCCACTTCCCTGGCTGCTCGGCACTGTACCCAAACCAGGCAACCCTGAAGCCGAGTTGACCAACGGAACAAGCACAGCTTGATTGCATGGAGCTCCAAAACGTTTATCGGCAAGGAAGCCTCCTCCGCCGACCACAACCCCTGGGCACAGAGCGTGCCCAGAACTCCAATCCCAGCCCATCAGGCTGGCATCCGTGGTGAGCACCGCCCACAGCAGAGGCCGGAAGGACTTGCCTTGTGTCAGATTTGGTGACAGGAGCCACCAAAAAAGATCCGATCTTGCAAGGTGGCTCAGAGAAATCCTCCTGTCCAAACGACTGAGGCGTTCTGCCCCACCTGGCAAAAAAACTGTGCTTGCAGAGTTCTCGGGTGAAAACTGAGCAAAAGGGATAGCCCCGAAAGCTGAAACCATCAGACCCAGGGACTGCATGCAGGCCCGCAGAGAGGAGGGATTGGCATCCCCGAGGGACCTGATCCCGCCCTGTAAGGTCCGGAGCTTGTCCTCCGGGAGAAAGACTTACGCCGGTACGGGAGGCAAACCGAAGGAAGCAGAGACAACTTCTGTAAGTTGACGGCCCACCTGAATTCCTGGAGTGTCTGGCGAGCGACCTGTCCCTCACGGTTCAAAGTGGCACACGAGCTCGACCTTAACAGGAGGTCATTCAGATAATAGAGGACCGCAATCCCCTTAAAAACGCAGTGAAGCCAGCACTGGAGCCAAAGGGCAACGCCACCCACTGATAATGCTCCTCTGCCACTGCGAAGCAATGGTACCGCAGGAGACCATCGCAGATAAGGATGTGCAGATACACATCCTGCAAGCCAATGGAGGCCAGAAAGTCCCCCGGACTGAACTAACCCACCACCGACCGGATGGATCCCATTCTGAACTTTTGTACCCTTACAAAACTGTTCAGAGACTTCAAGAGGAAGTAAACCCTCCTCTGCAACTTGTACCTAAAGGTAAGCCTATATTAAGGCTTACCTATAGGTACTGTAAATATCTCCTAAACATGTACCGTTTAGGAGATATTTGCTTTGCATGCAGCCAGTGACATCACTGGCGCATGCACTCTGAAGAATGGCCGCTCGTGCTGTTCCTTCAGAGCCCCATGCAGTGACAGTCGGTTCCCATGTGCATGCGCGGGAGTGACATCATCGCGGCTCCAGCCAATCAGATGGCCGGATGCCGCAAACCCGGAAGAAGGGCGACAACATGTCACCCATGAGAGAGTTGAGCAGTCGGCACTTTGTTCTAAGGCAAGTATTTCATAATGAGCTAGTATGCGATGCATACTAGCTCATTATGAGTTTGTCTTTCAGGTGTTTTTTTAAAAAAAAATAAAAATTCTGAGGTTTACAACCTCTTTAAGGACCAGAATCGGACGCACTTTTCCCACTTTTCTGGGCACTGTGAACAGTGAGTGCCAAAGTCGCAAGAGCAGCATATAATGAAGCCATGGAAGAGGATTCAGGAGTACCTGAAGCCACAACCAGGTCTGTGGGGGAATTGTTATCCTGGGAGTCCATTGGAATTTAAAATTAATGGGACGCTGGCCCTTTAAAACGGCGGTTCCTGCGGACCCCCACCACAACTTGCACTACCTGTGGAGCCCTTCAGAGAAGGTAATTGCCACAAGAGAAAAACGCTTTAACATGATAATGCCAGAGAAAACAGAGAAAAATCCCCCACAGTGTCAGTGTTTTCCACACGCTGCTCAGTGAAAAGGAGAGGAAGGAAGTGACCTTACCCCCTACAGGCCTATGCCCGCCCTGAGCCACAAAAAATGGTGCCTAATGAAAGTCAATGGGAGGAATCACAGGCAAAATGGCTGCCGCCCTTACTAGGCGTTTGCTCACACCCAAGATGGCGCCCGATCGTCGCCAGAACAGGGAGCTAAAATGGCTGTTGCCCTTACAATGAGCCCAGCCAGCCTGCCCTCACCCAAGACGGCCGCCGCGCTAAAAACGGCACCAAATAAAGCACACAAGCACTATCTGGCCACCACAGGGAACCCCAGAGAGAACCCCTGGGCGCTTTAGAGCCCCCCATGCCCCCAGGTACAGCAAGTGCACCGCACAGCGCCCTCGGCAGGGCCAGGGAGGGAGGGAAACTTCCCACGCTAGCCAGAAGGGGGATATCACAGAGACCACCAGCACTGCCATCCCCTAAGAGTGGGCCAACAGAACCCCTCTACAGGTCCTAGTCCCAGGGACAAGGGGGTAGTAGTACTCACCAATCCAAAGGATGCAGGCACCGCTCTGATACGGGAAACCTACGACCCTGAGTGGGGTGCCGTCAGCCAAGGAGGGATGCTAGCAACGCGGTCATTCCGGAGTTGAGACACCCCCGGCAAAGATGGACCTCCGCAGGCTCGTCCCCATCCCGAGGGGGTACTGTCGTTGCGAGGCCTGGGTGCACCAGTGACCTGCGACGCTCGTTGGCAGGCTGGGACTCCATAAGGATCTACATTATCCAGTGAGAGGCCCAGCTCTGCTGTCCCTTGTAGTCCTCCAGGAAATTCCTAACTAGCGATAGTGAAAGAAATAAAAAGCTATTTTCAAAAGAATTTTTTTTTTTTTTTTTTTTAAGGAAAAAAAAAAAAAAAAAAAAAAAAAAAAAGGAACAGACACTAGGTCTCAACAGGGAAGAGCTAGCCTACTCATGACGCTAGGCAGCATAAAACTGAGGAACAGTGATAACTGGATCAGGATAGTGACTGGGGACGGCCCCCCTAGAGTTGTGTCTAAGTATAGAAAGTTTATAAAAATTTCAAACTGCCTAGCTTACTCCTGCAGAGGGCACCATTACCCACTAGTGAAGGCTGACTGAACAGGCTGCAACTGTCAGGACGTAAGAGAAAGTAATATTTTGCCAGGACCAAAGATCCCAGCAAGGAACTAGATTCTTACTCATGACTAGGCGGAACAAAATTGAGTGGCTATAGCAGAGAGGAAATATACCCCCCGGTAATGCCCATGGGTGTAGCCAGAATTATTTTCTGCCTGGTGTCCTACTCTTGTAGGGGGTAAGAATACCAGAAGTGGTGTCCATCAATGAACGAAAGAAATATAAAAGACACAGCCTTCACCTGTCCTAGTGACTATATCCCCCTGCCAAAACAAATTGGCCATGGCCCTGAACCTGTCGAGCACTCTGCAGCTAACTACACATTAGCCATTGCCAAGGTAAGCACCAATGCAGGATCCAGTGTCCAAAGGAGATATTACAGTGGGGTCTGAGTAAAGTCCCCAAGGAACACACAGAGCCTAAAATGATCTGAAAACAGCTAGGTAGCCCAGGTCAGGAAGCAGAAGTTAAGACAAAGACCGAAGAGAGGAAAAAAAAAAAAAAAAGCTGAACCGGTCCCATCACCTAACCACACTAGCAAAAACCTGGTCTCAAGTAGTAGGGGGGGTTATATGGTGCACTCTGGGGGTGGCCCAAACTGATTTGCCAATGTCCAATCAAGTGATGGTAGCTGCATATAACCCAAATCCTGTACTGTATTAAGATACAGAAATATTGTACTCATTGCAAAATGGTTAGACTTCAGGCAGCATAACATGATCAAAGAGCTGACTAAGGGACCTTACGCTTGAAGCTGGAATTAGGTGTAGCCTGAACGTCCACCCTGCAAATCTGGAAAACCACTGCTTCAAGCCAAAAAGCCCAAGAGGCATTTACAAATTCAGTAGAGTGCTCCTTGGCAGAAAAGGGTGGAACTGGATCCTTTGGACCATAAGCTTGGATGGTCTAAGCCACCTAGAGACAGTGAAGTGAGAAACTGGGTGCACCCATAGGCTTTGCTTACACTTGTGGCTGGTGATAAAAAGTCATACCCCAAAAAACCATGCACAAGGGACAGTACTTACTATTAATGCAAAGACCTTCTGCTGATGGCTGCTATATTAATTTAAATCCTGCAATTCAAGGTTAACCTCAGTCAAGGAATGGATCAACGCAGAATCAGACAGACTGTCTCTGCGGCCAATGGTTTTGGGCCACTGGTAAATCAGATGCATAATCTGCAGAGGAAAATGGAGCATTTGTTGCCTCTGATCAGAATACACAAAACTTTGTTGCCCAAATAAGCCAGTTAAGCGCAACAGATAGTAAAAGCCTCAGCCACACATGGAGAGCTGGCAGCTACACCCAAATTGGCTAGAGCGGACTCCTAAAAGGGACAGACTCCAAGCTGCAGATATCAGCACTCTCAGTAAGCACTCTGCAAGACGCAACAGAGCCACTAGAAGTGCCTGAAGACACCTAAATTATCCCTGCAACATCCAGTTCAATACGCTCTGGATGCAAAACTCCAAAACGGTGTCGCAAGCTAGCAACAAATGTCAGCCTTTACACAGCAAAGCTGAAGACAAGTTCATTCTCTCAGGACTCTAGGGAAAAAAAAAAAAAAAAAGTGTGGCATGCTGGTAGAACGAAGTGTTACCCTGGGTTGACAGTTTTTTTGCTAGCATCCCATCCTGTAGGCAGCAGTTAACTTAAAAGGTTAAAGATCTGTGTCCCTTAATACACAAGAAAGGGGGGGGGGGGGGGCGCTTACCTTTTGTTCTAAAGTGCGCTCCAGGGACTGGACTTTCATCTGTTCTTTGCGTAGTGTTGCATGGAGTGCTGCTGCTTCAGCCTTGAACTTGGTTCTTACTTGGGCAATTTCCTCATTAGCTCTGTATCAAGACAGAAGCAGATGCCACAGTGAGTTTGTTAGGTACTGAGACTTAAAATGGTCACATATCGGAGTTAAATCGCTTCTTGAGGCAGAGAAAGCATTTGATTAATTCATTCAGATGGCCAGATATCTGTGTGACTAAAATGTATCCAATGGGTCAAGTTACTCTATTCAGCCTGTAAGACCGGGTGAAATTAAACCCATAATGTTCGGTCTACCCTCTTTATTTTGATTAGGGAGGCAGATAGAGGCCTGTAGACAGGTGGAAGCCCTGATTTGGCCACAGAACCTCTGGCAACCAATGCATTTGTGGTCTGTGGGTAGGGGCACTGAAGTACAAGTTATCACTAAATGCCAACGATGCATTGCTTTACCTTAATACTGCTCAGGTCTCCTTGACCACCACCCTGCAGACCTTTAGCGGTTTTGGATATTACTCCAAGTCTACCCCCCCCCCCCCACACCCATAGTTAAACCTGCAAATTAAGTGAAATCTAATAACCCTTTATGAGGAGTTAAACAGTTTAAGGTCAAGGGAGATGGATACCCAGCTACTTAAACCTCTTACTGGACCTCAGTGTCATTGATAAACAACTCAGTCCCTGGAGCTGAACAAACAGACTTAGTCTCTCCCTCTTTCAGTGGTGGAACGCACCAGAAATTCAGGTATGTCTTTGCACCATCTGATCGAGATTCCCCTGCTCTTTTTATAGTTCGACCCCTCAATTGCGCAGATTTGTATATAGATGACCCAACCTATTCTCTTCAGCTGAAACACCAAGTTTGGACAATAGTTAAATGGTCATGTGCTCCTAAGCTCTGATCCCCTCATACACACCCCCCCCCCCCCCCCCCCACACACACACACACACACACACACACACACACACACACACACACACACCACTACCTTGGGGACAACGGAATGCTACCTCATCCAAGTAGTATATCTGATCCTGTTATTTGGAGCAGAGTAGGCATTTGTAGCAGAGTAGGCATTCAGATGCTTAATAAACACCCTTTTCTGGCAATCTCCCTTTCTGTGAGCTCTACATCCTTGATTATCTGAGGAAATATAAGCTGGGGGCATTGTGTAACTCTTCTAACTCTTGTCCAGTTGCCATCCTTCACGCTTCTTGAATTTAACTTGTAGATTACGCACAGCTTTTGCTTAGACAATGACAATCCGTACACCCAATATAGCTTATATACCGGTTTAATTTTTCTTCTGCATGTGCTTTCAGTGCCTGATATCTTTGCTCTTCCTTCTTAATTCTGGCCAGGTAATCCTCAACACATTTCTTGAGGGCATCTTCATTCTAGAAAGACAGACAGTCATAGGTTCAATAAGCATCATAACAGACTACGCTACTTGGCAGGTAAAACCAATCCCATATATTTAGTGGTGTACTACTAGGTTTTAAAATGGGCCTTGTCTCAGATATGCTACATGGCTGAATAGGCCATGTACACAGGTCTTCTCACACAAGCCCCCTACCATTCCCATTGCAGGTTACAATGTTCTAGCTCGAATGATCACAGAAGCAGGAGTGAGGAAAGGCTTTGTCCTACCTGTAGCTTTAGACCAAAGAGGAGCATATTCGAAGAAATTAATTATGGTCAATGTTTTAGCCTTCACTATTTGATTGGATGTAGTATATGAGAATATAAAAAAACATTTAAATAAAATACACACACTAAAATCCATTTCTCGGATGTTCACTGATGGACACCGCTCCTGTCATTCTTGACCATTGAGTTATGCTGCCCCCTACAGGAGTAGGACACTAGGCAGAAAAACCTTCTGGCTAAACCCCATGGGCAGTCCCAGGGGATATACTCCCTCTTCCTGCTATAGTCAGTCAGTTTTGTTACAAGCAGTGTCAGGAGAATTAGAACTCCACAGAGGGGTGGGTGCTGTGTCAGTCAATGAACATCAGAGAAATGGATTTTTACGGTAAGACAAAAAATCCATTCTCTTTTTTTCATTTACAGACCGCTCCTGTTATTCTTGACCATTGGGACGTTCCAAAGCAGTGTTAAACATGAGGGGTAGGTAACAGCAAAAAAAATGCCAAGGCTAAACAGTAGTCAACCAAGCAACAGGGGCCCAACTAAAACTGGAGCCCACCTGAAAAAAAAAAAAAAAATACACCTTTTAAAAGAGGATCATGTCCTCTAACAGTAGCCTGCAAAACCTTGCCGCTAAAAGGAAGCATCCGCAGATGCCAACACATCCAGTTTATAAAAGCTTTGTAAAAATGTGCACTAACGACCAGGTGGCCGTCTTGCAAACCTGTGTCACTGATGCTGGATGATGGAAAGCCCAAGAGGCACTAAGCGCCCCAGTAGAGTGCGCCTTGACAGGGAAAGGAGCAACCTGACACATGATGGAAAAGGTCTGACCCACAGTCTGTCCGATCCATCTGGAAATGGTCGCAGAGGAAGCGGACAACCCTATGCGAGGTCCATCCGTGAGCACAAAGAGGGACTTCCTGAAAGACTCTAGCTGACAGGTACATCCTAATACCCCGGACCAAATCCAAGGCATGCAAGGCAATTTCCTTTGGATGTTTAGGCCTGGGACACAGGGAAGGAAAAATGTATTTTTGTAAAATCTTACCGTAAAATCCTTTTCTCTTAAGCTCATTGACAGACGTAGTCCTCGTTGATTAACAACAACTCGGGTTATACTGCCCTCTACAGGAGTAGGACTAGACAGGAAAGAAAACGTTCTGGCCACACCCTAGGGGCAGTCCCAGAGGGTATATCCTCTCACTTCCTGCTACAGCAAATCAGTTATGTCACAAAGCAGTGTTTAGAGAATTTAACCCAACCCAACTCAAAAACAGAGGGGCGGGTACTACGTCTGTCAATGAGCTTAAGAGAAAAGGATTTTACGGTAAGATTTTACAAAAATACATTTTTCTCTGTCGCTCATTGACAGACGTAGTCCTTGTTGATTAACAACAACTCGGGACGTCCCAAAGCAGTACCACAAATGAGGGGTGGGATAACAGAAATCAAAATCCAGAAGGCCCAACCGGAGCCAACCAGAAGCATCAAGGACTCATCGAGCAAAAAGATAAGACCTAAGTGAAACACCCAACAAACCCTTGAGGTAGACCAACAGTCTCCTCAGATTGCGGCCTGCAGAACCTTGTGGCCAAAAGAGGCATCTGACGATGCCATCACATCAACTTTATAAAATGTTGTAAAGGTATGAACCGACGATCAAGTCATCGCCTTGAAAACCTGGATCGCTGACGCCTGATGGCGGAAGACCCAGGAGACACTAGGCGCCCGAGTAGAGTGCGCCTTAACAGGGAACGGAGGATTCCGACCCTTAATAGAATAAGCCTGTACCACCGTCTGACTGGTCCATCTAGATATGGTCGCGACAGACACAGGCAACCCCCTTCAAGGGCTATCCGTGATCACAAGAAGAGAGTCCGTCTTACGAAAACAAGTTCGTAGTAGTCAAGTGTATCCTTCTGAACCCCATCCAAGGAGTGTAATGCAAACTCCCAAGGATGGCTAGTCTTAGGACACGGGGAAGGTAACACAAACTTTTTATTCAGATGAAAACTCTGAAAACCACTTAGGAAGGAAGGATGGATCTGGAAGAACCACCTTATCCCTATGAACCACCAGATATGGGGAACGTCAAGATAATGCGGCCAGTTCTGACACCCTGCGTGCAGAAGTAATGGCCACCAAGAAGGCCACCTTCTGGGATAATGTAAGCAAGGGAATCTCCCTAATATCTTCAAAGAGAAGTTTCTGAAGAACCGACCACACTAAATTAAGATCCCAGGCGGTAAGGGTGCGCGCACTGGCGGAGCCAGATGTCGCACCCCCTGGATGAAATTCCGCACCAAGGAATGATTAGCCAAAGGTTTCTGAAAGAAGATTGCTAACGCTGAAACCTGACCCTTGATAGTGCTCAAGGACAGTTTCTGCTCAACCCCTTGTTGCAGACAGACCAAGATTCGGGTCACCGAATAGGTATGTGGGGGAAATCCAAAAGATTCACACCACGCCATATAAGACTTCCCTGTGCTGGAAGTCGCTTTCCTTGCTTTAACTAGGAGGTAGGAATAACTGAAGCTGACACTCCCTTGTCCTTCAGTACCTGGGTCTCAATGGCCAGGCCATTAAGCCAGCGATTGTAAAGCAAGATGGAAGATCGGTCCCTGAGACCGCAAATCCTCCCTGAGAGGAAGTCTCCAAGAGGCGTCCGCGACTAGCCTCACTAAGTCGGCGTACCAGGCTCGACGAGGTCAGTCCGGAATTTCCAGAATAACTGTAATTTCCTCCACCTCTATCCTGCGAAGAAGTTCCCGCAGTAACTTGAGAGGATGGAAGGCATGCCGTAGCGGATACTGCTCCCACGGGGCGATCAGTGTTTCTGCTGCATCCGCTAGAGGATCGCGGGTGCGAGCTACAAACCTCCGCACCTTCCTGTTGAGCTAAGGTGCCAACAGATCCACATCCGGGGTGCCCCAATGAAGGGACAGCTAGTGAAAAACCTCTGGATGAAGAGGCCATACCCCTTGATCCAGAATCTGATGGCTGAAATAATCTGCCTGCCGATTTCCCACCCCCGGAGTGAACACTGCTGGGAGATCCGGAACAAACTGTTCCGTCCAATGAAAGATGCTAGTCGTTTCGATGGCTACCAGGACACTCTAAGTGCCCCTTTCTTGACATAAGTCACGACCGTGGCATAGTGCGATTGGATCCGAATCGGGCTGCTCTAGAGCTGCTCGGTCCAGTAAATCAGACAAAATCTGATCGCTCTCAGTTCCGATACCCTATTGGTAACCTGGATGCTATCGGAAGGAATGACTTCCCCTGGTTGAGCATCAGAGACTTCCTGGTCCGCTCGCTCAACCGGATCCGATTGTCCAGGAAATCGGAATTCTGATTCCATTAGAAAAAAATCTCCTTCAGGAGAATTCGGGTATGAGACTGGGTATATGGTACTGCCTCTAAGAAGGCCACCATCAGTCCCAGCCAATTGACGGACAGCAACATCTGAATCGTTGACTGAACCTTCTGGAGTTTCTCCGCAAGGAGAAACTTTCTTGCCCAGGATGTATCCAACATTAGGCCCAGATAGTTCAGTCTCCTGGTGGGAACCAGGGATGATCTTTGGGAAAGCGAAGAAAAACGCTGATGTCCTGCGATGATGGGGATACAAGGATAGGAATCCTAAATGTCTATGGACGGCAGGAACTCCCCCTGATGCAGGGAGGCCACCACTGTTTGGATGGACTCCATCTTTCCCCAAGTCCAGAATTGGACGCACCTTGCCCTCTTTCCTGGGCATTGTGAACAGGTTCGAATAGAACCCCTGAAACCGTTCAATGTTAGAAGGGAAGAATCGTACCGGTGGAAGTGATCGAAACTCGATCATGTATCCTGACCGTATGACCTCGCGAACCCCTTAGTCCGGGGTTCTGGCAAGCCATGGATCCGGAAACCGGTGAAGACATCCCCCCACCCCAGAGATGGGTAGGGGCGCATCAGGCTGTATTCTTCAGGCTTGGCTGAGCCGGACTTTTTGTTTAGCCGACCAGCGCCCTTTGAAAAACCCTCTGAAGGGGCTTTGGAGGGTTTCGCCTTATCGCCCGCCCTCCATGCGTTAGGAAATAACAGGGGTTCGTTTCAAAACGACCCCATTTGGGTAAAGGAAAATCCTTCGCCCTTTTGGTAGGCCAACAAGTACCAAAAAAGAATTTCAGTCTCAGCTACCTCTGCCGGTGTAACCTCAAGACTAAAGGTTTCCCGGACGGACACAACTAGTGCATCCACCACTCTTGTGCTATGGCGGAGGCAGAAACGTTCTCCTCACTGCTGAGGAGACATTGCCTGAGACAACAGCCCCATAAGAGGGACCTGCAGCTGCATTGACCAGCTCCGAATCCGTATCTGAAGTATCAGATAAAAAATAGGGGTAGGCGGGGGTCGCTTCTTGACCCCCGTCCCTGACAGGCCACCTCCACCCGGGATACCAAAGACTCCAAAACTGCCGATAATGCATTAAAAACAAGTGGGGTACTGGAGGGTCCTGCGGCCACCTTGAGGGGGATCAGGTGGGGATACCTATGCGGCAGGGTCAATGATTATACAAGACATAAGACATTTGCCTGCGACAAAAAATGGCAAAGTAAAAAACTTTTTTTTTTTTGTATCCCCCAGTCGCAACAGCGCCCCTCAGTGTTACCTGCCTTTTTTGGTCCCCACAGAGAGAGAGAGAGAGAGAGAGAGAGAGAGAGAGACCCCAAGGCTCATCCCTGATGCACAGAAGTTATCAGCTTGCTCAGTGCTGTCCTGTTACAGACAGGAAGTCTTTGGCCCTATTTCCTGGGTAAAAGGAGGCGGCTCCGCCCCTTAACACGCCTTCCGGCGCCTCCCCCTGGCTCCACGAGGTGTTTGGTCACCTCAAACATGGCCGCCCCCATGCTGGAGACACGAGGCTACGCCAATATGGCGGCCTCGTGTGCTCTGCAAGACAATGGCGGCGGCCTGTTAGGATAGCGGCGGCTTAGCAGCGGCCTGCGGGATGCTGTATTCGGCCTAGCGGCCTGCAGGAGTGCATCGGCCCCCCAAACTTCACCCTGGATGGTGATCAGCCTGGCCGGCGGTACCGGACCCTGGCGGGCCGCATGCGGTCCGTGCGATCTGGACTGCAGTTATACATGCATAGACATCGCCCTGTAAACCTCTGACAGGTAGGATACCTTATGCTACCACAGTAATATTCTAGTACTGCCACTGACTTCAGTCATCTTTAGAGTTTTGAAATGACATTAGATTGTCAGCTCCCAAACCAAGCCTCCTGGTTTCTTGTTCACAAAAATCACACTCAAATAGGGGGATCTGTGACATGTTATAGGATAGAGGGGAGACCCATCCTTACCATTTCAGAGAGGGGCCCGCGTTCACCACAAACCCGTCAGGGGGAAAAGGGGGAACATACTACTCACCATACCGGAACCAGGCGGGCGCCAACTCCTGACAGTACCCCTCTCCACCGGGGTGGGAGGGCTGTCGACCAATACGGACGCCGTGACTCATGGTCATTGGCGTTTAAGCGAGACGTTTAACTTGCAGGGTCAGTCCCCGTTCAGTGGGACTATGTCGCGGCCGACCCAGCGCGGAGCTATGGCCTGCACGCGCTCGTAGGCTGAACTGGGGTGACCACTGGATCTCAACATCCAGCCCGTCGCCCAGTTCCAGCTTTCTTGCTTGAAGATCTCACAGGAACACTGGAGAAAAAAGCTGTCTAAAAAATCTAAGAAAAAAATCCTGCCAGGACCGAAGATCCTAGCAAGGCATCTAGGTCCTTACTCCTAACTAGACAGAAAAAAACTGATTTGCTGTAGCAGGAAGTGAGGATATACCCTCTGGGACTGCCCCTAGGGTGTGGCCAGAACGTTTTCTTTCCTGTCTAGTCCTACTCCTGTAGAGGGCAGTATAACCTGAGTTGTTATTAATCAACGAGGACTACGTCTGTCAATGAGCGACAGAGAAACAATGTCTTTGTTCAAATGAAAATCAGAGACCACTTTAGGAAGGAATGACAGACGAAGCACCACCTTATCCTTATGAATCACCAGATAAGGTGGACAGGATAACGCTGGCAGGTCCGACACCCTGCAGTCAGAGGTGATCGCCACCAAAAAGCCCCCTTCTGGGACAGCGTAAGCAGGGGAATCTCCCGAATATTTTCAAAGGGAGGCTTCTGTAGAGCTGAACGCACCAAATTGAGATCCCAAGGCGGCAAAGGAGCCCGCACTGGAGGAACCAAAATGTCGGACACCCTGAAAAGTATGCACCAGGGAGTGTGTGGCCAAAGGTAATTGGAAAAAAATAAATAAATAAAAAAAATCGCCAAAGCCCATACCTGGCCCTTGATGGTACTCCAGGCCAATTTCTGTTCAACTCCCCGTTGAGGGAAGGTTAAGATCAGAGCCGTCGAGAAGGAGCGAGGATGAACCCCAAGAGACTCGCACCATGCAATGCAAGTCTTCCACACATGGTAGATCTTCCTAGAAGTAGATTTCCTAGCTTTTAACAACGTAGGAATCTTCTGAGAAGAAGCTTCCAAGGAATGTCGGCGACCAGCCGCACTAGATCAGCCCGGAGCCACCAAGATGACCACAATCCCTTCTGCCTCAATCCTGTGTAGGAGTCAGGGCAGAAGCTTGAGAGGAGGGAAGGCATAGATCAGATACTGATCCCACAAGCCACCAGCGCGCCTGTGGTGTCCGCCAGTGGATCCCTTGACTGCGATGCAAACCTCTCGCACCTTTCTGTTGAGCCAAGGCGCTCCACCGGAGACACAGCCGACTAAATGCCTCCGGATGAAGGGACTATTCCCCTTGGTCCAGCGCCTGCCGACTGAGGTAATACGCCTGCCAATTTTCCACCCTGGGATTGTGTAAGATGGAAAGGGCTGGAACAAACCTTTCTGCCCACCTTCGAATGCTGGCCATCAGAGCCGCTAGGATGCTCCTTGTGCCCCCTTGGTGGTTGACAAGCAATGGCATTGTTCGATTGAATGCGCACTGGGCATCCCTGAAGACGATCTGTCCAATGATCCAGACACGGATCGCTCGGAGTTCCAAGACATTGATCGGTAGTCTGGACTCTTCCAGCGTTCAGATCCCCTGAGCAGAATGCTTGCCCTGGTCGCCTCCCCAGCCGGACAGGCTGACGCCCGTGGTGACCACTGTCCAATACAAGGGGAGGAAGGATTTTCTCAGCCAAAGCGCCGGAGAGCGAAGCCACCATATCAGACTCCTTCGTTCCCCGGATCGGATTGTCCAGAATCTCTCTTTGCAGGGACCTCATATGGAACTGTGCAAACAGGACCCCCTCAAAGGTAGACACCATCAGGCGCAGCACCTGCATGCAAGTCCGCAGGGATGACCATTTCTTGGACAGCAGGAGGCGAATTGCAACCTACAATTTCTGGAGTTTGGCCAGAAGGAGCACTATGGCTACGGCTGAGTCCAGAGTCCGGCCCAAATCGTCCAGCTTTGTGAAGGAAACTAGGGCAGTCTTCTGAAAATTCAGAATCCAGCCTAACTCCCGCAGAGTTCATATTGTGATCTCCAGCTTCTCCACCAAAGCAGAGGGAGATTCCATTCACAGAAGGAGATTGTGACCGCGATCCCCCTGTTGACGTAGCAAGGCTAGCACCAGAGCAAACACTTTTGTGAAGACCCGAGGAGCAGAGGCGAGACCAAAGAGTAACGACACAAACTGATGATGCTCCTCTCCCACAGCAAAGCCAAGAAAATGCTGGCGACTGGCACATAGGGAGATTGCCTCAACTTAATAAATATCAAGGATGTCTATCTTCACATTCCACTGACGCAGGGATGCCTGGCGAGATGTTTAACTCGTAAGGCCAGCCTCTGCCCAGTTGGGCTATGTCGCGGCCAACCTAGCCCGGAGCTGAGGCCTTCGTGTGCTCGCCAGCCTGTCGCCCAGTCTGGCAGTTGATAAAAAATTTGTTTCCCCCCTGGATTTTTCCTGTGAGATCCACTATCTAAAAAATCTTGCCAGGACCAGAGATCCCAGCAAGAAAATAGGTCCTTACTCCTGACAAGGCAAAAAAACAAACTGAGTGACTATAGCAGGAGGAGGGAGTATACCCCCTGGGACTGCCTATGGGTGTAGCCAGTTTTTCTGCCTAGTGTCCTACTCCTGTAGGGGGCAGTATAACCCAACGGTCAAGAATGACAGGAGCGGTGTCTGTCAAATGAAAAACAAAAGAAAAATTAAAGGAACACTTTTTAGAGTATAGCATCAAGTCAATTAAACTCCTGGGATATTGATCTAGTTAGGTAGCAGAGGGGGTTCTTAATTTCATTAACACCAAAGCAGCTGAAACGGATTAACAGGTGCACTAGGTGGGCAACAATGAGATGACCTCTAACAAATTATTTTTTACAGGTGGAGGCCACTAGCCTTTTTTTTCCCCCTACCCTTCTTTTCTGACTGATTTTCACTAGTTTTGCATTTAGCTAGGTTCAGTGCCACTACTGGTAGCATGAGAAGATACTTGGACCCTATAGAGGTTGCACAAGCAGTCCAACTCCTCCAGGATAGCACCTTAAACAATGCTATTGCAAGAAGTCTCAAGAGCATGAAGGAGATTCCAGAAAACAGGCAGTTACTCCAGGAGAGCTAGACATGGGTGTAGAAGGTCCTTAACCCATCAGCAGGACCAGTATCTGCTCATTTGTGCAAGAAGGAACAGGAGGAGCACTGCCAGAGCCCTACAAAAATGACCTCCAGCAGGCTACTAGTGTGAATGTCTCCGACCAAACAATCAGAAACAGACTTCATGAGGGTGGCCTGAGGGCTTGACATCCTCTAATGGGCGCTGTGCTCACTGCCCGACACCATGGAGCTTGATTGGCATTTGCCATTAAACACCAGAATTGGCAGGTCCGCACTGGCACCCTGTGATTTTTACAGATGAGAGCAGGTTCACCCTGAGCACATGTGACACCTGAAAGGTATGGAGAAGCCATAGGAAACATACTGCCTCCAACTTTGTTCAGCATGACCGGTTTGGTGCTTGATCAGTGATGGTCTGGGGAGGCATATCCATGGAGGAACGCGCAGACCTCTACAGGTTATACAATCTGTCATGGCATTAGAAGCATGCCCCGATGCGGTCAAGCATGCATACAAGCACATGGGGGCCATAAAAACTACTGAGGACCATTTTGAGTGGCTGCAATGAAATTTCTGCAAAATGGACTAGCCTGCTGCATCTTTTCACTGATTTTTCGGGGTGTCTTTGAATTCAGCCCTCTGTAGGGTGATCATTTTAATTTCCATCAAAGGATGTGACATCATTTCCTTCCTAACACATTATACAATCTATATCAATATAGATATACAGCATATTTTTCCTCGTTGAGATCTGGGTTTTCAAAGTGTTCCTTTAATTTTTTTTGAGCAGTGTATATACAGTGTCTCACAAAAGTGAGTAAACCCTTAACATTTTGTAAATATTTTTATTATAGCTTTTAATGCGACAACACTGAAGGAATGACACTTTGCTACAAAGTAAAGTAGTGAGTGTACAGCTTGTATAAACCGTGCAAATTTGCTGTCCCCGCAAAATAACTCAACGCTGCCATTAATGTCTAACTTCTGGCAACAAATGGGAGTACACCCCTAAGTGAAAATGTGCAAATTGGGCCCAATTAGCCATTTTCCCTCCCCGATGTCATGCAACTCGTTAGTGTTACAAGGTCTCCGGTGTGAATGGGGGGCAGGTGTGTTAAATTTTGTGTCATCGCTCTCTCTCTCTCATACTGGTCACTGGAAGTTCAACATGGCATCTCATGGCAAAAAAACTGAGGATCTTCAACAAAAGAATTGTTGCTCTACATAAAGATGGCCCCTAGGCTATAGGAAGATTGCCAAGACCCTGAAACAGCTGCAGTACGGTGGCCAAGACCATACAGCAGTTTAACAGGACAGGTTCCACTCGGAACAGGCCTGGCCATGGTCGACCAAAGAAGTTGAGTGCACATACTCAGCGTCATATCCAGAGGTTGTCTTTGGGAAATAGACAAATGAGTGCTGCCAACATTGCTGCAGAGGTTTAAGGGGTGGGGGTCAGCGGTCAGTGCTCAGACCATACACCGCACACTGCATGAAATTGGTATGCACGGCTGTTGTCCCAGAAGTAAGCCTCTTCTAAAGATGATGCACAAGAAAGCCCACAAACAGTTTGCTGAAGACAATCAAACTAAGGACATGGATTACTGGAACCATGTCCTGTGGTCTGATGAGACCAAGATAAACTTATTTGGTTCAGATGGGGTCAAGCGTGTGTGACAGCAACCAGGTGAGGAGTACATAGAGAAGTGTGTCTTGCCTAAAGTCAAGCATGGTGGTGGGAGTGTCATGGTCTGGGGCTGCATGAGTGCTGCCGGCACTGGGAGCTACAGTTCATTAAGGGAACCATGAATGCCAATATGTACTGTGACCTAACTGAAGCAGAGCATGATCCCCTCCCTTTGGAGACTGGGCCGCAGGACAGTATTCCAACATGAGAACGACCCCAAACACACCTCCAAGATGACCACTGCCTTGCTAAAGAAGCTGATGGGAAAGGTGATGGACTGGCCAAGCATGTCTCCAGATCTAAACCCCATTGAGCAGCCTCATACCTAAGGAGGAGCACAAGGTCTCTAACTTCTGGAAAATAATGGTTGCCACACAAAATATTGACACTAGGCCAAATTTGGACATTTTCACTTAGGGCTGTACTCACTTGTTGCCAGCAGTTTAGACATAAATGGCTGCGTGTGAAATTTTGAGAGCACAGCAAATTTACACTGTTCTACAAGCTGTGCACTCACTACTTTACATTGTAGCAAAGTAATTTCTTCAGTGTTGTCACATGAAAAGATATAGTAAAATATTTACAAAAATGTGAGGGGTGTACTCCCTTTTGTGAGATACTGTATAGTTTGGGACATGTGTGGTACTTTGTCATAGATTTGTGATTGAGCATGGGATTTAGTACCTGTGCACGCGACTGTATAAGTATACTGCATTTTTAGCTATAGTTAAGGAATCTACTCTGGCCACCAGGGGGTGTTATGCCCCATATTGTGTGGTGGACCCCATTTATGATGTGGTATTCATTGTGGGGGGTCCTCCTGGGTATAACCTGGGGTTGGCACTTTGCGTTGACTCATTGGGGTGCTGGAGGTTTTACTACTATATTTCATCCGGTGAGTCAGGCTGGTGCCTAGTCTACCCCTCTCCAGGCATTTATTTGTATTCTGTTTTTTTCTGCATTTTGGGATGTGGTGCGGATGGCTGTTCCTCAACCACTCTTGGTTTATAAAAAGACATGGGTCCATGCACTATCAGTCCAGTTTAGGAGAATGACCATTACCTTGCGATATCCTTCCAAAACCTCCTTCTGCTTTTCAAATCTTTTGAATAGATCAGAAAAGGACTTTTCCATAGAGTTTAAATCTGCCTGAACTTGTAGTTTTTCCTCCACCACTTTATTTAGCTCTAGCTTCGTCAATTCCTTTTGTCTTTGAGAGTCCTCTGAAAAAAGTAAAAATTCACGTATGAGCAGGAAAACAGGAGAGAAGGCTCGCAATAACTTCACCGAACATTGACACCCATTGATTTCACACATACCACTTCCTATCAGTATTTTACTTGACAGTACGTTCCATTGGCTCCATGTCTGGTTCTCCCACTTCCAGTCTAGTCTTGCTGGTTATAGGGGATAGCAAGAGGCTGGCACCAAGTTAAAGTGGTTGTTAGGCCACTATTGTAAAAGCATGCCACCCCCTCTGTTTTACAACGCTGTGTGTCCCTAGCCAAGTGTCCCTAAAAGGAACACCGTGTTCTAGAACAGAGGATGGCATGCTTATACTATAGATATGAGAACAGCAGGAGGGGAGGATCACAGAGTGAATGGATCTGACAGGCAGGGAGGGAGGGGAGTAGGACAAAGGAGAGCAGAGTGGAGAGCTGCAGATGATGGAGGCAAACTTACCACGGTGCCAGGGCTCAGCAGCCATGATAAACCATGGTCAGTTTACAGAGGGGAGAGAAGAACCGGGGAGATCAGCCATCAATTTTAGGGGATACGGGGGGGGGGGTCTATTTTTACGGGGGGGGGGGGGGTCTATAATGCATTAATTGCATTTATAAAATACAGTGAGAATAACCACTTGACCTCCCCTTTATGACCAGGGCATTTTTTGCTATTCAGCACTGAGCTACTTTAACTGGCAATTACGCGGTCATGCAACTTTGCATCCAAATGAAAGTTTTATCTTTATCACACAAAGATTTTTTTTGTGGTATTTGATTACCACTGGGTTTTTTGCAATATAAATGAAAAAAGACGGAAGATTAAAAAAAAAAAAAAAAAACCCCCCACACAACACACTTGATGAATTTAGGCCAAAACATATTCTGCTACATGTCGTTGGTGAAAATAAATCCAGATAAGTGTATGGACTTGCTTTGCATTAAAGTTATAGCGTCTTTTATAAATACTAGAAATTTTTTTTATACACTAGTAATGGCAGTGATCAGCGACTTATAGTGGGACTAATAGTGTGGCGGCCAATCTGACACTAGCTGATGCTGGCTGGGGTGTACACTGACACCAATAGTGACACTAATACAGTGATCGGTGATAATACTATACACAGTCACTGTACAAATGACACTGGCTGGGACGGGGGTTAAAATCTAGGGGTAATTAATTGGTTAAATATGTGCCCTACATGCTGCTTTTGCTATGCTTTGCAGGGGAAAAAATAAAATAAAGAAAAGCAACAAGATCACCTGTTTGTTCTGAGCTCTGTTTACAACACAGAGCGCCCTTCCCTGAATGAGGGAGTCCATCAGCAGGTGCCAGCAATTCATCATTGGTTGTCACCCGCTGACCAGCTTGCGCTCTAAGAAATCAGCGTGGATCGGTTTAGCAAATGGTTAATGCAGAGCAACATTAACCACTTCAATACCGTGCACTTTCACCCCCTTCCTGGCCTGCCCAGGCCAATTTTCGGCTTTCAGCATTGTCACACTTTGAATGACAATTGCGTGGTTAGGTAATGCTGTACCCTAACAAAATGTATCATTTTAAAAGGTTTATAGTTCTACTTTAGTTTGAGTTATATCCGCTTTAACTATGGCAAGTACAAAATAAATCTTCCTTAGATATTTGGTCACATGAAAAAACACCCAAGACCATAGTTTATACATTACCTAGTATTTGTGCAATTGTGCTTTCAAATTCAGAAATAATTTTCCTGCAATGGTAGAAGAGAACAAATCAGTAACTGAGGGGATTTGTAGGAAGGAGAGGAGGGGGGGTTAAAAAAAAAAAAAAAAAAACAGACAGTGCTGCATGCGAGACTCTAGATTCTAGTTTAAATTTCAACCTGTTCTGTGGGCCACTGACCTGTCATGATTTTTTTTATCACCCCAGAAAGTAAGCTGTGTGTAAACATTAGTTCCTCTAAACATAGGCATTTATTTATGACACGACTGCTTCTACCTAGAGATCCCAAAGGGTTTGCATGGCAGCCAGAAGCAGTTCAGAATAATTTAACTGCAGACCAGCGCAAAGGACCCGAAGTCCTCAAGTCAGGCCGGTCTCTGTTGACTCAAGCTGAATGTACACAAGAACTTACTGCATTTGTGCACCTACACAAGCCCATGAAAAGCAATTTTCAGCTTGCATCCCTCCCAAGCTACATATGCCACCCCCCCCCCCCCCAACTGAATTTAAAATGTCTTTTTTGCATTACCTCCCCCCCCCCCCTTTTATCTTGCACATCCTAGATTCCAACCTAAGCAGAAATAACTTGTTCAATGCCTGCAGCTTTCAAGGATACCCACGTCATGAATCCCATGAGGCCTCAGGGTACAGTAAATGTGCCCCGTCAGGGGGCCATCTTGTAGCCAGCCAACTAATGACATCAGGATGGAGGCATGGGACCAGTTGGGCAGCAGCAGTTCCTCAAACACTGCTAGATGAGTATGGTTCATAACCCAACAAAAGGCCAGCACCTCTTAATTAGTTTGGTCTTTTACATATATCTGCCACAGGTTTTATACTGACTTGTAAGGAGTAATAAACGCAATAGCACAATGATCCCTTTATGGATATCAAAATCCATAGACAGTAGCCCTTCTAAAGAGGACAACCCCCCCACTTCTAAACATGAATATAGATTATATCTATAAAAAAAAATTAAAAGGTAATGAAGCTCAGCAGTTTTTTTTTTTTTTTTTTTTTTTTTTTTTAAAGTGGTCTTACCCCATTTCCACATATTCAAGATAGAGTTTTTCATGCTTATTTTTCCATTCGAAAATTTCTAATTCTTTTTCCTGAACCTAAAACAAAAAAAAAAAAAAAAAAAAGTAATGAAGCTCAGCAGTTTTTTTTTTTTTAAACCATCAATCCAGTTCAACCTGTGTATGTGTATCAGTGTCAATTTCCCACATCACTGCACATTGTGTTCACTAAGATGCAGGTCCAAGAGTCTTCTAAAAATAATTGGAATTTTGTCTTGTTTCCTTGTCTCTTTCATTGACAGACGCTGTTCTCAATAGCAATAGGGTTATGCTGCCCCCTACAGGAGTAGGACACTAGGCAGAAAGATTTTTGGCTATGCCTATGGGCAGTACCAGGGGGTATAATATACCCTCTCTCCCTGCTAGTGGATGTCAGTTTTGTATCAAAGAAGTGTCAGAGAAAATACCAACCTAACTCAATAAAAGAGGGGCGGGTACTGCATCCGTCAATGAACATCAGAGAAGGATTTTATGGCAAGACACAAATCCCATTTTCTCCATCGTTCATTGACTGACGCAGTCTTCTGTTCTCAATAGCAGTAGGGACGTTCCCAAGCAGTGCCATAAAAATGAGGGGTGCGCAGCAGAAAATTCCCCAAGGCTGAACCATAGCCAACATAGGACTCATCAGAACAAGATGAGACCCACCTGAAACAAAAACATTAACATCCTCAACGGAGCCTAAAAACACCCTTAAAAACAGTGGCCTGCAACACTTTGCGGCCAAAGGAAGCATCTGCAGATGCCAGCACATCCACCTTCTAAAACTTTGTGAAAGTATGAACAGATGACCAGGTAGCCGCCTTGCAAACCTGAAACAGATACCTGATGGCAAAAAGCCCAGGAAACACTAAGCACCTGAGTAAAGTGCGCCTCAACAGGGAAAGGAGGAAAAAATGGATTTTTGTAAGATCTTACCGTAAAATCCTTTTCTCTTAAGCTCATTGACAGACGTAGTCTTCTTGATTCTCAAGAGCTGGGTTATGTTGTCTCCGCAGGAGTAGGACTAGGCAGAAAGACAAAACGTTCTGGCTCCACCTTAGGGGCAGTCCCTGAGGGTATATCCTCCCTCTCTCTGCTACAGGGAATCAGTTCTGTTCTAAAGCAGTAACAGAGAATTTAACCCAACCCAACTCAATGATAGAGGGGCGGGTACTACGTCTGTCAATGAGCTTAAGAGAAAAGGATTTTACGGTAAGATCTTACAAAAATCCATTTTTCTCTATCGCTCATTGACAGACGTAGTCTTCTTGATTCTCAAGAGCTGGGACATCCAGAAGCAGTGCCACAAATGAGGGGTGGGATTGACAAAAATCAAAATCCAATCTAGAAGGCCCAACCGGTGCCAAACTAGAAGTTTTAAAGGCTCATTATAAACAAAGAATGAGACTCAAAAGAAAAATTTCCAACTGAAAAAACCCTCGAGGCAGACCACTGGTCTCCTCAAATGGCGGCCTGCAAAACCTTGCGGCCAAACACGGCATCAGATGATGCCATTACATCAACTTAATGTTTTGTAAAGGTACGCACCGACGACCAGGTAGCCGCCTTGCACACCTGGACCACTGACGCCTGATGGCGAAAGGCCCATGACGCACTAAGCGCCCGAGTGGAGTGCGCCTTAACAGGGAACGGGGGCTCCCGACCCTAATAGAATAAGCCTGTACCACCGTCTGTCTGATCCATCTGGAAATGGTCGCGGCAGATGCAGGCAACCCCTTTTTGGGTCCATCCGGGATCACAAAAAGTGAATCCGTCTTGCGAAACGAGTCTGTCGTTTTCAAGTATACCCTGATCGCCCGGACCACATCCAAGGAGTGTAAAGCAAACTCCCGAGGATGACTGGGCTTAGGACACAGGGAAGGTAATACAATTTCTTCATTCAGATGAAATTCTGAAACCACTTTTGGTAGGAAGGATGGATTCGGACGAAGAACCACCTTATCTCTATGAACCACCAGATATGGTGAACGACAAGATAATGCGGCCAGTTCTGACACCCTGCGTGCAGAAGTAATAGCCACCAAGAAGGCCACCTTCTGGGACAACGTAGGTAGAGGAATCTCCCTAATATCTTCAAAGGGAGGTTTCTGAAGAACCGACAACACTAAATTAAGATCCCAGGGTGGTAATGGCGCGCACACTGGCGGAGCCAGATGTCGCACCCCCTGGATGAAATTACGCACCAAGGAATGAGTAGCCAAAGGCTTCTGAAAGAAGATAGCTAATGCTGAGACCTGACCCTTGATAGTACTCAAGGCCAGTTTCTGCTCAACCCCTTGTTGCAGAAAAGCTAATATTCGACTAACTGAATAAGACCGTGGACGGAACCCCAGAGGTTCACACCATGCAATGTAGGACTTCCATGTACGATGATAAATCTTTCTGGAAGTCGCTTTCCTTGCTTCAACTAGAGTAGGAATAACTGAAGCTGACAATCCCTTGTCCTTCAGCACCTGGGTCTCAATAGCCAGGCCGTTAAAGCCAGCGATCGTAAAGCAGGATGGAAGATCGGTCCCTGAGACAGTAGGTCCTCCCTGAGAGGACGTCCCGCCACCAGTCTGACCACGTCGGCGTACCAAGCTCGACGAGGCCAGTCCGGAGCTACCAGAATTACTGGAATTCCTTCCTCCTCTATCCTGCGAAGAAGTCTTGGCAGTAACGCGAGAGGAGGGAAGGCATACATTAGCTGGTATTGCCCCCACGGGGCGATCAGTGCGTCTGCGGTCTCTGCTAGAGGATCGCGGGAGCGAGCCACGAATCTCTGTACTTTCCTGTTGAATCGTGATGCCAACAGATCCACATCCGGGGTGCCCCACCGTAGGCACAACTGGTGGAAAACGTCTGGATGGAGGGACCATTCCCCCTGATCCAGAGTCTGACGGCTGAGATAATCTGCCTGCCAATTCTCCACCCCCGGAATGAACACCGCAGAGATAGCTGGAACAAATCGTTCCGCCCAGCGAAGAATGCAAGCCACTTCTTTGGCCGCTCGGACACTCTTGGTGCCCCCCTGGTGATTGACATAAGCCACGGCCGTGGCATTGTCCGACTGGATCCGAACCGGGCTGCCCTGAAGCTGCTCGGTCCAGTGAATCAGACAAAGTCTGATCGCTCTCAGTTCCAATACATTTATCGGCAACCTGGATTCTTCCGGGGACCAAAGTCCCTGGACAGATAACTGACCGAGAATTCCTCCCCATCCGGATAGACTGGCATCCGTGGTCACTATCGTCCAAAATATTGGCAGAAATGACTTTCCCTGGCTGAGCATCGGAGACCGAAGCCACCAGACCAGAGACTCTCTGGTCTGTTTGCTCAATCGGATCTGATTGTCCAGGGATTCCGGATTCCGATTCCATCTGAGAAGAATCTCTTGCTGAAGAATTCGGGTATGAGACTGGGCAAATGGGACTGCTTCGAAGGAAGCCACCATCAACCCCAGAACCCTCATGCAAGTCCGAAGGGAAGACCAGCTGTTGGATAGTAACAACTGGATTGCTGATTGAATCTTTCGGAGTTTCCCTACCGGAAGGAAAACTCTTGTCCTGACTGTGTCTAGAATTAGACCCAGATATTCGAGCCTCTGGGTGGGAACCAGAAATGACTTTTGCTGGTTCACCAGCCACCCGAATTCCTGTAAAGAAATCATAGTAATTTCTATGTTTTGTAGCAAGGTCTGAGGAGACTCTGCATGAAGCAGAAGATCGTCTAGGTAACCAAGAATCGATATGCCTCTTTGGCGCAGTAGTGCCAACATCGGGGCCAACACCTTCGTGAAGACCCGAGGAGCCGTGGCGAGACCGAAAGGTAACGCCACAAACTGATAGTGGTTCTCTTCTACGGAAAAGCGTAGAAACCGTTGATGTCCTGCGAAAATGGGAATGTGAAGATATGCGTCCTTGATGTCTATGGACGCTAGGACATCCCCTGGATGCAGGAAGGCTGCTACTGTGCGAATGGACTCCATTCTGAATCTTCTTATGTTGACAAAAGAATTGAGTGCCCTCAAGTCCAGAATTGGACGCACTTTGCCCTCTTTCCTGGGTATTGTAAATAGGTTTGAATAAAACCCTTGAAACCGTTCTGTCCAAGGAACGTGGACTACCACTCCTTGTTGTAGTAAATCTGTGACTGCTCTCCGCAGATCTTCTAAACGATCCAGGGATAGTCGAATATTGGAAGGGAAGAATCGCGCCGGTGGGAGAGATCGAAACTCGATCTTGTACCCTGACCCTATTCTGGAAAGCCATGGATCCGGGAACCGGCGAAGACGTCCCCCCACCCCAGTTATGGGTGGGGGCGCACCTTCAGGCTTTGGACGGTTTATCTTCAGGTCTGGAGGGGGCGGGCTTTTGCTTGCCCGACCAACGACCCCTGACGCCTCCTGCAGGAGCTTTGGAGGACTTAAATTTTTCACCCGCGGGACGAAAAAACCTCTTGTGAGCAGAAAAAGAAGGCCCTCGTCTTTGACGAGTTCCTTTACCTTTAAAATTTTGCGGTAAAAAGGTGCTCTTTCCACCCGTGAGATCCTTAATGATCTCATCTAAGTTGGCTCCAAATAGACGCTCTCCTAAAAAGGGGATATTAGCCAATGCTTTTTTGGAACCTTGGTCGGCTAACCAACCTTTTAGCCACAGTGTACGCCTGAGAACCACTGCTGAGACTGATGCTCGCGCCAATAATGGAGTGGCGTCTAACGCCGCATCACACACAAACTGTAACCCCTGTATCATTTGTTCCAACAAATCTGATACCGCCTGAGGGACCTCTTCTAAGTCCCGGCGTAACCACTTGGTCCATTCAGTTACAGCCTGTGAAACCAGACCAATAGCTATTATAGGTCTGAAAGCTGATCCAATCAAGGAAAACATGGTGCGAGACAGCTTCTATCTTGCGATCCACTGGATCTTTAAAAGACGGAGCGTCTTCTAGAGGAATAACCGTGGCTTTATTCAATCTAGCAATTGGTGAATCCACCACAGGTGGTTCTGTCCATTTCTTAATGAGGGTTTCCTCAAACGGATAACGCCTGTTAATGCGTTTAGAAATAGTAAAAGTGCGTTTTGGCAGACACCATTCTTCTTCGATTGGATTGCCAAAACATTTGGGCAATGGAAAAACCTTCGCCACTTTGATGCGTTTTTTAGTCCCAAAAGGGATTTCAGTTTCAGCTATTTCCGACGGAATACCCTGTAATCTTAAGGTTTCTTGAACAGATACAATGAGTGCGTTTACGAACGCTTCCTCTCTGGCTATGGCTGATGCCGAAACATCCTCCTCACTGTCTGAAGAGACAGTACCCGAGACACCAATCCCAGATGAAGTACCTGCAACTGCAGAAATAGGCTCAGAGTCTGAATCCGAGGTTTCAGATAATAAGGGGTTAGGCGGGGGTCGCTTTCTTGCGCCCTGTCCCTGACAAGCCACTTCCACCCGGGACACAAAAGTTTCCATAATAGCTGACAATGATTCAATCGTCAGTGGGGTGCTGGAGGATCCTGCAGACCCCTCGAGGGGATCCGGAGGAGATACATGAGTGGCAGGGTCCATGTTAATTCAGGACACCTTTGCCAGAAAAACAAAAAAACTTTTTTTTTTTTTTTTTATGTGTCTCCCCCTAGCGCGATAGCGCCCCTCAGAGTACCTGCTTCTCGATCCCCACAGAGAGAGAGGGACCCCCAAGGCTCACCAACCGATGCAGTGAAGTTTCCAACCAACTGCAGTCAGCGTCTGTCTTTTACAGACTGGAAGGAGCTGTTGCTTTTTCCCGGGTAGAAGGACGTGGCTCCGCCCCCTGTGTACGCCTTCCGGTGTTCCCAGCTCTCCACGAGGTAGCTGGGCTCATGAAACATGGCCGCCCCCATACAAGAGACATAAGACTCCAAAAACATGGCGGCCGGCGTGACCTGAGGACATACATGCACTTGGTCTACGGCAAAATGGCGGCGGACCGCCGAAATCGTTTTCCCAGCACATCCACCTGCATCTCTGCTAAGTGGCGATATATGGATCTACAGGAGATACACTACAAATAAGGTAGGATTATACCTCCTATGTCTGCTGTAATGTTACAGTCTGCTGGGTAGAGTGTTAGCTCTCAAACCAAGTCCACTTCCCACAAACACATACTGTATTTACAAGGGGGACTTCTTAGTGTCAGATATATACTGACCATGTATGGAGGGGCCCATAATTCATACTGCCTCATAACGAGGAAAGAAAAAAGGGAACGTTTACTCACCATACCAAACCGACAGGCACCCTCTCTACACAATACCCTCTCCACCGGGGTGGGGGGTTGTGGACCACTCCGGACGCCTCGACTCTCTGGTTCCTGGCGTCCAAGCGAGACTTTTAACTCGCAAGGTCAGTCCCTCCACTGGGACTCCGTCGCGGCCGACCCAGCGCGGAGCTCTGGTCTGCACGCGCTCGTAGGCAGAAACCGGGGTGACCACTGGATCTCAACATCCAGCCCGTCGCCCGGCCCCGCATACTTACTTGAATGTGTCGCGGCCGACCAAGCGCAATGCAATGGTCTGCGCGCGCTCGTAGGCCGGCTGGGGTGACCACAAGTGTCGCCCAGTCCGGCGTTTTTGCTGTAAGATCTCACAGGAAAAAAACACTGGAGAAAAACTACCTAAAAAATGTTTTCTCTAAAGAAAAACTCCTGCCAGGACCAAAAGATCCCAGCAAGGAACTTAGGTCCTAACTCCTGACTAGACAGAAAAAAACTGATTCCCTGTAGCAGAGAGAGGGAGGATATACCCTCAGGGACTGCCCCTAAGGTGGAGCCAGAACGTTTTGTCTTTCTGCCTAGTCCTACTCCTGCGGAGACAACATAACCCAGCTCTTGAGAATCAAGAAGACTACGTCTGTCAATGAGCGATAGAGAAATGACCCTTAATTGAATAAGCCTGCATAACCGTCTGTCTGATCAATCTGGAAATAGTCGCAGCAGACGCAGGCAGCCCTTTCTTTGGTCCATCGGTGAGGACAAAATAACGAATATGTCACAATGTCCTCATTTAAAAATGGAAACCACCTTCAGAAGGAAAGGCGGATCCGGATAAAGTACCTCTTTATCCCTATGAAACACCAGACAATGCCGCCAGTGCCAACACCCGGCGCGCAGAAGTGATACCCACCAAGAAGGCCGCCTTCTGA